>NC_089646.1:57511150-58195733 GCF_037042795.1 Molothrus aeneus
AAAGTTCAAGATAATAGTAACTACAGCAAAGAGTTAGGATCTTATAATATAATGCTCTTGTACAGAAACATTAATGTTAAACAGAAATTACACTTCTTCCAGAAGGTGGGAACACAAGCTGGAAACAATAGGATTGACTTCAGAGGGTAAAAGCCTATATGACACATCAATGGGTAAGATATGATTTCAAAACCATCTCTGCCCACACAGATTCAAGAAGATATAATAACTGAAAATGTTGTGGCCATAATGAAGAATATAAAATATTTTCTTTTCCAGTTGTAATTACTATTGTATTCCCAGTAAAGTGAGATTGGAGTACACAAAACCACTCTCTCTACTTCATCCCTCCACCAAGGAATTATGAATCATTAGGTTGAAAAAATATTTTACAGCAGTGAAGTAGCATCCGTGTATATGACAGTGCTCTTCCAGTTCTTAACTGCTTTCTAACTCAGATACATCAGGGCAAACATACAATAGATAAAAAACCACTGAGCTGAAATCAGTCATGCACTGGCATAAGCAACCATATTATTTCTCAAATACTTATCAGATATGAGATTGTCTCTCTCAAACATGTCAAGTCCATCTGACAACTACTATGTCTGGCCCTCCATTAGCTTCTGAGAAATTATTTCCTGAACCTCCTTGCAAAGATGGTTAAGACGATCTTTTTTCTAGGCAGATATTATTCTTGGCCAGTAACATCATTCATCAGCTCAAATGGCTCCTCTCCCTCTCCTGCATTTACTTCTCTGATGTACTTATTAGATTCACTAAAAGCTTTTATCTTAGAGCCTGGATCTATTAGTCCCTAATCAACCTACCTGTTCTTCTCTGTGTTCTTTCGAAATTTCTTAAATATGAATGGTGCAGTAATCTACACGGGAACTCGAGCAATGGCTTCTTCAAATTCTTGTCTTTAAAATAACTTGCTTGATGCTTCCTAGGATGGCAATTGCACTTATACACTATTAATACTGTGTTAATAAACAATAGGCCTGAGACTATCTTTTTCTTTCACTCCCACATCATAAACTTATGAAACATTGTTGTTACTAAATATAAACACATCCAACCTTACACTTCCAATGCTAAATTTCATCCCTGTGTAGTTACTCCATCTCTCAGTCATTAAGGTTTTTTCTACTTTATCCTGCAGTCCTCTTCACTGATGGAACTTTCTGAATGTTTGTATTTCTTTGTTCTTCCTATTCTATCATCTTACTTTGCTAAATCTTATCAGCCTCAAGGTCATGAGGAATTTCTGTAGATATCCCTTGTAACTCACCCTCTCTCACAACCTGTTGTTGCCTCTCCATCAGTCAGTTCTCTATGCCACCTCCTTTTCTAATTTTGATCCCCATTTCCTTCAGGTTAAAAAAAACCATAGGACCATAATTTCACAAAGTCTAACTGGACTGAAACTTTCATTCCCCATTTTTCTAGAATATATATTATGTATGAAGAAAGCCATCACATAGACTGATCGAGATCACAACCGGCATATCGACTGGCAAATGCATACTGAATTAGATCTGTTTCTGCCATTTACTTCTGTGACTTCAGTTATTCATTCTTTCAAAATTCTAAAAAATATAAATATAAATCACCCAATCAAAAAATTCTGCCCTAACACAGGAGCCTAATTATAAATATTTCACTGAATTTGGAATTTCAGATTTCTGAATATTATTTGCAGTCAGAATTTTAGTTCTCTTAATATTTTGGCATGGAAAAATATCCAATCTCTTGTAAATCAAGAGATTGGATATTTTTTAAATATATATTTAAAAAATATATAATATTAACGAAATATATATATATATTTAGTTAAAACTGAGCAAATTAAATTAGTTTTGTTATCTTTCTGGTAGTGTAAATTTCCCACTTCCTACTTTCTTTTCTTTCAGCAGCCTCACTCCTATTTTATTCATACAGATAAATAACAGTTTAGTATTTGTTTTAAACTCCTTATTAGAGCCTAATTCTGCTGGGCATTTGGTTGTGCTGCTGCTTAGATGAAAGCACTAAAATTCCATTTGGGTGAGCACTAATTCCTTGTTCTTCAGTCACAACTAAATAAAGGAGTTAATTTTGGTACCTCAGAGGGTTGAAGAGCAAAAGTCAATAAAACAAAGTTACTTGTCATCTTTGTGTATAAGGTGCAGGCTATCTCTACAGCCTGCAGATGGTATAACATTGTACAAATATCCTTACTCTGACATAATGATAATTTCGCGTTACATATCAACGCGAGAGCTCACCTCACTGAATGAGGCGCTTTGAATTAACAGAATCAGGTTAAACTTTTGGAATTTAAACTATGACAAGCTAGACCAGGAAAAACAAGTATAACTGAAGCCACTTTTCTGTGGCTTTAGCTTTTCCCAAAAGAGTCAAAAATTTAGAAGGAAGGGGGCGTAAGACACTAGAGATGGCATATATGAATGCACAGCACCAGTGCAGAGGCATCAGAAGAGAAGGGCAATGCTCCTACTTCAGCAAAGAGCAATAAAATGGGATTCCTAATAAGCAAACAATGGGTCTTGCAGGTGAGAAAAACTATGGTCACATTTATGTGTTTGTAGCACTGACACTCATTAGTGTTAGTGCCAACAGTGTGGTGACAAGAAAAGCATTAGGATGCAGTTATGATTCCATAAAGAGTTTTGAATGTTCAGATTTATATAAAATATTTCTAAGTAACATAATTTATTCATTTGATTTTATTTGCATGTTCCCAGGACTGGGGTAAAAACACTGTCAATCAAAAATACTTTGAGTATTTAGAGGCTCCTCAAGACTTAACTTCCTTTATATACAGTACCAAAAAATGTTGGTTTTAATTGCAGCACAGACAAAGGTTCTTCCCTGCTTCATCAGATCAGTTATCATTTCAACCCTGCCTCATGCTATAGATGCAGTTCAAATATGTTCTCACAAGCACCTACTGTAGTAGGAGTGACAAGTCAACATACAAAATTATTCCATTGTCAAGTAATGACAGAATACCATGTGATTGATATTGGTGTCTGGGACTTCAAGGTGACTGTAATGTGTATTTTAAGGCCAGACATTTCACATAATAAGTCCTTCCAATACTATTAATGACTACAGGATTTTTTTAATGATTGCTGCTTTGCAACAAATGGTAAAAGGGGCTGAATAAGATTTTCTGTTACAGACAACAAATTTATTGATGGCTTCACCGACATTGCTCTAGAAATGCAGAAAGAAAACAAAGATGTTTTAAAAAACACCTCATTAATTATATTACTTTATACTTTCACAAAATAATCTTGTAGATTTAACAGCACAATGAACTGCCAGGATACTTTTCAGAAAAGTATGTTTTTCTTTTATGTCTTTTATTTCTAAAAATATAGAATAACATTCCTAAAGAAAATGCATGCTCCTTTTAGGGAAGTGTGTGTACCCTGAAGAACTCTCAATATTCAGAAAGGGCTGATAGATTTCTCCTCAGTAACAGCAGCTGAAGCATGAAAACTTTGGGGCAAGAACCCCAAGGAACAACACACATCAAGAACCAGAAGACATCATTCCAGAGATTGTAATAGGCTGACAGAGTTATGCCTGACTTGAACACAATGTATGGAGAAATGAAGAACAAAACAGCCCTACTAGTCTGGAACTATGTGTTTAGCATGCAGCCAAGCCAGAAATAATGGTAAAGTCTATCATCAACATGCACTCTTAGGTAACTGACCATAAGCTCAGAACTATTTTAAGTTATGAAGTTTCTATTTCAGAGTTGATAATAAACAGCAAGCATGAAGTTGTGGACATGCCCTGCTGTGTTGCTGTGGAGGACAGGAGTCTGGATTTTCTTCTTCATGTTGAGTCCTGCAAGCACAAAGACACTGACTCTCTTCAGTTGCACAAATAGAGATCCTACCCTATTAGACAAACACAAGGCTAAACCATCTATTTGATCAAAATAATGGTTTTAGACTTTTATTACATTTTTTTTAACTTTTTGGTGAGTACTTTAAATTCAGAAACACTTCAACAAAGATGGAGAATTTGACAAAATGAGGTAACTCCCATATCCAGCAATACTCCTAATAAAATTCTGCAATCACAGTATCACTTTTTTTCTAGGTAGTGGATTGAGCCTGGCTGGATTCCAGGCACTCAGCTAAGTCACTCTCTCACTCCTCTCCACAGCTGGACAGAGGAGACAAAATATAACAAAGGCTTCATGAATGAAGGACCAGGAGACATCACTCACCAAATACTGCCATGGGAATAACAGGCTCAAATTAGACATATTAATTAGATTTACTATTAACAAAATCAGAGCAGGATAATGAGAAGTAAAATAAAACCTTAAAACCACCTTCCCTCAACCCCTCCTTCCTTCCTAGCTTTGCCTCTTTTCCCAGCAGTGCAAGGAGACAAGGAATGGCGGTTATGGTCACTTCATCCCCTGTGGTTTCACCCACTGCTCAGGGAGAGGAGTAGTTCCCCTGCTCCGCTGAGGAGTTCCACCCACAGGAGACAGCTCTCCAAGAACTTCTGCAATGTGAGTCCATCTCACAGGCAATAGTTGTCCCCAGACTGCTGTAGTATGGGTCTCTCTTTCACAGAGTTCAAGTCCTTCAAGGACAAGCTGCTCAAGTGGGGGATCTCCATGGGCCCCCCATGGGGTCACAGCCTCCTCTCAGGTATTCAATTGCTCTGGCATGTGTCTCCTCCACACCAGGTCTGCATCTCTGGTACTCCATGGTTGCAGACGTACAGTCACTTCACCATGGTCTTCACCATGGGCTGCAGAGGAATCTCAGCTCCAATGCCTGATCACCTCCTCCCCTTCCTTCTCCACTGACCTTGCTGTCTGCATAGTTGTTCCTCTCACATATTCTCACCCTCCTCTCCTCTGGCCACAATTACAACTGCTCAACATATTTTCTTTTTCTTTCTTCTTAAATATGTTATCACAGAACCATTACCATAATTTCTAACTGGCCCAGCCTTGACCAGCAGCCCATCCATCTTTGGCACCTCCAGGGACTGGCTCTGCTGGACATGCAGGAAGCTTCCAGCAGCTTCTCACAGAAGCCACCCGTGTAGCCCCCTGCTACCAAAACCCAGGCCATGCAAACCAAATACAATATCCCCACATTAAGTTGCTCTGGACAGAAATCACAGGCAGAAAGCACATCTGTACTTGAGACTAGACATCTATTTTTAAGTTTGATGGGTGCTAAATACAGAAAAGGGGAAAAGAGCACTGTTGAGCTCAGAAAAACAGTAATTCAACACTGATAAAGAAGTGAAACCCAAAGAAAGCCCAGTCTTGGGAAGCTGAAGAAGTACAGACCTTGCCAGCCATTTCCCTGAAGGAAATACACTTATTGATTTAATGCCCAAACTTCTTGGGAAAATGGACAATAGTCAATAAACAACACCAAGTTAGGTGGGAGTGTTGATCTGCTTGAGAGTAAGAAGTCTCTACAGGCCTTGACAGGCTGGATCCATCTACTGAGAACAATTGTAGGAGATTCAATAAGGTGAAATGCCAGGTACTTGCACCTGGGTCACAACAACCTCATTAAATGCTACAGGCTTGGGCATCAGTAGTTGAAAAGATGCCTGGCAGAAAAAGCAAATGGGTGTGCCTGTTGAAAGACATCTGAACTTGAGCCAGCAGCATGCCCACGTGGCCAAGAAGGTCAATGGCATCCTGGCCTTTAGCAGGAATAGTGCAGCCAGTAGGACATGGGAAGTGATTGTCCCCTTCTGAGGACTGCTGAGGATGTACCTTGAGTACTATGTTCATTTTGGACCCCTCACTACAAGACACTGAGGTGCTCAAGCATTCCCAGAGAAAGGCAACAAAACTGGGTGAAGGCACTGAAGCACAACTCTTAAAAAGAGCAGCTAATGGGACTGGGGTTATTTAGACTGGAGAAAGGGAGTCATTGGTGGGACCTTGTCACTTCCTACAGCTGCCTGAAAGGAGGCTGCAACCATATGGGGGTCAGACTCTTCTCACAAGTACTAAGTGACAGGATGAGATGAAATGGTCTTAAGTTGAGCCAAGGGAGGTTTGAATTGTATATTAGGAAAATCTTCTTCACTGAAATTGTGGTCAGGCATCAGAACAAGCTTCCCAGGAAAATGATAGAATGATCACCCCAGAAGCGTTCAAAAAACATGTGGCACTTGGGTATGTGGTTTAGTGGTGAACTTGGCGATGCTGGATTAATAGTTGATCTTGTTCATAGAGGTCTTTTTCAACCTAAACTATTCTGCAATCTGAAAAAAGGCCAGTAAATATTTAAGTTAACCCTGAATGCTGCATGCAGACCTACTCTTCTTTCTCTTTTTTATGGTGTTGTTCGCTCTGTTATTTATATCTAGCCTTTTATTCTTTCCTTCACTGAACTTAAAAACAGTTAAAAAAAGACCAGTACTGTACCTGATTCTAATAAAACAGTTCTGTTAGTCTGCAAACTATTGCTCAAGACATTAACCTTTATGTTGTAAAAAATTCTGAAAATTTAAATCTAGTCAAAGGATATAACAAGTTAATGACAAGCTATAAACATTAGCTGTATAATAAAAAATTATGTGTAGACTCAATATATTCTTAACAAGAATAAAAAGATAACCAGAAGAAATGCAAAAACACTTTTACATATTTAGAATTATGCAGAAACTTAATCAAAAGTAATGTGTTTGTCACTTTATCTATATAATGGATAAGCGGAAATACAATGACCTTAAACCTACCTCAGCCTTATTTGTGCTATAAAGAAAAAAAGTAGGAGGGTAACACATAAGTTGAGTAGAGATACACTTTCTGACAACAATCAAGCAGAGATTCTGCCATCCCCTAGGATTATTCTTCATTTGCCCACCTGACCCCAGCTCCTGCAGAGGTTTCAGAAATCCTGCAAGAACATGTAACTTCAAATCTGCAGTTCCCACTTACGGTTCTGGGTGAGAGGGTTTATTACACCAGTAATAAACTCCTAGAAACCAGAGAGCTCCTGGTGAAACAAATTTATGTGAACAGCAAGTCAGTACTGTCCTTTCTTGTAGGCAGTTTAGCAGCAAAACCACAGTCCTAAATAAAGAAACTGAGAAGAGTCTGAGGAGTCAAATTTGCTTTTGTGGATTTTCACATCCCTCTAAAGGACAAGGGCAGACCTACAGAGCATGGCACGCCTTTAGCAGGCACCTTGAACTGGTCCCCATTCCATCACATGCATAATTAACATCTCTCTCAGCTGTCCTACATTGTTCACCTTCCTGAAGAACATCTCTTCCTTTTTACAGCATGATATTTAAGGAAACAGACTTCAACATAATTGTCATTATTCTATTTCTAATCTTTCCTGAAGAAGAGGTTCCATAAATACTTCATTAGACATACAATAGTGTAAAATTACAAATGATAATCACAATGGGAGTAGCAGAGCTGACATAACTTTCTTGTCTCCATAAGGCGGCAACAGGTTTTTTGTGTCAGAAATTCAGTACATCCTGCCAGAAATACAGGCACTAGTGTTTTTTTCCTTTAATATTTACACCAGACCTTTACCAAATTAAACATATTGAGGTGAACCCATCTTCTCTTCCACTCCTAGCCTTCAGATGTCTTTTACTTGAAAATTTAAGGGAAGTACTTGAAGAGAAAAAGACAGGACCCGCAGCTGGCCATTTTTAAAATAACCTCATCATGACTTTCAGGCCCTTGCAGTGTGCACAACTATATCCTACCTGCTTTGGGCATCCTCTGAGCAGCCCCATCAGATATACAGCCGCTCAAGATCAGAACTTTGAATGGAAAAAGAACAGCTATGGAAAAAGGACCTGAAATGTTCCAAACTCATTTTCAATACCCCCAACTGTCCCTATGTTTGGCATCATCGACATCTTGCTGTGACCCTCCTCTTCAACAGAGGATTTAGTTTGTTCACCATTCCCATGCAAAACGAGATAGGTATGCCAGGATACATGTTTCCAAGAACTGACTAGAAAACACTATAATGAGCAACAGAAGCAAAAGTGTAACCGGAATTTATGATGTTATTTAGGACATGTAAATGAATGGGGCTTTACACAATAATAATGATACAACTGCTCTTTTTTACACATCAACTTTCTAGTATTAAACATAGAAGTAGAGGCAAACAGCTCAGAGAAAAGCAAAAATCAACATGGCCTGACAAAGACGATATCCACTGAAGGAACAAAGAGCCCATACCTTCTCTTGCTGCAATCCAGACAGTCCAGTAACAGAGCTGTGGTAACTGTATATCATGAGGGCTAGGGGTAGATTCACAAAAGCTACCTTTGGCATAATGAGCATAATTATTCATAATCAAGAGGGAAGGAGAAGATTCCTCCTGCAGACAAACAGGAGCAAGGAGGAGAAACTTAATGTAGCTCTTGGTGGACAACAAGCTGTCAAGGAACTAGCAGTGTGCCCTTATGGCCAAGAAGGTCAATGGCATCCTGAGATACATTAAGAAGAGCACTGCCAGCAGGTTGAGGGAGGCGATCCTGCCCCTCAACTCAGCCGTGGTGAGGCCTCATTTGAAGTGCTGTGTCCAGATCTGGGCTCCTCAGAACAAGAAACATAAGGATTCTGAAGTGGGTCCAGTGGCAGGCAACAAAGATGATTAAGGGACTGGAGCATCCCTCTTAAAACAATAGGGTGAGAGAGCTGGGCCTGATCAGAGTTGAGAAGAGATGACTGAGAGGGGACCTCATTAATATATATAAGCATCTGAAGGGAGGGTGTCAAGAGAATGGAACTGTTTATTAAAGATAAAACTTAAATTTTATCTTTAATATTTTTTTAGATTCTGTACTGTCTTAGAGTGTAACTCTGAACTCCATATGAAGTGTTACTAAGTTTTCTCTTCACAGCTTAGTTCGACAAAACAATCCTTTTACAGCCTAAGAATCAAAGACACTCTTGCACTTTCAGGCCCAGAAAGTGTAAACAATGGTGAATTGAAGAGAGCAAACCAGGAGGATGGGACTTCATAACCTGAAGCTGTAATTGGACAATTGATCCCAATATGTTAATGGACTAAAACTTACTAAAGTGTGAAACTAGTGACCAGTCGTCCATATTGTGTCCATCTTGGGTGCATTTGGGTAGAGCCACGACCGGGCTCTTGTACTGCCCAAGGTATATCCTTTGAAGGCCTTTTAATAAATACCTACTTTATTCCTTTAACTCTGTCTAGCTTCTGTTCCAGGTCAGCCTCCCAAGGCATCAGAAAAAAGCTCTTATTGGTGATGCCAAGTAATAGGAGAAAAGGCAACAGGCAGAAACTAATGCACAGGATGTTTCTCTTGAATATGAGGAGTGCTGGTGACTATGCACTGGAATAGATTTCCCAGAGCTGTTGGTGAGTCTTCCTCACTGGAAATATTCAAAAACTGTCTGGATGCAATTCTGTCCAATGTGCTCCAGAATAACCATGCTTAAGCAGGGAGGTTGGACCAGATGACCTACTGTTGCTTTTTCCAGACTTACCCATTCTGTAGCTCTTCAAAGAGTGAAAAATGTATATTATATGATTGGGTTTGCAAATCTTTCCAACATAACATATATACCATTAAACTGAATACTATATACGTTATGTTGCAAAGTTATGCTGTATTAATCTCTTTTAAGTAGTGCTGTATTAATCTCTTTTAAATAGTGTGGTAAATATAGTTTTTAGACTATATCATAATATTAAAATATAAACTATGTGATGTAAGATACTTTTTGTAACTAGCTCAAGGAATGGATAAGATAATCATGAAATTCTTTGCATAGAGGTAACAGCAACAAGACACCGAGACTTCAAGAGAAGAATGATTGCCTCCTTATGGGGACAACTCAGACTTTGAGGGACCAAGGTGATTGATTTACATAATGGGGGGAGGAAGCTGAAATTAAGCAGAAACACTTCTAGTTTGAAAGGGAACGTTTGAATCGTGTATGAGATATATGAATATGCAATAGGCTATTGCTTTTAAGGGTTAATCCTTTGTTAATCGAAAGTGCACTTTTGTGGCAGAATGCAAAAGCACCTGGACATTTGTAATTCTTTGCTTTTATTGGCTTTTATTGTCCTAACTCTGATTATCCAAATTCTTATTGTCCTAGTTTTTATTACTATTTTCATTGCTATTAAACTTCTAAAATATTAACACAAGTGAATGGAGTTTTTCACAAAAGCATTCTCTATAAGAACTCCTGTCTCTACTGCTGATTTTAGCTGGAGACCTGGAAGGCTTGCCTTTCCTTCATAGTTTACCAAACACTTATTACTGGTTTCAGACGTCTATTTCATCTCAGGCTAAATTTTGCCGCAACTTTTAAGTGAATCGCAGAGAACTTTCTTACAACCCCACTAGGAACATGGAGGCAAGCAAAGATCAAAACACGTTCAGTGACTTTTTCTGCCAGAAATCCCTTTAAGCAGAAAACTCCACAAACATGAGGAGTGTAGAACATTCCCTCAGGCAAGACTTAAGATCCACTGACAGACATTGTATTTCAGAGATTGCATCCCACACTACTGTTTCCATTTTCCTCTTTCTGCACCTCAGAGTCATTCAGCCACAACTTCCACAAACTGGAATCTAATACAGACAGCAGTATTAAGGGAGGATCCCTTAGATCCTCTCCCTTCCCCATAAAGCTAGGTGGTATTCAAAGGGAGACGAAGAAAAAAGCAACTCAGAAGGAGAAAAAATGTGAGTATTGCTCAAAAAATACCAGCATTTCTCATGAAAGTACTATGTTTTTCTAGTTCCTGTGCATCAATCCCCAACTCCCTCTGTGTGTGTTTTCATGCTACAGCAGATCTACCTGAACTAACTTTAAATTTAGGAAACAGGAAAGTCCATCTGCAATGATACACTTCTCCCAAAACAGGCTCTGAATTCACTCAAGAGGCAGGAGAAATTAGTCCATTCTGAATGCAGCACAGACATGGCTAAACCCAAGACACCAAGATCGTGGTGTTGGTGGCAATGCTATTCAAGATCATTATCACTGATTTGGATTATTAGATGCAACCATCCTTTCTGAATTTGCGGATGATATCACCATTGGAGGAGTAGGAGATATGGCCATGAGTTTGGAATGCATGGCTTATGAATGTCCCTTTCTATCAAAATTTTTTTGTGAGTCTGGGATGTGGTATTTTCTGAGTCCCCAGCTGGAGGAGGAAATGAATGAATCTGACTCCATGTTCTTGGAAGGCTAATTTATTATTTTATTATCTAAATTATATTAAAGAATACTATTCTAAACTATACTAAAGAACAGAGAAAGGATACAGACAGAAGGCTAAAAGATAATAATGAAAAACTCGTGACTCCTTCCAGAGTCCCGACACAGCCTGACCATGATTGTCATTAAGTCAAAACAATTCACATGTTGGATAAACAATCTCCAACCACATTCCAAAGCAGCAAAACACAGAAGAAGTGAATCAGATTGTTATTGTTTTCCTTTTTCTCTGAGGCTTCTCAGCTTTCCAGGAGAGAAATCCTAGTGAAGGAATTTTTCCAGAAAATATGACGGTGACATCTGGGACACATAGACCAACACAGTGAGAGGAGCTTCCACTTCTAGTTGTGGCAGCTACCATCAGCATAGCTGCTATTTCTTGTCAAAATGAAAGTTGGCTGGACAAGCTACACCTAGCCTCTGACTCTTGTTTGCTATGCTGCAATTCTGTTTCACATAAGCAAGCTAATTGCATGATCTGAACATGTGGGAAACACGGTTCTGTGCCTAATGATGCTGGGATAATTGGAAGGCACATGTCACCATAAAGGCTGACCCCAGCAGCATCAGAGTGCTATTTCATACCTCCCAGAAGTGAGTGCTGGCAAAAAGAAGTGGTTGCTTTCAGAATACCATTTGTCTAAATAGCAAGCCTTAAGACTCTTCTAAGCATTAAATGTTCACAGCTGCACAACATTTATTCCTAAAGATTATTCTTTAATCTTTCACAGGCTCTGTGAATTTTTTGGTATGGACAATTAAAAAGAGGAACAGCAAAGCAATAGCAACAGCAAAGGTGGAGAAACAGATCTGTAATCATAACACTATTTATGTGAGAAAGGAGGATTCACAAAATGTAACAAATTTAACTCAGCAAAAGTATTTTTGATCTTTTGATGTTATAAGCTGTAGTGAATAGTCCAAGAGCATCTTTGTTCTTCAGAAAATAATAGGAAATAAATTTGAGAAACATTCACTGTAACAAAATAAGCTAAGAGATGTAAAAACATCTAGCCTGAATAAAGCATGGAAGAATACATCATAATGTTGACAAAACATAATATAAACATCCCATCAAAGGAAATGCAAGTTAATTTTCAGGATATGCTGTAATGTGCGATTTACAAAGAATTTGTTTGAAAAAATCTGTCTCTTTTGCTACATCACATTCCAAAAGTTGAGAAAAGAGGGAAAAGCATGGATTAAATCCCACTACAAGACACACTTAAATGTGTAATGAGGAGTATATGCTAAGATTATTCAGAAGCTTTTCAATATCCTTTTTTTCCTCAATACACTATAGACAAACAAGTTTATAACAGCATATATTGCTTTGCATGATGACTCAGAATACAGAAGGACTAAGCCCATGTTCAGAACGATTATGTTTTTTCCCAGGGAGCATAATTTTCACAATTCCAGAAAACACTATCTATTAAGATATTTGCATATCAGTATTGTTAACTGACAGCATGGCTAATGAACATGTACTCTTGTCTGAAAGCAAAACTGAGAAAAATAGAGAATCAAATTAAGAAAGGAAAATTTTGTACGTGAGCCTGTCACTACTCTGCACCTAGGCAGGCCTTTTTCCCTCTTGGGCCTCTAGGGCAGAATCCACACTAGAAAGCATGTAATAGATTTGCAGTGATACTGATTATTATAAGCACAGCTGTTGTTGCTTCCCCAACTGTAACAACTACTATTATCTGTGGTAAAGTCAGATGCACCCAAACAACAGCCAGCTACCACATGTGCCTTGTAGAATACTGGAATACTGGAGACGGGTTGAAGACACAGACACAACAACCTTTTAGGTAAACAGCAGGCAACAAAAAGACCATCACAACAGTGCAGCTTTTCACCAACATGAAAAGGAGGTCTACTCTACAGCAGGTCTACTCTTCAACAAACATAACTGATGACTAGCTAGCTTTCCAAGCTGCACGTGTTTATACCCATGTCTCAGAAGAATGAGCTGTGGTCAGATGTGATGGGAAGACTCTGGGCACAAAAGACTAATGCCAAGGAGAGAATGGTGAGCTGTGGTCCTAACCTTCCCACTGACATCTGCTCAGCACAGCACTCCTGGTCTGTGCCCCCTCTGCAATGCCATCTGTTGTGGGTTAGGGTTCTCTCCTTTTGTTCCTTTTTACTTATAGAATTTCTTCCCCCTGTAAGTTGCTAGGAAACAATAATGGCTTAAGAAAAACAAAAGAAGTGGTGAAGCTCATGGAAGGCGGGCATCTGGTTGCACTTCTCGTATCTGGGAGTTTCCCTCCCAAGGGCAGAGATACCACAAGAATTTGGCTGATAAAAGATGGGGCTGGAGCAGCTGCTGGCTCTCTCTCTCTCACAGCTTCAGAGGAGGACTTGGTACATGGGGAAGGGAATTCGCTGCTGCTGCCTGCTTCTTCTGCCATGGGTGAGCCTCTGCTTGTGAGAGCAGCCACTGAACTGGGACCTTATTAACACTTACCCCACCAAAAAAAGAGACCTATCACCATCTGCTTGGGTGCCCAGGATACTGAGTTCATCTCTCCCTGCCCTGCTGGAAGCTGAGCTGCTGCTGCCCTGCCCCCACCGCATCTGCAGCACTGCTCCAAGTTTTTTGCTGCACTGTAGGCTCACACCGCCTGCCTGCTGAAACATCCTGACATCCCAGCTTGCTGCTTCCAAGAATTTTGTTCGGGCACTGAGATCAACTACCCCAGGGGTTTGCAAAGCAAAGCCTCTCTTCCACCCCTTCTCATCTGGGGCAAGCCGCCATTACCACGTGCTCCCTGACCTCACACCACAGCGCCCCCTGCAGCTGCGGGGGAATCATTGCACCTGCCCTGCCTACTGGGAGCCACCAGCGCCCCTGCAGGGCTGTGGCTGTAACTGCACCAAAGGAGAAAGTGCCTGCAGCTGAGAAAGCTGTCACTGGGTTTGTGGTTCTGTTTGTTGTTAATGCCGTAATTGTCCTTATTTGCTTTATTATACATAATAAACAGAAAAGAATTGTTATTCCTATTCTCATATCTTTGCCTGAAAGCTCCTTAATTTCAAAATTATAATAATTTGGAGGTAAGGGGTATATGTTTTCCATTCCAAGGGAGGCTTCTGCCTTCCTTAGCAGACATCTGACTTTCAAACCAAAACACCATATTTATTAATACTTTACACCATCCACCTATTGGCACATGCATAGACAATGTGAAAAATGATTGGCTCTTCACAAATATTAAAAGGAATACTATATGTGTTATATTGGAAAGTTATGTTGCATTAATTTGTAGTACTGTATTAATCCTTTTTAAGTAGTGTGGTAAATATAGTTTTAGGCTATAACATAACATTAAAATAGAAACTATGTGATTTAAGATACTAACTAGCTCAAGGAATGGATAAGATAATCAAGAAATTCTTCACACAGAGATAACAGCAACATGACACCAAGACACCAAGACATCAGACTCCAAAAGAAGAAATATTGCCTCCTTATCAGGAAGAACCAAACTTCGAGGACCCGAACACTGATTTACAAGATGAAGGGGGGATGTTGACAATAACCAGAAGACACCCTTTGTTTGAAAAGAATATTTGCGTCATGTATGAGATATATGAATATGCAAGAGGCTATTGCTTTTAAGGGTTAATCCTTTGTTAGCGAGGTGTGCTTTTACTTGGCAGAATGCACCCAGACATCTGTAGTTCTTTGCTTTTATTGTCCTTTATTGTCCTAACTCTGATTGTCCAAATCCTTATTTCTCTAATTTTTTATAACTATTTCATAACTATTTTATTACTTTTAAAATTTTAAACCAAGCGATTGGCATTTTTCACAATTTGGTGCCGAAACCTGGGAAATAACACCTTGCTGCTGAGGGAGGAAGGCGTGCCCTGCCAAGTTTGGCAGCTTCGTTCTGTTTCTTCTGGCATGCTTGGCAGACGCAGATTCCAACAAGACAAAAAGAGACAATAAAACAAAGAAAAGGGAAATGGCTCCCTAAAACCACAGTAATTGGCCCCCTAAGACTAAAGTGTTCATGAAGACCTGGAAAAAGGATTGTAAGTATTTTTCTTTTTGGGTGGGCAGGTACAGGGGAGGGGGGCTGAAAGTGTGTGAATGAGAGGCAGGCTGGTGATCCCAGACCTGCTAACTGAGTGCAGGAGTCTCTCCATGTCAGTTCTGTCTTTTCGCAAGAAGAACAGCCAGTAAAGAGACGAAGCGAGTGCTAAAAGAGTGAGAGAATCCCTCCCAGGGAAACTGGGACTGAGTCTCAGGGAAGGGGTGGGACCCCTTGGAGAGGGGGAGCCAAGGGTTTTCCTAGCACAATCTACTGGGAAAGTGGGGAAAAAAAAGAAAAAGTGGAGGGGGGGCCCTAAAAATTCTGCTGGGTTGAGGGATAAAAATGCCCAAGAGCATCTAGGATTAATCCTGCTAGGTTGAGGGATTAATATGCCCAAGAGCATCCAGGGTTAAGCAAAAAACCACTGGATTGATGATACGCCCAAGAGCATCTGGAGTTGGACAGCACAGCTGGGTTGAGGGATACCCAAAAATATCTGGGGCTGGCCAGTAACATCTGAAATTGTATTTGAAAGTAAAAGGTACCTTATAGCTGTCTTGTTGTGTATGAGAGTGAGTCACAAACAAAATCGCCCTCAGAAATATAGAAAAGCATTGGAAAGCTGGGAGATTTAAATTCAAACAACGCCAGCCAATCCCTGGCAAGCATGAACACAGGCAGCTATTGGCCAGTGAGCTGAGTAGTAACCAAATTCAGCCATGTTTTTGAAAACCATAAAAAAAGGAACTGCACTCAATAAAAATTTTCTGTTGCCACATGAACTAGGGAGTGTTGTGTCATGTCCATCTCAACAGAGACTTTAAGCTGCAAAACTCTGAAGAAGAGTGAGGCATGGTGTGTCTCTAAATTTCACTTCACTGAGCATTAACATGAAACTGCAGCATATGTATACAGGACAGGCTCACCAAGTGGCCTGAAAACTGTATACATGCAGCCACTTCTATTACCCTTTTTCCATCCTTGCCCTTTTCCTGAGCCAGCCATGTCAATGCCTTGTCCAGCTGTGACAGTGCTAGACAAGCTGGAGAGGCCTTAGGAGTAATTTTTAAACACCTCTAGCCCAACAGAACTCAAATTGAATGTTGAGGCAACACTAAAATTAGTCACATGCATATTTTGTAAAACTGACTTGAGCAGAAAGATTATTTATTTGTTTTTCCCTTTCTCTCCTCAACATGCTCATAATTTCTGCCCACAAAATGCATGAAAGTTTTAAAAAAATTCATCTAGTCTAGTACATTTATGAAAACTTATATTTGAAACAATTTTTTCTTTAGAAACACTTAAAAGTTTTAAAATTTCAGGGTTTGAGAAAAAACCCCCAAATTTAGCTGAGAAATTCTACAGAGTGGATGTGTGAAAATTGCACATACACATCTATGCACTACCTGGCTCCCAATATGTCGTTCTCTACAAGCAAACACCAAGATTGCCTACCAACTCTTCTCCAATTTTGAGGAGAAGACAAGAAGAGCAGAAGAAGTTAATTTCATAGGTGACGGATGAGCTTTTCCTGGATCCTAGCCCTCTCTCCAAACCTTTCAAACATGCATCTATTTTCCCCTTAACCGTTTAATTTGGAGGGGCTCCTTACAATATGTGGGTAATCATGTAAAAAAAAGATAAAGAATCCATTTCCCTCAGAGAGGGCTGAAATAGTCTCAAAGACTACTCCTTCAGCTGTCCATCTGTTATCAGACACTGTATGTCCAACTTGATCTCAGAATCATGAGCACAAAAGGACATGACAGACTCAAGTAGGTCTGTCATACTGATTATTCTCAAGTAGCTGAAGAGAATAATCAGCAGCTCCAGGTCCTGCTGCTCTACCTAGTAACTCCTTCCATGCAAAAGAGAAGTAGTCTACTCCTCTACTACCTGATTATTCTGGATTATGGAAGTAATTTTTTTGCAGCTGTAATTGATAGATGAAGAGGTAAGAGGAGAGTAGAGAAATGTACTTGACAGTAGACTTGATTTTCCAAAGGCTTCTTAATTTTTTGTCACCTTTTTGTCCATTAAAATATACTACCTCTCCCTCCAGACTCTGCTTGTTACTGCACAGGTCATTAATATTGCAGTTAGGTATGGTATTTTGTCCAGATAAGTACAACAAAATATCACTAAAATACTTGTCTTCTATTTTAGTACTCACCTCTCTCAACATTGAGACTGTTAGGTAAATATTTCATGATACGCACCAAAGCAGAAAATTACTAGAATATCTGCATACCTATCAACTTTTCACTGTGCAAAATTCTTCTTCATAATCCTTCTTTCAAAGTAGATGCAATCTGATTACAAGCATCTAATGACAGTTCATACCAAAAATAGGTTGAGTAACTATTCCCCTTCTCTTCCCAAAGACCATGCTGTGACACAATTTGGATTGGAGGCAATGAGCACCTAACAAAATCATACACAAAACCCTAAACAGAAACGAAAGCATGTAAATGGCAAGAACCAGGTTTGGCCATTCTGCTGTGTTTGCAAAATGCCCCACTCTGCATGAATCTCCTTTACGCAGAGGTAGCAATACTCAAATATTAAGGTGGCAGGGAGCCTGAATGAGACAAACTCAGTCTCACTCAAAGCCACAGCATATTAGAAACATAAAAAAATATTTTCATGGTAATTTTCCAAAGTTACTAGCTTTGAAATTTTCACGTACTTTGTAAAACAATCCATCAAGCTGTAATGACTGCAAATTCATCTTAAACATCCAGAAACCTACTACCTATGAGAAAAACTAGTTAAATGTTCAAAACCATCACTTTTCCTTTTCATCTTGTCTAAAAACCTCTTCTTTCTTTGGCCTTAGTTTGCTCTCTTTTCATTTCATCCTTCTACCATCCATCACTGGATAATGAGACACATGAGATATTCAACCCTGTTTCTTTCTTTCAAAAGGTTTTTAATGAAAATGTTTGCAGGCTCTAAAATTAAATCGAAATAGTGTAGGATCATTCGTGATTTTCAACAGGGTGCCAACCTTTTTTCTCACCAACTCTTCCCCCTTTCTCCAACTGAAAAAAAACCAACATATTTTTTAGATCAATCTGGAGAAATAGATTTCCCTTTGGAATTCACTCACACGTTCTTTAAAAATCACTCAGCTGAATCAAATTCATATCTGAATGACAACAAATTATTACATGCACAGTTGCTGAAGAGGAGCTAATTTTCTCTAATAATCCTGTATACTGAAAAGGGAAATAAAATACAAACATTAGTCTTACTCTGACAGATTTTTTTTTAAATAAAAGAGTATCCTCCATCATCACCTTAAAAGGTTTTAAAAAACTGTATCATTTCAATCTCACACTGCAGTTCTGTATGCCTTAATGTAAAATTAATGTCCATTCAATATAATCTTGCTGGTTTTCATTCACTTCTGCATTAATTTGACTTTCTTACAGCACTTTTTGACACAGAAATATCTACTCTGATTTCTCTCATCTTGAAATGAAATTTTCTCTGGTTTTTGGAAGTGGTGGGGGGTTGGTGGTTTGTTTGGATTTTTTTTGCACGGGGGAAGTCTTGGGACAACTTTATGATGTTTGTATCCGCATTTGTCTGTTCAGCCCAGAAATAAGTTTTGCACTTCTAAAACTGGTTCTGAGAGTGAAGAGAGGGGAAAAAAGAAGCTCAGAGTTTTTTATCAGAAACTGCACTTGCTTCCCCGGATCCTGCTCCTAGACTGTGTTGTCTGCAGCACTGACAGTCAGAGAGAGCTCTCCTTTGCTTTTTAGTTAGTTTTTAGCTAGCTGAGGCAGAGAAGTTCCCTGGACTGTGGTTTTTCTTTTTCTTGGAACTGTTTAAACCTGCTCTGGACTGAAAACCCAGAAGAGCACCAGCAGCTCACACCGGTGGCCCACCAGGCCTGGCCTGGGCCACGGCATTTCCAGTGCTGGAGGAACTGATAACAGACTGAGTGAGCTGAGGTACAGCCTGAGTTTGTCATCTCTTCAGAGCGGTGAGAAGTTTTGATCTTTAATGTTGTTCATTTTTTGTGCTGGTGAATGCTTTTTCTGTGAAATAAACAGGTTTTTTAAACTTTTCTCCAAGGAAATTTTTTCCCAAACCAGCTAGGGGAGGGGCCACCTGAATTTGCTTTGTAGAGAAAAACCTAAACCAAGACAAATGCAGGGGTCTTTTGGGTTTGGTTGTTTTTGTTGGGTTTTTAAATTTTGTTTTGTTTTTTGTTTTGGGTTTTTTTGTTTGGGTTTTTTTTTTTTTCGTTGGGGCTTTTTACCACCAGACAGTAGAGTCCTCTTCCAGCTGATTTACTCTCTATATTTACAGAGTTGCTACAAAATGCTATATTCACAGGGCAGGACACCCACTATTTCAATCTTTTAAATATTATGTCCTATTATCCACTTGCTTTCTGACCATCTTTGCATACTAAGAAAAGCTTGTCCTTCCACAAATTCTCTTTGCAATGAACATTCCCATGCAAAAAAGGGACAAAAGGCAAGGCACAAATTAAGAGTTCTTTAACCTGTGAACTACTTGCAAGACATATCCTTTTGCAAGATATATATACAGCTCTAATGCCAATCAAAGCAGACTATTCTTTTCCTATATATTTGTATCAGTATGTGGCAAAAGCCTGGACAGGCTCTCTTCAGCATATCCTTGATAGTGATAGGACAAGGGAGAACAGTTTTAAACTAAAAGAGATTAGATTAGAGGTTAGGAGGAAACTCTTTACTGTGAGAGTGGTGAGATACTAGAATAGGTTGCCCAAAGAAGCTATGGATTCTCCTCCATGGGAGTGTTCAAGGCCAGGTTGAATGAGGCTTTGAACAACCTGTTCTAGTGGAAGGTGTCCCCAGCCACGGCAGAGGGGTAGATGATCTTTAAGGTCCCTTCAAACCCAAGCCATTCTATGATACTATTATGTGATTCTGTGTGTGACTAGGTGTCTGGGACACAACAACAAAATGGATTTTGCTAGCTTTGAAAAAGTCCTCACAAAATCAATTCCATTATTTCTGCCAGCACAAATGGGTATCTAGGTGGGTTTTATGCTTACTGCTTCCATTATATGCCAGTTATTGGCACTGCACTCCAGAAGAAATTTAACTGTGTATACCTGAAGAGTATTCAGTCTGTATTTCAGACTGATGCACACTTGATGTAACAATTTTTGTACCAGAACTGGAAAAGCTTAGTGACAACATGGCAACCTAGTGAAGATATTTGAACTTGATTTTCTTATAGGTCAAGTGAGTAACTTAAGCACCCAGCCAGTATCCTCCAATTTATCTTCCCTCTTTCCTTTCACAGGGCTGTCCCAAAAACAATTTTTTTTCCTCCTGACAGAAGGTCCTTTTAAACCAATATGATTATAATAAAAGAATTATTAATGTACTCCAATGTAGTCAGAAGTAATAAACTAGAAGCAGGCTGCAGCTGAAGTGGGAGAAAAAGTTTGAAAACAACATTGTGCCTTGTTTCAGCTGCTGTGAGACTGTTTTGAATTATGGCAGAGTACTGAAAAGTTACAAAGTTTTAATCAAGTTTTGAGGTATACTTCAAACCTTTCTGGGTTTGACCTGTTTTATTCACAGGGACTTAGTTTTCTTTGTTCTTCTGTGTTTAGACTGGATCGAAACACCCATGAGCAGAGAGGACCGCTCAGGCTGGATGTGAATGTGCCAGTGCTTGCCCAGAAGGGAGGTATCACAGCTAAGTCATTTGTGTGAAGAAAAAGAAACATTTCTCTGCCTCAAAGGATTTGCCTCTTATCCTTATCTCAGTTGACATCCAGCTTGTGGCCTGAGGTTTTCAGTGTGCACTAGGCAGCTACTGCAAATGGTCCATCATTACACAGTTCATCAGAAATTACATAAACAGGGTACAATGCTCCTGTAACTAGGACAATGTATTAGTTGCACTTGTATGAGTTGCATATGACTCCACTCTGAAAGCTACTCTTCTGTCACCAATTATCTCTCTGAGATAATTTACTCAGGACCTATACTGGGTTAACTGAAAAGTGAGAGATAAAACATCTAATGTGTGTGAGACATACAATGTTCAGAAAAGCTGAGAACAGTCAAAGACATTCCTAAGACAGGCAGGTTTTCATAGTAGCATCCTAGTCCAGTCTCACTTCCAGCCTTGGCTCCATCCCTATACTTCAGCATCCCAGCCTTCATTTGGATATCTGTTTCATGATTCAGATGGAAAATATCCTTTATCTGGAGCTGTTGCATTGCAAGCTGATCTGTAGTTGTCATTAATCGTTATAAATAAGAAGTCCAGCTCAGCTCCATGAATTAGCCTCTGGGCTGACAGAGGCTCACAACCAATGGGAGCTCTCCTAGGATGCAGGCATTTTATTGGTTCAGAGTCTGGGAGCACACAGATAGACCAATGAGCTGTCTTGACCCAGGAGTTTTGAACTGGCTATGAAAGAAAGCTCTGGACAATACAACCTGGCTGTTTGTCTGAGGAAACACGAGTGGTTTGTCCTATGTTTAAGTCTCAGACATAGGAACAACACCAGCGTATCATGGAGGTTTATTTTGCAACCAAGATCCAGCATAAGGCCAGAGTGAGAGCCTAAGATACAGGTTTTCTGTTGGGATTTGAATTGTCATGTACATGGTATGGGGGCTCTCATGCTTGTAGACTTCCTGTCCACTCTAAATAAGAGGGAGAGACGGGGGGGCTGGGGGCAGGCAGGGGGGAAGGGGTGGACAGAAAGAAAGAGGTAAGATGTTAAGGAAACTTTCACGTCTGATCATTTGGGAGCCACTCTGGGAGGCACACTCACACCACACAAGACTTTCATTGCTGTGACAGAAGTCTTTTCACAACAGGTGGCTCCAGTGAACTGACAGGTGCACCTCTTGACTCCCTACACACACCACTCTCAAGAAGTCAGACAGGTTTACCTGAACAGCTTGACTTCAGGTTTCCTGTAGCAGTCTCATTTGTCTTCTATCTTTAAGTAATTTAACTGTGGAGCAGAAATACAGTAACACCTCAGTCTGGGTGCCTTCAGGGACAGACCACAAACAAAAGAATCCCAAGGATTTGTACCCTTACAGTCTGTGAACCCATCCCTTACACTCTCTTTTCACCCTGTACATGCACCTTGGTTGAATGATTATTATTTGGTCTGGGGTCTTCTCATTTTTCATTGAGTTCTACAGAGCCTCTAGGTAAGCTGGCCATCTAGTGCAACAGTTTCCCATGCCCTTTGTTAGGCAAAGGGCCAGCACTAGTTCATAGCTCATTGCCAGGGACTCTTGCCATTTCCCACTACCCAGGGCACAACCTGCTACTTGCACACTGAGCTAATTGCACTAGGTGTGTTCTTCAACAGTCATCTACAGTCCCAAAAATGCTAGTCTAACAGCTGGCTGCACACATTTAACATGAACCAGGCATTTAAGAATCAGCTCAAAAGACTAAATGGGAAATGTATGAATTGATAGGAGAAATGGGTGCTAATGTCTTCACAAACAACTAGATCTGAAAGGACCAATCAGGTTCTGGAAGAATGGGTGTGGGGGTCTTAATGAACATTAAGCCCCCCCAAGAACCCAGCACACTCTGAACTTCTGAACTTTGGGGAAAATATACAGGCTGAATAGATTTATGGATATTAACTTCTCTGCCCAGGGTGGGCTTAAAGATAATTTTAATGGTCACAAAGTGCATGATGAGGGTGTGATACATGTTCAAGGGGGAACACTTAGTAGGCAGTTCAGGAAGTCTGTACCTTCCTAGTACCGCAGCCAATGGGTAAAGGAAGAGGGCAACATGCATCTGGGAGCTTAGGATAAGAGGAGGCTGCATCCTCCAACAATTCCAGAGAGACCTCATGGGGTTATTGCCTAGTGGACTCTCTCCTTTACTCAAAATAAGTTGCAGGACGCCTGTGTCCTCTTTGTGGACACTGGCTTTTTACAGCATTATTTTCTACATGCACAAATCTTTAAGCCTGGTGTTGATTATACTCAAACTATAGAATAGGAGAACCACAGTGATAAACATATCAAACAAAGCAAAGGAGAAATATGACTTTTAAGTCAGGGTCATGCCACCCAAACTGGAATACCTTTTTACAAATGTATTTTTCCAGAAAGGGCAAACATAACTTCCTTTAGCAGGGTCTGTAGCTTATTCTCTGCAATGATTCAAACATAATGTTTCTGTTTGAAAAAACAGAACCATTGCAAGTGTAAACAAGAACATATTTCCATTCAGGGCACTCAGTTTAAGTTGAGGAGCTGTTTGATCCTTTGAAGACCTATAAAGTCAGTGTATTTTATAATCTACTCAGTTGCCTGGGTTGTTTTTCCCTTTTCATTAGATCTCTATCATTTCAACAGGATTCTGGCATAATACTACCAAATCCTTCCAAGACTCTTCAAGTGTTCTGTGACACAAGTTAAACTGGTTCACTAAGGATAATTTTAAGCAATTAGAGATTCTGCGTAGCCACCAAACTGCATTCATACACAACAAAACTGGCTGTGTGCTGTCTACAAAGCATGCTCTAGCATGTCTTAGAAACAATCAGTGTGAAGGAACACAATTTATTTGAAGGGCAAGAAGTAAATCAGCTTCATGGATTCTTCATTCACAACCATTAGTTTCACTGATAACTGTAAATGTATAATGAAAACATTTTTGAAAAGATTATTCCCTGGAAGCTTTCTCACCATGCATATGTGTTGTGAGAGAAAACTGCCATGTGTGTCTCTCATACAGTCTGCATATAGAACTGCATTTGGACCTGAACAAATATCTATAGCACATTTCTCCTTCTAAAAGCTCCATTTCAAGAACACCAGTGTTGCAGTGTGATGCCATTTCCTGTTTCACCTATCCCAACCCCCCAGGTATGCCAACCTCTCCTTTCCCCTCCCCCTGTCCCCGGGCTTAAAAGGACATGGGATCGTGCAGTTGGGATTCTGTTGGGAGCTGTTACAAGATTCAGAGGTCTGTCATCCTGGAATAAAACTCTGAATTAAAACTCTACGGCAGAATTCTCTCCTTTTTCTCTTCACTGTCACCTGAACCTTTTCCACCAGAGGTAAACTAAGTTTCTACTATGCCTGGATTTGTTCCGAGTGCCTAGCTGCAGCATCCAGCCAGCCAAAGGTATCTCTGAGGTGAAACACCACAGCTGCCGCCTTTGGCCCAGCAGTAAGGGTCAGATGAGCCCAGGCATGTTCCACCTGGTAATATTAGGACTATTATTCCATACACCAGTTTTTAAAAATTAATCACTCCTAGCCTTAACAGTTTTTAATCAACAGTTTTTGATAAAAACTTAATAGTTTTTAATCACTTATTTACTTTGTCATTCTTTCACTTTGTGAAAAGGTGGTGGTCATTACACTTGTGGAAAAGGTATTCTTGGAAATAGAAGTTTCTGGCCTTTCCCAGAAAAAATTGGGCCAGTGTCTCCTTAACATCCTGTGTTGAAATCCACGTCCAACACAGACTGAACAGATCTGGTAATGCTACAGATATAATTTGAAACGAAATAGTTTTCAAATACCAGAATGAAAATATATAGATATTAGCTAACAAGTTGCAAGCAATTGGAGCAGACAGAGCACATTAAGTCTTTATGAATTAGCCAGCCAACAGTTCTTTGTTTCTCTTTGCATTGCAGAGTGCTCTTAAAGACTTCTAAAAACACAGTATGAAAATATATAAGATGCACTGAACTCATCATTTCCTCATCTAGGAAAAGCATCATACCTTTGTACTCCTCATGTGATATAGATATAAGGTGGGAAACTGCTTAAGTCATCAAGGTGATTTTCTATAAACCACTCAGCAGTCTTAATTGCAACCTGGACTTTTTCATACCATGAAACAAAGCTGAATAGCCCTATAATCCCCTTTTGTTTTCCCAGTACTGTCCACTCATTCCTTCCTTCGCTTCTTTGACTACAAACCTGTATTCATAGACAGATTTTCTACACCCCATTACAGAAAAACATTCAAATAATTTGTCCTGATACTCTATGTTGTCTCTACAGTGTCTATAAAAAGTTTGCTTGTTCAGTAAAACCCAATTTGCAAATATACTTCAGCTACACAGAGTGACAAGTGATTCAGTTTTAGGCACTGCAATATAAAAAAAATATAAAGCTATTAGAAAGGGTCTGAAGGGGGATTGCCAAGAGGGCCTTTGGAAGACATCTGTTTGTACTCCTGACC
The DNA here is from genome assembly GCF_037042795.1 of Molothrus aeneus. Classification (NCBI taxonomy): domain Eukaryota; kingdom Metazoa; phylum Chordata; class Aves; order Passeriformes; family Icteridae; genus Molothrus; species Molothrus aeneus. The sequence continues at coordinate 57,536,720 of NC_089646.1, forward strand.
AAAACACGAGTTCCGTTTCTTAATCCACTGAAAATACTTTTCATTTGTAAACATTAATAATATTAGTTCTAATCAAATTTTAGTTCAAAGCAGAAACAATAGGGTTTTTTTTTTTCCTATTGAGTTCATGCTTTCATCAATGTTCCTACATTAATTTCTGAAGTTGAAATCCTTTCACAGAGACAAACCTGTCACATGCTCATAAAACCTGATGCCTGGCTAGCCTATTCTTAATTCAGATTGTAAGCTTCTGATGAATAAGTGTTGCATATGATGGTTTGAAGAAACATGCTCTAATAATGACATCCTTTCAACAAACAGCTGGATGAAGAGATGGGTGAATGCTATATGGTCTGCTCTTATTATAACAAAATAATTTTTGAAATTAAGAATGGGCAGTTACATATATACATCACAAAGTCTGCCTCTGAAAAAGGTAGCCATGATTTTGTTTACATCATTTGCCCCATTTCTTTAGGAAATGGAATTTTACCAGTTGTATTACCAAGCAAGTCTCTCATTCACTCTCAAACTATGTAAATCCAGAGGATAATCACAGGCCTATTGAAGTGCTATGCAGTTGCAGTCAAGTAGAAAAATTATTAAAGAAAGGCCACATATAATCAGGCCTGCTCTGTTAGATCAGTAGTTAGCCTGCCACTTCTTCTAAGTACAGCAAGCACTTTGCAAGTTCCCATGCGAAAACAATCCTGGTATGAATAGTTCATTAAGATAACAGTCTATTCCTAGGTAAAAAACAACTAGCACCTGCATAAACACTAGATCTAGCCCATGAGAATCAGAGAAGAAAATATGTAAACAATTTAAGAATAAAGAGGTTTGATGGACAAGTAAAATACCTTTTACTAACCAATAGAGTAATTGGCAAGAAAACTACTAACCATCTGGAGCCACACATGAGGTCTGTAAAACTGTATAAAAATGAGTTATATGAATAAAGAATGGGCTTTTTCCTATATGAAGAAAATGGAGTATTACCCGATTTATTCCAATCTCTGGTGACCCCGACGTGATTGTGGGAGGTGACAGCCAAGCCTACCATGAAAAATGACATGGGCCAAGCCAAGACAGGACTTGAGAACAGAATACACAAAGTTGCAAGTGAGCAGTCTGCAGCGAAAGAAATTCTGATTGCAGAAGAACGCCCTCTTGTGATTCACAGCCTGCAGTGAGATGAAACTCAGAAACTGAATACACCAAGTAGTGAAAGAATTTAGCTACGACCAGCTGCGAGACAGCACGAAACAAGAAAAGACAAGAACTGGCCGGCAGAGCAGGACCCAAGCGATGAGTACACAGGCTGCGGATGGCAGGGAGCACATAGAAGCAAACACAGCTCCTGGGGAGGCACCTCCTGGGAGAGTAGCTGGTCATCAAATTGCAGAATACAGCATAGTCTGAAGAATTGGGGTATAGGGGTATAGGGGACACACGACCAGCAAGCTGCAGAGGCACAGCCAGGCTCAACAGACGTAAGGTTTGGGAAGGGAAGAACTACAGTAACCATGCTAGTAGCAAAAGGAAGTTTAAAAATCACTATCTTAATCAAGCACTAGTGGCCAAAGACATAAACAACATTGGGCACAGGGACTATGGGGCATCCCTTTGCACACATGCTGGGATATTGATACAATCAAATACTTTTATAAAGTGCCTGTACACATGCACATGCACTATGGGGAACAAACAGGAGGAGCTTGAGATCTGTGTGCAGTTACAGAGCTTTGATATAATTTTGATAATGGAAGTGTGGCGGGATAGCTCACAGAATTGGAATGTTGAAATGAAGGGCTACACACTGTTTAGGAGAGACAGACCAGGGAGACTTTCTATGTGCAACACTTACACTGTATCAAGCTCTGTCTTGGGGCGGATGATAAGCAAGTTGAGAGTTTACAGATTAGAATAAATCATCAGACTAGTATTGAGGCACACAGGACAGAGAGTGCTCTGGACCTAATTAGCATAAGAGATTTGATAATCAGGATACCTTGGCAAGAACAAACAGAACTTTGAAGATTAAATCAGACTGACTGATGGGAAAAGAAAATTGGATCAGATTGGGAAGAAGATTGAGTCAACTCTAAAAGCGAGAGATGTTTCAAAATGTATAAGTTTGTTTCTGTAATGATTAACACAATCATTGTAGTAAAAAATTACTAGCCTTCCTAGAATAGTATAAGCATACGTAGCCCACAACAAATTCAGATTCTGATGACCACCACTCAGTCTCCCTGCCCCTCTCCATCACCAATAGACTAGTAATAGTGACATTGTTGTGGGTGTTTGCTACAGGTCATTTGAGCAGGAGAATGAAGTAGATAAGTTCTTCTACAGACAGCTGGAAGCAGCTTTAAAGAAATAGGCATTGGTTCTCGTGAAATTCTCTTAACTACCCACTAGAGAAACAACACAGCAAAACACAAACCGTCTAAGTGGTTCCTGGAATGCATTGATGACAACTTTCTGACATAGGTAATAGAGAATCCAAGAAGGAATGATGAGCTGCTTGACTTTTATACAAACAAACAGGGAAGGAGTTGCTGGAGATGTGAAAGTTGGGAGCAGCCTTGGCTGTAGTGACCATGAGACTGTGAAGCTCAGTAATGGGCAAAGAGGAAGCAGGGCAGCAGGTAATTGTCATCTTGGAGTTCAGGACAACAAACTTGAGTCTCTTCTTGGATCTCCCAGGAAGAATTATATGGGAACAGACTCTGCAAGAAAGAGGAGTTTAACAGAGCTTGTTGATATTTCAGGATCCCTTCCTCTGTGCTCAAGAGCAATTCATCCCAATGGGCAAGAAATCAGATAAATGGGGCAAGAGAGCTACATAAATGAATAAAGAACTCCTGTCATTACTCAAGTCATTACAGGAGACACACAGGAGGTGGAAGCATGGTCAGACCACTTAGAAGGGATATAGAGGGATTTTCAGAATAAGTAGAAATAAGACAAGAATAACCAAGGCCCATCTGGAATTAAATCTGGCCAAGGATGCAAAGGGCAACAAGGAAGTATTCTTCAAATACATCAATAACAAAAGGAAAAGAAAGGCTAACATGGGCCTCTTCCTAAATGAAGGGGGGAGACCCTGATAACAGGGAATGGCAGATCAACCTCACTGAAAAGACCAGCCTTCAGGGATCTCTGACCCTGGAGAATCAGGGTAACAAATGTTGGAAGAAAGATCTTCCCTGGCTCAAAAGTCACAGAACACCAAGGCAAACTTGATAACCACAAGTCCAAGCCAACAAAGACCATTAAGGGGCTGGAGCATCTCTTACAAGGATAGGCTGAGGGAGATGGGCCACATAAGCCTCAAGATGAGGCAGTTGAGAGGGGACATTATCAATGTCTAAGTAGCAAGGGAAGGTGTGAAGGGAAGGTGTGAAGAGAGTTGGACCAGGCTCTTCTCGGTGGTGACTAGCAGCAAGACTAGAGGTAATGGTCAGAAACTGATGCACAGGAAGTTCCACCAGCATATGAGGAAGAACTTCTTTGTATAGGTGACCACACACTGCAGTAGATTGACCAGAGAAGGTGTGGAGTCTCCCTTGCAGAAAATATTAAAACCATCTGGACACAATCCTTTGCTACGACTCTACAATGACCCTGTTTGAGCAGGGAGGTTGGGCCAGATGACCCACTGAGATCCCTTTCAACTTCATTCTGCATTTCTGTGATGCTGTCACTGTTTATTGGTGCAGAAAGTTACAGAGGAGACTTTGTCACCATGATCTGAAAACATCCACAGTATTGCCAAGTGAAAGAAAAAAAGAATTGCAACTGCAATTTGAAAGCTGAAGTACAACTATTTGTGCGGCTTAGGCAGACTAACAAAAAGCAGCAACAAGTTAATTGATTTTCAGAACATGAACAGCTCCTATCAAAAGGTGTTGGACTGGCTTCCCAGGAAATCAAACTCAGTTCTTCATACATACATAACTCAGCATTTGTAGTCCAAATTTTTTTTCCATCGCTCTACTTAGTCATGACCTACAACGAGTTTGTTTCAGCAGCTGTTGTAAACTAGCTTAGTCTCTGCACCTAAACATTCCTTGAGTACTCCCATGAAAATCAACGTGCTGTTGCACTTTGCAGGGCTTAACCAGATGCTCCAATACCAGCGACTTCTTTCACAAAACCACAAGATGTAAATTACAGGACTGTCTCTGTTCTGGGGTGCGGATCATACAATTCTTGCAGTCAGTAGCAGATAAGCATTTCTTTCTTCATTAAAAGACAGAAGTGGAGAAGAAGTCTTAAGTCAGTACCACTGGAATTTGTATAAATGTTATTAGATAGCTGAAAAAATCTCCAGGGGAAATACCAGTTCATGTGAAACTCAGTTATAGTAGTATCTGTTTTGATAGTGCAAGGGGAAAAAAACCCTAGAATTTTAAACCAGCCTTTGGCAGACAAAGAAATCAGAATAGAATTCCATGTATGGAATTGTTGAAATATTGTCAGCATCTTTCACTTCTTAAAATTTTACTTTGGTTTTCATTAAAAATCAAAATAAGTGGTATCTGCAGTGAATTTTCCCAGAAAGAACAAGTGAGAATCCAGGAAAGAACTACTTTGATCCAATCCACTCGTTACTACTAACATGCCAGGCTCTGAAAACCAGCCTGATAAGACAATGGTATACAAGCCTAGAATGTATCACTGATCAACAAGTCCAAAGAGCACTGTCTGTACTGTATGAAGCATTGTTTCTGACAACAAACTTAAGAGAAGAGAAATTTTCCTCTTTTTTCCTCTTTAAATAATAGTTTGTATTAAACAAGACAGGAAATAAGCTGAAAACTTGGTTTGTGTAAATATTAGTCAAGTCAGGTTCCAAAGTTTGAACCTTAATTGCATGCACCACTAAATCAGTATGTGTTGCACAGCAGCTCAGAAATAAGTAACTTGTTTATATTAAGAGCAATAACCTCAGAAACACAATGATTTTAACTACAGCACTTCTATTATGTTCAGACAATTGTTATATATCCTCTCTGAAGATATGATTGTAGCTAGGTGAGGGGGAATGTGGATTTAAGTATTCTATGAATCAGAATGATTAGCAATAAGTTGTAATAATTGTTAAAAACACTAGCAATAGAAAAGGTTTTCTGACTAGGCATTGGAGGCCCAGATGCTCAAAATCCTACTCTCGTGAGAAAACAAAGTACTTCTGTACTATAATTATTCCCAAAATCTTCCTGAGGGAAAAAAAAAATAAAACTACAACACAAAAATTCCACACCATGTCTTTGGAAATTAATGTACCAAATCTTAGTCCTGAGATCTTAGGATCAATCTTAATAATCTAGATGCATCTATAATGTACCTGTTGTACATGTACCCACTTATACACCCACACAGTCAGGCACATCTTTGAGTATGGTCAAATGTATAATCCACCATTAATTTATATCCACCTGAGACATTTTACAAAGCCTTTGTGAAGCATAACATGTGCAGGTAAGTATATAACAAATGGAAGTAAGTATATAACAAATGGTAGTTTCTACTTGAGAACCTTCTCCTCAGCAGGAGAACAATTATTCTTCTGCATGATGAAAATATAACATTATCATCCATTGGAGCTTAATAGGAATTCAAACCCTGGAAATGTACACATGAAATTCTGTAATAGGGTCTGCATCTCTTCTAATAAATCAGTAGATGGATGGGATTGAGGAAAGGAGATATACCAGGCAAAAACTACAGTAAATTGCTTCTTACTCTTCTCTGTGGTGGCGCTCACTGAAACATGTATTAAGTATTTTAATGTGTGATTCCTTTTTAAACTAATGCACACACAAAGGAAGCCCAAATACTTGTTTCTAATTAAGGCTTATTTTCCATTTCTGGTGTTAACAATTGGAAGCCAGCCTATCAAAATACATGATTAGCCATGCTACCCTGTGCTTATGGAGATGGCACTCAGCATGGATCTGACAATGTTACCAGAAGAGACTCTCAAAGATGTTTTCACCTTAATGTGGAAACAGTGATAAATCCTTTCGCTCAGAGTACAGTATCTATGTAGAAACTGCACAAAGAACTTAATCACCAGTCATCTAATTAAAGTAAATTCCATCCCCAAGTTATTATCTCAAAATAGGCAAGACAACAGAGCAAACAAAATGCATTTGTTAGGAGGAAAAAAATACTTGGATAGTCTATTGCCATTTTTTTAAAGAAAACACAGAGTTAAATCAGTAGAAATCAAACCAATAGACTTTCTGAAGTGAAAATGAGGGAAGAAGGTTTATAGTTTTTCCTAATTTGATAAGGCTTATTAGTGGCTGGTTATGGTTTAACCCCAGCTGACCACTTAAGTACTACACAGATGCTCACTCACTCTCTTCACTCTTGACCCCTTCAGTGGGATAGGGAGGAGAATTATAATAAAGGTGAAGGTTGTGGAGATAAGAACACAATAATTGAAGCAAGATGTATTAATAATAAAATGAAAAGAAGAGCAAGAAATAACACCCAAGAGAAATAAGGAATGCCGTTGCTTGTCACCAATGGACTGATGTCAAGCCCATTACCAAGCAGTGATCAGCAGCTTCTGGCTAGCTCCTTCTGGTTTGTATATAAACCATGATGTTCTGTGGTGTGGAATATCCATTTGGCCGGTTTGTGTCAGCTGTCCTGGCTCTACTCCTTCACAGGCTTTTGTGGACCTCCTCATTGTCAGAGGATGGGAAACGGAAAAGTTGTTGTTCTGAAGCTAGCCCCACTTAGCAACAATTAAAACATCAGTGTGTATCAATGTTGTTCTCATACTAAATCCAAAACATAGCACTGTACCAGTTACTAAGAACTGCAGCAGTGGCTCTCAATTGTCAGCGTCTGGCTAGCTCCAGCACTGCTAGCAGCACGAGGGGGCACTTTTCCCGATAGCTGGCTTCGGGATAGCGCCTAAGGCAGTGCCCAGCTTGCGGCTGTAGGCACACCTTGTGCAGGACGGAGTCTAGTAAAGGCTGCAACCAGCGGAAAGAAGACGGCAGACTCCAACTGTGGCTTAATCCAGGCTTTAATGAATCCCGGAGGGACCGACAGGAGAAGAAGAAGACCGGGGGGGGGGGTGGGGGGGGGAGGGGGCTGACAGCAAGTTTTAAGGGGTAGGGAGGTGCCAGGCATTGGGCCAATGGGGGTGTAGTGGGGAGTGGGGTCCAAGGGATTGACACGTGGGCAACACCAACGGGAAACATTCTGGGGAGGGGCCCCGGTTCCTCAGCCAACCATCGAACTCCCCTGCTGGAACATTCTAGCAGTAAGGGTGGGGAGTGAGAGTGATTGGCGGGGCACTGGGGAGGGATCAGAAGAAAAAAATACAGGGGTTTCCAGGGAAACCAGGGCGGAGTTTAGGGGATACATTGTTGGCTGGGGTGGAGCCAGGAAGACAGACAGCTCCAAAGGCGGGAAGGGAGAACTGGGGCTGAACCATTTTCAGACAGGAGGGGAATGGAACAAACCAACCTAATAACTTAACAAAACACACTGCAACAAAGAAGAAAATTAATTCTATCCCAGCCAAAACCAGTACATGATTTAAGTGTAATTCACACTAAAAGTGAGAAATTTCACTTGAGAAAATGTCTTGTTGCCAGGAGATAGCTGACTCTCTCCTAGCGCAAATTCTCTCAGCAAGGATGCCTTGCTTATCTCTTGCATTTAAAAGATTTCTAACAAAATGCCTTAGCGTTCACCTGTCATCATTTGCAAGAGAGACACACATTTAAGAAGTGAGATCTTTTGATGTCTGCAAGCTTATGCAGGACTTCAGTTACATCACTCGCCCTCTGAGCATGTCCCCAACTAAAAGCTTGTTCACATATTAACTGTCAAGATTACATCAGTCACTAATAATTCTGTCCTTTCTACCTCTTTCCTCCTTACCTCCCACTCCTCTCCAACGTCTGACTGATAAATCAAAGTGAAGGATTAAAACAACTCCTTATCAATTCCAAGCAAATTTGAGACACAGCTAAGACATAGGAGGTCTGAATTAGTCATGGAAATGCTTCATCTTAGGGTAATTTAAATGACCAGATTTCTGTTATAACCCAGTACTGAAAATTGCCAAGAAGTTGCTATAGTTCATACCCTATAAATACTTGATGGAAAAAAAAATCAATGAACTACCTATCCACTTGTGTATGAGGAAGAACTTTACTGTATGGGTGACCACATACTGCAATAGATTGATCAGAGAGGGGGGTGGAGTCTCCCTTGAAGATGTTGAAGAACCACTGGACGCACTTCTTTAACTTGTACTCTAAGATGACCCAGTTTGAGCAGGGAGGTTGGGCCAGATGACCCACTGTGGTCCCTTGCAACTTCACTCATTCTGTGATAATGTCCTTACTCAATCAGCTTTGAGAGAGCACTGATGCTTCATTCCAATAAAGATCTCTTTAGTGTGCCCAATAGCACTAAAAGATGAGATTAATCCCAGAACAGAGTTTTCCTCACAGGAAGTAAATGCCAAAACTTAAAGATTACTTAGAATGAGACATGCAAGGCAATATATTTCAAAAGTGACAGTGGATTGTTTTTAACTACAGAGGTGTCAGCATAAGCAACCCTGATGATTACCAACTAAATTTGGGGGAAAAATACACTTTTACACTTATTTTGTAAGTAACACCATTACATTTATGGTTTCATCTCTTGTGCTCCATACTAGCATAAATACATTTCTCCAAGAACATATTAACTAAATACTGAAGCAAACTGGAACTAAGAAGCGCACACATAGATGAGAAAGAATAAGAAAATGAGAAAGGGATGGAAAAGACTTCTGCTTATGAGTTTCCTGCCTTATTGTTGGAAGTAGAAAATACAAAATCCTTCTGAAGATTAGGGAGGTCTTAATATTCTGGCCATATGGTTTGTATCAGGTGTCAACCTTTCTTAATCAGAGTACAATCTTTTTTTGAAGAAACCGCATTTTGCAGGACCCATTAGGATGCTTTTATTCAGGGCCAAAGTCATATTTCAAAGACCCTTTGTTTACATTTCCTGCTGAGACATACTACTTCTTTAGCATAAGTATATTTGAAGCAGAATGAGTTACACAGTTATAATACAGTGTGGATTTAGTCTTCTTAGTTTCACTTGCTTAGCCTGAGTAGCTTGCTGTAAAGTTACATCTAGATATGCTTTCAGCTGGGATAGTTAATATTCTGTGTTATTTTTCTAGTAGGTGCTGTAGTGCTGTGTCTTGGCTAGTAGGTGCTGTGTATGAAAAGAAAATAAATAACACGACGTTTTGGTTATTGCTAAGTACTATTTATCCTATGACTAGGGCTTTTTTAGTTTCGTAGGCTCTAACAGCAACCACATGTGCCAGGATCACAAATTGGAAGATAAGAAAACTAAAGCCACTAGGAGATGGAGCTTGACAAGTTATGAAGAGTTAATGGCCTGCCTGCATGAACACTTGAGAAATAACTCAATAAGATGTTAGAGGACTCCAAAACAAAACCCACTATTGGACTGAGAAATGCATTCAAGGCACACGAAGAGCATGTGAGGGGCAGGTCTTAAGTCATAGGGGCATAATTTTCCATGGATTTCTATGTTCTGGATCCCTCTCTGGAGGCAGCCAGCTTGAGCTGACCTGCTTCAGGAAACCTACTGTTAAGCCTGAAAAAGGAGGAAGTACACCTGAGAGTGTATGTGAGCAAAGAATCAAAAGAGGCACCTGCAGCTCCATGGAGCTGCCTGCTGCAAAGGGACTCTGGGCCTTGCAGTTTAAGTCTGGGGTGGCATGTGTATGTAACTCTCTGAAGGGAGTGAGAATGTTTGAGCAGTGGCTTCTCCTTTAACATTTCCGTTTCTACTTTGTACTTTATGTAAAGCATTAAAAGATACTTAGAGGGAAGAAATTCATTCATCCACAATGGACAGATAAAATATGAGGACTCCTGTTTCTTGGCTTTTAGCTAAAGTAAGGTCACTGTAAAAGAAGCGTTTGCATCTTAATAGAAAATTAAACTGTACAATTAACCAACATGCAGCTGAATTAAAAGAGCAACACATGCAATTCTGTGTTACTGGTGGAATAAAAATGCATGATGGTGGACTCTAATGGAGGAAAATATATGCCACATAAACTAAAGCAGATTATTTATCTGACAATTTTTTTCACAATAAATGGACTTTAGTGAGTCTTTAGAAATGCCAAATTGCCTGCACTAGCTGAATTCACCCAAGAGAATAAACCTAGTTTCGGAGGAGATTGCCCAGAGCTACTTGAAATTCTCCTTTCCCTTCTAATGTTCCAGGAAGCTGAAGGTGCTGAGTATTTCCTAGAAATATATGACAGAGTATATCCTAGAAATATATGACAGCCCATAGCTGGCAGTCTTCAGAACAACTAGGAATCTGAACAGTCAAATCAAACATGACTGGAAAAAAAAAAAAGCAAAACCAACTCAGGACCTGGAAGTTCAGACCATTGGCTTCCTGTCTAGTTCTTCCTCTTTCTGGCTACCTCTCAACTCACTGTATAGTAAGCTGTCTACTGTTCAATTACCAAAGGGATCTAGACAGCAGAAAGATAAAATGACTTGAGTTCAGATTAAATATCCCACTTCTCTGGCATTGCTGTGATTAATCTACATCACATTCAGTAGTTCAGATGCAATTCAGGCTGGGACTAGTGAAGTTAGGGTTGTCTAGATAGCTGTGAAACTTCCAAGTTTAGAAGGAAAATCATACCAATATATTACTGTTACAAAAGCACTCATCTCAATTAACAGAATGATCAATGTAAAAGTCACTGTCTGTCATTTCTAATTACACTTTTAGGATGGCTCAAATTTTACCTCAGCTCTTTCTTATTACATTTTTTTATGTACCTCAATTATTTTCTTACATGTATTTGATTTTCCTTCCCAACCGGTCTGCATTGAGAAGAAACTGTTTCTTTACACTCACTGCAACATACAAAGGACAGCACCATTTCTCCTACATAGCTGCTGCTACTATCATGTAGGCATTCTTATGTGATGACACTCTCCAAACAGAAACAAAAGGAAGATGTAAAAGTAAGCCATAGATAATTTCAGTTCAGCTGTCAGACAACCTCAGAGCTCAATGATGTAGGAAGCACAAAGATTGTTTTGAAAAAACATATCAAAGGCAAAAAGAAAACCTGAATGTGAGAAATGAAGATGGAAACATGACCAAAATCTTCAGTTTATGCACATTGCTGGAATTACTAACTCAACAGGTGTTATTTAAAACCATACTTTAAGTGAACTGCTGTCCTACCACTTCTTTTTTCTGGATTTTACACTTTTGCACCAGGTGGCAATATGTGCAATTTTCCATTTAGCATCATACTTAGTCACTCAGCAGGTGGAAAATTCAAGGCAGAATCTTACTAGCCATCTAGGTTTCCCTAGATGCTGCCAATGTGCGCTTCCTAGACCTAAATAACAGTGAGCCCATTGTGCTACAGAGCCCTCTGGGCCAGCAGTCAGCGCCTATTGGGCAAGGTTATCAGGAGCAGCTGATCAGCAGTTGCCATATGCTGGTCCCTGCAGTGGCTTCTTGGCCTCTGCAGAGCTTACATCGTTTTAGACATCAGAAGGTCATGAAAGCCCATTTGCAAAATTGCTGCAAGGATGCATACCATCAGGCAGGCAGCTGGCAGGTGTAACAGTAAGAGAAAAAAAACCAGAAAGTTCAAAGTCCCACAGGGCACAAAACTTATCCCTGTAATGCTATGTTTAAAAAACCTGACATATTGTAGTCTATGTATGTCATCAATACAAGAATGTACAAGTATGTTCTATAATTGGATTTGTAGAACATACTTACATCTCTCTTCTGAGGCTTACAGAAAGTTTCCCATAGAAAAGAGATGCTGAATACAAACCTTGCTATTGTCACAGTTATGCACACAGAAGAGATATCTAAATAAGATACAGTACTCAATGCAATGCTTTGACAATGCTAGCAGTCCAAGGCACTCACAAATACACACAAACACAGTGGAATCATTCATTCTGGAAACAATCGTCTTGCAGCAGCTGAAGACCTGTGGCCAGAGAAATGTTCATAATTAATTAATAATCATGGCAGCAGCAAGGGAAATGGGGAGAAAAGTAGACCTGCAAAAGCAGACCTACAGTGTCAGCCCCATATTTAGAAAAAAAATCTGGGAGCATATTTACCTTCTCCCTGTTCTTGTGTCTCACATTATCCAATGCCCTCTTGCACAGATCACCATAAAAGTCTCCAAATCAGTATTTTTTACTAAACTCTCATTGCTTAAACCCACCTTGTCCAAGACTCAAGCCACCACACGTCAGTTTCTTGTGGCTGTGACACACAAGCATGCATATAGCCTGTCCTGTCATTGCTGCATTAGAATGATAATCTTCACCAAAGGGTTATAGCAAACAGGAGTGGATGCCTATGACACCTCAGCTGACTGAGGCATCACATTGGCTTAACTGCCAGCATGCTCAGGGGTTCCAAAACAAGAAAATTTATCTGTCAAAGACACCCATTGAGCCTGCCTCCTACAAGGAAGGAGTAAGATAACTACATCTGGAGGCTGTAATATGGACCCTTAATCAACAGGATTCACATTTATTAGTAATGTGAATATTACTACAGATTATTAGTAACTCTACAAGCCTGCAATTCATTTTGTTATTACAGAATAAGCAAACAGTACAAGTTAGAGCCAGCAGATCTTGCAGAAGAAACGGTGCAATGTTAGGATTTCACCTTCAAAGATAAATATTTCTGTCCTTACTCAGAGAGAATTACCACTAACATCAGAGGGAAGGACTACCCAAAGGAGATTGGGAGCAGCAGCACAAGATGGTCCTTAAAATGGGAAACAAACAGTAGAATGGCATTTCCCCAAGAAAAAAAAGAAAAAAACCACCAACCTCATAGTAGGAAAATCCTTTTTCAAACCCCCTACCAAAGAGAGAAATGACTCACAAATGCCTTCCAGTCCTCTGCGATTTACTCTTACCTCTGTGATGTTTTCTTATATTTTCTCCTGCAGGAAAAGAACAAAATACAACTGAGATGAGAAGGCTTCACAGGCAAGGAGGAAAAAGTAGAGGGCTAGAAATCAGGAGCAATTCAGTGAAGTCACTTCTGCCACAAGACTGTCACAAACCTGATGTAGCCATTCCCTTCTACTAACCTCAGTGGTGGTTGCCACTAAATTCAGGAGAAAAAAATTGTGTTTGCTTGTATGCACATACTACTCTTTCTTGTGAGAAAGGGTTGTTGCGACTAGGAAAAAAATATTTATTATTCTAAATTACTTAGCAGGAAATCCAAGTGTCAGAAATGTACTTGTATTTACTAGTTGTAATATTTACGTCTCTCATCCAACAGATAAGTAAGATAAGTTCTGTGAAGTTCCCATTAACAAGGAGTAATGAAATGTATCCAACCATATTGTCTGTGGTCACCCGGTGGAAAACTCCAGTGGTTTTAGAGCAGTCTCTCTCTAAAAAGAAAGTCTAGATCCTAGCAAGTTCTGTACTCCAACAAATTCCAGATACCACACCACAGAGCTTCACTTTGTTGCACCTATCTTGAGAACTTACAGACCTTAACCCAGGACTAGGAATGGCAAGAGCAGATAAGCATATAGGACCTCTTCTCTACCCCAATACTCACACCACATCAATTACAGCAAAGGCTGTAAACCTCTTACTTACCTCTTACTTAGCCACCTCTTAGCATGGTGGATTTTGTCTTCAGCAGCAGGCAATGACACAGGCTGCCAATGCACAGAGTAAGGCAATACACAAAAAGGCAATACATGCCTTTCTGTATAGCTGTCTATGTAGCTATACAGTTACCTACAGGGGTGTATCAGCACTGTATGTTGTCTGTGAGCTGCTGTTTCTGCACCTGTTTCCAAAGGCTTTGCACAGAGGCTGGCAAAATATGGCATTAATTTACTTGAACTCAGTTCTGCTTTTATGTTCTAAAGTAAAATTAATGATAGTTAAACTTCACAAGTAGTGAATGAAACAATTTTCAATTTGGACTGTGATTTAGCAATACACTAACAGACATTCCCAGCATTTTCAATGTTGTTTGACAAATAAATATTTTTAAAATAGATGTATGGCTATTAGCATCAAGTTTACTTTCATTTCTGATACTACTGTAGATGGAAAATTGTAGCTAGGGTGGGCCTAAGAAACCCAAACAAAGAGTAACTTTCTATTTTACAAATAGGAAACATGGCAAAATGGAATGTAGTGCTATTTTCTACTTAACAAGAGCCATGAATAATGTCTCCTGACTGTAAAATGTTTCATCCAACAAATGCCTTTACAAATTGCACTTGTGGTTATACCCACTTCTATATTCTGACCATGTCAGAATCATAAAAATACTAAATAGCTACTTTAAAAAATATTTTATTTACAATTTATTGTGTGAAGAATTACTTATTTAAACTTGAAATTATGCAAAGGAGTAAAAGAGAAAATATTCATTGCAGTATCAAGTTTATAGCTTACTGACATTAAGAATGTTGACACATAAAAGCAGAAATGCAACTGGACAAATCTTATTCTATGAAATTCTTTATTTTCATTTCAGAAGGATGAAAAGTAGAACTTTTGTTTTGAAAAATGTATATTAGGAACTTTATATTCTAACAAATAAAGAATTTTATTATGTTTTCTGGCAAAAAAACCTGATGAAAAATAGGCCATCTGATTGGCCAGTCTAATGCACACTAATTAGAAGATTTTATTCCCAAGAAATACAAATTTGTTTAAGTTTTAAAATGAAATTATTTGCAAGTTTATTTTTTCCCCTGAGAGGCTTTTATGGTTCATTCCAACACTGTCTGAACTAATTTAAATTTCATTGGTCAGTGACTTTCATATAATGTTATATAATGTGTTTCTCTTTCAGACATTTGAGCAAAGATAAAATTCATTGACTCCAGTCTAATGGTGTTCTTTATATTTGATTAATAGCACGACTTTTCTGATCACCTTTAGTTACACCTTTAATGTTCCTTTCATTCAAGAATACTTTTAATACATTAGAAAGCTGTACTATTACAGATGACAGTACTAGGAAAAAAAAAAGAATTTGCCTAAGTAATAGAAATTTTTAAAAACTTATACACAGTTTTTTATTGTTGTTGTTGTTTTCACACCTGCAGTCTAATCACCAAGTTACTGACTGCTTTTCCAAGCACTGACTGAATTTGCAATTTACAAAGAAGAGAATATAACTAGAGGAACACTTGTTTATATATTCAATATCACTACTGCATGCACATGCTTTAAAAGGAACACCATTAGCAAATTCTGATATCACGGAAAAAAATTCTGTATGCTTGAACTTCCAGCATCTCAAAAAGCAAGGTCTAACAATGGTACTCACCACATTATAAAAAAAATGGTGTTGGTAACATGTAACTTTTTGTAAATATAGAATTCAGTTTGTTTTTGGAAACACACTGTCAACATCTATCTTCTTTATGGTTACAAACCACCACTTAGACATGCCTTCCATTAAATGAGATCACTGGAAACAAAGGAATTAGAAATTACTTCTTTAATACCACAGCCAGCATCAGAGACTGGCTTGAATCAGCAACCATGTGTGCATTAACAAGAGGAAACTGGAGGGGGCTGGATTTAGATTTGGTTGGGTTTCCACGGTTTTTTGGTTTGTTTTTTGAGGTTGCTTTTTTATAAGGGGTTTCGTTTGTTTGTTTGTAAAATACTATATATCTTGGGACAAGATATCTTGACTTATGTCCCAGGATGCATCTATGAAGAGACAACTATCCATGAAATTACTTTTAGCAGGTGCTCTAGAATAAACCTGGAAACAGGCACACTTTCAGTCAACACTCTTTCCCAGGAGAGAAAGAATGAGTCAGATTTAAAGGAGGTAATGTTACAGCTTCCCACATCTGTGAGCCATCCTGTGCTCATGCCTGAAAAGAGGCTAATTGATATTACCAAATCTGTGTAAATTCAGTTTCTTTTCTCACTGCATCCGTCATGCTCGGACTGCCACATCCATTCAATTTCTGTTACTGGCTGTGGAATGTATTATTCAGAGGTTTATATTTAGCTTTCACTAAAAAAAATAATTAGAACAAAGTAAGGGTTTTTTTCATGCTGAAGAGAATTATCAAGTGACTCACACTAAATAGGCCCTATACAACCAGTGTAAACTAAAAATAACTTCACTGAACTTAATACAGTTACACTTGCATGAATATAGTATGAAGTGAGTCAGTCCTAGTCCAAGAAGGCTGCTAGAGCCTAATGGAAAAAAAAAGTAGTAAGACACTTAAAGATAGATATTTTATAATTGAAGTGGTAGGTAAAATGAAATTTTTAAACTCAGAAACCATAAAGTTAACAAAAATATTGAGTCAACTACTTCAGTATCTTCTCTTCTGAGGATGAATCCTTCTTGTAACCAGAGAAATAAAAATAGCATACTGGCCCAAAATAAAATTAGGACAGATTTTTGAAGGTATTTAATCTTCAATAAGATGTAGATTGCTATGCTGTATGGTGACACAATTCCCATTGAAATAAATAGATATAAAAAATTTGTCTTTGTGCTTTGATGACCATCAACTTCTTCAAGGTTGTCTGTTCTCATGGTTATGCTTCTGATTTTGCCATTTAATTCCAGTGCATCATCAGCCAATTTGGTTTTCCCTGTATTTTCCCTTCAGGCACTTTTCCATTAATTTATTATCTCTTCAGGGTTGTGGTTTTAGTCTATAGGGTTTTACGCAACAATTCATGACTTGAGCCCAAGTAACACTACATTCAAGTTTTTGCAAAAATGCTCCTGCCCTTCCTCTGCATCTAGGAATCTGGAAATGAAGAGAATATAATACAAATACACAAAATCTGTGCCTGCATTTAGTAGTGATGTTCACAGACCTTAGTCTTCTGAGACAGTTGAATAAGTCAACTGAGTACCTACAGAGAGAAGTGAGGACAGAGGGGTAGGGTGAATTAAGCAACTGTCAGCCAACCTGGTTTTGCACCATAACCATACAACTCATAATATCAACTAGCTATATGAATTGCTATTTCACACCTACACAGCATCTGAAAAATTGTCTAAACACTTAATATTTTTTTACTCAAAATAGTGGTTTGGTTAATATGGTGTTATTCCACATTCATTCCACAGGGTTAGGTATTAATGGCACCTTTTCAGAATATGGATAAACCTGTGGGTGCTGCAGAAGTAATAGAAGGATCTTTGCCTAGTTTCATCCTTGAAAATAAATACTAAAATTTGAAAGTTAATCTCACACTCTGCTCACAATCTGCTAGAGATTAGGGGCTATATCTGTCCTTGGAAAAAGGCTCTGCAGGCTTCTATCTTCACTGCAGTGATCAGACTTAGGCCACCAGCTGGTGGATGCATGATTGATGGCCTAAGGTGCACGTATTTGAATCAATAGGTTGATACTTCCCAGCTCAGGGTGGGAAATACCAGAAGAATCTCCTTAGGCTGCTGAGACAGTGGAATGGCTCAATTTTAAGGCTGAAGCTCACAATCAACACTCACAGTGGCTTCATCTAATGTGTTTTGTTTTGCTTTGTAGCAGGCACAGGGCCTGCAAGGCCTCCCTGGCAGTCAGCAGCCTAAGATAGGAAGTGCCTAGTCACGATGACTGGAGCAAAAAACCCCTCTTCTGCCCTCAGACCCTTTCTTATCTCTCTGTAAGAGAGAATTATAGGTCATATTTGCCTCGACCCTTACCATTGAACCATTTCCAAAACTCCTAAACCCTATATAAACGCCCTCCTCTGCCCAGCTTGGCAGAAGGAGCTGCCACTGATCCCCCTTCTCAGAAGCGGCCAATAAAGGACGCCTCTGTGGAAATTCATACAGCACTTCCCCTCTCTCTCCCTGCATCTGCTGCTACAGCACTTTTAGCAAGCAAAGAGCTGAAATCACTAAAGAACTAGAAATCATCTAAGAGCTGAGATCACTTAAGAGCTCAACTGCTCGCTAAGATTGCCTGTGGCTGGGCGTTGCGTGCAGGCCCAGACAGGTTGTGCTGAACAGGACCTCGCTATCCAGACCCATGGCAGCTGGGGGAAAACACTGAAAACCCAACTCAGGAAAGCAGTATTGCTTGGCCATTGCAATGAGTTCAGAGAGTACACACAGTTGGTCAAAGCAGTTGGATCTTTTGAAGTCCCTAAAATTCAGTGGCCTGTGCTCTCTTTGTACCACCAGCTGAGAGTGCACAGGCCTAGATCTAGCATAGCATGTGTTTTCAGGCTGGATCTGTGTTTCTTAGTGAAAAAGAAGGCAACAACTTTTTAGGGCACCAATGGACTGGTGAAAAATATATCTGCTACACTGTTTAAAAAGTTATTGCCAGCAGCTGCCTTGTATGCGGTGCCCTGCCACAGGTCTGCACCCCCACAGCCCAGCTAGCAGAAATGAGGACACTTCTGGGCATCAGTTGCCTCAGTTCAACCTTTTGGCTTAAACTGCCAACAATGGTGGCATTTGCAGAGATGCCAGATTTTGTACTTCCACATCTGAAATACATTCCTTAGTGCCCACTCTGCAGAGAAGAAAAACTACCAGTACATTAACTCCTTCAGCTGATGCAGCAAGCCTTGTCAGAGCTTGTGTGCCATACCCTTAGTGTTGTCACTGACATTGTAAAGCATGATAAGAGAAAAGGGATTGTTCTTCCTGCCTGAAGAGGATCATTTTGTAAAAGCTACTTCTTCAGAGGAACCTCGATTGTTTAGGAAAACAGTTGCCACAAGCTCTGGCAAGCTAAAATTAGTTGTTCATAGGCTCAAGGAGAAAGAGGTATTTCTCCTCCTATATTTAAAAAGCTTTATAATTAGCATCTGTAAGATATGAGGGGGAAGCTTAGTCATCTGTTAACAAAAGCACACAATAATGTCCTTTAATAGTGGAATCCCACAACATCCATAGCTCACACAAGCTAGGGCTAATAATCTCTGCTTTCCTTCAGGGCTCCTATGACCAACTCATTTGGAAAGAAAAAAGCCACCTTACTGGAGTGAAATATCCATATCATAACACACACATTCTCTCAGGTCCTTTTCCTTTCTTTCCTGCCAGAGGTGGGTTTCTTGATATTAAAATTGGTATTAAGATAACGCTACTAAAATCCTACTTTGTAGTTTAGCAAACCAACAGTAATATAAACAATGAAATTTGGCAAACGAGAAAAATGTCTGTCTACAAGTCACATCTGGAAGATTTTTTTCTGCTCCTTTTTTTACCGATTGGTGAATCTATGTTTTTTCTGAATGATCTCTTTCCACTACCTTTTTCTATAAGAGCCAACCACAATTCATGTTTACTGCTCTTGCCCCCATGCCCTTCCAGCTAATGGGTCCAGAATTCCCACAATTTTCCCTTGGTGACCATGTCTAGACAAAAGGATTTAAGAGCACTTCCCAGCTCTCAAGCTCAGGTGCCATCTCGTGTATCGCAGTGGCATAGCAGTATGGAGTAGGCATTGTCCCTCTGTATAGCACTCCAAAGGAGGCTGAGATCAAGCTGATTGACAGGATCACTTAAAATAAATTGAAAATCTTCTCTCCCAGCAGCTCAATATTCTCAATCATGCAGTGCATTACCAAATAATCATCATCACCACAGGATTAGAGGTGCATTTATGTTACATTAACAAAGCCTATTTTAATAACCAAGTATAAATCAACTCACAAAACCCCAATCTCACAGCACACACTACAGCATCAGGCAAAGCACAGGATCCCATGGGAGCCCTGACCAGAATTCAGAAATATGTTGAGATGACCAGATTTTACTGATGGTATAATGCCATCAGCTCCTGACAGGTTTTTAATTCTTTAGTTTAAACAGAATTATGCCCTTTCTTGCTTTACTCACACTCCAGTCAATAACAAAAAAAAAAAATTCTGCCACATGGGCTGTTTATCAGAATATGCTAGGTTAAAAACAATACAATCTCAGAGACTATTAACAGCAGAGGAGAAGAAACAGTAAGAAGAAAGAAGGGTGAAGAAAGAAGGCAAAATTTCAGCTGATACTCAAAATTTGATGGAGGGTTTATGTGGAATTTTTTAAAAACAAGGGAAATAATTTTAAATTGGGCCCTGAACTATATGGGGACATTCTGAAATCATGCGAGGATGAGGCAGTCACTTGTCTCATTTGAAGTAGATTAGAAAAGCCTGTGTGCTCCAAGTATGGGTATGCATGGTGAAGGTACAGAAAGAAAAGAAGCGCTCACAACTTCAAACTGGTAGAATTATTTCAATAGAAATGGAAACAAGACAGGTGAGGAACCCAACAGGTCACAGTTAATAAATAATTTATGTAAGTAATTCAAAGCCAGAAAATATAGTCTGATTTTGTCCAAGGAAAGTACTATTTTAATAAACGTTAGTTCATCTGGCTGACCATTGGATTTTAGCTGTCTAACTACCTAGTTTTCTAAAGAACAACAAAAAAGAAATGCACAGCTTCATCTACAAAAATGATTGCAATCATTAGTACCTATGATCAATTGATGTCTCTTGTTCTGCCTCTGCTTAGCTGTGACCTTTTGCCACTGTAGGGCTCTTAGAAACCAGTTTCCTACTTGCTCATTTCATGTCTAATATGTGTACTGAGTAGATGCTAATCATAGCTGGAAAGGCAATGAGTTTAAATTCTTCTTACAAAATAACCTCTGTGGTCACAGTCAGTCAGGAATTTCTTCTGCAGTACAAGCCCAAGAGAGCTGAAATCCCTTCTCTACCATTTAGTAAAGAGTAAACAGAGCCTAGAGGTATTACAAATGGGTGTTATGGATACTATCTGAGTAGACTGAGTTTAATGACATTATTATAGTATATGCTGTCTTGAGACCTGATGATCTTTAATTGCACTTCATTTTTCACACTGAGTGCTGGGCACCAGCTCCCTAGCAAAGCAGGATTCAAGAATGGAGAGGGGGAAAGCAGAAGGGGGAAGGAGACTTGTAAGAAGGGAGTTGCTTTTGAGATCTGTTCCTGCAGATAATAAAGATACAACTGACTTGAACTATTTGGCACTGCAAACTTGACCCATGTCTTGATCTTATCTCCCAAGGTGAGTGTAAAATCAACCGCCTACTGACCTTGGACAGGACTATATACAATTATAATACTTTTATTGCAGCAGTAGTGTGAGAGCTGATATACTAAAAGGTATCTTATTTTCCACTGACATAAAAATGATTGACATAATTGGTTTAGCTTCGTTTCAATAAAGGACAATCGTGGCTTGCTCAAACTTTGATAAATAACACCAGCTATCAGAAGAAGAAAGCTAACTTCAGTGTATTCTTCCATGACACAGTATGTATACAGAAAGAGGAGAAAAAGCATAGGAAAGGTTTACTTAATTGATCTGTATTGAATACTGTATGTTAAGGATTGTTTTGAGCAAGACAGTCTGTGAAAAATGCATATTTTATGATTGGCTTTTTGCAAATATTAAAATTAATATTATATGTGTTATGTTAGAAAGTTATGCTGTATTAATTTTCTTAAGTAGTGTGTTAAATATAGTTTTAGGTTATAACATAATGTTAAAATAGAAACTATGCTAAGATACTTTTTTTAAAGAGAGGACTCCCACTGAGAGAGCAGCCACAGGACACCTAAATCTTTCAGAGAAAAAGTATTTATTGCTCTCTTATCAAAAGAAACTAACTTCCCTCTTTGTTCAGCCCTGAAGACACCGTCAGGATTCAGAGGAAGAAGTTGACACTGACCATACAGAATTCTTTGTTTGAATGGAATTTATGCATTATGTATGAGATGTATGAATATACAACAGGCCATTGGTTTTAAGGGTTAATCTCTGTTAACGTGTGTCCTTTTTGGGGCTTATTTTGCCCAGAAAGAGGTACCCGGACTGTCCGTAACTCTTTGTTTTTATTGTCTTGTATTGTCCTGAATCCTTATTGTCCAAACTTTTATTACTCTAATTATATTACTATTTTTATAACCATTTTATTACTATTAAAATTTTAAATTTTTAAAATTTTTAAATTTTTTAAATTTTTTCAATTTTAAAAACAAGTGATTTGCATTTTTCACAAGTCTGAGGTACAAGGATCTGCAAGGAGCAGATGAAACACTGCAGGGACAACTTAATGCTTCAGCTGTATCACCAAAGTTTTCAGTACCACCAAATGAGAAGAGTAAATTCAAATCCACTAGTGAAATGGCTTTGTATTGGAAAATAGACCTGCCTGGGCTTTTGGCTTCTCAACTACAAAAGAAGTCATCAAACTTTGTTTTAAAAACTAAAAATATGATTTCACTCATGTAGATTTTGTACATGGCCAGTACAACCACTGACATTTTGTGGTTCTTTCTCTGTATTTACTCAGTTTTCCATCATTGCAAAAGATGAAACAAAACAACCAAAACCATAAACAAAGAAAACCAACCACAACAACTAAAAGCTCCTGCTATTGTATTTGGTGTGGATTCAGTTGAAGAAAAATATGAAGTAAAAAGGAAAATTAGTCTGCTTCTGAAAATCTAAGCCTTTAAAAAAATGTGATCTACTGCTCATTCTTCTTTTTCACAGCACCCAACTAATAAATTCTCTTGTAATACATGCAAATCACATTCTCAAGAGAAGTGCAGGCTCATAAAAATCCAGTTACAGGAAAGTATATTTCAGGGAAATAAAGTCCTATGGTCTAAAAAGGATATAGAGCAGTTCTTAGTATTCATCCTTTAAAAGTAAAAAAAAAGTCAAACCATTATAGTATATGGCCTTCACATATTTATTATTGGAAAAATAGATATATATTTAGCCTGAGTTCTACTATCTAGCTGGCCACTACAAATTACTTAAGGAACTTTTAGCTTTGAAATTAGTAAGGGTGATGACCTGCAAAGTACAAGATGGTTGGTACTTCAACATGCTTATTCTGTAGGCTCTCCCACTGGAAGACAATATGGCACTTAGTGCACAATGGGATCAGAGGAGCCAACAGGGAAGAATACCTCCAGCTGCTGTTTGGAGCATAAACGTGCTTCACAGTGTGTTTACATGGCAACAACCGATTGGGATGGAAACGAGTGGGATGCCCCTTCCTTGCTAGTAAAATGTCTCAGGAAAAGGAAATACACAGTCTTTACTGGGCATCCTTTAGCTATATTTAGCTGTTCATTTCACTAAGAAGAAAGTAATGAAAATGAATCAACGAGAAGTGTACTGGGAATAAGACAACGCAGAACTTTGCAGAGCACATATATATGTAATATTGATGTGCCATGATGTATTATGAAGTACATAATACTGTGTAGCAGGCATTCCACTCTCCCAGTGGCAAAAAGCTGTTAGACCCTGAAAGAAACAAGCATGTACTTTAATCATCGCTACCATGTAAAACTAACATATGCAGATTCTGTAGGAGCCAGCTGTCAGCTGTCGAGCTTTTCTTGTGCAGGATGGTTCTGTGATGTTATAGCATGCATGAAAATGGGGAGGGGGGAATCATTCTTCATACTCTGGGTGAAATATGAAGACAGGAAACATGGACTGGAATTCATCAGGCCAGACAAGCTGTTTGCGTAAATTCACTAAACGAATTTGCATCTAGCCCTAAGCCTGAGTAAATCTATTTGTTGCTATTTTTAGATCTAAATGTTGCTTGTTACTGTTTCCCCCTCCAATCTTCCTCCCCCCAAACACAACCTACCTCTTCTGTCTGTTAACAGACAGCTGGTGTGACGCAGAATTTTAAATCTCATGGGTTTGTGCCAGATCCTTTCCTGACTCTGGGTTACAATCTAAAACACTTGGATTACTGTTGAACAAGCCTAAACACTGGGAGAAAAAGTTTCTACACAAAGAGGCAGTGTTCCCTTTCAAAAAGAAGGTTCACTTCCCCATCCCCATGTCCAAACTTTCCCCTCCTTCAGCACCATGGTAGACTTTGAAAATTCTTCAAGCCTTTTAGCAACACTACTTTGTGTAGCAACTCAGGACCTCAGGACTGCTGCTGTCCTGATAATGCTTATTCACTAGCAGGCCAGATATTAAACGTCACTCTTAGGAAAATGCAACTTTTAAACTTCCCATGGAGAGCCAATGCTCTTTTTCTAGGCCTCTTAGAGCTAAGCACATCTTCAGGAACAGAGACTTTACAGAGGAAAGTAATGTGAATGATGATGGGTTTCTGGGATAGCTGCAAAAGTGTGTTTGCAGAGAAGTAGTTTCACAGAGGCTCCTATCTCCAAAACTGATGGTTGTAGCAGGGTTCATCATCTTTTGCAGGATGCCTGCTACTTTGTTCACACCATTTCCGTATCACTACAAGATTATTTTCTGCAGAGAGTAAAGAAGGTTGCCCATCTTTTGTTCCTCCCTTCCCTAGGCATAAATGACACAGATGTGATGGCACACAGCTGGCTCCACTGAATTAGACATGACGGTAAAGGGAAGAAAGTGAGGAAAGTGAAGAGAGAGGTGGCAGTACTGCCATTTGCATGCTCAAAACCACTGTCCTGTGGTCTCAACATGGGAATATCTTGCCACACAGGAGGAAATTTTGGGAGAGAGAACTGGGATGGGCAGATGAGTAGATGGGAACAGGTGCTGAGCATGTACACAGAGAATGAAGGAGGCCATGCAAATCTTTATTTCTTTAGACCCTAACTCCATCCTGATACCAGCTGTCTCACAAGTATCTAGATGGCACAGAAACTATGGGGGAAGGAGTGTTATATGTCTTCAGAAGCCTCAGATATAAAGATGTATTTAAATAAGTAAGTCCTGTCCTTTCTGCATACCAGGTACCATGCTTGAGACAGCAAATCTAGCTCTTAGAAGTTTTCTTCCTGTAAGGATGAGTCAAGTTTCCTGCCTCTGGCTCAGAAGAGGAGCAGGTATGCCTTGATAAGGTAAATGTTAAACATTTGTAAACATTTCACAGAATGTGAGGCTAGGTGGGACCATTATGATAATTTACTTCAAGTTATTCAGCAAATTTACATAACTCAGGAATTTCATTCTTCTCCATTTGCAAGATATTCACTGCACAACAGCTAATTAGAAATAAGTCTTTTAGAGATCACTCAGCATTTATGCAAAAGCCTTTCTCAGAAAAACACTTTGAAGACACCCCCTGTACATTATTAATTACCACTACCCATCCAGTCAAACTGCATCCAAATCTGTAGGCTCTCTGCACATATAAAACTAGTGTAATGAGAGAAAGGAAAAATAACTGCCCAGACAGCATTAATGGAAACACATGGGAGGAAGAATTATGACAGATAGTACAACAAAAATGTGGCCAAGTACCAAATAAGCTCTTCCTTCCTCTAATGAAACAAAGCAATGGCCTCCTAGAGAAGACATCCTCATTCTTCTGAACAAGGACATGCTTAGAAGGTAATACAGAAGCGGTGTTTTGGACAGCAGTTGCAACCAGTGGGGTTCTTGCAGAAACCAGACTTTCCTTCAAAGCCTGCACTAAAATCTGAGAGATGCAAAAAATATTACAGATGGGTAATGAGCACATTTTCAAGTGTCCTTGAAAGCAGTCCTTGTCCCTGTGATTTTCAGCAGAACTCAAACTTCTAAATGACTTGCATATATGTTGTTCTGTGAACTATTTCAGTCTGGAAGGATATAAATTTAACAAGTGTTTACATGTGGGAATCCAAAGAACTCACAGGATGATCTCTTTTCCCACCATCACTTTTTTCTTATTTCTATTTTTAAAATGCTTTATCTGGTTATCCTCTCCAACCTTTTTATGCATCAGTATGCTCTTTTGTAGATGAACTCCAAATTCTCACTTCCCAGTCTCAATTCCCACAGCTTCCTCACTTTTTACTTTTCAAGCAAGTCTGAAAAAGGAGAGTTCTTCCATCTGGCTATAGCTGTCCCTGCTGCATCAATATATGTAGAGAAGCATATCTAAATTGTGTATTCAGACTCATTGCTTAACAGACACTAGTAGCTGCTTATTACTACTGAATCCCTGAAAACCAGCTGCTCCACAAGAGATGTGGGAGGAAGTGTGATCTGAGCATCATTTACAGCAACCATTTGAACTGCTCAGCCTTGCAAGGATGCTCTACTTCTGATCCTTGGCCCTTCCTGCCAGAGCCGTAGCTCAAGGGCACTGTATAGATTTAGTTGTTAAAAATTGCATAGATCTTACATCTTGTGCTAATCTTGGTGTTGAAATGAGCTTTGTGTCAAGCCAGGATTCATGCTACAGATGGATATTGTGAAACTTTCTGTCTTGGCTAGGAGTTTTGTGCATGAACAGTACCTATCTCAATTAGTGTAAGAAGTCACTCCTAAAGTGATGACACAGCATATGACCCAAACAACACAAATAGCCATTCAGGATGTTTGTACATACATTGTTGTCAAACATTTCTATATGCATCTTAAAAACTAAACTGTCTCCTACATCTCTCTTGACAAGAAAGATCATGACAATCTTTTCCTGCTGCTTACCTAAGCTTGTGTGAACTCCTGCATCCGACATAACTGAGTGACAGGCATAGAAGTCCTCCCAAAGAAGGCATGTCAGAATACTGTGACATGAATTGGAATTTTTGGCAGAGACAAAGCCTTTCAAACCTCTCTGTGACAACCATATAGATCCATTTCTCACCAAGAACTCTGCACCTACCTTCTTGGCCAGGAAAATTCAAAAGTCCCCAATATCCACCTTATCAACTGTTTTGAGGAATCCTGAGTTCACTGAAGTCAATTTGTTGAGTTAATTACAATGAGTTTTACCAGAGTTTGAGTTGCATTCTTGATCTATTGCAAATTTTAGTTCTGGTTTCTTTCTATTTATAATCAACTTTAAATTTAATCTGCTTTTCAAATGTCCAAGGCAGTTCCAAACAAATTTTGGGAAAGGTTAGGGTCCGCAGGAGAAAGGATTATTGCTTATCTACAATTCAGATTTAAGCACAACTCTGGGTGGAAAACTGTCAAAAGAAATTTTTGCACCATCATGGGGCTAAACTTTTCTTAAGATATGAATTAATTAGAAAACCTAGCTTTATCAAAGAGAACAAAGAAAAAACAAATTTAAAAAATAAACAAATGAAACAACAAAAAAACCAAAACAAAACAACCCCCACCACACCAAAGACCAGGAACTGAAAACACATTGATATCAATGCTTTCTAGTACAGCACAGCTCAGGAGATCAGAAACAGCCTTATGAATCCTTATGAAACATGCCCTTCTAGACCAGCTCTTCTTTATCCAAATTCTCTGTATTTTGAGAACAATTTGCATTTGTAGAGGTTTCACAGTTTCTGTAGTATTTACTGGGTCAGCCCTAATATGTGAATCTTAAGCTTTCCTCACCTACCAGTCAGGAACAGGGTCAGACATTTTCTAGGATTTTGAAGAGGCTGAAGTGATTTTTGAGGAAACAAGACAAAAGGACTGAAACTGGAAAATTTTGTGTGAATTGCAGGAAGAAACAGAAACACATTAAATAAAAATCCTTTCAAGGTCTGAGTTGGATTTAATACAGTGTTTGAATCCACCAAAAGCTGTCAGGTTAGGAGAGCACCTATCCTCACAGCTTTTAAAACACACACAGAGGATTTTTCAGTGATTTCTTCCATCAGGTTTTGTGTCTTTCTGTATGGACTCCTATCCCACCAAGACAGTTTTTTAAAAGAATTCCAGATACAGACTCTTAATTTCACCTTGACTTAAGGTTTAAATTCATCTTTGTAAACATAACTTTTTTCATTTCTTGCAGGACTGCAAGCTTTATAGCAGTGATACTTGAAAAGCACTGAAATTAGTATTACAAAGGGAGACCCCTTCTTCTATGATAGATTGTGGTGTTTTTATTACTTTTGGGGCTTGGAATGAATGTATTTCATTTGCACTATCCTCAGAAGAATAAAAGCTCTTTTATAATTATGGAAAAAACCAAAGTGCGTATTATTGCTTGGGCAACATTTTACTATTATAAACACAAACTCTTACATCTTTCATTACCTACAGGAATCATATACTGACTTAGAATTCAAAAGAAAGTCAGTCTGTGGAACAAAGTAATAGAAGGACTGTTGCAAAATGTATCAGTTCAGTAAATAAATACAGCTACAAACACCATCAATTTTAATTACTTTTTCTGAAGTTTCTGTTCTTCTACTTATTGGAATACATTCTCTCCTCTGTCCATTTGTCTGGCATGAGACTAGAAGGTGGCAACACTTCTCTTGTTCCCATTGCTCGTCTATGGGCTAAAGCACAGGTAGTATAAAATACAACTAACTTACATGTTAGTCTACTGGTAAAATTGAGCCCTTCTTCACTCTACATGAACAACAATATTATGGATCAACCAGACCCTGGCAAACTCTAAAACTAATCAAGATATCCATACCCACAGCTCACCCAAACCAGGAATTTCTAGGCTGCACTGCTGCCTCCAGCACATACCCAATATCCACTTGCTGACAAATGAGACTTCCCTAATCCTTCTGTGAACTGACAACCATAATGAAAGTGAAACACGAACCTAAGGTGTCTACAGAGAGGTTTTCTAACATGGTTCTTTGACATATAATTCCTCTCTATGTCCATCAAGAAAGCCAAATGAGAAAAAAGGGTGGCAGCAGTTGCATTTAAATATGATTGAAGGTAGCTCTGTTCTGCTCTGAGGGCAAACAGGGCTTCAGTTTAAACCTAGAAACTCAGGACCTTCAGGAGGACTGAAACCAAGGCCAAAGAAAGCCTTTGGGACTCTCTCACCTCCAGAAACTAATTAGCATATTCTTATTTTCCTCTTGAAATCCGATGTATTTACACACTTCCTAATGAAGTGGTATTTTCTGATGGACTTTTTTAAACACTAATGTTTTCTGTGAGCTAAAATATTGAGGGACAAAGTCCATGATGTAGAGTGTGCTTCTGGAATTGAAGAGTTCTCTGTTTTTCTGTTTATGATGGCCACATAAATATAATTTAATCATATCAGTATACTGTCACTTGTAACTAAACATTCTCTCTAAAAGTTTAAAGCCATTACCCCTTGTCCCATCATTACATGCCCTTGTAAAAAGTCACTCTCCAGCTTTCCTGTAGACTTACTGGAAGGCTGCTATAAGGTCCCCCCGGAGCCTTCTTTTCTTCAGGCTGAATAACCCCAACTTTCTCTGCCTGTCTTCATAGGAGACATGCTCCATCCCTCTGATCATCTTCATGGCTTCCTCTGGTGCTCCAGCAGTCCTTCTGATATTGTGGGCCCTAGAGCTTGATGCTGTGCACCAGGTGGGTCTCACAAGACCTGGATATAGCTTGACAGAGATTTTGTGAGTCCTGAAGAGCAAAGGAGTCCAGGAATGCTGTATGCGCTTTAAAATGGATTGTTAAATATTCAGGAGCAGGCTGTCTCCATGTGTATAAAGATAAGTTGTCAGGGACAAAGACCACTCCGGTTAAACCGAGAACTTATGCTTGACCTTAGGGGGAAAAAAAATAGAATATATGACCTCTGGAATGAGGGTGAGGTATTTTGGGAGGACTACAGGGATGTTGCAGGTCATGTTGGAAGAAGACTAGAAGGGCCAAAGCCCAACTAGGACTTGATTTGGCCACTACAGTTAAAAACAACAAATATACTGGCAGCAAAAAGAGGGTCAAGGAGTGTCTCTGTTTGCCGAATGCAGACAGTAGTGTAGTGACAGGGGAAAGGCAGAGGTACTTAATGCCTTTTTTTTACCTCAGCCTTCAGTATCAAAACTGGTTGTCCTCAGTATACTCGGCTCCCTGAGCTGGAAGTTGGTGGTCAGGAGATGAGTGAAGCCCCCATAACCCAGGAGAAGATGGTTAGTGATCTGCTACGTAAATTACACACTCACAAGTCTGTGAGTCCACCCCAGAATAATGGGGGAACTGCAAAAGAACTTGCCAAACCACTTTCAGTCATCTGCCAGCAGTCCTGGTATCCTGGCTTCATCTAGGATGGTGTTAATTTCAGGGGCTATTAAGAGTGCAGTTTTGGATTCAGAATGAGAATGGCATTGATAACACACTGATATTTTGGGTTTTTCCCAAGTCATGTTTATCATAAAGATTTTTTTCCCCCCTTGTCTCATGCTCTGCCAGTGAGGAGGTAAGCAAAAGAAATTGGGAGAAGCATAGCTAGGACAGGTGATGTAAACTGACCAAAGAAATATTCCATACCATATGACATCATGCTCAGTACATAAAGTGAGGGAAAGGAGGAATGGGGGACATTTGGAGTGATGGCTTTTGTCTTCCCAAGTAACCATTATATGTGATGTGGGCCTGATCTCCTGGAGATGTCTGAACACCTGTCTGCCTTTGGAAAGGAATGAAATAATTTCTTGTTTTGTTTTGCTTCTGTGCCATGGCTTTTTTTTTTCTCTATTAAACTTTTATCTCAACTCATGTGTTTTATAGCTTTTGCCCCTCTAATTCTCTCCCTAATCCTGTTGATGTGGGGAGTAAGCAAGTGGCTGTGTGGTGCTTGACTGCTGACCAGGGTTAAACAAACACCTGCTTTACCAGAAAAGTCCTAGCTGACTGGTAATTAGTAAATGCAATGTCCATCTACAAGAAGGGTCAGAAGGATGGTCTGGGGAGCTACAGGCCTATGAAGCCTAACCTTGGTTCTGGGCAAGGTTATGGAAGAGATTATCCTGAGTGCCGTGACATGCAGGACCAACCAGGGGATCAGGACCAGCCAACATAGATTTATGAAGGGCAGGTCCTACTTGACGAATCTGATCTTATTTTACAACAAAGTGATCCACTTAGTGGAAGAAGGCTGTGTATGTAGCCTCTCTAGACTTCAGTGAAGCATTTGACACCGTTTCCCAGAACATTCTCCTAGAAAAACTGTCTGTTCACAGGTTGGATGGGTAGCCATTGGCAGGGAAAATGATGGATAGATGGCAGGACCCAAAGACCTGGAGCTAAATCCAGTTGCTACCTGTGTTCCCCGGGGGTCAGTTTTGGGCTGGTCCTGTTAAACATCTTTATTGATGATCTGGACCTGAGGATTGAAGGCACCCTCAGTAAATTTGCAGAAAACACTACATTGGGTGGGAGTGTTGATCTGCTTGAGGGTAGGAAGGCTCTGCAGAGAGGCCTGGATGGACTCAATCTAGGGGCTGAGGACAGCAGCATGAGGTTCAATAAGGTGAAGTTCTGGGTTCTACACTTGGGTCACAGCAATCCCATGCAGCCTTACAAGCCTGGCGAGAAGTAGCTCAAGCACTGTTCAGCAGAAAGGAGTGTGGGGGTGCTGGTTCATGGCTGGCTCAATATGAGCCAGGAGTGTGCCCAGGTGGCCAAGGAGGTAAATGGCATGTAAAATGGTAAATGATAGATGGCCAGAATCAAGAATAGTGTAGTCAGCAGGACTAGGGAAATGATCATCCCCCAGTACTCAGCATTGGTTCTTGAGTACTGCATTCAGTTCTGGGCGCCTCACTTTAAAAAGGACATTGAGGTGCTGGAGTCTATCCAGTGAAAGGCAAGGTCATGAAAGGTCTAGAAAACATGTCTTATGAGGAACAGCTGAGAGATCTGGATTTGTTAGTCTTGAGAAGAGGAAGGTCAGGCGGAACTTTATTACCCTCTATAACTACATGAAAGGAGGTTGTAGTGAGGTGGAGGCTGGTCTCTCCTACTGTGCCTGCAAAGAGAGAACCAGAGGAAAGGACCTTAAGATGAGACACTGGAGATTCAGATTAAATATTTTTTTTAAATTTTCACTGTTAGGCTGGTCAGGCATTGGAAAAGGTTGCTCAGGAAGGTGGTAGAATCACCATCCCTGGAGGTCTTTAAGAGGTGTCTGGATCTGCCACTGGCTGATATGGTTTAGTGGTTTAGGGCTACAGCAGTAATTCTGGGTTGCTGGGTGGACTTGATGAACTCAAAGGTCTCTTCTAACCTTGATTCTATGAGAGTAACAGCATGAGGAAAGACTGAGACTGAAGAGATTTATTATGTACTTAGCAAGTCAACTCCAGCAATTGAGAAGAAGGTTAAAGTCCATTTTGCCTCCTTTCCTCTTTCAATGTGTAAATCAGAGCAGGGAACCAGCAGATGCCAGTGTTGATGTACTACTACTGTAATAGCTAAAAAAGTGGGGGTTTATGGCATAAAAGCAACCAAAATCAAACCAAAAATACCTGCAAGCTGCATCTTCAGCTTCCACAAACTAGCACATCTTTACTGAAACTCACAAAGCTCTTTGGATATGTGCCTCTGCATTCTTCTTTGTCCTCAGATGCAACATCTAATCCTAATGTTGAAAAGGGCTTCAGTGCTTTCTCTGTTCTTAAGAAATCAGTGGGCAATTGAAGCCACTTCATGAAGCTTTAAGAATTGTAAGTAGCAGATGGATGTTTAAGTCTCACAGCTAGGGTTCCACGTGCTAAAACAAGAACTCCCCAACACAGCCACCACTGCTCATACCTCCACAGAGAGAAAATCAGCTTGAAAAGCAATCATGCAATTTTGAAACAGTATGTTTTGAAATAAGGTCTCCAAGCTCCACTGCTAACACTGACCTGTAAGGGACTCCCACCTAATCTTAATTGATATGTTTTGCAGAGCAGAAGGTTTCGATCTTAGCAGCGTTTTTAGCAGCCACTAGAGAGTGGAAGGAAGACTAACATGTAATTGCTTGGAGTCCTATGGAAGTTTTGGCTATGCTTTGTATGGTGTCCAAGTCTAGAGCTGAATAACACATGTCTGAATAAAAGACTGTCTCTGGACAGGATCAATGAAGCAAGGAGAATAGAGCAGAGCATGAGACTCAAGATATTTTTCTGGCAGCAGCAGCTATTGAGAGCATTAAGCAAACAATCAACACATCCCTGAGAAACATTTCTTGCAGGGTGAGAACTGCTTAGGTAAAAGGGGAAACTGATTAAAGGCAGGCCCAGCCTCATGAAACAAAGTGCAGAGGCAGGTGGCAGCCCATCAGCAGCCAGGGAGTGAGAGCACCTGTGTCCTTGTGCAGGAAGGTACAGGGTGCTGGAGAAGCACTACCTGCATCCAGCATTATCCCTGAGAGACAGGCAGGCCTCTGGCAAGAAAAAGCAAAAGCCCTCTGATATTCTGATGGGATGTGAAGCTGTTCTAGTATGATTCATTCATAATGTCATTAAAACTCAGAAGCAAGTCTGTTTCTGGGAGGCCTCTGATGCAAGTAAATCCGCTGCATTCCTTCCCATGGAAGAAAGGACACTGATGGCTGCATTTCTGGTTTACACAGGCTATTGCTGGGTGAGCTTCCACAGGGAGAAATCTGGATTAAACTTCCCCCTAATATCCTAGTGCAACACAGGAAAAAAAGGGCAAAATTGTCAGTTCTCAACTTTCAATATTTTCCCCAGACAGCAGCAGCTCAGCAACAGCTTGGTCACAAATCTTTCCTCAAAGTTTTTGAAAGTAAATCAATGAAAGTTTCATTCTAATATGTGATTAAATCTAAATTGATATCTAATAGATCATGTGTAAAAGACAACATTTATTTCTAGATCTCTGGTTTGAGACATACAAAGATTTTTGCCACAGATGATTTACTACCCAATGAGACAACTTACCATGCTCTCCTAAATCTGAGAAAACACTGTAAGTCCTCCTTGTAAGATTATCGTATAAAGTACAGCACAGAATTATTACATCATGAATATGTATATATTAAGTAAAAACATTTCAGTACTCTTACTGCATTAGTATTTTAGCTGGTTCTTAAACAGTAAAAGCAAAATAAATTTGTACATGGCTCAACAACCACTACTTCACAGCTGTGCTTATAAAGCAACTATATTGTCCTGACTAAACCACATTTCAGAGCAATACAAAGTAGAAAGGAGAAGCAAACCCCTCCACTCCACATTTCAATACCTTGTCTGCCTTTTAAAGCAACATATTACTCATGTTGCAATAGACACCTGGCTTCAGCCTCACAAAAGTCTGTCTGTCTCCACTGTCCAAAAGACCTCCCTTTAGCTTGGAAATACACTTTCTATGCCCAAACCCCCAGAGGCCAGTCATCCTGCAAGACAAAACAATACCAGAAATATGGCAAAAAAAGCCTTCACCAGATTTGCTTCAGCAGAAAATTAAGGGTATCTGAAAAGACTTTCAACTCAACCACCACTTTGCAGCCTTTGGGTTTCCATTCCCTTCAAACCAAGCAGGCTGAGAAGGCATGAAAATTCAAAGAGCCCTCTCCCCTGCCCTTAGAAAAGTCAGGTGGTGAATACTGTTTTGTCCACAAAGTCTTTGTGAATAAACACACCAGCTGGCATTGGGGGTGGGAAGAGGAGAAGAAAGTACCAGAGCTGCCACAGGTGAAGTCCTAGCAAGGAGGCGTCCAACATAATGCTAAGACCTCAGATTTAAATCATCATAGCCCTTCCCATTTAAGCAAAAATCTCAGGATCAAATTATCTACTGGGTGCCTGCCTCCTGCAGACTACAACTCCTCAGACAGCTTCAGCCAGCAGCATGCTCTTAGTACCTGTGTAACACTGGGCTGGTAGCACTGTTGTGCCTTGTAACTAATTCTGGTGAGATATGGCTGTCAGTTTACTAGGGGCAGAGGAGAAAGGTATTTTATCATGTAGTATTTGTTCTTTCCAGGATAAAGCCTCTTATTTAAGCTTCAACTAAGAGGGTTGTGCACATCTGATTGTTCTTCTTACACATACAGACATGCATAAAGACAGATGATAAAAATTATGAAACATTATGCCAAACCTCAGTTTTGTGTGTATGGATGCACTAAGCCTCCATAAAATAATTGGGAATGGAAAATCTTCTTTTCCATTTTCATCAAGTGATTAAGAATCCTATAGAAAAAACTCTATCCTCTTTAGGCAATCTTGAAACTTGGAAGAAGAGACATATTTGTTACAGTCATACAGACTGATGGCAAAGAGGGTTATACTGAAAACCAGTATGAGGTTTAGTTATTATTCATCTTGAATAAGTCTTAC
The DNA here is from genome assembly GCF_037042795.1 of Molothrus aeneus. Taxonomy (NCBI): domain Eukaryota; kingdom Metazoa; phylum Chordata; class Aves; order Passeriformes; family Icteridae; genus Molothrus; species Molothrus aeneus. The sequence goes on from NC_089646.1 coordinate 57,571,804, forward strand.
AGTTTTTCTAACTTTCTAAAAGGTAGAAGAGACCCAAGCTTTATGTATAACATACAGACACTGCCTTGTACTAACTGCAGGAGAGGACCTGAACAAAAATGCTGCTTATCTATGAACTTCACAGAATTCACAGAATTCACAGAATGATTAGGTTGAAAGTGACCTTCAAGATCATTGAGTCCAACCCATGCCCTAACACCTCAACTTAACCATGGCACTGAGTGGCACATTCAGTCTTTTCTTAAACATATCCAGGGATGGTGACTCTACCACCTTCCTGGGCAGACCATTCCAGAACTTTATCACCCTTTCTGTAAAAAGCTTCTTCCTAATATCCAACCTATATTTCCCTTGATGCAGCTTGAGACTGTGTCCTCTGGTTCTGTCAGTTGCTGCCTGGTGAAAGAGACCAACCCCCACCTGGCTACAACCACCTTTCAGGAAGTTGTGGAGTGTGATATGGTCACCTCTGAATCTCCTTTTCTCCAGGCTAAACAACTCCAGCTCCCTCAGTTGTTCTTCATAGGGCTCATGTTCCAAGCCCCTCACCAGCCTCGTTGCCCTCCTCTGGATGCGCTCAAGCATCTCAATGTCCTTCCTTAACTGAGGGGCCCAGAACTGGACACAGTACTCAAGGTGTGGCCTCATCAGTGTTGAGTACAGGGGAAGGATGACCTTCCTGGTCCTGCTGGCCACACTATTCCTGATACAGGCCAGATTGCCATTGGCCTTCTTGGCCACCAGGGCACACTGCTGGCTCATGTTCAGCCGGCTGTTGACCAGTACTCCCAAGTCCCTTTCCACCTGGGCACTGTCCAGCCACACTGTCCCCAGCCTATAACATTGCAGGGCATTATGGTGGCCAAAATGCAGGACATGGCACTTGGATTTATTAAACTTAGTCCTGTTAGACTCTGCCTTCCATTCAACCATTCCAAGTCTCTCTGCAGAACCCTCCTACCTTCCAACAGATTGACACACGATCCTAGGTTGGTGTCGTCCGCAAACTTACTAATGAAAGACTCAATACCCTCATCCATGTCATCAATAAAGATTTTGAACAGAACTGGCCCCAGCACAGAGCCCTGAGGGACACCACTAGTGAGACTGGCTGCTAGCTGGATGCAGCACCATTCACCACCATCCTCTGGGCCCGGCCATCCAGCCAGTTCTTAACCCAGCAAAGAGTGCTCCTGTCCAAGCCATGGGCTGCCAGCTTTTCCAGGAGTATGCTGTGGAGACAGTGTCAAAGACCTTGCTGAAGTCCAGGTAGACAACATCAACAGCCTGCATCCACCAGGCGAGTCACTTGATCATAAAAGGAGATCAGGTTGGTAAAACATGACCTACCCCTTCTAAATCCATGCTGGCTGGGTCTGATACCCTGGCCATCCTGTAAGTTCTGAGTGATGACACTCAAAATAAACTGTTCCATAACCTTACCTAGTACAGAGGTCAGGCTAACTGGCCTATAATTGCCAGAATCCTCCTTCCCACCCTTTTTATGAATGGGCATCACACTGGCCAGCTTCCAGTCATCTGGAACCTCACCAGTGAGCCAGGACTGCTGGTAAATGATGGACAGCAGCTTCACAAGCTCATCTGCCAGCTCCCTCATCACCCTGGGATGGATCCCATTTGGTCCCATGGATTTATGAATATCCAAGCAGCTTAGGAGTTCTCTGACTGCCTCCTCTTGGACAATGGGGGGACCATTCTGCTCCCTTATATCATCAAGCAACCCAAGAGGACAGTTATTCTGAGGGCAAGTCTTCTCACGAAAAACTGAGAAAAACAAGGTGTTAAGCACCTCCGCCTTCTCCTCATCTAAAGTAACAAAGTTCCCTTCTGCATTTAATAAAGAACAAAGGTTAGTCTTACCCTTCCTTCTACCATTAATTTAGTTATAAAAACATTTTTTGTTATCTTTTACAAAAGTCGCCATTTTAAGTTTAAATTAAACTTTAGCCTCCCTAATTTTCTTCCTACATACTCTAGCAGTCCTCTTAAATACTACCTGAGAAACCTGACCCTCCTTCCACAGACTTTTTCTTGAGTTCCTCCAAAATCTCCTTGCCCATCCACGCTGGACATTTGCCTTGTCGACTTGTCTTTCGGCACATAGAGACAGTCTGTTCCTGTGCCCTCAAGATCTCCATTTTGAGGCATGCCCGCCTTTCCTGAACTCCTTTATTTTTAAGGTTACTTCCCAGAGAACTCTCTGAATAAGTTTCCTGAATAAGCCAAAATCTGCCCTCCAAAAGTCCAGTGTAAAAGTCTTATTAATGTTCCTCTTGACTTTATCAAATATTGAGAATTTTGTAATTTCATCCTCTTGACTTCATCAAAGATTGAGAAATTTATAATTTCATGATCACTATGCCCCAAGCGGTCTCTCTCCCACCAGCCCATCTCTATTTACAAAGAAAAGATCTAACATAGTCCCTCCCCTGGTGGGCTCACCCACCAGCTGTGACAAAAAGTTCTCCACAAACTCTAAAAATTTCCTGAACTGTCTCTTTTCAGCTGTCCTGAGTTCCCAACAAATGTATGGCAAGTTGAAATCACCAACAAGGGCTGATGATCCATAAACATTCTCCAGCTGCTTATAGAATGAATTGTCCACCACTTCTTCCTGGCTGGGTGGACGATAACAGACTCCCAGTAGGATGTCAGCCTTATTGGCCTTCCCCCTAATCCTTACCCATAGGCATTCAACTTTGTCATCATTAGTTTCAATACCTATGGCATTCCTAATATAAAGGGCCACCCCTCCACCTCTTCTCCCTTTCCTATCTCTCCTGAAGAGCTTGTAGCCATCCAGTGCAGCACTCCAGCCATGTGAGCCATCCCACCATGTTTCTGTGATGACAATTACATCATAGCTCCACTGCTGCACCATGACCTCCAGCTCTTCTTGTTTGTTGCCCATGCTGCGCGCATTAGTATAAATACACCTCAGCTGGGCTGCTGATATTGCTCCTAACTCAGGCTTATCACCTTTGGGCCTGCTTCCAGAGAGACCAGCTACATTCCCTTCCCCCTTCAAATCTAGTTTAAAGCCCTCTCAAAACGTTTGGCCAGTTTACAAGCTAAAAACCTTTTACCCTTAACAGAGAGATGGAGGCCATCTTGTACCAATAGGCCAGGTGCCGTAAAAGATGCCCCATGATCAAAAAGTCCAAAATTCTGCCAGTGGCACCAACCCTTGAGCCACTTATTGATAATGTGAGCTCTCCTACTCCTTTCACCATTTTTCTCAGACACCAAAGGGACTGAGGAAAAGACTACCTGTACCCCTGCCTTATCAACTACTTGTCCCTGTGCCCTAAAGTCCCCTTTAATTTCCCTGACAGTCTCTTTTCAATCTCATCACTGACAGCCTGGAGTATCAGCAGTGGGTAGTAATCAGAGGGCTGAATCAGCCCAGAAAGTCTCTCAGTAATATATATCCTGGACCCCAGCCCAAGGGAGGCAGCAGACTTCTCTGTGGGGTGGGCCCTCTGTTCCCCTTAGAAGGGAATCATGATTACCCTTCTTTCGTTTTTTATGTTAGAGGTGGTAATCCTTCTCACAGATGAGTCATAATTTGGAGACTCACTGTGCAGATAATTTTCTTCTAAATCATCTGGCTGACTCTCCAACCAGGGGTTCATACCTATTCTGAAGTGGCACCTAGCTTGGGAGTGGGGGTAGGGAGGAATTTTTATTATTACTTCCTCAAGTAGGTACCCACTTCCACTCCCCTTCATCTATCAGGTGTCCTTTTATTGTCTGAGAGTGAGAGGCATGGGAGTCCTCTAACTCTTGGTGGGCTTCCTTCAAGGATGGAAGGGCTGAACTCCACCAATCTATTTCCCTTTCACTTTCCCTGATACTCCTTAGTCTTTCAACTTCCTCTCTAAGCTTGGCCACCAGTGAAAGGAGATTGTTCACCTGTTCACACCATAGCCAGGTTTCCTCTGCAACATCTCCTGAAACCACTTATAAGCTCAAACAGTCCACACAGAAAGGTCTGGACAGATGCATCCTTTTTGGAGGGTTCCACCTGATTACATACACTCATATTAACTGCAATTTTTAATCGTGTACAAACCATTACTACCAAAAATGCTAAAACCTACCAATCAACAGAAATGCCATGCACAACCAACAGTAAACCTTACTAGCAAGAAATCCTACAACTGTGACTGCTCAAACTGCTTCACAAACTGCTGTGCCACGTCCTCAGAGCTGTGCCATGCCCTCAGAGCCATTCCCTGCCCCTGTTTGCCTGCCCTGGGTCGCTGCACTCCCCAGAGGCCTCTTTTAATCAGCCCGCTACTCAGAGATGGAGGAAGCCCCCCCCCAAACATGGTGACCCTCAAGCACAAGGAACGCACCTGCTCAGCATTCCCACAAAAAAACACTCAGTCAGGTAGAATCCAAATCAGCATGCTCCTAAACTCTATATTAAACAGAAATTAAATAAATCCTAATAGAGGGTTTATTTTGTGTGAGTCTTCTACTAGGAAGGCTCACAAAACAGGTGTCATCTACTTTGATTAGGTTCCTTCACAAAACAGGCTTCCTGGAATGATGCTTTGAAAGAAACACATGTTAGTGCATGTCTCTTGTATTGCTTAAAGTCCTACAGAAGTTTTGGCTATGCTTTGCAAAACCATAGTTGCTCACACAAAGTAACACCCAAAAAGAAACTCACATTTAACTTGAAGCCATTTGTTTTCAACTATTGGCCTATCCTTCCTTCATTTCTTTTGCTTCTGCTGTTTCCAAGCCTCCTTGGTCCCTTCCCCCCTACCTTTCTCTTGAGGGCTGAATTTTTAATAACTCTAACATGTGAGGCTGAAGAAAAAAAACAAACATAAACAGTTCTGAACACAGGAAGGGTTGTAGTTTAATATGGTAACACTCCTCTTTGTCATAGGTAAGAAATTATGGGCAAATGGTTGACAGGATTTTACATACTGATAATATGAAAAACACCAGACATTGTTTCCAAATAAGCTAGGCAGACACTATAACTTTTTCTTTTCTGCAGTGCCAAGTTCTTTAAGCACAGATATTTTTTCTACTCAGGAGGCAGTATACAGTCATCTCATGGGAAGTCAGGCTTAACATATAAATTAATAAGTACAATCAAATCAGTGGAAGATGAATTTGCTGCCATTACAAATGCTATTGGAAATGTTTTCCAGTTGTGCCTTCACTGCCTATTTTTGTCCTTATGCATCATGCCAGTGCTAGAAATGGTGTACATTGTAGTGGGGGAAAAGTCTTTATGCTGCAGCTAAGGGCAAGATTATTGAAAACAGAGGATTCATTTAAGTATCATTCAGGCTATAACAAAACGTTTCTAGTGTAACACCTGAAGTAATTAGCATTCCAGTAACTACTTATATCTTAAAATATTTCATTAATGGCATTTCTATATTTCCACTTGAAAGTGTTCAATGTAAGAAGCAGTTCAATTTAAGGAAGTAAATGGATCTTTTGCTAAAATAAAGTAACTTTATTTATGGAGAACAGGTATGGAAACTAATGGACATTTTGAAGGTACCAAGAAAGAAAAAAAAAGTGCTACAATAATTTTGACAGTGGGAGGAAATTGGAGGAGATGAAAAAAAATATACTACTTACAAGCCTCGGAGACGAAGCCAGATTTTCTCTATTTGCTCTGGCTGTAGGTATTTCAGAGAGTTGTTCTCAAATTCTTCAATTTCCTTAGTTGGTGACTCCATAGCTGCAGATTACCACTTTGGTTAAAGCTCTGTGATGACAACTGCTGCCTCCACACACACACACTCTTCCCCTTTAATGCTGATGGGAAGCAGTTAACATTTTTGGCATACACTTCTCCCCCATCCTGCAAATGGAACTATGTGGGCAGCTCTGGAGAGCTCAGGTGTACACGGGGGGCAGTTGTGCCAGCATGCCACCATCCTCAGGCTGAGCGAGAGGATCAAAGGCTCATCTCCAGATTGCAAAACCACACAGATTTTTTCCCTTTGTTTTTTGTTTCATTTTGCTTTTACAATAAGCCAAGGATACAACCCATAATAGCAGCTGAGGGATCTTTATCTGGGGAGGAGGGGAGGAAAATCCCTTGCTGACAAGTGAGCTGCGTGTGCAGGAGCTGCTGTGGGGAGTCTGACAGCTGCAGGGGTCCCCAAGGCTGCAGCTCTGCCTTACCACACTGCCTGTTGCTGTGCAAGTGGCAGTACACAGGCCCCTTTCAGTCTAGTCCCCACCAGGTCAGCCTCACCCTCTCTCCCTAGCCGTATTTTTTCCAACTTACCAGCAGTGCTGCAAACAGGCTTGAAACCTGAAAACTGAGGAAGAATTAATCTGTCAACACAGCCCAAGAACAGACTCACTCTCTGCCTCCCTCTTTGCTTCCCTCTCTCTCATGTGCATGCACATCCACTGACACATGAGGGAGAACAGGCTATTGGAGAAAGACTGAATTTGATTAAAAACCCAACCAAGAAAAATCATTGACTAAAAAATAGAAAAGGAGAAATAACAGAAAGTGAGCCGCTCACTTCTGGCAAACAGCTATCTACTTCCTTGCAGTCAGACTGCTCTCCTGAGAGAGACACACAAAGCAGGGGCTGTAAGGTTTCAACAGGGGCAAAATCCACTTTTAAAGTAAACAAATCGGTCAAGTGCCAGTGCTTGAAAATGCACAGAAGATAAGTCACTTGAAGAGAAATCAAGTCCAACACATTAGTCGCAGATGTTTCTTTGTGTCAGTGTCTTTGAATAAGAGGTTTGCACAGTGGAGGTTAAAACTCAGTTTTGCAAAAGGATGCCTGCCTCTGGCTCCCCTGAAGCATCCCCATACTGGCCCCCAGAGACATGCCTCTCTACACCTGCAGGGTTCGTGCTCTGAGCACGAGGAAGAACAGGGATTTCTTTAATTGCACCAGCCCAATCAGTCATCTCTCAAACTCTGCCAAAATGTCTGCACGCCTCTCTTTAGTTAATTTTATTGATGTGGTGCTTTCAGCCAAAGCAATCAGAGCAGAGGGAAAATAACTGTCAAAATATTGTCTCAGCCATAAAACACATTTTGCTGCAAATTGCAAAAGCTATCTTTTGAGAAGTAGAGCCTGCAGCAAAAGAATTAGCATCTCAGACAGTCAGGTAGCCTGTGACTTGGAGAAGTCCCCTCTTCTTTGCAATAACATTCAACAATATGTCTGCAGTGCTAGGTCCAAGGCAGGTCTCTGACACACTTGATGTTGCTTTTCAGAAAGCTCTTTGTATAATGAATGTCATCCTTCCCATTGCTAGGTGCCAAATTGTATCAGCCATCACTTTAAGCAGTTTAAATCCCTTCCTAGGAGTAGTTCTTAAGTAGTTACCCAGTTAGAGTGCTGCTGCAATTGTTAACCATATCTAGCTCTCTGCAGCTGACTAAGATTCTCAAATATAACCAGAAAGCAGCTGAGTGAAGTTGGTACACATTAAAGAAAAGAGACAACTTATGGGAGGTAAAAACGCGAATAATTCTCTAGGTGGTCCTTTTTCCCCTTGTGGATTACAAAAGACAAGCCAGTATGTTTGCTCTAGGAACCTCTTTTGAATGATACAAAGAACTGCACATTTTCTGACAAAAGTTTGGGGCATAGTATCTTCTTACGTCCCTGCTTTAAGAACACAGTGCTATTTTTCACTGCTTGTGCTACTTTCCATTACACTGATGCCCATCAGTAAACTGTTAGCATGTTGCATACATCATTGCCTTTTATTAGTGAGTAAAGTAGTTACAAAATACTGTCCTTTTTTCACACATTTTATTTTAAGTTACAGAGGAAGTAACTGGGAGAAATGGGAATGCAGAATATTGGTAGCACTAGGTTTGAGCTCAAGTTTGTGATTCTCTTTCTTGTGTCAGTCCTGTGGTCTGATTTTGTGATAGATGTCATCAAAATAGCAAACACCAAGACAGTGGCTGTAAAACGTTATGAATTTGTGCCATAAGTATCTGACATGAATCCATATTATATTGCTTGCCTTGTCCTTAAACTTATGGCTCATGGTGAGAGAGTAACTTCCAAGAAGACAAAGTTTACAGGCCAAGTAAGCATCCCTCCTTCAGTTCTCACATTAACTGCTGCATTAAGGCAACAAGTTGTAAGCAACCAAATGGCACCATTTGGTTTCACTTCATTTAGAGAGCTTGACAATCATGACTGCCATTTGATGGATACAAGCAGTAAACCACCTCCTGGTGGATTAGCCATGTCTTTACAGCAGAGGGGAGCTCAGATGAGCAAATGTCCACCTGCCTGTCAGAAACATCTGTTGTTCAGCCTTACACAGGTGATGACCAAGCTGGGAGGGCAGATAGCACAGTGTATGTACCCTTGCAAGCACCTATGGCTGAAGCACCACTACACAAACTTTATCCCTGGAATCAAAAAATCACGGAATATTCTGAATTGGAATGACCCACAAGGATCTTTGAGTCAAACTCTGAAGTGAATGGCCCATATGGTGATCAAACCCACAAGCTTGGCATTAGAAGTCCCATGTTCTAACCAACTGAATTAATCCTAGTAATTTTTTGTATCCAATCACTTCCCCAACCTATCTCTTAGGAGTTTCAAGCGGGGTCCAGGACACCACTGTTGCCTTCAAACAGGTCTAACTTGAGTCAGACACTGCATTTCCCTCTGCTGCTCTGTTACCTGGCATGAGGTTCAGGACAGGATGATTCCTTCCTCGGCCCTTGAAGCAGCCCTCTTGCCTCCTCTGTTTGCCTGTAGGAAAAGAGCCAGGTCACCGATCTCAGCCAGCTCAGAAACTCCCTTTCTAGGTCACTAGGTCAGCACATTCAGCGGCAGCAAGGGATGAAGAGCAATGAGATGGAGAGATGGAGGTCCCAGGCAGGCCAGTTATACACTACACTGATTGTCTCCTTTATCACAGCGCACAGATTTGGGCAAATCTGGGGGCTTCACCCTCTTTTCGTCCACTTCCTCAGTTGAGGACAGTAGTGGCATCCATGTTAAAAGACTTTAGATTGAGCAGGAAGGGTCTTAATTACAAGTATTTCTTTCAGTTCTGAAGGACTGAAGATGTAGGAGGATGCTGACACGCAGCAGAGAGGTGTAAAAGGCAGCTGAGAAGAGTAGAATCCACACTGTGCCTCCATGACAACAGGCATTCCTGTAACACAGTCAAAATACCAGGGAGTGCAGGAGTAGGTCTGCCTTTCTCAGAATGGTGGTACAAGTATCTCATGCACAGTCCAAGGAGAAATCAGAGCCACCTCTGACATATGTGGCTGCAAATTAGATTCTGTCCTCATGTTAAACTTACCAGCAGCAAGCTTCCTTAACCTACAGTTAAAGAAGGAAAGGAACCTACAGTTCCTTTTCTTTACATTTTTAAATGAAGACTAGAAAATCAGTGAGAAAGTTCAGAGACCTCCTTACTTTCATCAGACCAAATAGGTATAGCAGTAACATTCAAAAGGCCTACTGAAATGCATCCAAAAATGCTTCCAAGACAGAAACAGCACTTCAGTGAGCATGAGCAAACCAAAAAAATAGTTTCAGACAGCAAGTTATATAAAGTCCTTGCTAGATTGCAACAAAAATGGAGAAGCTGACCCACGCTGAAGGGGTAGCATGAGATACTGGAAGTGTATTGACATGTTGTCTATCCCTACATATTGCCTGTGTCTATTCCTACATATTGCCTATTGTGATTGCTCCATATTGCCTGTGTGAATGTTGAAAAAAGTTCTATAATTAGTACAACTACAATATATTCATATGTCTGTCCATGTAAAAATAATCCAGAATGTATTTTATTCTGTTACCACTAATGCATCCAACCAAAATTGCAGTAAACTAGATTGTCTTTTTTAAATTTATTATAAATCTCAGTTAGATCCCTGAACTTCAGTTATGTCAGTATGATGAGTCAGCCAGTAACATATTCCAAAATGTTTTGCTAATTCTATATTCAAACAGTTGTAAAACACTGACATGTCTTCTAATTCTGCTAATGCCAAAATGAACTGGGCAGATTTTGCCCAGTCTTTATCCTAGCAGGAAATAGCTTCTTGCTGCTTTTCAGTTAAAAGCAACTTTTTATTTGTTTTGTTTGGAAGGGAGTTAGGAGGAGGGAGACATGTTCAACTATGTAACTGAATTGCATTGGCCCTATTTATTCTTCGTGTTGAGGTTTAAGAGAGTGATGGAAGATATTTTCAGACAGTTCCACTTTTTAGTTTTATTAAATTATATCTAGTACTTCTTAAACAGTAGTTTCCAAGTGAAATTTCATCTCTTTTTCTGCCCAAGGTTAGACTTTAGGGTTTTGATGGCAACTGACACACCAAAGCCACACAGCCATTAATACCGATGTTGGGAAGGATGAAAGTTTGACAAGAAAGTTTAACAGATATGTATGCTTGGCAGAAAGATTTTTGAATGTAGAATCTGAAGAAGGAATAGAAATGAAAGCAAGTGTTGATATAGAAGAAAAGAATCACTGAGCCAGTTTTACCGGATAACTAAGAAGGCAAAGGGTGTGTTAGTTAGAAGGGGATTTTATGGCTTAGAGCAAAGGATAAACCCACCTCAAACAATAAGATGTTTTTACCAAGCAGAAAGATACCACAGGCAAACAAGACTGCCAATGTTGCAAGTAGAAAAAAGGTCTCAGAATTTTCCACTGCAAGAAAAAGGAAAAACAACTTCTAGCTTAAACTGTAACATACTAATCACTTTTAGTGATTGGAGAATAGTAACATGAATATGGTAATTAAAATAGTTATGATAGGCTATAGGTAAAAGTTAAGGTATAGATTGATTCTTCTGTATTAAGATGCTCAGCAAAGTATATTGTGGTGGTGCGTGGTGTAATGTTGTTTTAATTCAGTCTGGCTCGTCCTGAAAAGCTCCCCCTTTCTCCCTGGAAATCCCCAAGTTCTTATCGTTATTTGTCTATCACGTTTCCCCTCCCCTATCCATCAGATGTGTCTTGTTGTCCCCACCCCTGGCCTTTGTCCATCACTCGGCAGCCCTGCCTTTCCTTCTAGAACCTTCTCCCCAGGGTGTCGAGTGATTGGGCAGGGGCAGGGACCCCTCCCCAGTTTTTTGCTGATTTGTTGGTTTCATGCGTTCATCAACCTATGTATCAGTTTTTTCATACCCTCATTTGCTGTCGTGTTGCCCCTCCTAAGCCCTCCCCCTTCCCTTATAAGCTGCTGTACACCCTCAGTTCGATGCTCAGTCCTTCTCCCTCCACCCTGCTTTTTCTCCCCCTTCGACCTTCCTTCAATAAACCTGCCAACCCTTCCTGAAGGCTGAGTCCCTCTTTCCTTGCCTGCGCCTCCCTGCGTTTGCCGCCCTCCTTCGCTCTCGTATCGTGGATCTCTTCGGGACCCATAGGCGCGATAGGAGCTCCGGGCTCCTCAAGCGCCCCTTCGTCGCTGATCGGGGCTGAACGTGAGCCGGGCAAACTCATCATCTCAGCACCGCAGCAGTTTGGCGCCCAACGCGTGGCGTGAAGACCCCTGCATCTGAGGCAGTCTGCGGATCCTGAACACCGTTCGGAGGACTGCATCTCGGAACAGGAGTCCCGCGACGCGCGGGTTGGATTGCTCTAATCCTTTGGGCGACTCACCGCTCTCCGTGTAGCACGCCCTCGTTTCGGGAGGTGCGGTGCTCCGGAGAGAAGAAGGCGACACCCTCTCAGCGCACCCTAAAGAGGCCGCCTTCGGCGCAGGCAGCTCCCGCTAGCAGCAGCCTTGTTTCGTCCCCCTGACTGGTGAGTCTCTTGGCTGTGTTGTGCAGCCCACCACCTGACCCCACGGAAAACCTGGCGTAGGCATCCCGGTCCTCTCCTCGGCCAGCGGGAGGGGGAGGTCAGGGTCAGTGGGGACCCCGTTCAGTTTTATTTCAGATTCTTTTCGCTTTCCCTGTTGCTAGTGGTAGAGCGAGTGGCCGACCCCTGCGTGTTCCATCAGCAATTATGGGTGCTAAACTGTCGGCCACTCAGAAAGGGGTTTTTTACCAAGTTGTGGGTACCCTGGGGGGTGGGAATTATAAGTTTAATAAAAAGGAAGTTAAAAGTTTAGTCCGCTGGCTGACCCGTACCTACCCCGATTTAAATCCCGAGTCAGTCCTGGATCCCAGATTTCTGAGGCGGGTTCAATCCCGCCTTCAGAGAGAGATCCAAGCTGGCAGCAAATCTTTTCAGAGCCATTTTTGTTTAATATCCCTTTTGATTTCTGCCCTCGCTGCTAAACCCTCTTCCCGGACTCAGCCAGCGGACCCCCAGTTATACCCCAGTTCTCCCCGTCCCCATGCACCTGCCCTTCGTTCCTCGCGCCCTCCCTTCCGAACCGAGTCCCTGCGGGGAGCAGCCCGCGACAGCCCCGCGCCAGGGAGTCATCCGTCCCTGAGCTCCTCGCGGGCGACCCGGTCCCCGAGCCTCCGAAGGTCTGGCCAACCTCCGGAGGAGACTGTCCCTGTTCCCTCTTCCCGCGCCCCCTCGACCCCAGTTGTTAAACCCAAAGTTCGGTTCAGTTCTCCGCAGTCCCCTCGCCAAGATGGCGTCAAATCATCCCAAAATGGAGGGGACCGCGTGTTCAATCCTAAAAAACCCCCTTCTCCTTCCCAGAGTTCCCCCACTCCTTCCCGAGCCCCCCCCCCAAATCCCTTCCCTTCCCCTTTCGCGGGTTCCTCCCACGTCCCCTCCCCTTCCCCCGCCCCCTTCTCCTCCCCTTCCTCCCCCGCCTTCACCCCCTGCAACTCCTCCCCCTTCCCCTCCTCTCCCACCACCCCCCGCCTCCGCAACGACGTCATGGGGCCCCTCCCATAAGGGGAGGCACTTTGCTGCAGAACCCTCCCTCCAGTTCCCACGCCGGGACCCTCCCTCCCCCGCTCCCGGTTCCCACGCCCTCCCTTCCGGTTCCCACGCTCTGGGGGCTAGCGGGGGGGGGGTCCCGAGCCGGGGACCGGAGCTGTCTGCAGTCCCATCAGCAGCCCCGGTCGTTTTTCATCCCGCGGGAGATGGGACAACCCTGGCTCAATGGGTCCCCTTCTCTCACTCGTCCATGAAGGAGCTGTGCAAAGCACAGAAAGAGTTCGGGAGGGACTCCGAATATTTTCGGGGACTCCTTCAGGCCGTCCTGGCGGAGTCGGTCATTACACCTGCCGACCTCCGCCGAGTCTTCCGCTGCCTCCTCAATTCCACCGAGCAAGTGCTCTGGGAGGCAGCGTGGAGAAAGGAAGCCTTGAAGGTGCTCCCGTCCCTATGGGATTCCCCGAACTCCGGGATGAGTGTAGACGGAGAGGTCATTTCCATTGACCATATGCTTGGGATGGGGAACTGGAGTGACGGAGCAACTCAAGCCAGAGCCATACCTGTGGAGGTCCTGCAGCAAACTGCCCGGGCGGCTGAAAAGGCTTTCTTGGGGTTGCGAGCGGCCACACCCCAGGTCCCATATGCCAAGGTCCTGCAGGGTGCCGAGGAACCATTCCTCGAGTTTGTGGAGCGGCTCCGAAAGTCTATCAACTATCAAGTTGAGGGAGAGCACTTGCAGGCCGAGCTGTTAAAAGAGATGGCATTCCTCAATGCCAACTCAGCCTGCAAAGATGCGATCAACAGCCTCCCTCTGGAGCCAGCTCCCACCCTGCGGGACATGCTTTTGGTGTGTGGAAAAAAGGTATTAGTTCCATCAGGTACCGGACCATCACCTGCCGCAGCCGCCCGCATGAAGACACCTTTCCGTCCCGCCGCCGCCGCCGTCGAGGAGCCCCCATTCACCACCGACGTCTGTCCCACTACCGCGCAACCGCTGCCACCAATGTCGACCCCGGTGCCCAAGCCTCCAGCCACACCGTGTCATCTGTGTGGGAAGCTGGGGCACTGGATGCCCGCATGCCCCCTCAAACAGCAGTTTTATGAGTTTAAAAAGTCCGTGCAGGGGACCCACGGGCAAACTGTTCAAAAAAACTAATTAAACAGCGCAGCGGCCCCCTGCGCCAGGACACAAATGCGGAGGCCTGTTCACACCATCCGTCCTGGCGGGAGAAGAAGGAGAACAGTGAAATAATGCCTCCAACTGGACTTGACTTTCATGCCGGACTGACACAAACAACACCCATCAATAACTATGCTCTTTCATCCTGTGTTTCCTCCCGTAGGTTGCAGCTTGCGGAACCATTACATCTCCGTTCCGCCGGTTTTCACCACGTTGCTGTCCTCCCGGAGGGCCTAACAAACTGGGAACGTCAAAGCCACAGTCTCCTCGTCTTAGGCGACACAAAGGCGACCCCACCAGAAGTGAGTATTGTCCCGAGCCTGCTTCCCGCTGGCTCGGAACAAATCTCACTCATGCTGCACTGTGTCCACCCCCCGCTTTTCCTACCGAAGGGGCAAATAATAGCCCAATTCTTTATCGTGTCACCACCATATGCTGTTTCCGCTTTACCACCTCCGGAACTTCGGTCAGCAACCCAGGCTACAGACATACCTACAGTAGCCTGGGCTCAAACTCTTGGGCATGAAAAGCCCAAACTTATTTGTAAACTAAAAAAGGGGGGAGAGCAAGTCGCTTTACGCGGCTTGCTGGACACAGGGGCAGACGTCACGGTTATTCCCTCTCGGGATTGGCCGTCGCGTTGGGAATTGCAAAGCGTCCCTGGCCACATCAGAGGTATAGGAGGGCTTCAATTGGCGAAGCAATCGAAAGGCATCGTACAAATTACGGGGCCCGACGGACAATTGGCTTCTGTTCGTCCGTTTGTATTAGATTATACGGAACCCCTGTGGGGGAGGGATCTCTTGGCCCAGTGGGGAGCCCGAATTGACTTACCAGTGACTCCCCAGGTTTTTCGGGCAGCGACCACTGCTGAGCGCCCCACCTGGAAGCTGGATTGGCTTTCAGATGAACCAGTACAGGTGGCGCAGTGGCCGCTAAACAAACAAAAATTAGCGGCGCTCAACGAGCTCGTGCAGGAACAACTACAGAAAGGGCATTTAGTAGAGTCCATGTCGCCTTGGAACTCTCCCATCTTTGTCATCAAAAAGCCCAACAAAGACAAATGGCGACTCCTGCATGACCTCCGTCGAATTAACGCAGTCATTAAAGATATGGGACCCCTCCAACCAGGGATGCCGTCCCCTGCGATGCTCCCTAAAGATTGGAATTTGGCAGTTGTTGACATAAAAGATTGTTTTTTCCAAATTCCTCTACACCCTGATGATGCGCCGCGCTTCGCCTTCACGGTTCCATCTATTAACCGTGAAGCCCCAGGCAAGCGCTACCATTGGACCGTATTGCCACAAGGCTTAAAGTGCAGCCCGGTGATCTGCCAATGGTACGTCGCTTCCCTGCTGACCCCTGTTCGTGCAGCTGTGGAGTCAGCCGTCATCCATCATTATATGGATGACATTTTGATTTGTGCGCCAGACGACGACCTGTTGGCTCATGCGCTTGACCTGACAACCGCTGCGTTGGTTGCTGCAGGGTTTGAGCTGGCGCAAGAAAAGATTCAAAGGATGCCGCCCTGGCGGTACCTTGGCCTTGAAATTACCAAGCGGACCATTGTTCCGCAAAAATTGGCAATAAAAAGCAATATTCGAAGCCTAGCAGATGCCCACCAACTGTGTGATTCTTTAAATTGGGTGAGACCTTGGTTAGGTATTCCCACCGAAGACCTAACCCCTCTCTTCAATTTGTTGAAGGGGGGAGAGGAGCTGAGTTCTCCTAGGACCCTCACCCCGGAGGCCAAAACCGCTCTGGAGAAAATTCAGAGTTTAATCTCGGCCAGGCAGGCCCACCGGTACCAACCGGGTCTGCCATTCCGTTTTATTGTTCTGGGGAAACTGCCACACCTTCACGGCATGCTCTTCCAGTGGGACGGAGTCATCGGGAAGAGCAAGGACCGCGGGGCGAAGGACCCCCTCTTGATCATAGAGTGGGTATTCCTGAGCCACCACAGGTCCAAGAGAATGACATCGCCACTGGAGTTGGTGGCTGACCTGATCCGGAAAGCGAGATCACGGATCAGGGAGCTGGCAGGTGAGGACTTGACGTGCATTCATCTTCCCATTAAATTCGGCACGGGCCACCTCAAATTAACAATGTTTGAGAACGTCCTTCAAACGAACGAACTTTTGCAATTAGCTCTGGACAGCTACACGGGCCAAATTACGATAGATCGGCCGGCCCACAAATTGTTTAATCAAGAATTTATTTTTACCATCAAGTCAGTACAGAGCAAGAGACCCCTCGATGCCCTGACCGTTTTCACTGACGCGTCTGGAGCATCCCACAAGTCAGTGATGACTTGGCGGGACCCTCAAACTCAGCGGTGGGAGGCAGACATCTCTGTGGTAGAAGGATCGCCACAAGTGGCTGAGTTAGATGCAGTCGTCCGGGCTTTTGAGAGGTTCTCTGAGCCCTTCAATTTGGTAACTGATTCGGCATATGTAGCCGGTGTAGTGTCCAGAGCGGAGGGAGCAATCCTCCAGGACATCTCGAACGTTCGCCTCTTCGAGCTACTCTCCAAACTTGTAAATTTAGTCTCCCACCGAGAGCAGCCCTTCTACGTAATGCACGTTAGGTCACACACCGATTTGCCGGGGTTCATTGCGGAGGGCAACAGGCGCGCTGATGCCCTTGCCGCTCCTGTTCAGGTGGCCCCGCTCCCTGATCGCTTCGGTCAGGCCAAACTAAGCCACCAGCTGTTCCACCAAAACGCGCCTGGCCTTGTTCGCCAGTTCAATCTGACGCGCGAACAGGCCAAAGCTATCGTGGCGACATGTCCCCAGTGCCAGTCCCACCAGCTTCCATCATTGGGCCTGGGGGCAAATCCTAGAGGACTTTCGAGCTGTGAAGTGTGGCAAACAGATGTCACTCATGTTCCCTCCTTTGGCCGGTTGAGCTTTGTTCATGTCTCGATAGACACTTTCTCCGGCGCGGTATTCGCCTCCGCCCACACGGGGGAAAGAGCAGCGGATGTCGAAAAACACCTACTTCAGGCATTTGCTGTTCTGGGCATCCCTAGGCTGCTCAAAACTGATAATGGGCCTGCGTACAAGTCCAGGGAACTGCGTCAGTTCCTGCAGCAATGGGGAATAGAACATCGAACAGGCATCCCCTATTCCCCGACAGGCCAAGCCATGGTAGAGAGGGCTCACCAAAGCCTTAAGAAAACTTTAGAACACCAGAAATCCACCCTAAAGGTAGAGCCCCCTCACATCAGACTCTCAAGGGCGATGTTCACCTTGAATTTTTTGAACTGCTCCTTTGAGAGTCTGAATCCGCCCATGGTTGGACACTTCGGGAACCACAACGCGCTGCAACCTACAGCCAAGCCTCCGGTCCTCATTAAGGACCCGGAGACTTGGCAGACCCAAGGGCCCTTTGACTTGGTGACCTGGGGGAGAGGGTACGCTTGCGTCCTCACTCCTTCTGGTCCCAAGTGGGTGCCCTCAAAGTGGGTACGGCCTTTTGTGCCCAGGGAAGCGAGACACCGGGCGAAAGAGCAACAAGTCCGTGTCGCCAGTTGGAGGCGCCGAAGAAAGCCCCCTGACCCCCTTCTTCCGCCTATCTGTTTTTTATTCAGTGATGAGCCAGAACCATTCGAATATTTAGTTCACGTTTCTTAAAACCCAGTTCTCCTTCCCTGATACTGCCTCTTTTTAGTTTTTCAGGTATGGCACAGCCCCAGACACGCTCAGTTGCCATCTACCTCCTTTGGGCCACGCTCACCACCAGCTGCTCTGCATGGACTCTCCCCCAGCCGAAACCTAATGTTTGGCGGACCCTCGCGGAAGCCCTGGGGCAAGATCACCTTTGCCTGAACACGGCGGCAGCTGAAGACCCGATGGCGTCTTGCCTCGTGGGGATCCCGCTCCCCCCTTCCCAGCTTCCCTCCCCTTTCAATTATATTTACTCCTTCAGAACTACCCCGAAATCCCCCACTGCTTTTTGGAACGCCTGGAGAGACCACCTCCGCTTACAACCTACTCTTGAGGTGAACCCTCCAGAGCTCCATTTGCTCGGCTCTGCACTTGCCCCAGTTTGCCTCATTTTTCGATATATCCCCAGCCCCGGTAATCCTCTATATTTTAGAGAAGCCCCGGGTTCCCAACACCCCCCCTCTGCCTCACTCCGGTATCCACGCACTCTGACCCTGTTGAACCCCTCCAATGCCTCCTATCCCCCGAACCAATGGTGCAAACGTGTTGAAAAAATCCCTCTAGCCACCTCCCCGAATGACAAAGCAGTGACCCTTCCCCATGGTTTGTTCTTAATTTGCGGAAACCGAGCTTGGGCGGGAATCCCATCTAATCCTATCGGGGGACCATGTGCATTAGGCCGGCTGTCCCTGTTTACACCCAACCTGACCCATATTATCGATTGGCAGAATAAAAGCGCAAGCCTCAATTCGACCTTCGATTTAAAACGTATCAAAAGAGATTTAAAGAATTTAGATGAAGGCTGCGACTCTGTGATTGAACATTGGGACCGTACAAAAGCGACTGCCCTCACAGTTTTACTTCCTTGGGTAGCGATCGCGAAGTCACTAGGCGAATTGGGCCGCCTAGAGTGTTGGGTTGTAAAACAGGCCAATCTTACGTCAGCCGCCCTAACGGACCTCCTTTATGATGAGAAAGTCACGAGGCAAGCCACACTCCAAAACAGAGCCGCCATCGATTTCCTCCTCCTGTTACACCAGCACAAGTGCGAGGAGTTTGAAGGTCTCTGCTGCCTCAACCTCTCATCCAGGGCTGAAGACGCGAGAGTCTCCATTGAACGCATGCAAAATCATATTGAAAATATCAAAGCGCAAACTACCGACTGGCTGGGGGACATGTTCCGCGGGTGGGGGTTTTCAAACTGGGCAGTAGCCATCCTGAAACCGACCGTTTATTTATGTTTCTCACTTATACTTGTGTTACTCGCTGCCTCAATACTGTGGAAAGTACTGAAAAACTTTATTAACCGAGCCCTTTCCTCTCCGGAAGTCCTCCGACTCCGAGCGCCCTCCAACTCACCAGAAGAAAACTCTTGGGAAGACCCTGACGAAGAAGACAGTATGGGGCCCTTGGACCAAGAACTGTCTTATGAAGAAGGCCCTGAGGACAGCGAATTTGAACCTTGAGAACATGAACTCAGATAATTATAATAAGTTAGTCCCCCCCATCCCCCCTTTCCTTTTTGTTTGTTTGCGAAAGGGGGAGATGTGGTGGTGCGTGGTGTAATGTTGTTTTAATTCAGTCTGGCTCGTCCTGAAAAGCTCCCCCTTTCTCCCTGGAAATCCCCAAGTTCTTATCGTTATTTGTCTATCACGTTTCCCCTCCCCTATCCATCAGATGTGTCTTGTTGTCCCCACCCCTGGCCTTTGTCCATCACTCGGCAGCCCTGCCTTTCCTTCTAGAACCTTCTCCCCAGGGTGTCGAGTGATTGGGCAGGGGCAGGGACCCCTCCCCAGTTTTTTGCTGATTTGTTGGTTTCATGCGTTCATCAACCTATGTATCAGTTTTTTCATACCCTCATTTGCTGTCGTGTTGCCCCTCCTAAGCCCTCCCCCTTCCCTTATAAGCTGCTGTACACCCTCAGTTCGATGCTCAGTCCTTCTCCCTCCACCCTGCTTTTTCTCCCCCTTCGACCTTCCTTCAATAAACCTGCCAACCCTTCCTGAAGGCTGAGTCCCTCTTTCCTTGCCTGCGCCTCCCTGCGTTTGCCGCCCTCCTTCGCTCTCGTATCGTGGATCTCTTCGGGACCCATAGGCGCGATAGGAGCTCCGGGCTCCTCAAGCGCCCCTTCGTCGCTGATCGGGGCTGAACGTGAGCCGGGCAAACTCATCATCTCAGCACCGCAGCAGTATATAATACATTGTAACCAAAACTAAGGGGTCTTCAGGCTCGTCTGCAGCTGGAGCTGACAGCTGTAGGCACAGGCTCTGTCACCCACAATCCTGGACGCTGTAGCATCTTGGATACAATAAACTGCATTTTAAAGAGCTGCCTCAAGTCCTGCATCTCTCATTCAGGCTCTTACAGTGATTAACCTGGTCTCTTTCTTCCTAAATCCACTTCCTGTGATCACACAAATGTGGCAGATCTAGCACATTTGGCATTTGGAGTTCATGAAGGCCTCAATTTCTTTTTTTTTTTTTTTTAACCAGCAGTGGAACAGAGAGCTGCAATACTAGTAGGGACATGGCAAAAAGTAAAATGAGGATGTTGGGTAAAATAGCTTTCACAGTACTCTCTACTGCCACAGCTAACCTGTCTTTCCTACTTGTGCTTGCTCATGAAAACCCTAAGGAATCAGCTGCTTCAACAGAGCAAAAGGAAGGCTAAAAAGGATTGCAATACTCTCTTAGTTATGAGAGGTAAACACCAGGGTAAAAAAAAAAAAACAAACAACAGCAAACTTTACCTTTAGAGGAACAATTTGCCACAAGAGCAGAATGAAATAACAGGCCATGAGTACATCTTGAAGGATGGAAGATTTCTACCACAGCACTGGGTTTCTGGAAAACTCTTCTGACTGGTACAGCAGGAGAAAGAAAATTCAGCAAAAGAAAATTCCCACCTCACTTAGGTGAAGATGAAGGTTCCCCATGCTAGACAGGGGTTATATAGACAGCAGGCTAGACCCAGCCAGCTGCACCAAGACTTGTGCCCTGAAGATGTTGATGCCTCTGCAGAGAGGTCTTGGATGGATACCCACAGGAGAGGACAATCA
This sequence comes from Molothrus aeneus, assembly GCF_037042795.1. Taxonomy (NCBI): domain Eukaryota; kingdom Metazoa; phylum Chordata; class Aves; order Passeriformes; family Icteridae; genus Molothrus; species Molothrus aeneus. The sequence continues at coordinate 57,592,547 of NC_089646.1, forward strand.
GCTTAAAGCAACATACTCTTCAGAGAGGGAAAAAAAAGATAACAGGAGTTTCTCCTCTGGGAGGAGAGGAAAGAAGTTAGCAAATAGTTATTCAGTAAAAATAACTCTTTACTTCACAGAAGATGCTGCTTTAAAGTCTTAAAAGGTGTTCCTCAGAGACCACTCTTTTCTCAGCTCCAGTGGCTGAGCTGCCTTGAACAGCTTAAGCACTTTTGAACTTCCTCCCCTCTCATAAGTTGTCCTCTGATAGAAAAAGGAAAGGCCTGTCCTCAAAACCTGAATTACCTTTTTCCCTTAGATAAAAATATGACTTTTGTGAGCCTGCGGGTACTTCAAGCACTTTACTGAACTGGCATGTTCCCCATCCTCTTTTGCTGCAACTACTCTCACTGCAATTATTAATTCTTACATTGCTTAAAGCCAGTAACATTGATAAGAAATAAAAAAATTACAGAAAAAATGTCACAGCAAGAAAACACTTTATGGATGTGTGGAAGAGGTTTTACAGCAACTTCTGTGAGCCAGAGAGAAGCTTGATAAAAGGATCCATGTTTATCCCTGAAAGAATTTTCTACCAAGGTCACTCACATAGAAAACAAGAAAGAAAGAAGGATAAATAAGAGAAACCTGCAACTGCCTATTCCAATAAGCTTTTTCTTTGTCTCTTGTGACCAATGAGTTAAGTATAAACTTATGAGTTTTGTAAGAATGTATAAAAAGATGCACACTAAAATAAAAACAGGTTTGAAGCCTTCTGAAAATGGAGTGTGTTGCTTTGTACATGTATGTAGCCGAGCTGACTCCAGACACTTTCCAAATAAAGAGGTTGTTCGCACCAGGGAAACAGTACTGCAGAACAGTTTGAAGAAGCGTTGAAGCAGTCCTCTTCTGTAGGCAAGTAACTGGCATCCACATTTCAGGATGCACAGGACATAGGATTCAAAGGCAGTTTATACCCTCCATCCTGCTACTGTGAAACTAAATCCTCCTTGTCTTCTGTAAAAATGGATGATGTCTCCTTTGACCAGAATGTTTCACAGGCATGCACCCATTGAGACATAACATGCTAAGGGATTTTGATTGCCTTTATAATTCAGAGAAATCACATGGGCTTCGTACTGCTATTCTCCCTTTTCATTATCATGTTGGACAGAAAAATATCCTAAAACAGACCAACTAACATAATGTTAAGAACATGAATACCTATGAAATCCTGGAAACTGCATATTACAACTACAGGAAATATAAGTAGCTTTCTTAATAGCAAGAGATTTACAATGTTCCTTTTGCCTTTTGTTTATCATCCTCTCAATGCTACTGGTCCATATTATGAAAGGAAAATCACCAACTTAAGATAAATCCTTACACTTCCAATGAATGTTTAAAATAAATTGTGCAGTAAATTACCTAAAAATCATAGTGTTCATTCTACATCAATAAGGACTGGGTTTTAAACTGATTTTTCAAGCACTGCCAGAAGATCACAAATTATTTACAACCTCCTCTTCACCCATAATATTCACCACTGGCAACACCAAAAGTTATCAATAAGTAGAAATCTGCTAAATCATACTTCATGATTAATCCTGCATTGGAAGAAAAAGTGATATTCCTAAACTCTCATTTAAGCTTATTCCTGCCGTTTCCATTCAAGTTTTCATTGAAATGAGATCCATTAGGGTCAGACTTCAGCAACATTTTGTCTACACTCACATCTAACCTTTTTCCCCATTTCCACTTAAATTCTTAAATCCGTTCAGTAGTGCCCCATTTGTGCAAATTTGGCCACTACTGAAGGGATTTAAGAATTTAAGAAGTGAAGCAATAGACAGGAACAGTGCAGGAGAGGTCAGGAAAAAATACCATAATGTTTCTTATATACAGTATAAGGGAATCACCATCACTAATCTTCTTCTCACGGTTTATTGGTAAAGTTTTGATTTGGCAAAGGGTACTCCCCAGACTCCTTCCTTACAGGCCTTGACTGTTCACCTGCATGTCCAAATAAGCAGAAAATATGTAGAAAAGTCTCAGCCGAATCCTGTGCAAGAATATCCAGAACAGCAACTATGAATGTCCTCTTCAGATGCCTCAGTTTCACCATGTAGGTCCAGCACATAAAAATCTGTGTACTTTCACATACAGACAAAAAAAAAATGTATCTGCAATATAGTAGGGAAGGGGAAAACTTATATAAAGGGGCAAAAATGGAAAACTATGTTTTGAAGATCTCTCAACTACAATCACTGCATCTCTGACATGAAAAGATTTTGGAACTCTGCACAAATGGCTTGTGAAATTACTTATCTAGGTTACACCTAAGAAAACATTAAGTATTTTATTGTACATGCCATAACATTAAAAAAGTCGGCCTGGAGGGGTATTTTAATAAGAAAGAAGATTACAATTAAATCACTTCTGAATCAAGAAGCTATTACATTATTGTCCTTAAGGAATAGATCTATCTTTGAGAGAGAAGTGGGTCGTATGTCATTCCTTTACATAAATGTGATTCAGTGTCATAAATCCGTAAGTCCATACGCAGTCCAAAGAAGTATCTACTAGCTTCATTCATGACTTAATGTGTTTCATTCTCACCTGCTACCTTGACTAATTAAAGATAAGCTTAGCAGCAATTGGTTCACCAGTCAGTAAATATCTGATTTACATGCATGAAGCATTTGTTACCATCATAACTCAGACCTAAGTATTTCCTAAAAGTATTATTATTGCTTTTGGATTCCCATGGTTTTAAATGTTTATCAAGACTCAAATTATTCTTTTTCTACATGTCAGTTGTGACCATCTGCACAGAGGGTAAAATTGTGTCTGTGTACATAAATATATGTGGTGGTTTGCAGGGGTCCCAGGATGAGGGAAGCAACGAGAATCTGACTCTATGTTTCTGAAGGCTAATTTATTTTATATATATATATATTATTAAACCTATACTGAAAGAATAGAAGAAAGGATTTCATCAGAAGTCTAGCAAGGAAAGGAGAAGAATGGAATGATAACAAAACCTTGTGACTCTCAGAGAGTCTGAGCCAGCTGACTGTGATTGGCCATTAATTAGAAACAACCAATATTGACCAATCAAAGATGCACCTGTTGCATTCCAGAGCAGCAGATAATAATTGTTTACATTTTGTTCCTGAGGCCTCCCAGCTTCTCAGGAGAAAAAATCCTAACAAAAGGATTTTTCATAAAACATGTCTATGACAAATACATGAGTGTTTTTGAGTAAAAGCATGAGACTGGACACAAGAATGTTAAGGTAAAAAAGGATAGTACCAAAAGTTTAAAAAGAGACACTATAAAAGTACACAAACAGCCCTATGCAACTCTGATAAATGCCAACAATTTGAGAAAACTTGTAGATATGTGATTTTCATATATATTTTCATATTGTATCATATAGACCGTATTGTGATATAAAATTTTGACAGTCAAACTGAATTTTATTTCTATATCTTTTATTTTAAAGCAAGCAAGCAAGCAGCACTGGGTGGCCAGGGAGTCACTGGTCCACTCACAGCACACACCAGTTAGAAGTTCAGTAAAGTATATATACTGTTTTTAAGCCTACAAAGCATTTTCCAATGTGCTTTCTTAGTCTGAATCAGCAAATATCAATAAGCTGGGATCAGCAGTTTCCTAATCTTTCCAGGTGGTTGTTGGCTTCCTCTTCTTCTTGTGGTCATCTGGAGGGAGGCCCTTCACCAGTGTCTGCTACATGATTTTGTTAAGTGCATTGAGCTTTTTATTTTACATAAGTATTTAGTCACTTTGTTGCAATCCCCTTAGTTTTACCACAACTTCCTCTATTTTATTCTAAGCATCAGCCATCTTGCTACCTCATCTCTTTATTTCTGTTCCTATGCTTTGTTTGGCTATAGAAAGTTTCAAAACCGTTCTTTGTAGCTATCCCAAGGAATGCATCCATTTTCAACGCAGCAGATACAAGCATTTGCTGATTCCATTGCTGATTGACACAAATCACGAAAACATTTTTCACATTGCACACCAAGGTCTTTCATGAGGACTCTTCAGAAATATTAATCTCTTTTCAGGTCAGACTAGTCAGCTTAGCAACCAGAGTAGATAAGGTGCGTACTGGTACAAAACCTGGAAATAGAATCTGGCATTAATAACTTGGTTTTATTTCCACATGTATATTCAAACACACATGAAACTGGTATTAGGAAGGAAAGACGTTAGACATGACATTTCCTTTTCATGCACCATCCCATTTAATTATTGCTCCTGCTACTATGAGGCATTTCCATCTCCAGCACAAATATGAAGCAGTTTTATTCTCCCATCTTTTGCTCAAATAATTCTTGTGTTGATATTTTTTAGCTAAATATATTACCCATGGACTCTGAAGATATTGCATTTTAATGATAAGTGATAAATATGCACTGGCAGCCCTGCGTATATATTTGGCAAACCATGCCAAAACAGGCATGATTTGAGGTCTGTTGTGCCACTAAAACAGTGCTTAGATTTGGCCTGTCAGTAATACGTCCACTGTAAAATCAACAAATATTAATAAAACTCCTTGTGAATCTTGGCAGAAACTGGATTCAGTGTAAATTCATGATGTATGAAATCTCAGCATATATGTGTTAAATAAATTCAATGCAGTATTTGAAACCTTTATTCATAATTAAATAGTCTTAATTGTCTCTAAAACCAGTGATGTATAGCAAGCCTATTCAGTGGTTCTGACACGCAGCTGGTTACCAGTTGTCACTTATTTCAAATTGGTGCCTTCTCCAGAGACTCTTTCATGGCACTAACTTACAACTATCCAAAGGCTCCTCTAGGAGCCTTCTACTTCTAAGTAATTTCTTGTCTATATGTTTGGCCTGACAGAAGAGGAAATTCCCTCTTTTCACTAGCACCGCCTTCATTCTAGCAGCTCCATAGTCCTTTATGAAGTGTACTGAAACAGATGCAGCAGAAGAGCCTGAGCAATTTAACTCAAATTATCTGCCAAATTGTGACTTGCGTTTTAATCAGAGCCTAGGAAAAAAACATTTTGCTGCAACAATTCATCTTGCATGTGTGCTAAAAGGAAGGGAAAGACTTTTTCTGCTGCATGTACAAATAATTATTAGAATGGATACTATGTGCTGTTCTGATTTGTTCTCAGTTTAGTGTTCAAGTAAATTACAGAAGTATAATAAATGGTAGGACATGTCCCACCTTACCTCAAAATAACCTCCCAGTTTCTGCAGAAACGTGATAATGAAATTAATTTGTTTACTTGTTCACAAATAATTCAGTGAGTAGCTTAAGAAATTTAATGTACTACATTTCAGTTACATCTTAAACAATAAAACTTGGATGTCTAATTTCCCAATATATATACAAATGCATTTTCACATGCCAGTATAAAATTGCCATCAAACCAGGCATTTGTGGTAGGATTTCGCTGGTTACTTCTTCTTGTTAGGTCAAACAAATAGGTGTTTTTTCTGTGTATTAACTCAAAAGAATCAAAATTGTAACAAGGATCCCAGCCTTTAAAGCTGTAAAGACCTCCTGATTTTAATTACATAATTATGTTAATAACAAAAGAAGGAAACAAAATTATGTAACCTAATCTTTGGTTTGCCCTTTACTTTTTTTTTTTGTATATTAGTTTTAGTCCTGCTTTTCAGCTAAGATTGTTCAGCTTAGGATACAGACAACTCTTGGAGGGACTCCACTCTTCTTATTTGTATTGGAGTGCAATTAAGCAATCCCATTTAAACGTTAATCCCAAAGCCCTATTGACTTTCATCTACTGAAGAACTTCAGCATTGGCCAGGAAAAGTCACAGCTACTTGCTCAAATCACAGCTCCTGCTCTTCTGCTGGGTCAATTCCATCAATATTATGACAGAAAATACTGCTTACAACACAAACTGAAAAGTGTGTCCCTATCTTTCTTGTAAGTCCCCTTTAAGTACTGAAAGGCCACAATGAGGTCTCCTCAGAGCTTTCTCTTCTGCAGGCTGAACAACTCCAGCTCTTTCTCAGGCCTTTTCTCATAGGAGAGGTGTTCCATTCATCTGATCATTTTTGTGACCCTTCTCTGGGCCTGCTCTAAGAGGTCCACATGTTTCCTCCTGTGCTTAAGAACTCCAGGGTTCAACACAGTACTCCAGGTGGGGTCTCATGGAAACAGAGTAGAGGGACAGAATCATCTCCCTCAACCTGTTGGCCATGTTTTTTACAATGCAGCCCAGCATATAGTTGGCTTTCTGGGCTACAAATAATTTGACCCACCTTGTCCAGTGGAAGGTGCCCATGCACAGGGTAGAGGGGTTAGAACGTGATCATCTTTTGATCCAAAAAATACTATGATCCTAAGCCTTATTTTAACAGGATGATAGTCTCTAATTATACAGTGAAATATCTGAAAATAATACCCACAAGCTCAAAGGTAAATCAAGTATATATACCTGTAATATATCTGTATATATCTGTAAATAAGTTTCCAGCTCCCTGAAGTCTATTTGAAGTAGAATACACAAAATTATTTACTGCTCAGGAGCTAGTGCAGTGTAGTTGTTTCATACAAAGGCACACAGCAGCACTTACCAACTATATTGAATAGTCATTTTCTAGAAATAATTATTCATTAAGTACCCTGGAATTAGCCTTCAACTATGAACTTAGGTAAGGTTCCACTAACCACTATGTGCATTTGATTTTCAGATACCATTAGCTGACACAGTTCATAGAAAGGTTCTTCCTTCCAGTTGCCTGATTTCAGGCAACTAAGCACATACTTAGATCTACACACTGCCCAAAAAGACAAGTCTGTTTAAACAGTATCTAACCCTTTTACTCCAAATACACTTGAAGTATCCTGTGGGAACTTGATCTAGAGTCATTTTCAGCATCAGCAGGGCTAGGTAAAACTAGTGTAAATATGGATTGTGTTTAAACCTGAACAATTTGAGCCTATTTGAGCTCAGTGTTGTCAGATGTGGAGTGTCTTCTTAAAAGCATGTGTGGGAATTTATAAAATTAGAGGGTTTTAGAAATGCTGCAAAAGGCAGGCTTCAGATACAGCAGAATTATGAAGAGTGCCAAAGCAACAGTCATGAGATAGGTCAGCAGAAAAATTATTTAAACTGTAGAAAAGGCAAGGGCAAATAGAACAATAAACCTACATATTAATGCTTGCCTGAATAGCTTTCTAAGTTGCAGAAAGTTTATCTAACAAGATATTAGGGAGGTTAAAGTTTAATAATGGAGCTCTGTGCATTGTCTCTTACAAACGGGTATTGTATTCGAAATAAGCAAGCATTGTTTTAAACAAAGCTACGTGTGCTTATGGTGATTAGATAGAACTACTGTCAATATGCTTTTGCTTTGTGTGATTGGTCGAGAAACTTATAAAGTATGTTGTAACATTAAGTTTTCTGGCCTGCTTCCTAGATTGTGAGCCGTTAGCATCTTTCCATTGTTATAATCATGTAATGAAACTGATGCTGAAAAAATAAATAGCTTGAAGCATTTTCCCGTCCTGTTCTCATCTGTAAATAAACTCCTTGCTGGCATCAAATGGTGCCCTTCCTTATAATAAGGCCTCTATTCTGGCCTTATTCTCAAGCAGTGCAAGATAGCTCAGGAGCCCAGCCCTCAGGGGGACAGGGTGCCTGAAAGCTAGGCAAGCTCGAGGCCGGTCGCCGCGGGCTAACCCCCTTAGCAAGCTTGGTGATTATCAGCTCTATAGTGATCGCAAGCTCTCTTAGGATTTCAGCTCTTGCTTGCTAGGTAGGGTGCCCTTAGCTGAGGCTGCAGCAGATGGAGAGGGAGGAGAAGGAGAGGTGCTGGCAGTTCCACATAGATGGTTTTATTGGGGGAGCCTGTGAAGGGTCCCAGCAACAGCTCTTCTTCTGTCAAATGGGCTAATGCAATTTGAATTTTCCATTGAAAAATGTTACTTAAACAGTTATTTAAAGTAATTAGAGTAGACGTGAGGTTTTCACTTGTCTTTCACAAAGTACAGTACACGTTTATACATTTTAACAAGTCTACAACAAAATTAAGGCACAAGGTAAGAATGTAAATAACAACAGTTTGAATAGGTTGGTTTGTATTACTGTTATATACTAAGTTGAACTCTACATATTGTACACAGGGAGTTAGGGGCTCCTATGGTCAGCAGAGCTCAGTAGTGATACACATTGACACACACAAACACACGTTTGTTTTCTCAGGTGAGGCAGCAGCCGGATGCACAGAGCTGTGCATTCAGAGCTGTGTTTCTGGGTGTGCTCAGCCCATGTCTACACGTAGGGGTATGTGCAGAACTAGTACACACACACAGGTATTTGTTTACTGCTTTAGAGCTTAGGCATACAGAGGTACCTGTTAGCAGCATACTTGCACACACCCATGGAACTGTGCATGCTCTTCTTGCACACACTAGCACACGTGTGCCACAGAGACACTCACTTACGTACAGTCTCTACTAATGTGCATGTGTTCACAAACATGAGACTTGCTTGTATGTAGAACTTGTGTATATTAACACAAGCATATAAATCTCTGCACACTATTATGTGTAATATTATTAAAACATATATCTTACATAGGGCTATGCTCACAGTTGCAGGGCTTGTGCACACTCACAAACACAGGGCTGTACACTAACTTAGTCATACTTGAGAAGAAAATTTAACACACATGCATATAATCATGCACACAATACATGTACGACTTCGTACTTGTGTGTGTACTCAGAGCTGTGCACATCAGCACACACAGGTACTGCATGTGCTGACTCACACACCTTGGTACACATGTACCCATAGATACACACTGGCACATACATGTAAAGCACTCCCCAGAGCTCTTCTGAGAAGAGGGTAGTAGGATATCTACTGTTTGTTACCACCCTGACACTTCTAGGTAGTATTTTACCCTCTGTGTCTTTGGGGTGGGATCAGACAACGTTGTTTTAAAGGAAAGGTTAAAGAAAGACTGTATTGGACTCTCATCCCCCATCTCTCACTTTACGCCAGGAGGGCACAAAACGGAGCGCTTTTTGTTGTTCCATTCTCCCCACAGAATGATGAAACACTGTGGCACTTCCTAACAGAGACTGAAGGCTTTGAAATGGAGAGGTGCCAAACCCTCAAACTTTCAGTGTTCCCATGGCACACATCAACACGTCTTACCTTGTACCTCCACTCCCCTAAGGCCAAGTACAGACTCACTGCATCCTCTTGGGAGAGGGCAACACAAAAACTAAACCTAAGTCTCCTTCTCTCAGCCACTCAAACAAGAAGCCATCCCTCCTCCCTTGCTAGGTAGAATTTAAGAGGATTTCTGATATAATGAACAGCACTTAGAAAAGCAACATAAAAATTCTCATCAAACTAGTGTTTGAACTGCCCAAACTATTCAACATAATCAGGCAGTGCATCAAACCCCCCACACAGAGAAAACAGCTCGGCTCCAATACTACTAAGATGGAGCTACCATGCTGCCAACAGCACACCTGTGCAAAATCTCTACAAGGCACCTGGAAACTGTTTTCCTTGGAAGGCCCTGCAAGTTTGCAAATGAAGTGATCCCAAACACACCAATGAAAGTGGAATGCCAATGCAGATGCTTCCCAACACATTCCACAACATCATTCACAACTGGATCTGCACACAAAACGTACCAGTGATGTACATCATCTAAATATGTGATAGTGAACAAGAAATCCCTACAAATGCACTGATCAAAGAGTAAATAAGTAGGCCATGGTATTCTCTACCCCTTTCACACCTACACGGTTGTATTTTGTCAAGGGGTACCTCTTACCTTTTAACTAAAATGGGGTACTTTGAGATTACTAGTTCCCTCCGCAAAACTTGTCTCCTTGATTAGTTAAAAGGAGAGAGAAAGAAAGAAAAGGGAGAAAAAGAAAGAAGAAGCTTTGCATTCTTCTTGGAAAGTAAAAGCAAATCATATTCTCAGAACACCAGTGGAAACAGCTGCTAAGCTGCTCACTAGGTGTTTTTGTGTTCTTGCGGCTCTACGCTGATGTATATCACAGGGGAGTTTCTGCAGCTTGAAGTTCTGGCTAGCTCCTCTGGGCAGAGCTGCTAAAATCAGCTGTGGCGCCATTCATCTGAAATGTCCTTAGCCACGGGCAAAAAGGCTTTATATCCCAGGCACGAACCCCCATTGTGAGAAACAACTGCTCACTTTGAAAATTTAAAAAGGTTTATTAAACCTTCACAAAAATACAACAAAAGGACTACATAAGGAAAAAGTTGCAGCCCTGGGAACCAGCCATGTGGTATGCACACAGGCAGTTCCCTGCACTGCAACTTTTTCCTTATGTAGTCCTTTTGTTGTATTTTTGTGAAGGTTTAATAAACCTTTTTAAATTTTCAAAGTGAGCAGTTGTTTCTCACAATTCCAAAATTTTAAGTATTTGCAGGATCAGGACCATAGGGCTCTCAACTCCGCTGTTACACTGACAGGTACTGACATACTACATCAGAGGAAGAAGCAGTATCACTCACAGAGTATGGTGTGGGGAAAGAGCAGAGCAATGGAGGAACCCAAATCCCTTTGAGGAATTCAGGCAACTGCAGAACTATATCAATTTTGTGAAAAATAAGGTTCACTCTTCTGGTAAAATTTAAAAGTTTAATAAAAGACAATAGGAGACAAAGAGAAAAAGCAAAGATATACAGCCAACTGCTTGGCATTCAGCTAAGAGCACACCTGCTATTTCAGAGACACCCTTTACATACCCTTTTTATTGCATCAGTCTACTGTATATTCATAAACAATTATGTGGGAATCCACAAACTTTTCCCCAAACTATTTTGCATGTTCCAAGAACTATTTACCATGGCTCCTCCTCAGGTCCACCTTTTTTGAGCATGCTTTTAGGCTTTGGTTTTAGTCCATTCTTGTTATCACCTCCAGTTTGGGCTTTAGTCCATATTTTCTACAGATTGTGGGTGCTGATTAGTAGCAGCAGTCTCCATCCTATGTTCATTGGATGTTATTCAAGCCAAGCAGGCATTTTAACACAAGCATACTTATATCAGCTATTTCACTACTATGTCTAAGTTTAGTTAACAACAGAAATTTTAAAAACTATATCTTTATAGTAAAGTTACTTTGAGATTATATATATAGCATCCATCTTAATATTTGCGAAAAGTCAGTATTGTAATATGTATTTATAACAATTTGTTAGGAAAAATAAACTCTGAGACAACATAGAAAATTTTTTTGAAAATAAATTAACAAGTCCCCATCACTTCCTTTGCAAACTTACAGTTTTTCTTTACTGCATTGTATTTTTCTTTTGGAAATGAGAGGTTACTATTATATTCAATGATTCCACTTGCTCTGGCAGATGGACAAAGACCTGCAAAGAGTAATAATATTGGCTTCTCACACTTTTCTGCCTAAAAAAGTGCCACTGTGTATTCTACTACCAAAAGCCTGGGTATCACCACCCCACAAGAGCTTATCTTGTCAACCAGTCAGGTAACTCAAACAAGACAAGCTGCCTTGTAGTGAGTTATTTTGGTGCCACGGGATTAACACAGGTCTCAAACCTCCTAACTACCAAAAAACATATTGTTGTTGAAGTGAGATCTGGCAAGATAGGTTGGATTCCTGACTGACAGACACTCACTTTACAAACAATAAAAGCCATGCTAAACTTTCACAGAGCAGAAATCTTCTATATATTTTCCTGGAAATGTATGGAGCTTTCCCCATGAGTAGGGATGCCCGCTTTGCAGTTATTTTCGAGGAGTGAAGTGAAGGAATCTGTGTACATTACTGTCATTTTGGCCGTAAGTTACATTTGACTCCTAATCATTGAGCTCCTTTTGGCAGCTTTACTATAGGTACCTTGATATAGTGCAGCATTATATGTTATGCTTTAATCTACTAGTAGTTCTTAACTTTTATACTTCATAGTAAGCAATTCTGATTAAGATCTTTATCTATCTCTTGTCTGTTTAATAAATAATTCATCTTTATAAATAGACCTGATTTACCATCATTATAAATTGTGAACAAGAGTGATTCATTAGACTGTTGTCAAAATCTGAGGCTTGTCAGCTTCTACTTGTCCCATGAACCTGGGAAGGGCTCAAAACCAGCTATGCAATCTGTGGGTAAGGGCTGGACTGGTCAGGTCTTGCTGGAGAGGAAGAGAAGCAGTCCCTTCATGGGGACTGCTCCTCATGAATGCAGAGCAGGACCAAGATCTCCTGTATTGTCCCTGATGCCCCTAGCAAATCTTAGGTGAAGGATCACAGGTTGTAGCATCAGTTCTTTCCCGTAGCACCTCCTCAAGAGGAGACAGGGAATAGGGATAGGTGGGAAAGTGAAGCCTAAACTCTCTCCAACTTATTTGCTCTGTAGTTCAGATAAGCACAGGTCTTCAAGGTGGAGATGAAGACACAGAACACAGAATGCAAAACAAACTGGACCACACCAAATAGTACAGGGAATAGGACACAAAGCTAGCACTGACCCTTGGGAATTTTGGTATCATGTCAAACCTTAAGTTTAAAGTCCCAATGCTGAGATTAAATTGGTACTTCACCCATCACCAGTGGGGCCCTTAAGCAGGAAAATTTACATGTGATCCTGAAGCGCATAAGATGGAGCAGATTTCTAAAAATGGATGCTACAGTAATATCCCTTTGAACAGCCTGTACATCCCTGAATGTGAACAGCAAGGTCTTGGCATTACACAGAAAGGAGCTGGTGGAATGCTACGAATGGTTCTAGCATGAAAAGATTAAAGAATCTACAGTGCAGAAGGATATTAAAGGGAAATTTTTTCCCAGATATATTTGGATTTCTTTAGAGTGGCAATTTCTTCCTCAGATCACAAGCTATCTTCTAGAACCTGTTCACACTGCATAATATCACATTAAATTAAACTGTTCAGTTCTGAGTTTGCATAGGCAGGACCAAAGATGACACTTTTCACCCCAACATTCCATTGCAGTATATGATCTCCACAGCAGACTTCTGATGACCTCCAAATTAAGTCCCAAGCATGCAGCACAGCAAAACCACTCCTACTTTCACCTAGCATGCTATACGAGGAACTGAAAACTGCTACTAGTCTTACCTCCCATCTTGATGAGGAACTGAAAGTCACTCCTACCTTTGCTCTTCATACAAATAAAAATTATTCATGGAGTGAACCTGAGGGACCCCACCACTGAGAAGTCCAGGGCACTGAAAGACCACTGGAACTCTGCTGGATCCATGGTACTGTCTTCAACTTGCACTGCCTCTCTCCTTCTCCCTCCCTCCCTCCCTCCATTCTTTTCGCTGTCTCTCCTTCTCTCCCCAATACAATTAATTTTGCAAAATAAAGTCAGAATTGCTGAACCCACATTTGCAACTCAATTTGAGAAGAGGACTTTAACATCTATTGAACTGCAACATTTTAGTCAATGTCACGGGCAGTTGACCAAACTTTTACTGTTCTTTCTCCCACCTGGTGGGGACCAATTGTCTCCCTCTGAGGGATATTGAAGGAAAAATGGTTACCCAGGATGACCATGGTAAGGCTAATGTTTTGCTTTTTCTCCTGGAGAGTTTGATAATTGTCCCTCTGCTCTTGGCTTGGAGTGGACACAAACTAATCAAGATAATGAACAGGTGACAGCTGTTTGCATTACTAGCATATGAACCAAAGGAAAAATGCAAAAAGGGAAAGATAAAATTGTTGTCTGTGCTATATTTGGGGCAGCACTAACTGCTGCCATAAAGGAAAAATCACAAAGAACAAGCAAGGAGGCAGAGGTTATATACATTGTTTGCAGGATTCAGTCAAAGGACTATGAGATCAATTGGAAGAGCATAAATGCCACTCAGAGAGACTCAGAAGAGCTCTAGTTGAGCATCTGTAATTCTGTCTTTCATTTGAACAGAGGCCCAAGACAGCAGCACCAACACCAGTGGCTTGGAGGCTGCAGAGCTTACGCTCTGTGGTACTAGTGTAGAGCCAGCCGAGGAAGAGGCAGAGAAGGAGAGGGAAGAAGCCTGCCAAGCTACCACATGAGAGACATGAGCGTCTGCATCTCTCTCTGGCAGCATCGACTTTTTTTGGCCAGAAACAGTATTTCCAGGTTTTGTTTTTCCCAGCTCCCGTTGTTCCTTTGGGGAGAAAGGGAGTTTTGGAACAATGGAGGCTTTTTTGCTGTGTTGTTTCCTTCATTCTTTCTCTCAGCTACAGGGCCCAGAGAGGGGATTCTCCACCATTTCTGTCTGTGTTCCCTGGAACAAGTAGGGGAACCTCCACTGCACTTGTCAAGGGGTGGGGGGTTGGTTGAATCCTTTCCCTTTGTCTCTCAGAACACACATCTGTGGAGGGCACCATCCTGTGGGGTGGGTTTGCCTGGCATGTTACCTTTGTTTCTCAGAATATGCAGTCATCTGTGGAAGGTGCTATACTGGGGCGGGGGTTTCTCTGCCATTTTAGCTTTCCCTTTGCTCCCAGGGACACTGTGAGATTTAGCAGTTTTATATCTAGTGATTATTCATGGTTATATTTTTGCCTGCTGTGTTTCATTTTTTAGTAAACTGTTTTGGTTTTTTTTCCCTTATATTTAGTTGTATTCATTCTTCCTTATTGGTGGAAAGGGATTGGTTAAAACTAAAGAGGAGGTGTTACATTTTCAAGTGTCTACCCCATTGAATTGTCTTAATACAAGATAAATTTGGGATCCAACTAAAGGGACATGAGAAAGTGAAAAACTAACAATTTTTGCTGAAACATTCTGTCTTGCCTACAGAACTCACTGGTCACCATGCTTCTCAGTCTAATGGGGCTGTGGCATCTAGCCTTCTATACTTCTTTGTACAGATGGTATAATTAGCCCAAGATATGGCTCTTTCTTGGATCAGGGACACAAACCAAGATTGCTTTGTGGATACACTCAGTGATATCAGCTTATGTAAAGATAACATTAGAAACAATGAAGATTATTTGGGATGTGTATTCATTGATGTTTGCTGGTCCTAGTCTTGGCTGCTACTTCTGAGGCAATTAATAATTGCATTCAGCCTGCTGGAGGAGCAATTGAGACTCACAGAATCACAGAATTAGCCAGGTTGGAAAAGACATTTGAGATCAAGTCCAACCTATGACCTAACACCACTTTATAATGTAGACCATGTCATTAAGTGCCACATCCAGTCTTTTCTTAAACATCTTTTTCTTGATTTGAAAAGACAGTTGTCTGCTAAGGAAGGCAGGAGCCTCTCTTGAAATGGAAAATGTAAACCCTCTCTCTCCGAATTATTAGAATTTTGAAATTAAGGGGCTCTCAGGCAAAGATATGGGAATAGGAACCACAATTCTTTAATAGGAGAATTAAAAACACAGAAAAACCCCACCACTGACAGAGTCAGAATACAACCTGGCACCCTGTTGGTCAGGGTGGTGGTAGCAGTCCAATTGAAATGGTGGCTGCAGTCCTCCTGGAGTGACAGATGTGGTTCTGTAGAAGCAGTGATCCTGTAGAAGAGTGTAGTTTTCCTCTGAAGGTCCAGTGGTGGTGTAGATGGGCCTGGTCTTCCTCTGGGAATGCAGTGGAGAAAAAAGCTGCTGCTCTGGGAATCTAGTGGGAAAACACTGCTCCTCTGAGAATCCAGTGGGTGAAGGCTGCCTGTGGTGTTCCAAATCCCAGATTATGTCCAGGTAGGAATACTTTGCTCCTTCCCCTGGGCGGAGCATCTCACAATGGGATGATGTAATTTTATCAGTCATGCAGTGAGATTCAATGGCTCATTAACAGAAGATATTTCCCAGAGGGAGGATTGGTTGTGGAAGAGATAAAGAAAAACTGCTCGATTAACAGAAGATAACTGCCCCACCTCTAACAGATGGCAATAGAATACACACCCCCAGCTACATCTTTCAGCCTAAGAGAACCTTCCCAGACAGTGACTCCACTACCTCCTTGGGCAAACCATTCTAATCACTCTTTCTGTGAAGAACTTCTTCCCAATGCCCAAGCTAAACTTCCCCAGGTGCAGCTTAAGGCTATGTCGTGTTCTCCTGTTACTTGGTTGCCTGGGAGAAGAGACCAACCCCCACCTGCCTACTACCTCCTTTGAGGTAGCTGTAGAGAGTGAAAAGGTCCCCCCAGAGCCTCCCCCAAGCTAAACAACCCCACCTCCCTCAGCCACTCCTCACAGGACTTGTGTTCCAAACCCTCCACCAGCCTTGTTGCCTTTCTCTGGACAGCATCTCAACATGCTTCCTAAATTGAGGGACCCAGAACTGGATACAGTACTCAAGGTGTGGCCTCACCAGTGCTGAGTAAAGGGGAAGAACCACTTTTCTTTCTCTGCTGGCCACACTATTCCTCATACAGGCCAGGATGCCATTTGCCTTCTTGACCATGTGGGCACACTACTGGCTCATGTTCAGTCTGCCATCAATCAGTACCCCCAAGGTCCCTTTCTGCCTGGCCTCTGTCCAGCCCAGCTTGGTGTCACCTGCAGATTTGCTAATAGTAGACTCAATCCGTTCATCCAGATCATCAATAAAGATCTTAAACAGGACTGGGCCCATACACAGATCCATGGGGGACACCACTAGTGGTTGACCACCAAGTGGATCCAACACCATTCACCACCACTCTCTGGGCCCAGCCATCCAGCCAGTTCTTAACCCAGTGAAGAGTGCACCTGTCCAAGCCTTGGGCTGCCAGATTTTCCAGGAGTATTCCATGGGAGATGATGTCAAAGACTTTGCTGAAGTCCAGATAGACAACATCCACAGCCTTCCCCTCATCCACCAGGTGGGTCACCTGGTCATAAAAGGAGATCAGATTGGATAGGTAGGACCAGACCCTCCTAAATTCGTGCTGGCCGGGTCTTATCCCCAGGCCATCCTGTAGGTCTAGTGTGATTGCACTCAAGATGAACTGTTCCATAATGTTGCTGGGCGCTGAGGTCAGGCTGACAGGCCTGTAGGTTCCTAAATCCTCCTTTTGGCCCTTCTTATGGATGGGCATCACACTTCCAGTCATCTGGGACCTCCCCAGTCAGGCAGGACTGATGATAAATGGTGAAGAGCAGCTTCGCAAGCTCTTCTGACAGCTCCCTCATCACTCAGGGTGGATCCCATCTGGTCCCACAACTTGTGAGCATGGCAGTGGCTCATCAGGTCATTAATTGCTTCCTCCTGGATTATAGGGAGTCTGTTACACTTCCTGTCCTCATCTACCAGAACAATTTTTCCCAGCCTTTTACCTCCTTCTTCACCTCAGGCCTGACATGTTGCCTTTTGAAAATGTTGATTTCCCTCTGAGTGTTAAAGACACTATATTTTTGTTGTTAATCCTGCCATGTCTTCTCCATATGGTTTGAAACATGGGGCTGAGATTTCCAGGGAAGTTCTCCAGAGATCTTTCTGAGTGGTGGAAAATCCTAAATTGCATGGAACGTGGGAGGATATAGGTCAGATTCTGAAGAAATGCAGTGCCCCAATAGCTTGGAACTTTACCCCTGAACAAATTCAGAGTACAGGTAAGAGCAGAATATCTGAAAGAAAATTGCAGTCACAGGTCCAAAGAGGGGCAACTTTTTGCACTGTGCTGGGCCCTGGCTAATGCTTATTGCATGCTGGTCATTATTACACACAACAGCCCTACAGCCAGAAGGGAAAGAGAACAAATCCACAGACACCATAATCACTCAGGCAGTCAAACCAGAAGGGCACCATAAGCCTACCCCTGCCCAGAGAAGGAAATATAAGAACAAATCCATTCTCCCAGTGGATGACAATGGGGAGACAGAACCCTCACAGCCAGCAGAGGAATCAAAACCAGAAATAATTACTGAATCTTCATCCTTAGAAGGTCTCCACAATCTGAGGAAAGACCTCACCCAATGAACCAATGAGTCAATATTGAGCTGGTTGATCTGAGTCTGGGACGCTGCAGGTGATGCTGCAGTTTTGGATGGTACTGAAACAAGCTGTTTGGGATCTGTGTCACCTGATGTGGGTGTAAACCAGGGAATCGTGAGGAGGCCCACACCTCTCAACTTCTGTATGTGATTTTTAACAAGCCTGAAGGAGAGATACCTTTGCCAAGAAGACCTCTAGCTGCAGAAAGGCCCTCAGAACACCATGGAGCAAGGAATTCAATGTCTACAAGAACTGGCTGTGATAGAGATCCTTTTTTCTCAAATAATGACCAAACCATCAAGAGTCCAGTCCTGGTAAAATGTACAACACTGATATTGCTCAAACTCACTCCATGCAGGCCAAGCATACTTCCACTTCCTAGACATGCTGCAATGGAATGAGGGAAATGAGACAGCAGGCATTAATGACTAGAATGTTACAAATTACTAGAGTGATACAAACATGAAGATACTGTCCATACCACAAGAGAAGCCCAAATCTCAGCAGTGGAAACAGATTTGACTGAGCATATGCGGAAACCAGAAGAAAGGACTGAAGAGAGTCAGAAGCTCAGGAAGAAGCTTAAAGAGGACTTTCCGCAAGTTTCATCAGTACACACCAGAGTCCCTGCTTCAGAAGCCCGAGTTCCCCAGCTAGGGAGAGAGGGTACACCCCACAAACTAACCTGAGGTTCTTCCTGCATGAGCATGGGGATGACATGAGAAGATGAGATGGAAAACCCACTTCTGTCCTAGCAGCATAGGTCCATAAGCTAAAAGAAGAAACTAATAATGAGGAATTCTGCAAGACTGAATATAGCTCCAGTTTCTCATGACCAAGCTGCTAGGCCTAACAGAAGGGAGGATGACATGTCTGATCCCCTTGAAGGGACCACCAGAATGCATGCCCAGAGAGGGAACAATAGCCAGAACTAGAGGGGTCCTGCCTCTAGCCAAATAGAGGCCAGGGAAATTTGAGTCTATTGGACTGTGTGAATTGAATGTCCTGGCGCATCAGAAGCACAAAAATACAAAGCTTTAGCTGACACTGGCAGACAATGTACTCTGATACCATCAGGATATGTAGGGGCAGAACCTGTTTCCTTTGGTGGGGTGACAGGGGGGTCTCAGCAGTCTCAGGTAGTATTACACTACCACTTTAGGGATTAATTTTTTCTGTGTAAATAAAAACAATGTAAGAGAAACACAAAGCATTAAAACAATGCAGCGAGACAACAACATTATTATCTCAAAATTCCATTGTTTTGGCTGTGCAGCATAAGGAAAGATTCTTCCTGTTGATACCTGTTCAACACCTTTAAGATCTGAAGAGACCCAGTGGTTACCAAAACTCTGGAATAATCAAGCTAAAGTAAATGCAATCACTATATATTGAGCATCTTTTTTTTTTTTTTTTTTAATTTATACTAAAAATGGCAATGTTACTCTGAGAAAAACCACTCCTCTCTGTCACCAGGCCCTTATGGTACAAATTTTGGACAGACATGAAAAACATAAATCTAACCCTAGTATGACAGAGTAGGTAAATGCTGACTTTCTATGATGACTGGTACGGGTAGTTTTCATTGTTTCAATGTTACAGATGTCCAGTTTCTCTTCCAGTACAGCAATGGTCCTGGAATATAGTGCCCTCTGCCACTCTCCTGCCATTCTTCAGCTCCCTTAGTTGATTCATAGTTGCTGAAAAACAGTCTTAAGCATGTCAGTGTACTTGAGGTAGAAGATCTAGATGTTTGGAGTAATATGCTATTTTAGTGCCACATGTCAACATAACTCCAAACTATCCTTCCTAGGAAACAGTGCTAAAGTCATCCTGACATGGGCACAGTGACCATGGCGGATGGTCACAGCTCCCAATACCTCCCATAGCCCAGATGTCTTTGATTATATTACTCTTTATTTCCATTCCAGTTCAGTACTTTGTATTAATCAAAAGTGACAGATGGAAGCTGTAATACATCTACAGCTCCAGAGCATTAAATATGATGACATGTATTTCCTGTAGTAATTAGATATTGCTGCAAATTACTTCCGCCTCATAAAAACCAAGGCTGGCAAAAGAACCTCCATGATCATGAAGGAAATTTTGCTTGTTTCTTTGCAAGTTTCAGTTCATATCAGGAATATTTATTGTTCATACTTTTGCTGTGTTGATGTGTTAAAATTTGGGGAAAAACGAGCAGCATATATCTTGTAACTGTAATAATATTTAGAAGGGGGAAGGTGTGGGTGATAGCTGTATTTTTAAGAGTATATGGAGCACTCTTCATCTACTAAGTAATCCAGCTAACTGATCAAGGGAAATCAGTTGATGTAATCTTTTTGGATTTTAGTAAGACTTTTGATAAGTTCTTACAGGATGCTTCTGGGCAAAATGTCCAACACGCAGTTGGGTAAAAAGGTCATATTTAAGCAACTGGCTTGTGGGTCAGGCACAAAGCATGAATGAAGATATACTAGGCTGATGACCAGTCATAGCAGGGTTCCACAGGGCTCTATCTTAGGCCCAGTTCTTTGAAACATCTTCATAAATGACACGGATGCATGACTTGAAGGGATACTAATTTTGATGATGAAAGTGAATTAGGAGGACGTGTTTACTCCCTCAAAGGTAGAGAGGCCCTGCAGAGAAACCTCAACAAATTAGAGGGCTGAGCAATCATCAACTGTAAAAAAGACAAGTGCCAGATTCTGCACCTGAGACAGGAAAACCCTGGATTGGAGGGATGGAGACTAGCACTGCCGAAAAGGGTCCTGGCTGACATCAGGTTTAATATGATTCAGCAGTGCCCTGGCAGCCAGGAGGGCCAATTGTGTCCTACGGTCTATCAGACACATCATCATTAGCCAGGTGAAGTGAAATGCAGTAGTAAGCACTGATCATTTCTCTCTGGTTACCAGTGACAAGACCCAAGAAAATGGCAGGAAGCTGTGTCAGGGAGGTTTAGGTGAAACAGTAGGATTTTTTTTTTTTGCCCAGAGGGTGGTTGGGTACTAGAATAAGCTCCCCAGGGAAGCGGTCACAGCACCATGCCTGCCAGAGTTCAAGAAGCTTTTAGACAATTCTCTCAGGCACATGATGTGATTTTTGGGCTGTCCTGTCCAGGGCAGGAATTGGACTTTGGTTGTGTGTCCCTTCCAACTCAGGACATTCTATGACTGTATGATACTGTCTGGATGAAGTTAACACAAGGACTTAAAGAAAGAAGATTACTTTCAAGACAAAAGCATTATTAGCTGATAGCCTTGACATTTCAGTAATTTGGTTTTATTTCCTGTGGTGGGTTCAGTGCTGACCAATCACCAGTGCACTCACTAGAATGTACTTAATAATTTCCTGCTCTGAGATAGGATTAGGAGGCTCAAAGCAGGCTCAAAACTTTAAAAGGGTATAATGAAAAAATTAATAACAGTAACTAATAGAAAGAACAATACCTTCAGAACACTTCTCCTCCCCCTACAACCTCTTCTTTCACACTGACAATGTAAAGAGACAAAACCTAAAATTTTCAGTCAGTTTACCACCTCTAGAATAGTCTTTCTTCAGTTCATTTAGGGAGAGAAGTCCCTCTTGTTAATGCTATGGAGAATTCTCCAAAAGAAAACAGTTCTCTCATGGCTTTTAATTTCCACGAATAGCCCAATAGCCCAAGAAAATCTGCAATCATGAAATCCCTCACATTTCCACAGCTTCTCCCACAGCTGTATTTATGGGCCATGCCAGCTTATGGGGTACTATTTTTAAGATGAGCTGCTCAAAAGCAAAGGTTCTCATTATCAATCTCTAAAATCATCTTCATCTCTAGGAACAGAGATCTTCTCTTCCTGGGGGCAGAGGATCTTCATCACTCTTCTCTCCTCTGTTCAAACTTCTCATAGGATCACAGCTACTTTAACATCTGCTTACTTAAGTACGGAGGCCTTTGCTTACTGTCTACAACTTAAACACTTTCATCTCCCCATACCTTTATGCATTATAGGGAAAAAAGAGTCCTTCTCCATATCTTTACAAGAGGATTTCAGCCTAAAACTAAAGTCATCTCCTCATTCCTCCCATCGGAGATGACTTCTTCACTGACCTCGGTGTATTCATGTTGTTTCTTTACGTGTCTACACTTCTGACATGTTCTCTCACTTGAGGGAGGATTGAAGCACTGAAAGGGTCAATATCTTGCCTGGGGCCCGTCGATGGTCACATGGCCCCGGCTGGACTCGGTAGCTTGTGGCGGGAATGTGGCTGGGGGGGCAGCCAGGGTCTCAGCAGGCAGCACGCCAGGGCTGATGGCTTCTCCTCTGTCCCTGCCCAACAGCCAATGCGGGGGTCCTGCAGCAGGGGCCGCCTGGCCTGGCCTAGCTTAGACAGGGGCAGGGCTGGCTGTGTTACCTCTTTGCTGGCTGGAAGGGAAAAAAGAAAGTTCCCAGGTTTATTTTGTCTTTAACATGTGTTTTTCACAGAGGCATGTACAGCTTTCCAGTGGTTCAACAGATTATAAATTCCCAAAGCCAACCACAGATTGGTTTCCTATCAGACATGGAGGAAACTGCCAGCAGCTTCTCCCAAAATATCACTTCTGTGATGCAAAACCAGCACATTTCCACAGAAGATCAAGATGGCTTGTCTAAAGTAATAAAAGTTTTTCTTAGTTGGAAAACAAAGTGGAGGAATTTGTAATTGAAATGAATGTGCAGATTGCAAAACAGGGAAGAAATGGTGCAATTATCTCTGTTCTCTTCTTCAAAATTCCTGCTGTGGGGAATGGGGTGGGCAGCTTATTTTGATCAATGTGAAAGGCCTCTTTTCCATTTGTACTTCCTCACTCCATGGAAGAACTTGAAGAAAGTCTAGCACCTTGAAAGATAGTTTATGCCTGCCTTGAAAGTATCTTTTCTTCAGTCTCTCCCATTGCAGTTTGTGGAAGTCTAGGGGCCTACCATCAGAGTCGCAATCCCTCAGCCATGGAGGACTGGTCCCAAATAAGAGGAATTGGCTTTCAGGTTAGGGTTAGAAGCTTGCTTCTCCCACAGGTCTTTGCAGGCACCTGCTAACTTTCGTAAAGTTATGCTACCCCATTATGAAACCCGTTGGCCCAATTTCCCTAGTTTAACCCCTATTGCCCATTTTTGGTTAGTCCCTAGAATGTTCTCTCTCTGTCCCTGCATTCCTCTGCCCCTGTTTCCCTATTGGCTGACCTGACCCTTAATCCCTCCTTTGCACCATTTTTCCCTATATCCACGGGACCCTGACCCTCAGCTCTGCCCTCACTACCCCATGTAAAACTCTGTGCCCTCAGCTTATAGTCTCTCTTCGTCCCTTGACCCTCTTTGGCTCTGTACTCTGTTCCTGTATCAATAAACCCAGTTTGCTGGAGATCATAATTATATGAAGATCCTGCCTATTCTGTCAGCTTTGTAAAAGTAGCAGTGAGCTTTGGGCTCATGAGTGACAGACGCTCCAAGGGCCTCAGTAGCACCACGATGCTACAGCACTTATTCTGCTTTGTGAGAAATACTTGAATTATCCTTGGAGTAGGGCCCTAAAGCCATGTCACTCTGTCCCAGGCATGTGCTCTGACCATCAATACAAGGACTCATTCTCCTTTTCTTACTGCAGACTTCTGGCTGGTGGGATGATTTGCCAAATTTGGACATACAGAAGGAAATAAGGGAGGTGAGAGAATGGAGCTGGGTGAGGAGACACAGAAAATTAAATTTGATACTGATGCTTATTAAATGCTTGCTCCCTTTTGGCTTTTCCTTGTGCATATTTGCCCAAACAGTTTTATGAGATTCAAAACCAAATTTGCAAGTAGCTTAAGACTGACAAAGTTTGCATGTAAGCACAGGTTGTTCACCCCAAAAAACCTGTTCAGTATTCATCCTGAACTTCAGTCCCAGTTCTGACATTAAGTCCCCATATGGCATTTTTTTAATCATATAGGCATCCTTAAGAAAACAAACACAGATGGACAGTTTCATAAGAGGTAGTAAAATAATGCTGCATTTATTTCAAAGCATCTTTTATATTTTTTCCTTAGTTTCCTTATCTTTCAAGTAAGCCAAACTGTACTTCCCAGTAATAGAAAAAAAAGCACAGATTGGTCTCACCACTTTACCAATAAGTTTATAACTGATAACTTAGTAAGATTCCATTTCCCTCTGTATCAAAAACATTGCTCTCCCATAAATGTATTGCACTGGTAGTCATGTTGTATTTGACATACCACTTGAAGCAATCATTTTCTTCTTAATTTTTGAGATTATTTCATTTCTATATCACTTTATAGCTATATAAGAAATTATTGTCAGCCTTATATGTCTTCTAATCTGTTACACGATAAGAAAACAAAAGTGTATTCGGTAACACCAGGAAGATATTACACTGTGTATAATTTAATAGATATTTCATTTGGGGGAAAAATAACTCTTGAGTACTGACTTTAGGCAGCAACAAAAAGGCACACAGGACAAACCCAGCATAGCACAGAAAAATTTGCAGATTGTAGGTCCCTCCTTCTTCCAATCCTGGAAGCAATAGGTGGAAATAAAATTTAGCTATGACTCACAAGATGACCTAAGATTTTTTCTGCAACATCATATTAAATCAGAGTAGCCTGGTGCTTACATACAGTGTGAAAGGCAGACAGAACAAAAGCTTGAAATTGAAATATTTACCTCAACATCCTTCCTACGAGTATCTTGAGTATGAGCATTTTTCTCTCTCTCTTCCCTCCACAATTCCCATCACTGCATATCCCTCCTTACAAACTTGTATTACTTTTTGAAGTGAGAGATTATTATTTTCAATGACACTACAGATTTCAAACATGTTACATAACTGTTCTCAACTGAGAAGGAAGCTAGTTAACAGAGGTATATAATTGCAGATACAGTTGGTCAATCATTAGGTAGACTCTTGAAAAAAAACTCAAATCCCAGCCCAGAATATACTAGGCAGGGTCTGCAAGGTGCCAAACCATTTTCCACTAATTGCCAAATTAACAAGCTTTGAAGCATGAAATGCAGCCACAAGGCTCCGGGACTCAAATGTGTCACTAAGTCTTGGGCAAACAGATGTGGTAGCAGATGATTTGCCTTGGGGACCTTGGTGTTAGTTCTGTACCAGCCTGTTGCCCCACTAAATATAGTGGCTGCATTAAAATTGTGAAAATGTCTGTTTCCTTCAGACTGCATCAGCCCTAAATCATACATGGATAGTTGCAAATAAGGAAGCAAAGCAAACTGGTGTAGTAAGACCAGACCATGCTAACGTGTATCATCGACCATTGCTTCAGGTATAAAAGTAATGTAAACCAGTTCTTATCTCCTTTCCCTTCAGAAAGTTAAATGTTTAACCTTTCTCGAGTATAAACGTCTCCTTCTTTCTTCATATGTCTTGCATTTTTTTCATAGTCTTTTCCACAGCAGAGTAATTTGAAGTTGGACATAAGCCTACATGACTATTACCAAGTGAGGGACTAACATCGCTTCTACTGAATGTTGATTGTGGCATCATTAAGACAACCACATTATGTTTTCACTTCAGTAACTATTTATGTCAAACAGATGTAACTTGTGTAGATGAGGTTTATTCATGTTCTAGAAATACGACCCTTAGATTACAGAAACTGTAGGGCCCAGTCACTGGAAAGGGACACAAGTATCCCAGCACAGCCTGCCAGCCTCACGTAAAGGAATCAAACTGCCTGAGGCTCTGATCAGGCAGAGTAAAAACCACAGTCACATGTAACATTCTTATCTAATCTCATGAGGTGTTTACACGAGGCTCACTATGTGGTAAGTAGGTGCCCTTTTCACAGCAGTCTCTCCACTGCCAAAGCTTTGATACCAAGGCAGGAAGTAACAAAGAAAGTTATAATTTCCTTACAGAAGTTAGAGAAGGTAAGATACGAAGTGCTTCCTGAGAAGGGAAGGAATAACTAGTCTCTGAAGTATGTACCTAACTGACAAGCCTATGCGGGTGCCTACAATGTGACACAAAAAAGAGGTTGGGGATGTCTGGACTTGCTTATGCACCCCTTAGCATTGAGGATGGAGCAGAGCTCAAGAGGTTTTTAATCCCCCTCCCCTTGCAGAAATTTCTGCTGGCTTCCTGCATCCCCTCTATGGGAGTTCATCTAATGTTGATGGTCCTGAAGCCTACCTGCAGTGGAAAGCAGCTGAGGGTTGGCACTAGAGCCAGCAAGTAGGTTGCATCTCATATCATGTCCTCAGACCTTTAAAATACATGGGAAGAGGTTCAGTCTATCATTTGCTTTCCCAGTCCTTTTATGAAGCTCAACACAGCTAAAAAGTAAACAAGAAAGTCCTACCAATGAACTGAAATTTCTGCTCTGCCCTGTGATCGGTCTCTGTATTTTGAAATTGTGCAAACATTTCTTTACGCATGGCAACTTATCAAGAGTTTCTTTTTTTCTTCTTGAACTACCAATAATGCTAGGGCAGATATTCAGAGCTAGAAACATCAGCTCATCTTTCAAATGTCCTCTTAGCTTCAGTAAATTCTGGAGGAATCTCATGCAAACATGTGGTGCCTCAGATCACATGTTGGTTGTTTACTTGGGCATTTTAGCTAGGGAAGATGCCACTGAGATAAAACAGATTTGTGTTGTATTATATCATCATGAACTCACAGAAAGACAGAAAAAAGGCAGTGCATGTGACTGTGGTATAGTTTCCTGTGATACTACAAGTGGTCAAATTTAAGATGTGAGTTCTCTTGTTACAAATAATGAAATGTCATTAAAATATGTCTAAGAGAGTAAAGTTTAACATTTTAATCCCTATTACATTTATCAGATAGTACCACATCTGATAGGTGTTTTTTAAGGTGTTTTTTAAAACTCAGACATGTTGGGTTTAATAGGATAAATTTAGGAAAATGCTTTTTGTACAGTGATCTCAGTAACGGATCCAGAAGTTTTAGGATTCCTCCAGCCATTCTTCCAGAACTGATATCCCACAGGCAGAAAATACCTATTGTTACCATTGTGTTGGCATAGCAAGTGATGCAGAAGTAATAAGAAAGATACTAACCCAGTTATGCAGAAATGTTTCTAATTTTACCAAATTCAGTCTGCCTACCTGAAAATCAACCTTATGATTTCATTTGGACATAGTGTTCTTTATCTCCTGTTCATTCTTGCTGACATGAAAATATTATATTTTAGAGAAATGCTATTAATTTAGACAAAACTTTAGGTTGAAAGCTTACTTAATTCTATTTAGGAATAAGTGAAGTCATCTGCAACCATACTGTTTTTTAAGAAGGTACATCTGGTTTTCCTGGGTAAAAACAGCAGATATTAAGGCATTCAATGTAAATTTTATTTAATGGATATATAATTTCAACACTTAATATAATAATATCATAAATATTAATCATAAATATAATAGTACCATATTTCAGCCAGAGAAGACAACAAATTGTAATACTAAGAGAAATGGATTCTCAAGGATGATAGGAAGATAAATATTTTCCATGTTAATCTGTTTTCCACAAAGCATCCCTTGTTTCACGTTTAATAAATAAATTCCACAAAGAAAATAGCAAATGGGAATGAAAGTGCTTCTTTACAAATAAAGCAATAGCTCAAGGAGCCTCAGAAGTGATGGTCCTGTCTCCTCTACTGAACAGAACATCATTCTCTGAACATCCTACGTAAGCAGTAGTGCTAATTTCACAAATAGGCTCTCTGAGATAAGGTCTTCAGTGAAGGGTGAAGAAATCTAGTCAGCAAGTTTCTGGCTTTGCAGATCCCACGACAGTCAAAAAGAAAATGGATTCCCACACTGTAAAGGAAACTAGGTTTTCAGACAAACTTTTTTCTCCTGTCAAACCCTAGAGCCTAGTGTGTGGTTACACATTTTCAAATCTTGACACATGAATGCTAATGTAAAAGCTGCAACAAAATCCTTTTGGTCTCTTGTGCTGTTTTTGGATGGGGTAAAATTAATTGTTTTCATAGTGGTGCTGAATACAGTGTTGATAATATAGAGATGGCAAGGAAGTTGTGGATGCATGGCAGTTTGGGAGATGACACAGCCAGGACAGGTGACCCAAACTGACCAAAGGGATATTGAATACCATATGACATCATGCTCAGTATATAAAGTGGGGGGAAGAAGGAAGGAGGAATGTTTAGAATGATGGCATTTGTCTTTCCAAGTAACGGTTATACATCATTACGCCTGCTCTCCTGGAAACAGCTAAATGTCTGCCTGACCATGGGAAGCAGTGAACTAATCCTTTTGGTTTTTTCTTTACTTGTGTGCATGGCTTTTCCTTTCCCCATTAATCTATCTTTGTCTCAACCCATATGTTTTCTAGCTATTACCTTTACAATTATCTCTGTGATCCTGCGAGTGGGGGCATGCGTGAGTGAGCAGTTGCGTATCACTTGATAGTTGACTGGAGTTAAACCACAACATCTCTGTTTAAGAAGAGTTACATCAGCTTCCAGGAGAAAAACAGCCCTTGATTAAACCTAGACTGCACTTTCTTTAGGCAGACGATATGAAAGAAAAAACAAGAAATCAAAATGTAAAATGTAAGCCAAAGTACCATTGGTTTCCTAGTCCTCTAAAAGCATGAAGACTAGAAACAAAACAGTAAGTGGCCCTGTGATAAACACGACCCTGTGATAAACACAACGCCACAGAAGTCTCCATACTCAGATACACCTTATAACAGATACTCTGTTGCTCATAATCTTTTCCCTTAGCCCCCTCCAGATGCTGCCAAGGCAGGCTTCAGTTGCCTCCTACTTCTGAAGCACCTTCTTCCATTGCAGCAATGTTCCTCTTCAGAGTCTGACACATCTATCACCACAATCTTTTTCAAATGAAAAACAAGGGCCTGAGAAAGTCTGCAGTGGTCCATTTTCTTTTCCTGGTCCTCTTTTAAGCTACTGGGGTCTTCTCTGAATGTTTTTTTTTTATAAGTACAGCTGCTAGATAAGTATTGGAAATCTGTGCCAGAAGCTAGAGCTGCAAGAGGACAAGATTTTTGAGATGAGAAGTGTGAGACTCTGGAAGGGGGGAAGAAGAAGGGGATGCCAGACACGGAGTTGCAGAGGCATGTGAGATGATGACTTCCAGGGCAAGTCTATATTTAGTGACTATCATCTCTATTATCATACCCCTTCTGCCTTCTGGGAGGAGAAGGGTGAGAAAATTTCCCCTCTGTGAAGGAGTCTGGAAGAGTATGTATGAGAGACATGAGGTTTAGAGAGGAGATCTGAGAGAGCAGCAAAGGATGTCGATGGAGCAGTGCATCAGAAGCTCAAGGGAACAGGAATACACTTTGGGGTGGAGCATGCAAGCAGAAGGCCCATTGCCATATTACCTGGTGCTTACACACCTACCCTGTGCACAGCACTGCACTTTGCACTGCCACCTGCTTCTCTTTACAAAGGAAGGAAAAGCCATAATGTACTTCTCTAGCATATGCAAGCACAGCAGTACACTCTGAAATGTGTTTCCTCTAAAAAATGTCTCAGACAAAACAGGTGTAAAAAGGTAAACAGCCTAATTCTCTGTCAAAGAAGCAGGGTGCTGCCAATGCTGTCCACTACACACAGATGTACCAACACACTCCCACCAAGTATTGCTTGTAAATTAAGTATTTGCACTAGCAGACATATGCCACAAGTTTCAAAATGTTGAACCATTATATAACTAGGATTCCTCTCATTACGAGGCAACAGCATCTCTTTTAAGAAAGAAGAATCACAGAATCACAGAATCACAGAAATTCTAGGTTGGAAGAGACCTTTAAGATCATCGAGTCCAACCCATGTTCTAATACCTCAACAAGATCATGGCACCAAGTGCCACATCCAGTCTTTTTTTAAACTCTTCGAGGGATGGTGACTCCACGACCTCCCTGGGTAGATGATTCCAGTATTTGACTACTCTTTCTGTAAAATACTTCCTCCTTATTTCTAGCTTGCATCTCCCTTGGCGCAGCTTGAGACTGTGTCCTCTTGTTCTGTCTGTTGTTGCCCGGAGAAAGAGACCGACCCCCAGCTCACCACAGCTACCCTTCAGGAAGTTGAAGAGGGTGATAAGGTCACCCCTGAGTCTCCTTTTCTCCAGGCTGAACAACCCCAGCTCCCTCAGTCGCTCTTCATATGGCTTGTGTTCCAAGCCCCTCACCAGCCTCGTTGCTCTCCTTTGGACACGCTCAAGCATCTCAACGTCCCTCCTAAAGTGAGGGGCCCAGAATTGGACGCAATATTCAAGGTGTGGCCTCACCAGTGCTGAGTACAGGGGAAGAATGACCTCCCTGCTCCTGCTGGCCACACTGTTCATGATACTGGCCAGGATGCCATTGGCCTTCTTGGCCACCTGGGCACACTGCTGGCTCATGTTCAGCCGATTGTCAACCAGCACCCCCAGGTCCCTTTCCTCCTGAGCACTGTCCAGCCACACTGTCCCCAGCTTATATCGTTGCAGGGGGTTATTGTGGCCAAAGTGCAGGACTCGGCACTTGGACTTATTGAACTTCATCCCATTGGATTCTGCCCATCCTTCCAACCGTTCCAAGTCCCTCTGCAAAGCCCTACGTCCTTCTAACAGATCCACACACGCTCCCAGCTTAGTGTCATCTGCAAATTTGCTAATAAAGGACTCTAAACCCTCATCCATGTCATCAATAAAAACATTAAACAGAACTGGCCCCAGCACAGAACCCTGAGGAACACCACTGGTGACTGGTTGCCAGCTGGATGCAGCACCATTCACCAACACTCTCTGGGCCCGGCCATGCAGCCAGTTCCTGACCCAGCACAGAGCACTCCTGTCCAAGCCACGGGCTGCCAGCTTGTCTAGGAGTATGCTGTGGGAGACAGTGTCAAAGGCCTTGCTGAAATCCAAGTAAACAACATCTACAGCCTTACCTGCATCGACTAGGCGGGTTACCAGGTCATAAAAGGTGACCAGGTTGGTTAAACATGACCTACCCCTCCTAAACCCATGCTGGCTGGGTCTGATACCCTGGCCATCCTGTAAATTTTGCGTGATGGCACTTAATATAAACTGTTCCATTATTTTACCAGGTACTGAGGTCAGACTGACTGGTCTATAATTACCAGGATCTTCCTTTGCACCCTTTTTGTGAATGGGTATCACATTGGCCAGCTTCCAGTCATCCGGAACCTCGCCAGTGAGCCAGGACTGATGGTAAATGATGGAGAGTGGCTTTGCAAGCTCATTTGCCAGCTCTCTCATCACCCTGGGGTGGATTCCGTCTGGTCCCATAGATTTATGAGTATCCAAGCATTTCAATAGTTCTATGACTGCCCCCTCTTGGATAAAGGGGGGACCATTCTGCTTCCTGTCACCATCAACCAGCCCAGGTGGGCAGGTGTCTTGAGGGCAAGTCATCTTTCCACTAAAAACTGAGGCAAAATAGGCATTAAGCACTTCTGCCTTTTCCTCATCTTCAGATACTAAGTTCCCTCCTTTGTCCAATAAAGAACAAGGGCTGGTCATACCTTTCCTTCTACCATTAATGTATTTGTAAAAACATTTTTTATTATCCTTTACAGAAGTTGCCATTCTAAGTTCAAACTGAGCTTTGGCCTTCCTAATTTTTTTTCTGCATGCTCTAGCAGCCTTCTTGAATACTTCCTTAGAGACCTGTCCCTTCTTCCAATGCTGATACATCCTCTTTTTATTCCTAAGTTCCTCCAAAACCTCCTTGCCCAACCAGGCTGGACGTTTACCCCGTTGGCTGATCTTTCGGCACACAGGGATGGTCTGTTCCTGTGCCCTCAAGATCTCTGTTTTGAGGTATGCCCACCCTTCCTGAACTCCTTTGTTTTTTAGGACTGCTTCCCAAGGGACGCTCTGAATAAGTCTCCTAAACAGGCCAAAGTCTGCCCTCCGGAAGTCCAATGCAAGAGTTTTACTGGTACTCTTCCTGATTTCACCAAATATTGAGAACTCTATCATTTCGTGATCACTTTGTCCCAAGCGACCTCCAACCACCACATCTCCCACCAGCCTGTCTCTATTTGCAAATAGCAGATCTAACATAGTCCCTCCCCTGGTGGGTTCACCCACCAGCTGTGACAAATAGTTGTCCTCCATACATTCTAAGAATTTCCTGGACTGCCTCTTTACTGCTGTATTAAGTTCCCAGCAGATGTCTGGCAGGTTGAAGTCACCCACAAGAACAAGGGCTGATGATCTTGAAACATTACCTAGCTGCTTATAGAATAAGTCATCTACCTCTGCTTCCTGGTCGGGTGGACGATAACAGACTCCCAGTATGGTGTCAGCCTTGTTGGCCTTCCCTTTTATTCTTACCCATAGACATTCAACTCCATCTTCCTTAGTTTCAATTTCGGTGGCATCAAAAGTCTGCTTAATATAAAGGGCCACCCCTCCACCTCTTCTTCCTTTCCTGTCTCTCCTGAAGAGCTTGTATCCATCCAGTGCAGTACTCCAGTTATGTGAGTCGTCCCACCATGTTTCTGTGATGGCAACTGCATCATAGCTCTGCAGTTGCACCACGGCCTCCAGCTCTTCTTGTTTGTTGCCCAAGCTGTGTGCATTGGTATACATGCACCTCATCTGGGCTACTGACTTCTCCCCTAACTTAGCCTTGTAATTCTTGGGCCTGTTTCCAGATAGCTCAGCTGGTTCCCCTTCCCCCTTCAAACCTAGTTTAAAGCTCTCTCAATGAGGTCTGCCAGTTCATATCCTAAAACCCTTTTGCCCTTAACAGAGAGGTATACCCCATCTGGTTCCAGCAGAGAAGATGCTGTAAAAGTTTCCCCATGATCAAAGAATCCAAAATTTTGCTGATGACACCAACCCTTGAGCCACTTGTTGATGATGCGTATTCTTCTGTTTCTTTCATCATTTTCCTCTGCCACCAAAGGGACTGAGCAGAACACTACCTGAGCTCCTGCCCTATCAACTACCTGACCCAGTACCCTAAAGTCCTTTCTAATTGCCTTGACACTCCTTTTCTCAATCTCATCACTGCCAGTCTGGAGTATCAGCAGTGGGTAATAATCAGAGGGCTGAATCAGCCCAGGAAGTCTCTCAGTGATATTTTGTACCCGGGCCCCAGGGAGGCAACAGACTTCCCTGTGGGATGGGTCTGGTCGACATATGGGACCCTCAGTTCCCTTCAGGAGGGAATCACCTACTACGATTACCCTTCTTTTCTTCTTGATGCTAGAGGTAGTGATCTGTCTTACAGATGAATCATAACTGGGGGGTTCACTGGTCAGACAATTTTCTCCTAAATCATCTGGTTGGGTCTCTCTATCCAGGGTCTCATACCTATTCTGAAGTGGCACTTGGCTGGATGATGGGGAGGGGGAGGACTTTTTGTTATTACCTCCCTGAATGGGGACCTGTTTCCACTCCTCTTCATCTACCAGGTGCTCTTCTGTTGCCCGAGGGTGGGAGGCATATAAGTCCTCAGTCTCTTGGTCAGAGGCCTCCCTTAAAGATGGAAGGGCTGAGCTCCACCAGTCTATTTCCCTTTCACTTTCCCTGATACTCCTTAACCTTTCAACTTCCTCCCTAAGCTCAGCCACCAGTGAAAGGAGGTCATTCACTTGTTCACACCGCAGGCAGGTCTCCTCCACAACACTCCCTGAAGCCACCGATAAGCTCAAACATTCTGGGCATGGATGGGTCTGTACAGACACATCCTTTTTGGAGGGCCCAACTTGGTCACTTGTACCAGCCACAGCTTTTGACCTTGTAGAGACCATCACTGACAAACACCTCAAACACAACCGGGCAAAAGAAAGACCTCAAACAATACAAAGGACTCCTTCTAGCGAGACAACTGGCAACCCTGCCTGCTTGCCCTGCCTGCGCGAACTGCCTCGTATATTTCCCAGAGACTCACAACACTCCTGTTCGCCGCGCTCCGGGTCGCCGCGCTCCCCAGACACCTCTTATAATCAGCCACTCAGCAGCAACTCACGAAGCTCCACCCTCTGCTCCTCTCTGACTCACAATGCAATCGGCTCACCTGCTCAACGATCTATTATATACTTCAGCCACTCAGCAGCAACTCACGAAGCTCCACCCTCTGCTCCTCTCTGACTCACAATGCAATCGGCTCACCTGCTCAACGATCTATTATATACTTCAGCCACCCAGCAGCAACTCACGAAGCTCCACCCTCTGCTCCTCTCTGACTCACAATGCAATCGGCTCACCTGCTCAACGATCTATTATATACTTCAGCCACTCAGCAGCAACTCACGAAGCTCCACCCTCTGCTCCTCTCTGACTCACAATGCAATCGGCTCACCTGCTCAACGATCTATTATATACTTCAGCCACTCAGCAGCAACTCACGAAGCTCCACCCTCTGCTCCTCTCTGACTCACAGTGCAAGAACTGCACTGCTAAATGGATACAACAA
Organism: Molothrus aeneus; assembly: GCF_037042795.1. Taxonomy (NCBI): domain Eukaryota; kingdom Metazoa; phylum Chordata; class Aves; order Passeriformes; family Icteridae; genus Molothrus; species Molothrus aeneus. Next base: position 57,626,927 of record NC_089646.1, read on the forward strand.
TCTCCTATATTACTAGAGTTACCACAGAGCATCTTTAACTCCATTCATTCTGGTACATGTACCCTGTAGCTGATTTTAAACCCTCACATCTTATAGTGGATAAATATATAAAGCATTTTGTTTTCAACTAATGTTATATAAGGCCAGACAGATGTTGTTTGACCCAAGCTTTGCTGCCAAAATGAGATCAAATTTTTAATAGACTTGTGAGAAATGACTGCTCACTTTTAAAATTTCAAAGCTGTATTAAACCTATAAGATTTTAATAAAAGCTTTATTAAAAATACAACAAAAGGACTAAGTAAGGAAAAATTGCAGCGCTGGGAGCATGGATTATACCACCATGTGCTTGTCTACAAATGGATGCTCTACCTTTTATACTTCTAGCCCCTCCTAAAGTGTCAGTTTACTCCTTCCTTGCCATCCAGTGGTGGAGATCACTTTCTTACATCTTTATTGGAGGTCAGGAATTAATATAGCAACAAGCCAACCCTCCCCAAATGCCCCAACTACCAAGGCATAACAATGCAAGGGGGAAGGCATATTACAATAGCATAACCATACATCTACAAAACTTCTCCTAATGTACACACAATGTTCACCCCTTAATTGTGAGAGTGACCCATTTCATTACTCATCTATAACAGACTCAAGATTAAACCATACTCATAAAAATTTTACTATACTTCTATGTGTGTGTGTGTATGTATATATATATATGTGTGTGTGTGTGTGTGTGTGTGTGTGTGTGTGTGTAAAATACCTTTATCTCTAAATAGGACTAAGGGAAAAGTGGAAAAGCTTAATTCCAATTACTTACTCTAGAACTGTCTGAAGAGATTGATTCATAGGTCAAAAGAACTTGCAATGAAATAACAGCAAAGCTATTTTCATTCTGCATTTTCCAAGAAACTATATTGCATTTATGTTTTACCACTAACTGCATTATGTATTCACCATTTAGGCAAACTAAATAAACTTCCCTATCATTTACAGGAGGTAAGATTGCTTTTAACACATATTTAAAAACTGACTAGATCCACTCTATTGAGTTCATATGGCAAAGCTGTCGTCGTGGGGGATCTATAGGGGTAGCTTCTTTGAGAAGCTGCTCAAAACTTTCCCCATGTGCAGTGCTGTGGAGGAGGACATAGAGAATTGGGCATAAAGTTAAGACCAGGAAGGAGGGAGGCCTGGGGGAAAGCTGGTGTTAAGATTTGTTTTTCTTCTTATGCTCATGCTCTGATTTTGAATGGTAATAAATAAAATTAATTTGTTCAGGTTGGGTCTGTTTTGTTCATGACAGCTATCAATGACTGATCCCTCCCTATCCTTATCTCAGCTCATGAATCATTTGTTATATTGTCTCTCTCCTGCTCCATTGAGGAGGGGAATGTTAAAATGGCTTTGATGGGCACCTGGTCTTCAGCCAGAGTGAAACCACCACACCCACAGACACTACTTGAGGTTGCTCAGAGAGTACAGAACTACTTCACCTTTGTACACTTAAAAATATCTTCATGAATGATATTTCACAACATGGTCTTGTATGTCTCCTTCTGTTAGCAAAACATCATTGACATGTTCAAAATAACATCATCAGTATTCCTAAACTGGTCCTGTTTTTGTAAAACTGTCTTTAAGGCGAGATTTTATGCAGCCTCCATCACAGATGTTTCATAATTAAATTGAATATCGTGTGTCGGGTTCGGCTGTCTGTCTCTGCCCCGACACGGGTAGTGTGGTTCTTGGGTGGCACGCGTTTTAAAGGATGAGTCTGGACTCTTCAGCTTTTCGGTCTTCGGGTTGTTTATTATTTCTTATCTACAAAATTTTCTGTCTGCCCAACAGAGGTCTGATCTGCAAGCAGTCACAGGCACTCTCTGACCACCCACGGGGCGGTCATGTCTTTTTATACTAATATCTACGTACACAATATTTACCTTTATTTCCCAATGCTTTTCACCCATGTTGGCAAGTGCACCTTCACCATAAACCAATCCCCAAATGCCAACATCACCACAGGAGATGGAGGACAAGAAGAAGGAAGAAGAAGGACAAGACACGCCCTGATCCCTCCATCTTGTCTCCATAACCCCCCTGTACCCAAAAACCTTAAAATCTATATTTCACTTTCTAAATGTGTCCATTTTACACCTTTTACTCTAAAGTGATTCTCTAGTCCTCAAACTCTTGTTATTTCTGTGGATGGATCAAAATCAAGCCACCAGACACTCTTGGCAACATTCCAGGATTTTCGAGACCCCCAAGGGTTCTCCTGGCATCTCTGGACATTGGGAACAATGTGCTGAGATCCCACAATCGTGAAATGTGGTGTAGATAATATAACTAGGTTGTTGAAGGTAAATATTTGTAGATTAAACTTGCTCTCGTTAGCTCGTAAACCTATGCAATTTAGAGATCCTAAGTTCTAAAAGTACCAAAATCTTGATGAATTAACAAAACCAAGTTTTTGTGGGTTAAAAAAAGTATAAAAATCAACTGTGTAAGTTCATGCTCTGCTGGGATTACCTGATGTGTAGCTGCTAACAGGCATATGTGCAACAAAGTCCCATACAGGGACTTTTGTTATACACTGTCCTAATTACTTGTCCTTCTTACCAATACTCACTTGTTCAGAAATGCATTACCATGTGAAGTAACTTATTAGAGAAGTTTTCATTGGAGCTTTCTTTTAATACTGTCTCAGTGTCAACATCAAGTAGTCAAGCCCTAGTTATCCATATGATTCCGATGGTACCTGCACATACAGAGTATGGAATTTGTGAGATAATACCTGCGCTAAGGTATGACACATGAGCCTTATTTTGTGCATCCAAGATGAATGCTGCATTGTCTATCCAAAGCATAGACAAACATGAGAGTAAGACTTACATGATACAGTGAATTTACTGTGTGAGAAAGAAGAAAATAGAAGAGGACTTGACTTCTGAAATTGGAACATTCTCTTCAAAGGCAAGAACTGCCACTTATATTAACTGTTTAAAAATATCTATAGCTTAGAGGACTCTTCCTTTGAGATGAAACAGTCCTTTCTTCACTTATACACACTTGATAAAGATAAGTCTATCAGTCTATTATAGGATCGTCTTAGAAGATGTTTTGGCTTAACTGGGTTTTGTTTGTTTTTCCAGAATAAATTATCAGGAAAATAGTAAATGCCTACAGAGCTCTTCAAGTACACTTGCATATTCTTGTAGCCCTGCCACCAAAGGAAAACCATTTGCACATCATTTTACATTGAAAATACTTCACTCTGCACTGACAGCCTTTTTTTCCTTTCTGAATCCCCGATTGTAACTGTTGAAAGGATGTTTTCTAGTCATAAAGTTAGCTGAACTATTATTTGCTGTATTGCACTAAGTAGTTTCTTTAGTTATTATTTTGCACTGGGTAGTTTGGTATTTTGCACTGAATAAGTTTGTTTGTATCACATGGTTTGTTCCATTCTCTCCCCTCTCTTCTGAGTCTTGTGGTGGTGGTCTTCACCCAGGTAACTTCCTCCCCTCACCCCTCTCATCAGTTGTATCCCATTGGCTGTGGTCCCTCTCCTCTGCCCCCCTTCCCCCAGGTTTAAAGTCTCCTGCCATGAGCCATTCTTTCTCTTTCTTTTCCTGGACGTCCCTGGAGGGGTTACACAATAAACTGTGGGACTTTTGTTCCCAAGGAGAAAGAGTGCTTCTCATATTTTGCTTTTGTCCCTGTTGGTACTAATGGGGTCCAGAGCTAGCCAAACTGGACCCCCATGAGGCATAGAACCAACAATTAATGCAAATATATGCTGTATTTTGTCCATATACTGCTACCCACCAGTATGGAACTTCCTGTCCTGTAACTGTACATCTCAGATTATAAAACACATGTGCATGTCTTCCTTTTAAATGATCAGTTATTTATTTCATAGCTGAGGAAACATATCTGAACATGAGAAAACAAGTATAACACCTACTCAAATAAAATCCATACTATTGACTTTGGCATATGGTTTCATTTGCACCTTAATTTGGGCAGAGGCATTTCTAATAACTTTAAAACTTGACCATAGAACTCTGTCACTGGTGAGCCAGTTGGGCAAGATCCTTAATTTTTGTAATTGCAATTGTTTTACACTGTACTCATTATTTCCATTTTTAAACATGAGCTCTAAATTTTAGAGCAGTCCAGTCATAAATGCAACTCCAAAATATCCCTCATCTGTAAATCTGCCAGTCTGATGCTCTTTTATATCACAGGTCTTTCACTCTGGCACCAAGCACGATGTTCCAAGGTGTGCAATATGTGCCCAGGTAAATGCCTTTATGTTCCCAGAGAAGTTAAAAAGATGCTTTAGCATGACTGAAATTACAGGTTTGATAGAAAAACCACACAAATAGAAAACCTTAAAAATACTAAGGTGCATCCTTTCATTGCCCATAAGGAAAACCCACTGAGCATATATAGTTGTGAAGATCTGTTCCTTTGCCCCATTATTGCCTGAAAGTGCAATTGATGGAGGATACACGACTGACACCAAGAATAGCTTCAAGCATCAGCACTTCAGTATTCCCCAGTACAACCTTTTAAATCCTGCTTCTCATGTGCATAACACCTGTGTACCCTTTTACTCTTTTGTGATTGGTCAAGGCACCTCAGCATTCCATGCATCTTTTTCTCCAACGCTGTTCACCTGTCTTACACAGCTGCACCCCATTAAGGATGAGGCTCAGCACAGCCTCATTCCTAATGTCCTATAATCTATTCTCCTACAAACAATGAGCAGAATACTGCTTGGGACAGATTTGCTACCTGCAAAAGTCCATAATTTGGTATTATGTTTCTGGAATTAGAGCATGCAGCCTCTGCATCATGCTGCAGGAAAGAAATGCTCCTGCTGCCTTGCAGCCCTACCTCTCCACAAATTCCTGGACACCTTAGGGCTCTGCACATCCACATCAGGTCTCCTTGGGTGGATATTCCCAGAGGAATTACGCTGCTTTAAGCATGCCTTTGCATGTATAACTGTGTATACTTAGCTGTGTAACCTGAGACACATGAAAAAATGATGTAAAAAATTCATACACTTTCTCCTTAGTAAACAGTCCCTCAGGTCTCAGAAGTCACAGTCTACCCTGTTCTGCAGAAAATTGAGATAACCATGCATCAGTCACATCCTCCATTTTCTCTGTGTTGTTTTTTCTTTTGCAGCACTTGCCAATATCCATTTGCAAATATGGTAATTCCAAAACACTGCTGCCTCTATACTACAGGGTTTCAACATTCATCAATTTGAGTAGTGTTAGTACATTATAAAGTACTGGTTTTTTTGTACAGAAAATAACAACAAATTAGGAAGTTTGCTGTTTGAGCATTTTTTCTGCCCTGGCTTTAACATACCATCTTGTCCTGTTCAAAAACTATGGTATTGAAATAAACTATACAAAGTTTACACATACTCATTGCTTCTAGTCCTCTTCCTCACATTGAAATCCCTTTTCAAAAATATGAGAAGATGACAAGAGATGTAGAAAGCACCTTTGAAGTGGTTTCGGTTCACTAATTTGAGATTTCCCAGCCAACACACCAATTAATGTGGTGTGTTCAGTGTTGGCCAGTCTAAGTCTATCTTTGACACCTCTATCTTTGCAGCCTGATCTACCTGCTTATTCTGCCCTTATTATCAAGGGCAGAAGGAAAAGAGGGCTTCCCAGGGTTTTTTGGTCTTTAACATGTGTATTCATAGAGGCGTGTCCAGCTTTTTCAGTGGTTTAACAGATTGTCAATTCTCAAAGCTAATTACTGATTAGTTTTTTGTCAGACATGGAGGAAACTGCAAGCAGCTTCTCTTAGAAAGTTACTTCTGTGAATGGCTCCAATGCAAAACAAGCACAACCTTTAAGGTTATCTTTTTGCTCATCTAGCAAATTAGGTGTCTGTCTGCCTCTGGACAAGATTTGAGGGACTGCATCAACACGCAAAAAACTCAAAAGAAGGAGAGGATCTATGGCTGCTTTAATTGTCACACTGTCCTGAAACCAAGACCTCCAGCACAACAATGATCTCTAAGACTAAACAAAATCAGCAATGAACAACAATTAAGATGGTTTCCTAAACAAACTTCAGTCCTGCTTATGGCCAATTAGAGGAAATTTGCTTAGAGGATAATTTTTTTCAAGCCGTCAATTCGGCAAAAAAATTGCCATCAAGTTAAAAATAATGTAACAGCACCTTGAGGCAGATGAGAAAATGGCTATATTGTCCCAAGAACCAAAGTGTATCCTAAGTTCATTTTACCATTCAGTAAAATCAGATAACACATCTGACTTCTTTTTTAGCAGTCTCATATGCATTTTCTTATTCCTAACTTAGAGTGGACAGAGCAAAATACAGTTTTAAGAACTACCTGTTCTCACATTTCACTTATATTCTTAAAAGTAGAGGATTTTAAGCATGAATCTGCCACTCGTGGCATTCACCTGTTTCCTGTCTATATTAAATTTAAAAGCAACCTCTCTTGAAATGATCACAAATTACACACTGACAGTTGGTCACCTTCTTTTAAACAGGAACCTACCATAGCTTTACCACATCTCTCTATGGCCATCTCTCCATTTCTGTTGCTAAGTATTGCAGCACATGTGACAAAACAGCTGGATCACTTACTGTTCGTTAAATGTAGAAATGACACAGCAGGTGGCTGCCAGGTTTTCTCCATTACTTTGCACTTGCTTGGTCTGATATTCAATCCACTTAATATGCATTTTGGTAAGCGGAATGAGAACTATTTCTCTAAATCAGAATGATTCATCTAAGGATTATTTTTCCCTCCTCCATACTTTTTTTCCAAACTTCAAATAAAATTAAATTCTCCTGAATTACCTTGTTGGTACATTTCTATTAATAACAGATGCCAAAAACACTTCATTCCTCTATCAGTATTGCTCAGATGAGCATCCCATGCTTGAAAGGTCTCAGGATGACAATGAAAACTTTCTGCTTCAAAGACTGAAAACCTTGAAAAATACCTTAATGAAGCCAAGAAGGTTTCCTGGAATTAAAAAAAATGAAAGACATAAAAAAAATATAAATTGTGCTAATTGTTCCAAATGCTTGCATGAATTTGGGCCAGTTTCTGTCAAATTTCCCCTTGTTATTATTTGCTTAGGAGTCATTCACAGACTTCAACTGAGTTATGGCTGCACACAGATTTTTGTTCAGAACTGTAAACTTCCATTAAAACAAAGAAAAATCTTGAAAGCCAAAAAAATTTCCTTTTTCATTCAGACTTGAATACTTTTAAAGAGGCTCCACTGTCCAGAAGGCAGTTAACCACAGGCTTCATTTGCAGTTTGAATTACATCCAAGTCCAGACCACTGAAGATTGAGCAAAGAGTCTGATTTTGACTCATAATGTCATAAAAATTCAGTGTAATAAGTCAATAACATGCCAAATTAACTTTTTTACATGTCTATGGATCAGCTCTGTGGCAATCTTATGTCAGTGGCAAAATATAATAGAATAATACATAGAAGTAGGTGCCTTGCAAATGCCACAAAGACATGCAGAAAGTTGCCTGTATTTGTGTTTCACAACTGATCATGGATTCTGGCATCTGAATAACAGGATGGTGATCTGGAGGCTGGATGTGTTCCATCACCCACACAATGCCTGAGAACAATAAATGTGTGTTGTTTGGGCTACAGCTAAACTATTTTTAAGAATTGAAATGAGAAAAGTTTTGGTATTTAACACTGAATTAAAAAAAAAAAAGTCTTCCATTAAATATAAATTAACAGGACAATTCTTTCTTTCTGATTTTTTCATTGACCATTTCTTTGCTTTCTTGAACAATATCCATGTTAAAATTTTTGAAGGATTCAGAAGGGATCACTTAAAAGTGATAGGAAAGGCTGTGTCCTGTGCCAAAAGCTTTTTAAAAAGGAGAGCTGGGGAAAATGACAACTGCAAATCTGTAAGTACATAAATGATCTACAAATTCTGGTTGATAGCCTAATGCGGTAAAAAAAGCAATGGTTGACAGCCTGACATGGTGAGTAAGCCTGCTTCTGCATTGACAAGGCGCAAGTGATTAAACAACTGTTACTCAGACATCATGAGAATGCCATTATTTCTGTATGTATATTTCAAATTAAAGTACTATGGAAACAGTCTTAGGAAATGAAAATACAGAGGATGACAGTATGGAAAGATGCCACTCTACCTTACTTCAGGTGTTTGTCTATAGCAACTGAAGAAAGAAAACAACTGACATTGTATTTATAATTTTCTGCTGCTTTGTGTATGCCTGAACTGTGATAAAATCTTCCTCTGTGCAGGTGTGCTAGAAAGAAAACATTGCACGCACCAGTTTCTGAATTCAATTAAGTAGTTGCAAGTACTAAGTTAAAAAACTGATCTCTAAATTTCCGTTATTTTCATGGATAAATCAGAGTGTCTGTCCCTGAAATTATTTTCACCTACAGATTTGGACTACATTTGACACTCAAAGTTATTTCTAATTTCACTCTTGAACTGAACTGCAGAACAAAACCTGACATCCTAGATTCCTATCCCCATGGCTTGTAACTAGTGATAAAAAGATGACCATCTTTTTATCGCAACAGTGCATGTTTTTAGGGTTTTAGCTGTCATTTGACAACACTTTCAGTTACACACTGATTAGATAAATACTAAAATTAGACACTGCATAGAAGTCTGGCTTACCAGAGCTATCACTTTTCTGTCATTGAGTCCTCTTGTCCACAGGCTTTGTAGACCCAGAGCAAAGTAATTGCAGACCAGTACATGGTAAGAGGAGGTGAGTGTGATCTTCAGCCTCAAAATCATCCATGTCCATGCTCTGAGTGTTGCATTCCCCCTTCCTTGGTATCAACTGAGGCTCTGCAAGCCAACAGAGATATGGGAATGCAGTGCCTCCTACAATGGAAAGTACACTGACACTGTCAACAGTGTTAATTGCAATTCTCCTGTAGCAGCATGAACTACTTGTATAAAAATGGTAATGACAACAACAGAACAATTGAAAATACTTCCTGTATTTTACATGAGAGGGAAAAATATGTGCTTTCCTCTAAACTGTGTTTCTTTTGCTTTCTTCTTCCCCCTTGCCCCACTCCCTTGTCTTTTTAGCTTAGTTGTGGGTTTTGCATTTTCTTGGAGTTGCGCCCAAAATACCTGGTTTGTCACTGGACCTGTTTATGACAAACATCACTGCCAGTTCCTAATGCTTCTTGCAGCATCTAGATTTTGTCCTTCAGTATACTTCCAGGCTACCCATCTGACTGGTTTTGGTGCAGTGTGTTCATAGGTTTCAACTTACAACACTGCCTGGAAAGGAGCAAAATTTCCACTTGATGACAGTAGAGAGAAAAGCAGGCTTAAGTCTGTGACAGCCCACAGTTTCTCATCAGAGTAAAAACAGTGAGTACTTGATCCACACACCCTCTTTTCCAAGATACACTACTTTTTTCACTTCAAAATATTCCTGAACTCTTACTTGCAGTTTTTGTGGTCTCAAAATCAAACTAAATCTGTTTCTGAATGGATTGGATCTGGAGGATGTTTTACCATATGTTTAAGGAAAACATCACACTAGAACATACTACTTAACTTTATTGCCATCAGATAGTCCTTTAAAAGTGGATCAAACTGTATAGGAATTGCCTTTGAGTGCCTTTTTAATGTTTCTTGCTTACACAATTTAAAGAATTCAAAAAAAAGTTTCAGCAAAAGACTTTTATCTCCATTCATCACACTCTCTGACTGCTAAGAGTAAAAAAGCTGCTTTCCTGTTTTCTCACTGGGAATAAAATATATAATGTAACAGTCTTGACTTAATAACAGGGCAAGGAACTTAGGATGCACAGGACATGCACAGACATCAGGACAATATATCTGTTCCAGAACGCTCATCCCTTCCTCCAAAGTGCATTTCAAGTGCAAATCATAGGCTGGAAGAATAGGCCAGATGGTCTCCAACCCATTTTCAGTGTTATTTTCCTGGAAACTTAGCTGGTCCCTCCCATTATGAGACACTTCATTAGAGTCACTTCACATCAGAAAAGCTGGAACTGTGCATGTGCACAAAAAGACCATGCTGGGTATAACCACATGACAGGAGAGGAGGAGGTTGTGGCATATGACCTTTGAGATGTCTACCATTCTGTTAAGCTACTGATCAAGTTCAGTATGTCTAAAATGTTAATGGCATATGCATACAGAAATTTCCTTAGAAAAAGGATGGTCAGTTTTCCTTAGGAATCCAGGCTAAGAATTATGCCAACAGGAATTGCAAGGCATACCAGTTTGGTATGAATATGTAGAGGCTATTAATCTCTCATAGTGGATGTTACTAAGTAATACTTTATGAAACACTTCCTTATCAAGATAAAGACTATACTTGAATTAATGTATTTTCCTATACAAAACTTCCCACCCATATGTAGTTTCTTCTTTAAATCTGAAGGGAAGACTGGGCTGGCAAATTCTGTTAGTCACACAACTAACAGTTCCTGGAACAGCCTTGTACATATGAGTGTTACACAGACATTTAAGACTCACATGCTTGTACAGGTACACAACATTTGGCTTTAAAAATATATCTACCCTCTCTGTGTGTCAGGCCCCAACACAGTCTATCTATGTCAAGAGCTGCAGTTGATTTGATGCTGCCAAAACCAGAACTGGAAATCTTGCACAGCTACAAAACAAATGCTCAGGGTTCGTTATGGTACAAGTCCCCCAGAAGGATGACACCCTGCAGTGCCTCCTGCAGCTGGAGGAAGAAGGCTCCATCAATAGGATCCCTGTGATGAGGTGGGCTGTACTGGACACCAACCACAATGTTGCCTTTGTTGACTCAGTCTCTGATTTTTACCCATATGCTTTAGACCAGCTCATGGCTGTTCCTTAGAGAGAGCTCTTCACATTCCATCCATCTCTTGATATAGATGGTAATCCCTTTGCCCCTCCTTCCTCTCCAGTCCCTTTTAAACATCCTGCACCCATGCTTCAGTCACAGGATTTATCCCACCAAATTTCAGTAATGACAATGAGGTCATACTTTAGCAGCACGGTGGCTACAAGCCCCCTGGTTTTTGCTTATGTTGCATACATTGGTATAGCCACATGTTTGAGGCTCATAGGCTGACTCCAAACACATGGTGTTATGACTGAATTATTTTCAGAGCACTGCAGTATTACCTCTGTGCTGTACACCAAGTGGCCAGAAGCTGGCAGAAGCAAGATTTTACATCACCCATAACCAAATAAAAAATAACGGAAAGATTAGCTGCCAATGAGATTTAAAACCACAAAGCAGAACTGAAGATGATAAGAAAAGCAAAACAAACTGTCCTTGGAAAGATGAACTTTGCATCTGACATAAGAAAAGCAACCATTAAGGTGAGCGGGGGTGTTACAAACCTTAAGTTAAAAAGTGGAAGTATTTTGAAAGGTAACAGAAATTAAGAACACATGCAAGCCTTGAGCTGAAAAACAGTCTGACCTTGAAGTAACTGAATATGCCTTTCTTTTTCTCTGGTCTTATGGCCTTGGTAACAGACAATATGTATCACTTCCTGGTACAGCATAGCTGTATAGGAATACCAATGTCTCTTATGAGACAGAAGGTCTTTGCTTCACCTGCTGCCTGCTACCCTGATTTGTCATTAACATTGCTACTTCAAGGCCCCAAGTGCTAGACAAAGCCAACTGAACTGCTCCAAGATTCCAGGCCTACTTTACCTGTCAATGCAGGCCCTGGACCAAGGACAGGGAGGCTTCCTTAATAACTGTCTGGGTTTTTTACAGATCAGCATGTTCATTCTGCTCTGGATGTCTCAGTCAGCTCGTGCTGACTATTGCCTGTCACAAGATTCAGCACAGTCATTATATCCCATAAGCACCACCACAGTCTTATGCGTCTTAGTGCAGATTTCCAGATCTCCAGACTCAAAATAACGCTGAATCTCTCCTATACATTAAAACAAGTCTAGGAGAAATCATTTCATCTTGGGCACGTGAAATTTTCAGCTGAAGCACTGCCACCCACTTGTGAACACTTGAATCATCCAGGCACTAGTCTGGTGACAAAAGCAGCATTTTTTCTTGTGTTGTAAAACATAAAGAACTTACACAATCTTTTAGGTGATGTCTGCAGAACAGCACCCCAAAGTGTTTTTTGTTTCTATGCTCTCCCTGGTGGGTCAGCTACTGGCCAGCTCAGTATTATCAAAATGCCTGCTTAGGTAGTGCTTGCAAGGACTAGCACGCAGAAGGTAAAGCAGCCTATAAAGTTGTTATAGAGCCTTCTTAAGAGTTCATTAATTACCATTGTAAATTCTTATTGGTATTGCACCATTGCTCATCACAGGGATCTAGCAGATCAAAATGCAGGTTTAGGAGGAGAGTTACCAACTTCAAAGTTGATAAGTACTGACACCTCTAGCCAACATCCAGATCACACAGTCCTGAGAAGTCCATATGAATATTCCTGGGCATCAGTTCACAGCCTTGCGCAGCTGCTAAAATCTATAATGATCATGGCTTCTGTAGTGGTGAACTTGTATGTTTGTGCAAAGGAAATGATGTGTCAGATTGGTTGCATTAAGAGTGGATCAAGAAGCTGATCACTTCCATGTCTCCAATTACATTTTTCCCTTGTAAAAAAAGGGATAAACCACTACAATTCCACTGTATTTTCAAATATAATTCAAACTTGGACCTCTGCTGTCTTTAATAGACAAACAGACTAAATGCCAGTGAGAAGGGATTTTAAAATCTGTATTTTAAGCACTGAAGTAGTATAACCATCAGGATACAAAATTACTTGTGCATTGCTGACTCAGTTACTGCAAACAAATATATATGACAATCTCTTTCAGAAAAGAGATAGTAAAATAATTATACAAAAAAAATAAAGACCATCAGAACACTTCTAAATTATTAAAAGATCATGCACCACATGTATTTGGGAGCTAAAGAGAGGACTGATTTTGTTTGATTTTTTTTTTTGCTTTACATCTGGATTACAATGGATTATTAATGCAGGAAAGCTAAACATGGAAGAATTGAAATAACACATTCCTTCTTTTATGTTTAAATGAATTTCCAGCTCATATCTAGATGTTGACAAAATCAAATATTGATCTCTTCTTAAATTTCCAAGCTACAGAAGATAATTGTACAGTAGAAAACAAGATCTAATACAAGATGTGGCAACATGAATTTCATGCTCCTTATATGTAGTCATTTAAAACATAGGAAATCAGACGGAAGTATGACTCATTTTGACTTTGGAGAGACATTTTCCTAACTGTGTGTCTCAGTTTAGAGACAAATTTTAGGAGAAAACACACTGGAATGAGCATTTCCTCTAAAGACAAGGGCTTTGATAATTCCATTTGCCAATGAGAGAAATTAATACCGGTGAGTGAAAGTAAAAAAAAAAAAAAACAAAACCTGTTATAGATAAGTAATGTAATTGTTGGCTCTCACAAGTAAGAGACAGATATTATGTGTATGTTAAGATGTGTAGTGATGTTATTGTAAAATGTGCCCCAGGGCCCTCTTTCCCCTCCCCTCGTAATAGCTTTAGTGGTTGGGGCATTTGGGGGGAGGGCAGACCTGTTACTAAGAAACATGGCATGGGAACACCTGACCTCCAATCAAGTTGCAAGAGAGCAGTCTCCACCAATGGACAGTGATGAAGAGTTAACTGACAGACTTTAGGAGGGGCTAGAGTTACCTGATGCAACACCAAAGGTATAAAAGGGGGAGCAGACATTTTGTGAGTGAGCCAGCTGGCTGGTAGTCACACAGAGGGCTTCTAGGGCTGTAATTTTTCCTTATTCAGTCCCTTGTTGTAATTTTTTGTTGAGATTTATTAAACCTTTAAAATTTTAAAAGTGAGCAGTCATTTCTCACAAAATCAAGCTGTTTATTAACAAAAGAAAAAAAATGTGTCTACAAAGCACAGAAAAGGATTGAATAAATGCTGGATATTGAAATTTCAAAACCTTAACCCCACCCCCCCACACCCGACCATGTGGCCTGGAGGCAAAGATGGCAGCTGCACCATTTGTCTCAGGGAAGGGGAGGAACAGGAGTTCATGCAGCTCCTCAGGCAGAATAGATGGGAACCTTTTCGGCATTAGTCTCTTCAAAGCCAGTGAAGCTGGTGGGTTTTCGTGTTCTTTCTTATATTGGTTCAGCTTGTCCAAGGTCTCAGATTCATGACAGCGCCTCGCCAGCTCCCTGGACCAACAACAAAAAAAAAAGCAAGCAGAGAGGATTCCTGGTACAGCCTCCAGGCTAGGGGAAGGAAAAAAAGGAAAACTTCTTGCTTCAAGCTAGCATGAAAAGCTAGTCCAACAAAAGGAACAATGCAACATCCTGGTTGACCAGAGCACCTGGAGAAGGATGGTTTGAACAAAAGCCCTGCTGGAGCCCAAGGCTCCCTACCCCCAGGTCCATCTTAAAGTTACAGCAGACATTTCTGGGCATAAAGAAGATGATTAGGGAATAAAATATCATCATAAAATCATTCCAAGACACTGTGCATGAAAGGATTTATATACTGCTTTAACAGCAGTGAATCAGATGCAGTAAGGTAAAAATGACCATATAATATTGGCTTTCACATTTATGTATTAGCTTTTGCATGTTGTTATTGATCATAAGTATTTAGATACAGTACAAATTATGACTCCTTTTAGCTGCTTATTAATATAACATAATTTATCAGTTTAAGTATGCAATCGCTAATGGAAATAGTAGTGTAATGAATATATCTATGTATCACTTATAGAAATAGTGGTGTGATGAACATGTTGTACTATAGACCTTAGCAAAACAAAGGATGTTTTGAAAAATGTGTATATATGATTGGCTTTTCGCAAATATTAAAATGAATATATTGTGTGTTGTGTTAGAAAGTTATGCTGTATTAATCCTTTTAAGTAGTGTGTTAAATACAGTTTTAGGCTACAACATAATTTAAAAAAAAACCTATGTGATGTAAGAGACTTTTTCTAACTAGCTCAAGGAATGGATAAGATAATCAAGAAATTCTTTGCATAGAGATAACAGCAACAAGGCATTAAAATACCAAAGAGAAGAATTATTGCCTCCTTATTGGGAAGAACCACGCTCCTTCTACCTCCTTACAGACTCCACAGAGCCAAACTATGATTTACAAGATGAAGGGTGGGGGAGTTGACAATAAACAGAAAAATCCATAGTTTGAAAGGAATGTTTGTATCATGTATGAGATATATGAATATGCAACAGGCTATTGCTTTTAAGGGTTAATCCTTTGTTAGCGGACATGCTTTTTTGAGGAAAGCATCCAAACGTTCATAATTCTTTGCTTTTTTACTGTCCTTTATTATCCTAAATCTGATTGTCCAAATTCTTATTGCTCGAATTTGTATTACTATTTTTTATTTTTATAATAATTTGTATAACTACTTTTATATTTTTATTACTATTTTTATATAATAGCAATATTTTATTACTATTGAACTTTTAAAATTTTAACACAAGTGATTTGCGTTTTTCATAATTTTGTGCTGAAATCCAGAAATTAACACCTCACTGCTGGGGCCTCAAAGGATTCCGAGTGAGGAAGGTGTGCCCTGCCAAGTTTGGCAGCTTTGCTCTATTTCTTCTGGCGTGATTGGGCAGATGCAGGTTCCAACCAGTGGACAAAAAGAGACAATAAAACAAAGAAAAGGGAAAAGGCTCCCTAAAACCGCAGTAAGACTAGTAGTGTGCATGAAAACCTGGAAAAGAAAAAAGGATTAGTAAGCACTTTTTCAGGGGGCAGGTACGGAGCGGGGGGATGAGTATGTGTGTGAATGAGAGGTGGCTAGACCTCTCAATTCCAGACCTGCTAAGTGAGTGCAGGAGTCTCCCATATTGTGTTTCGGTCTTTTCACGAGAAAAACAGCCAGTAAAGAGACAAAGTGAGAAATAAAAGGAGTGAGAGAATCCTCCGGGGTAGCTGGGACTGGTTCCCAGGGGTTGGACCCCTCAGAGGAAGGGAGCAGAGGAGTTTCCTAGCACAATCCAGTGGGAAAGTAGGACAAAAGGGAGGGGCCCCTAAAAATTCTGATGGGTTGAGGGATGAGAATGCCTGAGAGCATCCACGATTAAACCTGCTGGGTTGAGGGATTATTATGTCCAAGAGCATCCAGAGTTGAGCAAAATTCTGCTGGATTGAGGATATGCCCAAGAGTATCTGGAGTTGGACAACACACCTGGATTGAGGGATAAAAATGCCCAAGAGCACCTGGGGTTGGACAACAGAGCTGGACTGAGGGATACCCAAAAACATCCAGGGCTGGCCAGTAACATCTGAGATTGTAACAGGTGATTTGAAAGTAAAAGGTACCTTATTGTTGTCTTGCTGAGTGTGAGAGTGAGTCACACACAGAATCAGCTGCAGCTTCCCAGGCAGGTGGCGGGGGGGGGGGGGGGGGGGAGGGCTGTGGAAAAAGGTGTATGTGACCCGCAAACAGTCCATTGTTCCCCTGGGGAGTGTGGGGGGCCGTGGTGAAGGAGTGTGAGTTACACACAAATTAGCCTCACAGGTGAAGAGGCGACCAGATTCAGGGCCCTTGCCAGAGGCCCAGGAGTACTGAAGCCCAGAGGCCAACCCCAAGGTGAGGGTGGACCACATGGACCAGTGATTCTCTGGCAACAGGGGTCCACTTCAGCTCCTGAGGGTGTGAAAGAATGTGTGAAAGTGAATGAGAAATAAAAGTGAGTAAATGTAGATGAATGAAAGTATATGTAATGTAGATTGTTGATTTTAAGCTTCACTTTATCTCCTTGGAGGGAGGTGTATTGTATTGAATAATATTCAATATTATTCAATATTGAGAAAAAAGAGCTTTTGTGTGTGTAGTCAGAAGAAGGTGGTATTCAGAAAAAGTGAGAAACAGAGACAGGGGACGAATAGATAAGATCTTGAAAAATGGGACAGAAAACCAGTAAGATGGGTACAGGAAAAAAAAAAAGAGGAGAAAAGACACTAGCTGATAGGATAGTATGCAGTAGTTGATAGGAAAAACACGCAAACTATTGAAAAAGGGAAATTAACCTTAAATTGGTAAGCTCAAACTTGTGATGTAAGATAGTTTTTGTGACTAGCTCAAGAAATGGATAAGATAATCAAGAAATTCTTTGCATAGAGATAACAACACCAGGACACCAAGATCCTAAGAGAAGAATTATTGCCTCCTTATCGGGAAAATCCAGACTTCTCCCAGACTTCGAAGAACCAAGAAATTGATTTATAAGATGGGGTGGGGGAGCAGAAATTAAGCAGAAAACACCCTTTGTTTGGAACATCTATGAGATATATGAATATGCAACAGGCTATTGCTTTTAAGGGTTAATCCTTTTTTAGCAAAGCCTGCTTTTGTGGCAGAGTGCAAAAAGCACCTGGATGTAATTCTTTGCTTTTTGTTGTCTTTTATTGTCCTAACTTTGATTGTCCAAATTCTTATTGCTCTAATTTTTATTACTATTTTATTAGTATTAAACTTCTAAAATTTTAACACAACTGAATGGCGTTTTTCACAGTGCTGAATAAGTACATACCTACTTTACAACTTCCACGAGTTGTGTTTTTCCACATATCACCTTTCCCAGCTGCGTTTGGGAACCCAGCTGCCACTACCCAGCCCTGCCACTTCTCTGCCACTGCTCTGTTTTTCACTACACTGTAACCCTGTATCTCCTACCTGCCAGGACACCCCATCTCCTGCTACAGCTGAGGAGTTTCTGCTACATTTCATTTGCTACCCCAGCTGTGCCCGCCTCTGTCATTCCAACTGCTGCTCCAAGGTTCCTGCTACAATCCATGTCGCCATCCAGAGGGGCACCAGGACTGGCTCCCCCTGTGAGTTTTTAAAGGAAGGCCCTTTTCTGTCTCTTCTGCCCACACACTGACCATTACCCATGTGGAGAGAGGCAGCTGGGCTCCTGCCGCAGCACCTCCTGCAGCCACGGGGGAGTCATAGAACCTGCCCTGCCCAGCTGGAAGCCAACAGCGCCCGAGCTGACTGTGACCATAGCTACATCAAAGGTTGTCAGAGGCTGAAATAGTATTGTTTATGAGTTAAACATTTTCATGAAGGACTTTTAAAACTGTATTATTAAAGCTGCAAAGAATACCACCAGATCCTGAATAGGCCTTCTGAGTGAGGCCCTGGACTGTTCAGTGATGAAGATAAGATAAAGTAACAACTCAGGATTGGGAACTGTTCACAAAGCACAAGAGGAGACCACAGCCCCAGGGCTATCAGCTGCCAGGCTTTGAACAGACCCTTGCACCAAAGAGTGAGGGGAGAGCACTTTGGGTGCATGTTGGAAAGGCCTCTGGTCAGAGGCAGTGAACGCCCATCCTCCAGTGTGCAGAGAGGCTCAGCTCTGGGGCCCTTT
This sequence comes from Molothrus aeneus, assembly GCF_037042795.1. Lineage (NCBI taxonomy): Eukaryota > Metazoa > Chordata > Aves > Passeriformes > Icteridae > Molothrus > Molothrus aeneus. The sequence continues at coordinate 57,645,399 of NC_089646.1, forward strand.
ACCTGGATAAGCTTATCCACAGCAGAAGGGAGTGTCATGGCCCACCAAAGACGCCCCCCATGGGGTCCCCAGACCCTGCACCAGAGCACTGCAACATGATGCAACAGATCCTCAGTGTTGCAAGGGACTTGGCATTCCAAACTAGCCCAAAGTGTATATTAATCCACTGAATTCTATACTCTTCTGTGTGTGGCAGCCTGTGGTGCAGTGTGGTGTGGTGCAGTGTGGCCACAGTGGGGAATCTTTACCACCAAGAAGACCAGATGGAGGTGTGAAAAGCAAGGTTCATTCTCCTGGTAAAATTTAAAAGTTTAATCAAGGACAATAGGAAACAAAGACAATAAAGCAAAGATATACAGTTGGGGGCTTCTTGTCAGTCAGCTAAGAGCACACCAGCTATTTTGGAAACACCCTTTATATACAATTTCTATTGCATCAGCTGGTTGCATATTCATAAACAATTATGCATATTTAAACTTTCCCCCAAACTAGTTTACATGTTCCAAGAACTGTTTAGTATGGTCCCTCCTCAGGTCTGCCTTTTTAGAGCATGCACATTTCTTCGCTGTGGTTTTAGTCCATTCATATCATCACCTCTAGTTTTTGGGTTTTGGTCCATACTGTCTTCAGACGATGAGTGCTGATAGTTGGCATATCAGGAGCAGGGGTCCTCATCATATGTTCATTGGATATTATCCCAACCAAGCCGGCATTTTAACACAAGCATACTTATATCAGCTATTTCACTACTATATCTAACAGAAATAAAGACTATATTTTTATCGCAAAGTAACTTTAACATTATACATATAGCATCCATTTTAATATTTGCAAAAAAGCCAATAATATAATATATATCTATAACAGAGGGGAACAATGTAGGGACCTTTGTATGGGTGATATGCTTCTACCTAAGCCCTGTCACTCTCCCCATCTCCCTGGTCCCTATGCAAACTTCTTTCTCTATCTCTTTCTTTCTTTTCTCTTTCTTTGTCTTTGCCTCTTGAACTATTAAATAAAATATATAAATCTTTTTGGTACCAGCATCTAACCTCATTTGGCTTTAATCTCATTTTTGGGTGTATTTTGAACCTTCCAAGTTTTTTCTGGTTTATACACAGAGGTTTAATTATTTGGTTTATACACAGTGTTTTCTTTGCTTTTCTGAGTTTAAACCAGATCACAACAAAGGGGAAAGTGTTTGACAGTTGAGAGAAGATTTTTATTTGGGTTTCTGTTTTTGTTAGTTGTTGCTGCCATTGTTGTTGTTTGTTTGCCCTGTTATTACATATTAGTAAAGAACTGTTATTCCTTTTCCCATATCTTTGCCTGAAAGTCCCTTAATCTCAAAGTTATAATAATTTGAATGGAAGGGGGTGATACTTTCCATTCCAAGGGAGGTTCCTGCCTTCCTTGGCCGACACCTTTTTTACAAACGAAGACAACTCTCTTATCTTCCACTCCTCCACAAAACTATTAAGCACACACAGGGCTTTGATTCTTTGGAAAACTAGGCAGTTACTATTTATTTTGTAACAACAATTTATTTGGATTTCCATCTATGAAGTCCCCCAAAATGCCACATTACACAGTAATATCTATATTGATACAATACAAAGATTCTGTGATGTTTATAAAGCCTTTTAAACTGTACTAGCAAAACTTTTTTGTTAAATTAAATTTTCCAACTCATCAGTCCTTATTATGCTATACTATTCAGAATGCCAACACACTATTTTGCTGCATTAAATGTTTCACATTATCTTGACAATAGCAATGTAAGGAATGCTGCTACCCATATATTGTTATGCAAAGTAAAAGCGGACAAATATTTAGATCTCTTGAAATTATAGATTTTAAATATCAGCGGTACAAAGCTTTTAAGTCATTAAATACCATAGGCCATCATAAAAGGATGGTAAGGTTTGGAAATGCTTGTCCTGTATCATTTAAATGTGAATATTAAAGAATGAAAATCCACTATGAAATTACAGGGTTATTATAATAGACTGGCATAAACTCACTTTATGGTATTATGCTTTTAAACATCAATCAGCATGAACAAATACCTGACATTACTACCTAATATAAAGACTCAATCAAGTACCTTCAAAATAATCATATGAAGAATGAAATAAGTTTCACAGACTCAGGTATAATCAAAATCACTGCAGTCAGAGAAATTTATCCAAATCAAGGAACATTATTTTAAACACAGGTATGTTTAATACAAAAGAAAAGTAGAGCACAAATTTTCAACAATGAAAAAATAAGCTGAAAAAACATTTTGAAAAATCAATTCTGCCACTCACTTTGCTTTTTCTGGGCACACCAATTTCACACCAATTTTCAAATTTCAGTCAAAAATCCATTGTATGCCCTATGGATTCTCTATTTTACCTCACTTTGAGAGACAATTTTTCAGAAAACATATTTCCAAGAAACATATGGTAACTGTATATTGACAGCATTAAATAAAAGAGTGGAAAACACAAGAATATATAGATATTGATCTATATATAGATATATCACTCTGCAACAGCAGAAATCACTTTTTTGCAAGACCCTGGTCAGAGTTCTTACCCTTGATATATTAATGCTAGGCAGTTCTCAAGACATTACATCAATAGGAAAAGATGTAACTCACCCTTGCATCAATGAAGCACATCATCTGACCTAAAGTGCAATTTTTCATCATTTAATCCCTTGCAAATGAAATAATACCAATCTTCAAAGACATCATCATATAATGAGCTGTCTTTGTTGATTTTTTGACTAGTTGCAGACTTTCTGCCTAGTAAATAATCTTTTGGGGATGCTAGTAAAGTGTAAGAAATTAAAGGCCAATCCAGTCACTATTATTTATGGATTTATTTTTACATTCTTTTTCAGTATGAAGATATGCAGCATTACAGAATCTTTTGGTATTCTGTCACCAAACCCACACCACAGATTTCATCTTAAACAAATAGCCTCTCAAAGATAAATGAAGTAAATTCATATCAGTCAGACCTGAAAGATGTTTTCACCAATGCCTCAGGGTTGTCCACTGGTAGTAGTTCATCTGCTAAAATTTCTTCAGGAGGTCTCGGGTCATTGATAATGGTCAGCTTTGGCCTTTCCTTGAGGTTGCTGGTCAGCCCACCAATAATGGTGTTCCACAAGCAGTTTTGTGATTTAGACCCTGAAAAAACAATGAGAAGGAAAATAAATTCATAGGCTTATTGCCCAGCATGTCAGAATTCTGAAAAATAAAGGTGGTCTGCTATCATTTTACCTTTGCATAACCACAGTTTGGGAATAAGCCTGAAAACCTAAATAAAAATTCAAAGTGGAAATAAGCACAAACATTAGGGTCATTCCAAATGCAAAAATGTAATGCTTCCCATAAAAATATGGGAAGTTATTACATAACATTATTACATAACATGAGGCTTTCACACCTGTCCTGGGTTGTCCTGGTGTCTCTGAAGTCAGCAACTGATTTTAATTAGGTAAAATTTTCTGATATTTTCCCAGCTTTCAAATCAATTATCCAGTGGGCCTAATACATGGATTAAGGGTTACTTTTTGTTGCAATACACACTAAATACACAAGATGAAACCAATCAGAAGAGCTGTTATCCCATGGGTCAAGAAAATAAATCACAAAAACTATCCTGTTGGAAGCAGCAATATCTGCTGCTGTGGACAGGAGCCAGCAGCATTTTTTTTTTCTGATTGTCTTAAATATCTTTTTTTCACACAGTCTAGATGTTACAAAGACAGAAGATCAGCAATAATTCTTATCTACTTTCTCCATTCCATAATTATGTTCAGACAATTTCCCAGATAATCAGGAAAACTCCATACTCTTTGCTCTTAAATGTGAGCAGCTACCTAACGTGCAAGAACTGTATTGACCCAGAGTTACAGGTAGCCTTGAAATTCTGTGCCAAGCCCTGTAGCTGTATTTCTAGCTACAATAGCTAGAAATATAACCTCTCACACCATGTAGTCCAAAGCCAAGTAATGACTACACAAAAAGAGCAGAAATATATGCAACATCAACACAATATTGTTATTCAAGGGCCTGTAATGTTATGGCTGTTCTTTAGACAACACTTTAGCAAACTTTTCTGTCTAATTATCAGGAGCCATTCACATTCCAATCATCCAAGACTTTCATTGTTGGGACTGAAGCCCCTTTGCAGAGGAAACTCTGGTGAACTGACAGCACCCCACTTGACTCACTACATACATCACACAGTCAGAGCAGATTTCCCTCATCAGCTTGTCCCCAGGTTTCCCATAGAACACATGGCTCACATGGTGATCAGCATTATGACGGCTGAAGCTGGCTGCCTCCAGGGAGGTATCCCAAAAAAGAAATCCCTGGGTTTTTAACCCATACACTCTATGCACCCATTAAAATACTGATATTTATTCTGAGGTCTTCTCATCCTTCACTGGCTCTTGCAAGAGTCTCTGGGTGACTGGCCACTCTGACCATCCTCACCTCACTGGACTATGGCCCAGGTCCCCATGCCCTTATTTAAGCAAATGGTCTGCACCAGATCATGTCTTGTTGCCTGGGGCTCTCTATTTCCTCACACCCATGGCACAAGCTGTAACTTGCATGCCAGGCTACCTGCACTAGGTATAGTCCTCAACAGTATTTTCTTCCTTTTGTTAAGCATACCTGCTAATACATTAAAAGGGAAATTTCAATTAATTTAACCATTTCAAGAAATTTAACCACTACCCTTACATACCAAATTATCACAAGTAACAAACATAGCAAAATTCAGGCTAAGATGATTGTCATAGGGCAGAGTACAAGATTACTGATTCTTGTGCACAAGTGCTTAAATAATTACCAATACAGAAAAGGATTCTCAGAAGTAAATTATTGCCCAGTTGGTTGGTTATCCACTACTCGTTTGATGTAAGAATGTTGTATCCGATTTTCCTAACCTAAAATTTTAACAGCAAAATAGGAACACCCTAAAACAGTACTGTCATTTAGAATCATAGCCTTGCACCGTGTCCCAGGTGCAGAATCTGGCATTTGACTGGTTAAACTTTATATGATTGCTGATTTTTCAGGCCTTTAATTTGTTGAGGTCTCTCTGCAGGGCCTCTGCCCACAAGGGAGTCAACAGCTCCTCCCAATTTAAGGTCATCAGCAAACTTAGTTAATATTCCCTCAAGTTCTGCATCCAAGTCCTTAATGAAGAAAATTGGGCTGAGGACTGAGCCCTGCAACACTCCACTAGAGAGGTCACTAGTCTGATGTTACCCTGTTCCCTATAACTCTTTGTGTCTGACCTGTGAGCCAGTTTCTTATCCATCTCGGAACATGATTATTTAGTTGTATGCTGGACATTTTGTTGTGAAGGATCCTGTGAGAGACAGTACCAAAAGCTTTGCTGAAATCTGAAAAGATTGCATCCCCTGGCTTTCTGATATGAGATAAGTGGGTTACCCTGTCATAGAAGGAAGTCATATTCAACAAGCAGGATTTTACGCTCACGAAACCATGCTTGGCTGTGACCAATGACTGCATTTCCTCCAGATATTCAATACTTCTCAGAATAATCTTTTTAATTATTTTACTAGGCACTGAAGTGAGACTGGCAGGCCTGTCATTTCCAGAGTCCTCCTTCTTGCTCTTCTTGAAAATCAGGACAACATTTGGTAGCTTCCAGTCAGCTGGGACCTCACAAAATTCCTAAGACTGTTCAAAAATCATCAAAAGAGATTTGCAATGACATCAGCTAGACCTTTGAGGATTCTTGGATGAAGGCCCCATAGAATTTTAGGGACCGAAATGAAACAGCAGGTCCCACACAAATTCAGGTTCAGCTGGGAACATTCTCACAGCTAGGGTCCTCCAGCTCAGGGCACTGAGAACCCCTTGGTCCACCATCCATGTTGAAGACAGAGGCAAAGAATGCATTAAATACCTCTGCCTTTTCATCCTCATCCTTCAACAGGCCAATGTTATTTCTACACTGTCTTTTGCCATTAATGTGTATTTTAGAACTCCTATTGTCTCACACTTGCTGGCCTGCTTCAGCTCCAATTGAGCTTTGGTCACACAAATTTTCTTCCTACAATGGCAAGCAGTATCTCTGTATTCTTCCCATGTCACCTGACTTTGCTTCCACTGGACATACACCTTCCTTTCTTTGCCTTATTTCCAAGACAAGATCCCTGTTCAGCCAAGCCAGCCTTCTGCCTTTGCCTGCTTGACTTCCAACAGGGAATGCCTACCTCCTGTACCTTTAGGAGATGATGTTTAGAAAGTAACGAGCACGAGCACTGATGGACCTCAGCACCTGCAAAAACATTTTCCCAGGGTATTTTACATGCTAATTCCCTGAGCAGTCCAAAGTCTGCTCTCCACATGTCAAGTTGAAGTTTTGCTGGCACTTTTCCTCATGTCAGTGGAGATTTCAATCACTTTGTGGTCACTGTGGCCAAGATGGATGCCAATCATCACTTTTCTCATTAGAGTGTCTCTGTTGACAAGCATCAGATCAAAGAGGGTATTCTTCTGAGTTGGCTCCCTTAGGACCTGTTGTCATCCAGGCTTTTAGCAATCTTCTGGCCTGGGCTGGACGAGCCGTGTGAAGTTCTGAGTTGGTTTAGGCCAAATAGAAATCCACTATAAGGACAAGAGCAGTTGACTTGAAAGTGTCCCTTTGTTCTTCAAAGAATAATCATCAGTACCATCATCCTGGCTAGGAGGTCTAGTAGATTCACATGATGATATTAACATTATTTGTTTATCCCTTGATTCTTATACAGATACCCCCAATTGTGCCAGTGCCAACTGTAAGCTCCATACATTCTGACCCTTCTATTACAGGACTCACCCCAGCAGGTTTCAGTTATGCCAGTGATATCAAATCTCTGGGATTGGGCCAAAGCCTCCCCTTGTTTGTTCCTCATGCTGTGTGCATTAGTGTAGAAACATTTCAGGCATGGTACAGTGTAGCCAACACCTCATGAAGCAGATTGAGAGATCCTATTAGTCCACAGTTGCTTCAGGTTTTCGGCACACCATCCCAATGCTCATCACTGGCCAGTCTGGTATTTTCCCTTTCCTCCTTCCATGCTCGTTTAAAGCTCTTTCAACAAGACCTATTAACTCCTGTGCTAGAACTCTTCTTCCCTCCTGAGAAAGGTGCATCCCAGCAGGTGACAGTAGACCAGGTGTTGAAGAGATCATCCCATGGTCAAAAAACCCAGAATTTTTCCAATTACACTAGGCTTGGAACCAAACATTGACCTGATGCATTCTTATCAATATTATTCCTTGTTACGAGAAGGACCAAGGAAATCACAGCCTCTGCTCTTGTTTCCTCAACTAATTATCCCAAAGTCCTGAAGTCTCTTTCCATTGCCCTCAGACTTCTGTTATTTTATTGCTGGTGGCTTGAACAATCAATAACAGATAATAGTTAGAGGATCTTAGTAGACTGGAGAGTTTTCCAGTGATGTCCCTTATCCTTGCCTGCTGGGAGACAGAAGACATCCATGTGAGTTGGGTCCAGTCTGCATATCAGGCCCTCTGATCCCCTTAAAAAATGAGTCTTCTATTACAACTGCCCTTTTTGCCTTCTTATTTGGGTTCTAATTTGGACTTTCTAGACAATACCTCATTTAAAACTTCCTTTCTGGGATGTACATTTATGTACCTGTGTTTCAGCTGGTGTGGGCTGATACCACATCACTACTGAGATGGTGAAGAGTCAGGAGGGAAGCCATATGAGGAGTAGCTGGGATAACTTGGCTTAATCAGCCTAGAAGAAGGGGAGATCTCACAGCTGTCCTTAACTTCCTTACAACACAAAACACAGGAGCAAGCACTGATCTCTTCTCTCTGGTTACCAGTGACAGGACCTGAGGGAATTGTACGAGGTGGATGTTTAGGTTAGCTGTCAGGAAAAAGTTTTTCACCCAAAGCGTCACTGGCCACTGAACAAGATCCCCAGGGAAGTGGTCACAGGACCAAGCCTGCCAGAGTTCAAGAATGCTCTCAGACACATAGTGTGATTCTTGGGACTGTCTTGTGCAGGGCCAGGAGTTGGACTTTGATGATCCTAGTGGGTCCTTTCCAACACATGAAATTCTGTGGTATCATTGTGCATACTTTCTCTGCTCTTCAAACCTTTTTTTCACATATAAAACACACTGTATCAAGTGATCATCGCTACCCAGCAAGTTGGTCTTATCTGGGATATAAGTTCCTGGCAGAGCTAAGTGCCTCCAAAGAGATTTTACACTGGGAGTCCTACAGGTCACCATAGAGCATTTTGTACATCTCACAGAACCAAATTTAAGGCTTCTGGCCATTTCAGGTAAGTAGATGCACATACTCTTACTAATTTCTCTTATAACATTGTATTAGTTTTCTCTACATTTCATGAATGCTGTGGGTGATACAGCATATGTAATTTCCTCTCAATTTCCAAAGACTTACACAGCTTGTTGATCGTATTTGCTGTAAAATGAGCACCTTTGTCTCATTAGTTCAATTTACTCTGATATCCCATATTCAGATATAACTTCCTTTAGCAAGGCTTTTACTACTCATTTGTCAACCCTTCTTTTTGGAAAGGCTTCTGCCCAGTCTGAGAGATGATCTACTATCACTTACAAGTAGGCCTGTGGTCTCAGAGCTCAGTCTGATACTTGAGAATTTCTGGTAAGTTGGGCAGTTATTTATGATTTATTTTGCAGCAGCAAAAATTCTTGTAGCCACCCATACTTTCTGTACTGGTTTAGCTATTGCTTCCATCCTTCCATGGGATTTCTCATGAAATCATCTAGCCATGCTGAGGAAGTATTTCTTTGGCAGAATTGGTTTTGCTCCAACTGACCATAATTCCATCATTATTTTGAGTTGCCTTCCACTTTTCCCATTGGCTTTTCTGTTGAGCAGTCCTTCTCATAAGTAGTCTTCTGGTGTCTTAAATTTAGCCATTCACTCTGGTCAGCCATCAGAGTCAATGTTACATTGCATCAGAGCAGCCTCTGCAGTTGCATCAGCTACAGGACTCCCTCTTCCTGTTTCTGTAATACCACTAGTGTGGGCTGGTCAGTTTCTACAGGTAACTTTACCGATTAACTGTACATTGCATATTTCCTCTCCATTAAATATTCTTTTCCTGCTAATGTGAAAAATCTTTGTTCTCTCCATAATATTCCTGATGCATGACAGAGCAAAGGTGTGATAAGAACAGCAAAGCAACGATCAGAACAGAAATACAGGGGATGCTAAACCTGCATTACTAGAAATATTCCTGCTACAATTGAGATAACCTCTGCCTGGGAATGGTCCAGACCCAATGCGGTATAAGGAAGGGATTCAGAAGCAAAGAGCATTTCTGCATTTGCTCACTGTGAAAATCTTAGAAGATTTTACTTGATGCAGTTTTTACTGTGGAAATTCTGCATATTTATCCTACATATAAGTAATTAAGAATTTTTCTCCAGATGGTCTGAAATCTTCTCAACACCTTGTTTATTCAAGTTTATTAATATTAATAAGTTTTTGGGTGAAACCAGGTATGAATTAATAAAGCTGGGGAAATGTCTTGGTTTGGAAAGACAGGTGTCTGCTAAGGAAGGCAGGAGCCTCCCCTGAAATGGAAAAATGTAAACCCCCTCCCTCTGAATTGCTATAAATTTGAAATTAAGGGACTCTCAGGCAAAAATAAGGGAGCAGGAATAACAGTTCTTTAATAGGGAAGAAAATAAAAATATAAAATAAACAATACAGTAAACCAAAACAACACTGACAGAGTCAGAACACAACCTGACACCCTGTGGTCAGGGTGTTGGTAGCAGTTCAATTGGAATTGTGGCTGCAGTCCTCCTGGAGTGCCAGGTATGGTTCTGTTGGAGAAGTGATCCTGAAGAAGGGGTGTAGTCTTCCTCTGAAGATCCAGTGGAAGAGGCAGCTATTCCCCTGGGAAATCCAGTGGAGAAGCTGTGCTGGTGTTCCAGAATCTCAAGACTCTATCTGGGTAGGAATGTTTGGCTCCTCCTTCTAGGCAGAGCATCTCACAATGGGATGCTATAGTTCTTATCAGTCATGCAGTGACATTCAATAGCCTATTATCAGCAGATATCTCCCCGGAGGGAGGATTGGTTGTGGAAGAGATAAGAAAAACTGCCCACTTAACAGAAGACAACTGCCATACAGATGGCAAATAGAATACATCTTGCCTCACAATCTGGGACAGTAAAAAAGATTAATTTCTGACAAAAAAGTCACAACCCACACCAAAGATGATTTCTAGTATTTTCATAGATTTCCCATACCACTGTCCCTTTAGATATGCTTATTCTCCAGCCACACTCTGTGGAGACCCTGAGAGGCATTCCCTGGGTTAGAGAGACACAAGAAGCTTCCCTCAAAAGCTCTCCCGACCCCATTGGCTCCTTTCTTTGAATCTGTGTCCCTCAGCCACTCCCTCCCTATTCCCCCATTGGCACACATCTTGTATTGCCCCAACACCACTGTTCAGCCCCTACCTCTCGAGACACAGAAACCTGGACTCTCCTCTTGAGTGTGCACTTGGACCCTGAACATCTTACTGTGTGGCTGAATTAAACATCTGTGGATATTATGCAAAGGCCCTTTGTGCTTCCTTACCCCAGACTTTATTAAGCAGCTATTCCAGCTGCAACAACACTCGACTCTTGTAGAATGAAGTCTAGGCTGATTTTCATCTGATCAGATGAGACTGTCAGCATGAAAACTATGGATATTTACTTTATTCTCCTAAATGGGTGACACCTTTTGACTTCCATTGCAACATTTTCTATTTTTTTTTTAATACCATGCACATTTTCCATTCTAACCTGGAAGCAAATAAATCTCAGTAAATGGTATAGCAAAGTGCAAGTAGTTTGTAAGTAACAGCTGTTCTTTCAGAAGGACAGCCTTTACAGGCAGAAGACATCATCCTGTAATCAGTCCACTATGGGAAAAGATTCATATGCTCTCTGTACTTTCTTGTCCAAGTAGACAACAAAATACTAGGCCTAGACAAATTTCTTCAATTTCAAAAGTTTTATGTTGTATTGCAACTGCCTGGAAAGTTCAAAAGCTTCAAACTGCAATTATTAAAATATCTTCATGAATTCTTTGATTAACATAGATCACTCATATTCAAGTTCACTATATGCCCACCTTATAGGCAGGTTCCTTTTTTTAGTGATTGCCTCATTAAACTATTTCCTACAGTTTGCCACCATTTTCTACAGAAGGTATCCATTTCACCAGTATACCACCTCAGTCAATTTAGCTTTCCAATATCCTTCGCCTAAGTCCTAGTACAATGCAAAAAAAACCATACCACTTAATAGCATTGATTCATCAACACTGACAGACAATAACAAATCATCTATATTTTGCCATTAAGCAGCTAAGAGTCTGTAACAAGAATGTCAGGTGTTTTTCACACACCAGTAAAGATATTCCTTCAAAGAGACTACTTTTTTTAATCTGTCAAAGGGCAGACAAACTTAACTATAAATTTCACACTTTTAATAAGATGGTCAGTGTTAGGAAGAGGAAAAATACATTAGATAAGGCAAGAACACAGATACATAGATGAATTTACACTGGATACACAATCTGGATAAACTCTTCAGTAATATAATCTCTGAAAACTCCAGCAGCTTTTTCTCTAAGACTATGATATTAGATGTTTTATAAACTTTCCAAACACAATCATAAAAGTAGATTTCTTTTCATGCTTATCCATCTTACATTATGAGATCTTGCCAAAACCTGACTGCAGTGTCAGTTATGGCTTATCATTTAATTGGTTTCACTTTTTATAAATTTGTTCTTTCACAAGCCATCTCTTTAAACGGAACATTTTTGGAAGCTTTTTTTCTGTTGATCAATCCTCCTCTGATTTGGTCATGGAAAGATTGAATTTTCTCCTTCCACTATCTTTTTGTGGACTTAGCTCACCATGACCATTCAGTCTTGCCTCAGAGAATAGGTATCTTTATATCCTCTTTCCATCCTTTTTGAACCTCTTCAGTATCAATTTATTTTTTCACAGATACCATATGCAAATATCCAATGTAGCCTCTTCTTGCCTGGTCACATATTAGTGGATGGCTGTGACACATCCCTCATATAAATAATGCACTCTCACATATAAAGTTCTTATCTACCTGATCTTTCACTCCATAAATTTCACTCCATATGCCCCAGCTCTCCAAGTTCACAGAAGAAATGTCTCTGGTCACACAAGTTTTAGGCCGCTCTCATTTCCAGCCTCTGCCATGGTAGTATTTAGAGTGTGAACAGGATAACCTCTTTGCTTCTCTGGACATACGGACACACACACACACACACACACACACATAACCTCTTGGAATTCCCAGTTGTGAGCAGCATGTGATTGATCCGTAATTGCTTGCTAAAATCCTGAGAATGGCCAGCAGAAAAGTTGTGAATCAGAAGATAACAGAAGAATAACTATACAAACATATAGACGTTCTTCACAGCAAGAGAAGTAGAAAAGTTATTTTGGCTTCTGGAATAAGACTTCCTTTTTTTCTATTTTTTAACCTTGAAGTGTCTGGGCTGATTTTCTACACTTGTACTTTTTGCAGTCATTGGGGGGGAGGCATGGTTAGGACATGAAGGTTATTCTATACCACCTCACATTATTGCCAGGGCTGGGGGAAAGGGGCTTTCTTCTGGGAAGAAGGGGGTTCCTTCTAATGGAGCAAGTGTAGCAGCTGGAGCAGTGGGATAACATTGGTTCTTAGCTGGAGGGACTAGTTTGGATGGTACCAATCCTGAGCTGAAGGGAGTGGTCTGGGGGATGTGGAGTGGCTGTGGTCAGGTCACAAGCTCCATGGTGAGCATTTTTGCATGTGAATCACTTTCTCTTTCATACTCTTTTATTATTAATATTGTTGTTACTATTCATTTTCTTATGTAATTTGATATAGGGAACCTATAACTGAACTTATGCAACTACAATTTGCTATGTAATCATGTGTGTTAAGAATAGATAATCCTTTGCTATGCAACAACAGATTTCCCCTATAGTTGAAAACTGATAAAGTAGGAACTAGTCCTCAAAAAACCAGTAAAAGCTGGATCTTTAGTTTGGACTGTGGCCAGAAGCCTTTAATGACAAACAGACACCAAGAGAGCCTGCACAAGGACTAGTTTCATCCAGAGGGCATTGTCAGGATGACTACTTACTTCATCCAGCAACCCCTGCCCAAGACCACCAGAAGAAAACAGAAGATAGGGCGCAAGCGCAGAACGAGGAAAACCTGATTAACATACGAAGCAAGAGTAGGTGGGGATAGGTCATGGATATCTATAGGTGATGTTGAAACTTTCATGAATATGTATGATCTTAAGTATATATAAACAGAGCGTCTGCTCTGTTCCAAGGCACATGTTTTTGGTGCAACTATTCCTCCATGTGCCCAGTGCTGAATAAACATATGTACTTCACAAACCCACTGGTTGTGGAGTCTCAAATTCCGCTTGTCACATTGCTGTTTCCAGTAAATTGTTCTTATCTCAACCCATGAACTTTGCCTTTTGGGCCTCCAATTCCCATCTCCAGCCACCGGGGGGAGGGAGAGAGGGAGGGCAAGAAAAGGGGAGCGAGTGGGGGGCACATGGTTTGGAGAATCTCAGTGGGGGCATGAAACTGGGGGCTATCATTCCTTAACAATGACAAAAGTAAACCCCTTCACACATTTCTCCTGAGGATAAATATACATCTGAAAACCAGATCTAGGTCATATTTCTGTGCAGTGAATCTAACTCACATAGATGGAAATAATAAATAATGAGATTTTTAGAATAGGAATCTTCCCATGTAGGCTACTGTGGTGGATTGAAATAGCTTGGGTTTTAGTTAACCAAAAAAAACCCACCAGGCATGGAAGTAATTATTCATACACTTTGGACCTGATTAGCATAAGAGATTTGATAATCAGGATGCCTTGGCAAGAACAAACAGAGCTTTGAAGTTTGCAAGAAGATTGAATCAAGAAAGAAGATTACATCAATACTTCTGCAAGCAAGAGATGTTGCAAAATGTGTTTGTTTATGTGATGATTAACCCAATCATTGTAGTAAAAAATTATTAACCTTCCTAGAATAGTATATAAGCATATGTAATCCACAATAAATTCAGATTCTGACCACCACCACTCAGTCTCCCTGTCTCTCTCCATCACCGATATTTCTCTCTAAAGAACATTACAGCTTCCTCCATGCCTGGCAAAACCAATTGCTGCCTGGCTTTGAGAATTTATAGACTGATTAGAGGAACTACAACTGCCTCTATGAATACCATATTTAAGGAAGGAGAAACCATGAAAGGTTCTCTCTAGTTCCTTCTTTTGAAAAAGAGTGGAGGCCGTCTCTCCCATCACTCCCCTTTCCAGCCGGACCCTCCCAGCAGGCTGCTGGGTGGGGGGAGGGGAAGCCACTGGGCTTCCTGCTGCCTGGTTTGAGCCCCCATGGCACAGCTGCTGAAATCTGGCCGCCAAGAGCCGCATCTGCAGCCAGTGGGCCAGGCCAATCCCTGCCCCACAACCCGTCAGGACCAGGCTGGGCCGCAGCACAGCTGCCAAAATTTCTGCTGCCGGGAAACCACCCCGCTGCTGTTAGACACCATGTGGCCAAGACTGGGGGCAGCTCTGCAACTCACACAGGGGGCAGCCCCAGAGTGACTGGGATGTAACATATCCCCTTTACAGTCTATGAGACCATTCCAACATTGATACTTATTCTGTAGACTTCTCATCTTCATTGGCTCTTGGAGAGTCTATAGGTGACCGGACACCCCTCTCCATGGCCAGCACCACAGGAAGTTAGGCAAAGAGTTAGCAGCAGTTCACAGCCCGCTGCCAGGGGCTCTCACCTTTTCCTTGCTCCCAGGGCATAACCTGAATTTTGCATTGCAGCTGCACTTTGAGCTACCTGCACTGGATATAGTCCTCAACAGAGAGACTATTTTGCTCATCTAGAAGAAAGGATGCAAAACAAAAATGAAGTGTTTGTGCTATTTCCTACATTGATCCATAAGCAATTGCTGTCATGAGATGCCCAGATGCCCCAGTCTGATTGACACAGACTTGGATAAAGTGCATGATTGTAGGGTGATACAATATAAGACAGTGAAGGTAGTATAGAAAGTAATTTTACCCCATTAAGGAGTTGCAGCTGAGCTAATTATTAGAGAATAGGAGCAGGCCTGATTTTAACAGGCCACAGCTGTAGCCAATAAGAAGAGTGTTATAAAAGAGTAGAACTGGAGTCAATTGGCTACGGCAAGGATAAGGAAGAGTCAGTGCCTAGAGGAGCTGCCTACAAGAAACATCAAGGAGCAACAACATTCTAGCAATATGGAACCTTTGCAATATAATGATAATAGAACTCTTGCACTGTAATGACAACACATGATGAAATCTGAGTGAAAATCTGCAGAAGCAACTTTCTGCAGTACGTCCCTTGAGCCTTGCCTTGCCTTCCCTTCCCTTGCATTCTCTTTCTCCAAAAATAGTAGTCATGCTCGATGCTGCAAAGGAAGGCAAAACCCCCTGAGGAGCAGTGCCAATCTGTCCAGAGGCAAAATTCCTTTCTAATCCCAGTACTAGTGGCCAGCTGTTCCCTCAGCATGTGGGCAAAACCTACTTCATCATCCCACAGGCTTGTCACACCTCCCTGGAGATGCCCAAGCCCCATTCTGTGTCAACCTAGGACTATCCCAGAGACTTCTGAGAGTGGCCAAATGCCCTCAGCCTGATCGTCTTTGGGAGCAAGAAACCTTTCCTCTCCAGGCAGGGTGTTTCAAAGCATTGGGAACCCTGGCAATATCTCTGCATTCCATTTCTTATGACTGCTGCACCAGATTCCAGAGGGAATGAAGATGGAGAGCTCTGTAATGTTCCTTGAGAAAACATTCCTTTGGTTTCACAAGTGCTCTCCAGATGAAAAAGCTACGGACACCTCCAGTGTGAGAAACCTTTAAAAATTCAAAGGTTTATTAAACTTAACAAAATACAACAAAAGACTGAATAAGGAGAAAGAGCAGTGCTGAGAGCCTTCCTGACTAGCAGCCACAGGCTTGTCTACAAAATGGATGCTTTGCCTTTTATACTCTTAGCTCCTCCAAAGTCTTGTCAGTCAACTCCTTCTTTGCTGTCCATTGGTGGAGATCACTTTCTTACACCTTGGTTGGAGGTCAGGTGTTGCCATAGTAACAAGCTGACCCTCCCCAAATGCTGCGACTACCAAGGCCACACAGTGACAATACAAGGGGGAGGGGAAAGAGGACTATGGAAGGATGTATTACAGTAACATAACTATACATCTATAAAACTTCTCTTAACATACACACAATATTCATCCCTTAACTGTGAGAGCCAACCATGGCATTGCTCATCTATAACATCCAGGGACTGGTGATTCTTCTCATCTCCAGCACTCTCATCCAGCCTTCTCCAGTCTTCCTCCCTCAGCCCTCTCCAAGTAATTCCACAAGCTCCTTAAGAACTTCCTTTCAGACATCTACAGGCTTGCCCCAGCCCAGCTTTGACAGTGGGACATGGGAGGATGCTTCTTTCTGTCCTGCTCCAGGCAGGCTAGTGCGTTCTGTATTGCAGGGTGGTGTCACTGAGATATGGGGGTGATGGGGCCCCCCATGCCCAGCCCTACCCACTGGTTCTCTACCCAGTGTCCTTTAGAGCCTTTGGGGAGGCTCAGAGAGGCCCAGAATGCTATCCCTGCCCTTGGTTGCCACACACTGGGCACAGCTGCCGGGCAGCCCTGGTGCATCCTCTGCACTTGGCTCTCAAGCACTAACCAATGCTGTTACTCATCTCTCAGGCCATAGCAGAATCCATCCCTGCAGCCGAGAGACCACCCATAATAGCAGAGCCCTCTGTGCATCAGGGCTAACCTCCCTGAGACCGTACCACAAAGAACTTGATCTGTCTGGACAGAAACCCTTTTCCTGGAAGTCAAGGGGACTGATTTCGGCAATTGCAGTTTGGTGGAAAGCCAAAGACTAACCAGAGCCATAGATGTGCATGTGTGGTGCCAACGGACCACCATGGATTTTGCATAGGTTTGGAAAACAAGTGAGAAGAGATAACACTATTGAGGTGGAAAGGTCAGTCATTTTCAGATCTTAAACATTTATATTTGTGCCCAAAGGACACCAGTTCACAAGGAACTAGTTAACTTCATTGTCTGATTTGTGAAATCCAAACATGCATATCAGGCTCAGTTTGAATCCCATCATAACCTTTAAAAAGACTTTGCATAAGTCTTAGCAACTCCAAATCAGCACAAATTCCTTTGATAAAAATGACCTGCTGTGATGTCTGAGCAATCATAGTTAAATTATACCACCAGTTATATACAGCAAGTGACACTGTAAGTGCCATTTGCAAAAGCAGTGGGATGCTTTACTGTCAACATGCAAGGTAACTGCTCATATGCAGAGGGGGTGCAAACCCATCCTCTGATGCTACAAGCTGCATTTCAAGACAGATAAGGAAAAAGGACAATACAGAAGTGTTGGAACCCTGGATGCTGAGAATTTTAAACTTTCTGTGCTTAAAGGCACAGACCTGCAAGAGAACACTGCAATTGACCTGAGACTGTGGAGAAGGCTTCCAAAATTGATTAATAGCACTGGGATTATGGGTATGTATTATGGGTATGGTTAGAAGTGTGTAATATGACAGGGTGAAAAACTTAAGAGTTTGGCATTTTGGAATATAGTAATAAATATGAAGCAGGTGAAGGTTTTAGGGCGTAGACAGGTCATTCTTCTTTACCTTCTTCCTCCTTCCTCTTCTGGGTTTGGGTGGTATTTTGTAATTGGACAGAAAAAGTCCACATTCTGGGCTTTGAGTGATCAGTTAGTGGGTTAAAAGGTAAAATAATTTAGGTGTCATTTCTTAATTGGATAGTTTAGCCTTAAAAGACCTTGTAACAAGAGATAGCCAGCCATTTTGTACCTTGCTAATGAAAGACTGCAGAGCTCATGGCTGTGAGGCTGTAACACTGATAAGAAAAAACACCTCAGTCTGAACATGAACTATCGTCTCAAGTGCCTTCAATCCTGACCCCAATAGAGTTATAGAAAAAGGAAGCAGAGAACCCACAAAGAAGCAGACCCTGCAGAACGGGGTGGTACTTTTTATCATGCTAATTTCCTCCCTTACTCAGCTTGCTCAGGTGTAAAACTTCCCCCCTGTCCCCAGGGAGGTATCAGGACACTGACATTCACACATAGGCCTGAAGTGTTCATCCTTTCCAATGGGGTACTGGCTCCAGTACCCTGATATGAGAGGCAGCTGTCACGTCTTAGAAGGTGTCCTAAACTATCAAAGACCCTCAACCGTGCTCCCTGACTCATTTCTGGGGGCTTCCACTAGAAGATTGCACATGAAGTTTTACTTCAGACAGTGTAAACTTCCCCTCCAAGGGAGATACCTGGGCATTGCCACCTGAATCTGCGTGTATATTAACACATTGAACTCTGTGTTTTGTGGGTTTCCCCCAACACCGATAAATCAAGACTGCAACCATCACTTTGACCAATGACATCAAAGTTCCAAAAATCAAGTCTTATCACTGGATCCATATCTTTCTACTCTTAGCTTTTCTTTCTCTTTCTTTTGTCCTGGTTTCAAGGCCAAATGTCAGCTAAGGAAGGTGTGAATCTTCCTGGAATGGAAGGAAAATCTGTTCCTCTAACTTATTGTAATGTTGAAATTACAGAGCTTCCAGGCAAAAATGTAGGAAAGAGAAATAATGGTTCTTTACTTTTTATACATACATACATACATACATACATACATATATATATATATATATATATATTTACATACACATATCAGGACAGAACAAACAACAACACAAGAACAGAAGTTTCCCCACCTGCTCAGCAGTTTCACAATTGGTGTAATTATGACCATGTCTGGCAGGGAGAGCTGTTGGCTCTGGCAAGGCAGAAGGCTTTACTGACCCCCCCCCAAGGCCAGCGCGGGGGATCTCCGATGTGAGCTTGCAATCTCCTTAGGTGGTGGTGGCTTGGGCAAAGGGGAAGAGGGGAAATTGCTCCTTTTGTAAACTTAAGGTCAGCAGTCGGTCTTGGGATCACTAGCAGCTGGCAGAAGGTGTGGAAGCAGGTGGATCTGATCCTAGTATAAAGTTACAATATAGCAATATCCCAGGCCATGCACACACCTTCCACAATCCTCCTGATCCCAAATGGAAGAAAGCCAGCCTCGGCCAACTTCCCACACAATTTGCTAGACACACAAACTCAGTCCCCAGCTGAGTTTACACCTATTGCAATATTCCCCAAACTGCAAGAGTCAGGGGGGAACAGTGACAATTCCCAGCACAAATGATCATGGGATACCTCATTGCCATGAGCCACCCCCTACCGACATCCTTATACATTTTCTTAAGTGTTATCTTTATGATTTTATGCTGCTATATTTCTACAGATAATAAGCAGAAGGAATGGAATCCTTCCTTTCCATTGCAACCAAATTTTTATAAAACAAACCCTATGGATATGGTTATAGATATAGATACAGATGGATATCAACAATGGTCATTCAGTGTCATTTCACTGTAACCTGCCCCAAGGGATCTATTAATAAGAACCCCAATTACCCTGCCTTCAGGCATGAGTAACAGGCTCAACACTCATAAATCTCTGGGCCTGGCAGGGTGGTAAAAGAAGTGGCCAACCTTGTTGCAAGGCTGCCATCTAGAATATTTGAAAAATCATGTTGATCAGGGGATATCCCTGAAACTCTGAAGAGAGCAAATGACATACCCTTCTTTAAGAAAGACCCCGGAGAGGAAACTACAGGCCCATTAGTCCTAATTTGCTCCTGGGAAGGTAACAGACCAAATTCTGCTAGAAACTATTACGGAAGAAATTATGCAGGTGACTGGGAAAAGCCACCACAGGCTGGCCGAAGGGAAGTTATACCAGACTAACCTGACCTGATCACCAGCTACAACAAAATGACATTTTTCACCATGGCACTACATGGTAGAAGCAGTGAGTGTTGTTTACCTGGACTTCAGCAAAATGTTCAGTGCTGTTTTCCATCATACAGCCTTCTTCTGGCAGAACTGACAAGATACAGACTACATGGGTGGTCTGCAAGATGGATATTTGCTCAAAGGCCATACTCAGCTGGTGGTGATTAATGGTTTTTACTCAGGCTGGCAGTGTGTCACCAGGGAGGTCCTCCAGGTATCAATAGCAGGCCCCACGCTGTTTTGCATCATAATACATGATCTGTATAAGACTGAAAGCACTTGCACCAAGTTTGCTGATGACACTAAACTGGGTAGTGATGTGGACATGTTAGAAGGAAGAGCCATCTTACAGAGAGATGTGGAAGGGCCAGAAAAGTGGGCTAGTAAGACCAAATTTAACAAAGGCAAGTGCAAGATTTTTCATCTGAGACATCATAACTGGAGCCCAGGATGGGCTAGGATCTGTGTGGCTGGGAAGTAGTCTTGCTAAGAGGGACCTAGGGGTCCTTGTGGACAAACTGAACATGGGTCAGCAGTGTGCCAGTGCAGCAGTAAAAGCACATCTGATCCTGGGCTGCATCTGTAGAAATATCACTACCAGAGACAGGGACACAATCATCCCATTCAGCACTGCACCTGAAGTATTGTTTCCAATTGTATCTCCACAATTCAAAAATGCAGACGTACTGGAGAGGCCAAAGAAGGGCAATGAAAATGATCAAAAGGATGTTGAGACTGCTGTATGAAGAAAGATGAGGAGTTGGGTCTTTTCTCCTTGAAGGAGAGAAGGCTCAGGGGAGACCTCATCACAGTATTCCAGTACTTAAATGGCAGCTCATAAGAGGATGGAGAGTGTCTTTTCACAAGCAGCCTCATGAAGGATAAGAAGGACAACGGGTACAAGTTGGACAGGAGATATTTCATCTTGCCATAAGAAATTTTTTACAGTAAATCACAATCAAATCACAACCTTCTTATGGGCACTAGAGAGTCCCCATCACTGGAAGTTTTCAGGATGCAACAGCATAAGGTGCTATATAATCCTGTTTAGGCTCCTTTGTTTTGCAGAGATAAACAAAACTCCACAACTTTTGTGAAAGTTGTAAAGCAGGTATGTTTATTACAGCGCTGGATGCATGTGGGAATCGTTCCCCTAAAATGTCATGCGTACTTCTGGGAACTTCAGGTCTCTTTTTATCTCCTTCTCAAATACATATGCATACAATTTCACAATAGGTTCATACATATTCATTTTACAAATTTCGAATGACATTTCACTAGTTTTTCTTTATCAGAAAGAATTCTTAGGTCACGTTGACTTGCTCTCACAGCAGTCTCTGTCTCTCTCTATCACCCTCTGTCTCCCCCATGTAGCATTGTGTGTTTTATATGGGTTTTGTTGTAAAGTTGGTTATTTTTTATAAGTTAAAATTTTGGTTTGACCCTCGGTTCCCCCCATGTTCTCCCTCCTAATGGTTTGTTCCTCGCACCTGTTACCTGTCAATCATTGTAACTGTCCCCTCTCATGTCGAGTATCTTCTATGTCAATCTTCCCTTACCTAGCATATGATTTGTCCCCTGAGCCTTTTCCCTCCCCTGGGCCCTCTTCCTATTGGTTCTATGTGTCCCTCGCTCCTCCCCTGGGTTTCGTTCATTGGTCCCTCATGTCTCCTTCCGCTACACCCTTCCCCTTTGTAAGTGCCTCCCTAATGGTTTTCCCCTGACACCATTACTGGCCCCGCCTGGGTCAAATAAAGCGCCTTGGCCTCCACACACGTGTCCACTCCTTCATTCCTTTACCTCAGTTCTTCGCAGTCCTGCTCTCGCCTGCGTCATCACGCTGCAGACAGAGCCACTACTCAGGGTTCTCGTAGAGAACCTGGGAGTGGCGGGACCCGTAGTCTCCACAGGTCATTCCAAGAGTGGCTAGCCAGCCTGTCAGCTCCAGTGGCCCCACTTACCTCTGTCCTTCACTGAAGCAGTTTCTCTGAGCCTAGGCTTTTTGCAGCCAGACTACACAGCAAGCTACATACTTAAAGATGTACATTCCAGCTAAATCAAAATGGGTTTCTACCCTGGAAAATTTCCATTCTGCCTCATTCCCCCTTTAGTAAAAGAAAGAAGTAAATTCTTTTACTTCATGCAAATTCCTATGACAGGAAGCGTACTTTAGTGCTTTACCATGTATGTTTGATAAGGAGGTTAACACAGCTACTTGCTGTGGTATTCTCCAATTCTAAATTAGCAATATAATGGATAATCTTGAACTTATTCCAACTAATATTAACAAAACTACAATGGGATGACAAAACTTATTAAAGATTCCATTTGCAGTTGGTGACCACCCAAAGATCACATTCCACCAATGATGATCTGCATTTTGTTTTATTCTTTGTAGAATTCTGGTTATTTCTTTTGTATCATGTCAGACAGTTATTAAGGTTTTCTTTCCGCTTTCTTGGATTTCCTTCAAGATACCCAGTAGGTCTTGGTGCTTAATTAATTGTTTTACCAATGTAAGGTCTTTTCCAATAGGAGTAGGTGATAGTCTGTGATACATTGTGTAATTGGTTTTAATCAACTGGTGGGATGTCACTGGGGCCAAGTACAAAAAATCACACACGATAATCTTAACAAAATTACAAATACAAAAATTAGAATGATTTCTGGTACACAAGATAACATTGTTGTTATCTATTTTTTACAGCAGCACAAGCAGTTCTCAGGCACACACAACCTTTACCAGTATATACAAGCAGTTTTCTGATCAGTGACTGGATGAATTTCAAAGTGGCAAATACTCTGTTCAGTGTCTAGACACACATCTTGGGCATTAATAGTATTGTTTTCACAAATGAATCTCAGCTGTTCTCTAGTAATGCAGGATTCTAGTTTACTGTTTGCCACTTTTCATTCACTTTTTGTGCCCACACTCTATGTTCTGAAGGGTAGAGCACTGTTTTTTCATGATTTAATTTTAGTGCAATGATGGGGTGGATAACGTAAACAGCGGCATTACGTACGGTAAGCTCAAAGGCAGTGGCCACATTAGAAGCAGGATCTTAGGTGAAATTTACCATAGTCTACCAGGATTGAAACTTCCTTTCAAAATCAATCGCATTATCTCAGACAACTTTCCGAATTTCAGCTGGAAAATTACTTTCACCTCCTTCCTGTATGATCAGAGCTGCTGTTGCCTGCATCCATAACTGTGCTTGTACACAACTGAAAGCTAAAGACACATTATCTTGAACTGTACTAAGTGCTTCAACTGTTAACTTTGGTCTTGGTCTCTGGCCTTTTCCCACTTTGGCAGTACTTTTGAAATCAGCCACTGGCTAGTTCCTAATGCCAATAGAGATGACTGTAAAGACTGCTTCAATTTTGTTAGGCCACCTGCTGCAGTGGCCAGCTTATTCATCAGTATTTCTGAATCAATTCCATTTAAAACTTGCAATCCTGTCTTTAATGTCCCAGTTAGATCCTTTCTTATTCTGCTCCTGAGGTATGTCTTTGTAACCACATTGTCCAGCCCTCAAAGGATGTTCTTAGGAAAGAGGAGCAGGCTGGTTGGGTTTTTGAGATGTTAATTTGCATTAGCAACTCAACACGTTTGAGAGACCATTCTGGATTGAACACCAGTTGTTGTTCACCCACATTCTTCACTACGTAGGGGCCTATTTCATACACTTCAGGTTCAAGTTTGGGTTGAGTCTGAACTATTTGAGTACTAGTGTGGGTTGTATAAGGTCCTGCTGTTGTAAAAAGTGTGGTGTCTCTTTTAAATTTAAATGAGAGCTCGATAGCATCCCAAGCCCAAAGGCAAGTCACTTCTACAGGCTGTATCAAGGTGAAATTAGACCAACAGTCTTATTCACTTAGGCTATCGCAAACTTCTTGGTGCCTGTATACGGGAGAGGTTGAGACACTAATTGCATCTGGTCTCTCATAAGCCATCCCATTGACCACCCGGCACCTTACCTCGATTTCTTTTCTTCTGATCTCTTGAAGAGTCTACAGTTCCGATTCTTGTCACTCCTGCTCTTCATATACCTGATCTACAGTGGATAGGTTTAAAGCTTTTATCTCAGAAAGCCCTCCCATGGATCCAGTACACTGATTAAAAGCTTGGGCCTAAGCCTATTCAGCTTCACTTTGGATAGTGATACTCTCTAATTCGAAGACTCCAGTTATAATTATATATAAAACAATTTTGTAAATGAAATTACAAACGACCCCCAGCTGCAATATACTCATTTTTCCTGAGTAAGTTTTAGTCTCAGTTAATTGTCTCGTGATGTCATTCTCCAAGGGGCTTCTGGAGCCTTCTTCACTCGAGAGTGATAGATCCAGGCATTCTGCTCCTTGATCTTGATTGCGGTGAAGGTGGTGAGAAGCACCTGGAACAGTCCTTCCCACTGTGGTTCTTAAGTCTTTTCTGCAAGAGGCTTAACATATACATAATCCCCAGGCTGTATGTTATGTACTAGTCCATTTAACTCCCTGCTCCGAGTTCCAGCCACGTGTTTCTCTATTTGTCTGAGCTGTTTGCTTAAAGCCACCATGTAGGTGGCCAGTGTTACCTCCCAGTGTGGGTGGACATTCTTTTTTGTATTCCCTATGGTCTTCCATAAAGCATTTCAAAAGGACTCAGCTTTTCTTTAGCCCGAGGTTTAGTTCAAATTCGCAATAGTGCCAGTGGAAGAGCTTGGGGCCAGGGTAGATTAACTTCCTGCCCGAGTCTTACAATCTGCTGCTTAATCAAATGATTCATTTTCTCCACCTGGCCTCTTGATTGGGGGCAGTATGGAGTGTGAAGTTCCCAATCTATGCCCAGGTGGCTACTAATCTGTTGCACTATTTTGGAAATGAAATGTGATCCTCTATCTGAGGATATTGTGGCTGGAACTCTGAAGCATGGTATTATTTCTTGTAATAATACCTTGGTCACCTCTCGAGCTTTGACAGTTCTGGTGGAGAATGCTTCTGGCCACCCTGAAAATGTATCTGTCAATACCAATAAATACCAATACCCCCCCTTTCCTTGGGAGTTCTGAAAAGTCAATTTGCCACTGCTGCCCAGACCCATGGCCTCTCCCAGTCTGACCAAGTTTCGGCCTGGGGGTATTTTTGGGGTTAGTCTGGAGGCAAGGATCACACTGTGTTTACCTGAGTAATAGTGGCATATAAATTCCAGACAACAATTCTTTCAATCAGATATGTGTTCTAGAAAGCCTGTGGAAACTACTACTTAAAAGTCAACACTTCATTTTGATGTACTCTGTAACACTGGCAGCCTTGGTCATTCTGGGAAAGGAGCCACTCTATAAGAGCTTTTAAGTAGTCAGGCTCCAGTGTGTTTGCTAGTGCTCCTCCTTCACTAGTGACTACAAAAATGGGAAGGGATTACTAGCTCCCTTTCAATGGTAGCCCACCCCTTGTGGTTGCATGTCTCTTTTGATTAGTATTATTATATTCTGGCTTACTTTTGAGGGAAATCTGTCTATAATTATCTCACTTTTTGCTGCTTTCTTTGCCTCTCCATCTGCCAGCTCATTTCTTTCCTCTAATTCTGAGCTCACTCTTTGGTGTGCCTTAATATGCCTTTTCAGGCAGCTGAACTGCTTCCAGCAGGCGGATTGTCTTTTCTTAATCTGTATCTTTGGAGTCCTAGGAAATTTGAAAGGCTTACTTTCCAGGCCACATATGCTTCTATGCTTTTTTCATCTGAGTGGTTACTGCAATAGCCTTCCTTCTTCCTGTGGAGCATCCCAGGACTCTGGATCTTTGTAAATTGTTCCCCAGACAGAGCGGGGGAATTTTGAAGCTTTGAGGCACATGGACCATGTGAGCTGTGTTTTACGCTTCTTTTAGGGCTTTCTCATTCGAATGCAAACATTTTCTGGCAGGCTTCGTGGATAGGGAGGCAAAAGAAGGCATCTTTCAGGTCTAAAACAGTAAACCAGTTAGCTCAGGTGTTAAGCAAGTTAGTAAAGTATATGGATTTGCTACCACAGGGTATAAATTCCTTGTTATCTTATTAACAGCCTTCAATCTAATAAGGATTAGATCAATTATTCGGCTGATTTCTTCCTTATCTTCTTTTTGAGGGGGTACTGCTTAATTCTCACTCGTTGTGTTCCTTCCTTAAGCTTGATTAATTTTGGGGGGGGGGGGGGCATTCTTCACCCTCCCTGGTACAGCAGAGGCCCATACCCCCAAAAATACTGATTTACTTATTGTAATATCTCTTTACTAATTTCCTTCTTAATTTCAATGGATGTTAATGTTAAGCCTAACATCTTTATATCATTTGCCTCCAGAGTAACCTCCCTATTTGAGAATGTTTAGCGAACTGGGCATATACAAAAGCTTCTAAGTACACATGTTACTTTAAAGGTTTGCAAAAGTATGCCTTCTCAGACTGGCCAGTTGTTCCCCACATGACAACATAATCATTCTCTACAGATACTAATATTCAGTTTTATTTAAAACTGAATATATGGCCGCTGTGTCAACTAAAATTCCACCCTTTTCTTCTGGTCTCACTGCCTCTCACAGAGGGGTCTGTTACCTCCTAGTTCTGGATGAAATTGGACTGCCAGGAGGGGGATGGGTGCAAATGCATGTACCTTTGGAGCCTGAGTCTTCTTCCCTTTTGGGGAGGTCCTCCTTATCCTCCTTTACCTTAGGAGGAGCCTTTAACAAATCATACGTACTCATTTTGCGAGTTATAATCGCTTCGCGTTTCAGCATGATAAACTTTGTCTGACTTCATACACTGCTATCTTATGCTGCATGCTGAACAACACATTTGATTTGCCTTCTATTTACTTTGTTTTCTTTTTCAAGATCTAACACCAGTAGGTCAGAGAAAGCACTGAACCTACAGTTACTCTGTCATTCCGGGTGATTTCTTAAAGGAAAAAACACATCAGCATCTGGGACCTTATCCCATTTACCTTCCCATTTTAAAACAGCATTAACAGCAATAAGGTATTATAAATCTTTTTCTTTTCTGAGCCACCCCTACTGGCAGGCTTTTCCCAATGAGCCCCTCGCAAAGGGGCTAGTTCAGGAACCTCTCTTCTCTGGTTAGTTCTCATTATCTCCTTCTCCTTATACTATCTAGTTTCCACCCAAGCCTTACAGTATCTTTTCTCAGTTTTTCCTCACACACAGATCTCCAGGAGGCAGGTATCAAATGTGATCATCCACACATAAGCTTTAAGATCTCAGGTTCTGAACTGGCTTGATCAGGATCCTTCAATTTACACTTAAGGCACAGAACAGCAATACCAGCGCCTCTCGCAAACTGCATTGCACATAAGGTGCCAGCCTCTCAATGCACTAAAAGCTCTCGGGAATTGCCTGCAGACTATTCCATTTATCACTTTGGTGTTTATCACTTAACCTCTATGGCGGGTTGTTCTCAGTCCAAACTTACTATATTACCAACTGAAGGCCCATAAACTCATTCGTCTCTTCTATCTAAACTCTGAATTACAAAATCTCAGTCTTTTCTAGTTATCTTCCAGGACAATCTAATTAAAGCATTGTTTCTACTGACACTCACTTTACTGCCTTGCAAAAGCTGCTCTTGTTACAGCAAAAACTCTGATATGCCCACAAACACAGACACCCCCCTCCCCCCTTATCTCAAATTCACTAGAGTCAGGGCTTGAATTGCTGAGAGGGGGGGAATTCTTGGAATTTCTTTAGTTTGTTTTACCACAGTTAAACATAAATCACCATACCGTAGTTCTTCTGTGTAAAATGCTACACTTATTGCAAACAAAATCCTAAAATCTCCACAAACACTACCATACAATCTGAGAATCACATTACCACAATGTGGGGGAAGAACCACACAAACTCACCGGGAAAGGGCATATCTCTCAAAGTGCCCGCTTTTCTCAACACAACACAGCATACAATACTTCAGCATTTACCTACATCAGCTTTCTCTGGTCCTCACACACTCTGGACACAATCAAAATAACAGAACACAGTAAAATTCCAGAGATCAAGTCCAAACTACCAGGGCAGAGGAACTCCCTGAGCTCGTTCTCATGTTAAAATGTGCCAAATCTACACAAATCACCACCTTTAAACACAATAAATATCCTCACTAACGTTTCTCCACTTGTTCCACTTCTCCGCTGGGCACTCCCTGCCCCCACAGCCTGCCGCAGCTGGCACTTCAAGCCTCACTTGGCCGCTTCAAACACGGGTAGAACTCAACCCCCCCCCCCCCGCGCCATGGGTGAGCTCACTTGTTCGCTCTCTCTTTCATACGCCACACACTCGCACGATTACAAACACATTAACATTAACCACACAATGCATTAACCATACAATAATACAGTGTCTGGACACCACACACACACACAAACAGGTTCACTCGACCCACCCCCAGGGTCGCTAGTGGGCGCTCTATCAAACAGTGAACCCCCGTCTCTAGTCCAGCCGCTCTACCGGCTGCAAGCACAGGCTGAGCACTCAGACGTCTCTGAGTGACTTATTCAGCCGTCCTATTTCTCTTTTCTTTCTCTTTTCCCCCTGGGGCCCTTTGATATACCTACGTATCCTCCGCACACCAGCAGGTCCTTGTCTGTCTCCGCAAGAGGCAAGCTTAGACGAGCGGAGCTCCTCCAGGAAAATCCCTGGGAGCGCCTTGGAGGTCCGTGTATCCCTTCTGCCCCTGCGGGGACAGAGACGGTCCCATCTGGGTCGCCAGAATGTTTTGCGGAGATAAACAAAACTCCACAACTTTTGTGAAAGTTGTAAAGCCGGTATGTTTATTACAGCGCTGGATGCATGTGGGAATGTTCCCCTAAAATGTCATGCGTACTTCTGGGAATTTCAGATCTCTTTTTTTCTCCTTCTCAAATACATATGCATACAATTTCACAATAGGTTCATACATATTCATTTTTACGAATTTCGCGTGACATTTGCCGCTAGTTCTTCTTTATCAGAAAGAATTCCTAGGTCAGGTTGACTTGCTCTCACAGCAGTCTCTGTCTCTCTCTATCACCCTACTATCCATATCAAGATTTCTCAAAATATCATCAGTTTCAGCTGCAGATATCATCAGCCACAGCAAGATTGTCTCTCAGAGTAGAACTGCAGATATAACTGATTATTTCCTGAATACATGCAGTATCCTTTCAGTGTCAAATAAGAAGGCTTTAATGTACTCAGCTTCAATATGTAGATTCTTGAAATGCACCCTTAAGATGCAGGAATTTCTTCAAGAGCTGAATAAGAAAAGCTCAAAAAATTAAATATGTACATTCATTCAATAAAAAGAGTCACATGAGCCAGTTGTAAAAGCAAAATCATGAGAAATCATGAATCTAAATGAAGTATACTGCAACCTGGCTTTAGATTGGTCTGTGCATGTATATGAACCCTAATGTACACATTGAACAATGAAAACAGCTCAAGATCCAATAGTCTTTACAGTGCTTTTGTCCCTTTCAAAACAGCACAATTTAATAAAAGTTTAAGAAGTAAAATTAGTAAGCTTTCAGAAAGTGTTATTTTTTGAGTATGACAGGGTGATAATATAATGAGAAGATAATTTCCAAGCTGAAGTCAGCTGGGGTCCCTCCATTTCACAGCTAGCTTGATTAAGTTGTGTATGCAACCTTATAGACATTCACTGAGATAAGTCTATGTCATGTTTTGACACTAGCCAAATGCCAGGCACCCATGAAAGCTGCTCATTCACCCTCCCCTGCTACAGCTGAGCAGGGGAGATGTTATAAATACATAATGTGATAGCTGGCTCTCACAATTAAGAGATAAATATTATGTGCATGTTAAAAGAAAATTTTATAGAGTAAAATTTTATTGTTTAATTATTTTAGTATGTTCTCCCCATAGTCCTTTTTCCCTTCCCCCTTGTATTGTAGTCACTAGTCAAGGCATAAGAGGGGAGGGCAGGCTTGTTACTAGGAGGTACGCCATGACAACGCCTGACCTCCAATCAAGTTGTAAGAAAGTGATCTCCACCAATAGACAGCAAAGAAGGAGTTGACTGACAAGACTTTGGGAAGAGCCAAGACAATAAAAAGCAGAGCATACATTTTTGTAAACAAGCATGTGGCTGCTTGTCGTGGAGAGTCTCAGCACTGCAATTTTTCCTCATTCAGTCCTTTGTTGTATTTTTTTTTTTGTTAAGGTTTGATAAACCTTTGAAATTTTAAAATTTCATTTCTCACAAATAGGGACTTGTCCAGGATATAAAACCTCATCTATGTGGCCCTAGGAGATTTTGGACAAATGTTATGCCCTCACCAAATTTGGCAGCTAAAACAACCTCTCCTGGGACTATCGGTGATTGCAGGTCGACACCCCAAAGACAACAAAGACTAGATAACAAGAAGAGGGAGAAGAAGGGAAAAAGCCCCTGAAAAACTGCAGATCTAGAGGATTGTGAGTATTTGTGCGTATAAGAGCTGGGAGCATGCTTGGAGTGTGAGTGAGGTAGTTCCAGGAGTGTGCTTGTGGTGGGTATGAAACTTAGAAGATCCTCATAATTGTTTTGGCCACATTATTCATCTGTAATCTGGGTGTACAAAAGTTGTACACGGAATCTGTTCCAGGAGTCCATTGGAGCTTAAGGACAGTTGGACGGTTAGAGAATTGGATGGTTCTGCTTGTGAAAAACACCAATTGCTTGTTTTTAAAATTTTAAAAGTTCAATAGTAATAATAAACCTTTGAAATTTTAAAAGTAAGCTTTGTTTCTCACAGGAGAGAAAAAATTAACAAAGGGGTTGTGAGTTGGAATAAGGACACGGAGAAAACTCTCCAAGGGCAAAAAAAGGCTCATCTTAGAAATACAAAGTGAGTTTATTACTAACAAAATCAGAAGCTGATAAGGAGAAATAAAATAAGGCCTTAAAACACCTTTTTCTCCCTCAGCCCATCCCTCCTTCCCACTGACAGCGCAGAGAGATGGGGGGCATAGGAGTTTTGGTCAGTTAATCTTCCAAGGTTTTCTTCCACTGATCAGGGAGAGGAGTTCTTCCCCTGCTATACTATGGGGTTCCTTCCCACAGGAGACAGTTCTCCATTAACTACTCCAACATGGTTCCAATCTTACGAGCAACAGACCTCCCAAAACTGCTGCAACGTGAGTCCCACCCACAGAGAATAGTCCTGACAAAATAGGTACAGAGTGGGTCACTCTTCCACAGGGTGCAGGCTGCTTCAGCTTGGAAGCAGGGGCTCCCTCTCTCCACTGGATCTTCCACTGGATCACAGCCTCCTCCACACATCCACCTGCTCCAGTGTGAACATCTTCCCCATGGGGTATGGGTGGATCACTGTATCCCCCATGGACCCCTATGGGCTGCACGGCACAGCTGCTTCACCATGGTCATCACCGCAGCCTGCAGAGGAACCTTGGCTCGGGTGCCTGGAGCACCTCTTCCCCCTCCTTCTTCACTGACTTTGGTGTCTCCTATATTGTTTCCCTCACATGTTTTCACCTCCTTCTCTTGTCTAGCTGGAATTCAAATGGCCCCTCACTTTATTTTGATTTTCTTCTTAAATATATTACCGTCAATGAGGCATTACCATCATTTCTAATTGGCCCAG
Organism: Molothrus aeneus; assembly: GCF_037042795.1. NCBI lineage: Eukaryota > Metazoa > Chordata > Aves > Passeriformes > Icteridae > Molothrus > Molothrus aeneus. Next base: position 57,677,106 of record NC_089646.1, read on the forward strand.
CCTTGGCCAGCAGCATGTCCACCTTCAGAGCCATCATGGATGGGCTCTGCTGGACATGGTGGAAGCTTCTAATAGCTTCTCACAGAAGCCACCTCTGTGGCTCCCCAACTACCAAAAACCAGGCCACACAAAACTAACACAGTCCACCAGCCACTCATTAGAGGGTTCCTGTATAATTCCATTAGTTCTCTCCAAAACTTCCAGTCTGCCACTAATCTGCAACATCCATAGTCAACATTCCAGCACATATCATATTTAATAGCCTTTGACACATAAAATGTGCCTGATTTCAGTGCACGAAGATGTACTACTGTCCCTGAAGCAAGTCCCCTACATAAATCTGTTTTCTCCAAGTTTCACTATCATCTCATTCAACAAGGAGTTTGTGGTCTCCAGTTTAAGAAAAGGTTTTGAAATTCCCATGCATTTTCTTTCTGAGGTTTTAAAAGTGGGAGCAATTTCAGTGGTTTCCCTCCCTCTCACTTTGTTTCTTCTGCAAGGAGGATTCAGATTGTAAACCTTTGCTCCATCTGATGTTCTAAATGCTGTCGCATAATAGCTGTGAATTTTAGACACTTGAGGCAAGAAAAGTACTCAAGATAATGGTCAGAAAGTCTCAAATTACATAGTATAACTTTCAAAGTGTTTCAGAATATATGCTATTGGATTCACACTCACCTCCTACTCTCGGTCTCTGAACTGAAAAAGGAGTTTGAAAGTTTAAACATTTTAAGAAAATAAAATTATGTCACATTGACTAAAGCTTGCACCAACTCACAGTAAATTTTGGGCTAGCAATCCAGAAATCAAATGTTAATCTCTGAGGAAACTTAACTATTGCAGAAATGAGCATGTCCTCATCATGATCAAATTGTGCAACTGGTCTCTGGGTCAAACAGAAAAATAATAGAGGACAACGACCAAATTTGAAATGACATTTTCACTGTTTCAAATATATCTGCTTTGCTTTGAAAAAGCACACTGGAAAATAAAGCTTAATAGACAATGTCAGAACTTGGCTGTCCAAAACAAAATCGTAGTATTTTTGACATACATTTTTGTACGTAGGGTAATATTTTTTCTTTTCTTTCCAGAAGAAATTCAGCTGTATTTGTAGTGCTAAAAACTACAGTCCAAAGTAGCTCTCTACACAACAGAGTTGTAGCATCCATGTTTGTCATCTCAATTGCTAAATTTCCTCTGAGTCAACTAGCAAATGGCTTGCTCTCCAAATAATAGGAGGTTACTTCAATGAATCTAAATATTGCTTCACCTGTAAGCACATGGAAGACAGGAGACAAGCATTACTTAGATTCATTCAGCAAATTCATTCAGCAAGTATTAGTTAGATTCATTCAGCAATTTCACAACAGCAGGTCTAGGCTGCCACCACCACTCTAAAGTCATTAAGAGAGTGTCCTTGGTTTTCAGATGATGTCATTAAGAGAGTGTCCTTTGTTTTCAGATGATGCCTTGATGAAAATAAAGGAAGATCAAAATGTACTTTCTTGTTATAGTACAATTTGCTCCCAGTATTTTGCAATTAGAAGAATATTTAAACTTCACCCTTGGCAAAGTTAATAAAATATGTCAACTACTGATGAAGGCAGCAGCTACTGACCACAAAGTAGTCAAAATAAACAAGTATCATTCAACTGGATTCCTGCTTTCACCAATATTTGACATTAGTGACCAAAAGAGACAGTCCTATCCTTTTGTCTTGCATTTGTTTCCTAATCTGCACCAAGATGACCCTGGAAGAAAAGCAAAGACACCAACTTTATCCAGGATTAATTCCTAATTTTGGTGCCTTTACCAGACACAGTACTATCTGCAGTTGCTGAAGGTGATGAGAAAGCAGAACTACTTCTTTCAATGGTACCAGTGGTTTGAAACACCTTGTACAGTTCAAAAATCTTTTGTCTGACTGACTCACTTCTACTGGTAAAAAGGGACCAAAAAAAAAGCAATATACAGAGTAAGAGCATCCAATGTCATATTTCTAATTATGTCACTAATTAATATTCCTATTAATACAAGCAGTAAACCAGAGGAATGAGAAAGAGGTTTTAAACTTATCTTTAATAACACTATTGCTGATTGCTTTGAACCATGTGAAATCTTCCCTGTGGAAAGCTGGTTGGGGGTAAAATTAGAGGAAACTGAAAAGTTATATTTGCATCCTAACAGAAGTTATAAATTTATGGAAATTATAGGGTAAAATATAGCTGCTACTCCAGGATGGAATATGGTTGGCATGCTCAAAACCTATTCCATGATGATTCCCTATGAGTATGATCTGCAACTCTAAGCTCCTGCTAAGCAGGAAGGAATGGAGGAAGGAGTGGAGTGGAGACACTGAGGCCAGTCACTGTTGAAATGCTTTCAGGGAAGGGAACTATTGAGGCACTGGTTCCCTGAACGGGGGAATAATGAGCATTGATTCCATGATTGCAGAGGGCTGATCAATCGCTTTATTCTTACTACACTACACTGTACTATACTATATGAAAAACCCATCACCCTTGCCAGACAGTCCGATACAGTCTGGTACAGCTTTGACCTAATTGGTCAATCAATCAAAACACTGTCGCCAGAGTCCAATTAAGAAACCACCCTTTGGTAAACAATCTCCATAACACATTCCACATGTGCACAACAGGTACAGCGAGTGGAGATAAGAATTTTTTTCTGTGAGCTTTCTCACAGCTTCTCACAGCTTCCCAGGAAAATCTTGGGAGTGAATTATGGAATTATGTCTCTCTCTGTTCAGAGGATATGTGATTATCACAGGGAACACAATAGTACTCTTCAGCTAATAAACCACATAACATCTGTCAACCAGGAGATATAGGGAAAGATGTCCTGCTGCTGAGCCAACAGCTATGGGGAAATCACTCTCCTCAGATGAACATGGTTCATTAAAGCCTAATTGTAATATTAACAATTGCAAAGTTACCCACCTACATGGTACAACTACACCTTACTGGGTACTGTAGCAGCCACAGGGCCTGCAAGGCCTCCCTGGTGGTCAGTTGCCTAAGATAAGAAATGCCTAGTCATGATGACTGGACCAAAGAAACTCCTCTTCCACCTTTGAAACCTCGTTATCTCTCTGTAAGATGATAGGTCATATTCATCTCGACCCTTACTATTGGACTGTTTCCCAAAACCCCTACACCCTATATGAACCCCTGCCTCTGCCCAGTTCTGCAGAAGAGCTTCGCAGAAGCTGCCAATAAAGACACATCTGTGGAACTTCATACAGTGTTTCTCCTCTCTCACCTCTGTGCCTGCTGAGGTACTTTGCAAGCAAAGAGCTGAAATCACTAAAGAGCTGAATCCACCAAAGAGCTGGTCACACTTAAAAGCTGAGCTGCTTGCTAAGATTGCCTGCGGCTGGGAGCCTGCCTGAGGCACCTGGACAAGTTGTACTTAGCAGTACTTCTCTATCTGGGACACCAACGGCTGCTGGGGTTGAACCGACCCCGAAAATGCCAAGCCATAATAGGGCACATGCTTATAATATTTTTGACTGTATCTTTAAAAGCAAAGCAAGATAATTTTACACCAATCTCTAACAAAGGTATGCATGACTAGAGTCACTCAAGCTCTACCTAAACACAAAGAAATAGTATAAAAGTAAGTGAAGAATGAGGGAAGATACAAAAAACAGTATAAAAGCAGGTGGAGAATGGGGGCAAAGTTAAGGAAGACTCCATCATAATTGCTAGGATTAGTTGATGGTCTAAATCTGTCTTCTCCCCTATAGGGTAAAAATCATACTCTATGCATGCTGAATACTTTTGCTGGGGATTAGAGCTTGTCTGTGTATTTGAATATGTTTTTACAGTCAGCTACTATCACTGAAAATTGTTACAATTTTATATTAATAAAGAGTGTTATTCCCTAAACTGTTAGTGGGAATCCTTCATGGGCACTAGCATTCACCAGCAGTGAATAGTATACATAGATAAAGAGGAAGACCCTCTGAGGAGTGTCCCATATGCTGTTTTGGTGTATTTCTCTGACTAAGTCAGTTAAACCACTCTCCAATCCAGCAGGACCGCTCACTAAAGGGTTACCCTAACAGGATGCTGACAGACTGGTTGGGCACAAGGTTCTCAGATTTCCTGGGGAACTGACAGCCAAATGAAATACTAAGGGTCAAGTACATTTCCCCGTTAAAAGTTAAGGAAGCATCCCCTTTTCATGCAACATCCCCCCTTATGTCCAATGAGGCCCTGTAATTTTTAGATACTAAATACACTTTTTTTAATAGCTTTTCTGATATTTTAACCATATTTTTCAGAATTTATTTCCATTCAAACACTATTACACTTCTTGTATCCTAGGTGGACAAAAATCTTTGGCAGCCACTCCCTCAGAAAATCCCAACATAAAACCCCTTGCTTAAAAAATCCCTTTACAATGAAGGAGAAAAAATTAGAAAAGAAGATAAAAGAAAAAGAAAAAACTATTTGCTTGGGGTTTTTTACATTCTTGAGAAACAAAGTGAGGGCATACAAGCATGTGCAGTCAAGACAACAGGAAAAAAGAATACCAGTAAATAACTTTCTGCTAAAGTAGAAGGCTGGAACTTGCAGAGTTCTGGAAAATGAAACAAACAGTGGAATGTTTCAGAATAAAATAAAAAAAGTAGATACTCAGTAATTTTCAGTGAAACATTGATGTCTCTCTATCCTTATTAGAAGTCTTCAACCCACTACTTTTGTCCAGTTTGATCACTTTTCCCTTCTTCTCAGAAGACTTATGTATTTGAAAACTGTTGCATGCATGTCCCTCATTTTACCTTTGACAGACTATTTAGTTACTCACTCTACCCTTTTTTTGCTAAAAGCATATTTTCTAGACTTCTAGATTACAAAAGTGTATGGGGAGTGAGAGGGGCAGATACAGATATTTCTCCGGATTGATGTCTAAAACAAGTCAAATGAACAACACCTTAAAAGAATCTATTTCTCTTCATTGATTCTAAAGGAAGCCAACATAATTACCTCAGCTGATGATGCCTTAAATTAAGTGAAATCCTGCCCTGACCTGGTTATGTATGCTGCTTGTACATGTCATGCTTGAGATTCTCTCCTTGAAAATAGTTGGGCTATGTAGAAACTACCAGCAATACCATGTAGCAGTTATAGCTACAGCATAGAAGCTCAACCTCACAAATGTCTGATCTGATGGGAAAAAGTTCTTCTTGGAAAGATTCTCAAGCAGATTCATTAGAAAGTTACCATGGAAACTTTTTTTTTATTCATTGATAAGCTCTTGTGGCTGTGACTCTTTGGATCTGAATTTTGTAATAGCAGCTAATTTCTCAAAGGCACATTTTTCCCCTTGCTGCATGTGCACAAAAACCATTAAACAATGTGTGCTGCAGGGATAAAATAGAGTGATCCTTAAGAAAGAAAGAAGGAAGAAGAAGAAGACGGAAGAAGAAGAAGACGGAAGAAGAAGAAGACGGAAGAAGAAGAAGACGGAAGAAGAAGAAGACGGAAGAAGAAGAAGACGGAAGAAGAAGAAGACGGAAGAAGAAGAAGACGGAAGAAGAAGAAGACGGAAGAAGAAGAAGACGGAAGAAGAAGAAGACGGAAGAAGAAGAAGACGGAAGAAGAAGAAGACGGAAGAAGAAGAAGACGGAAGAAGAAGAAGACGGAAGAAGAAGAAGACGGAAGAAGAAGAAGACGGAAGAAGAAGAAGACGGAAGAAGAAGAAGACGGAAGAAGAAGAAGACGGAAGAAGAAGAAGACGGAAGAAGAAGAAGACGGAAGAAGAAGAAGACGGAAGAAGAAGAAGACGGAAGAAGAAGAAGACGGAAGAAGAAGAAGACGGAAGAAGAAGAAGACGGAAGAAGAAGAAGACGGAAGAAGAAGAAGACGGAAGAAGAAGAAGACGGAAGAAGAAGAAGACGGAAGAAGAAGAAGACGGAAGAAGAAGAAGACGGAAGAAGAAGAAGACGGAAGAAGAAGAAGACGGAAGAAGAAGAAGACGGAAGAAGAAGAAGACGGAAGAAGAAGAAGACGGAAGAAGAAGAAGACGGAAGAAGAAGAAGACGGAAGAAGAAGAAGGAAGAAGAAGGAAGAAAGAGAAGGAGAAGAAAGAAACTCACTGAGCTGTGCACAGCTAAAGGAATGCTAGACTAGAAGTTCAGCCTCTGATATGTGATGTTTGGGGTTTCCTGTTCATCAAAGGAATTGGCTTTCAAAATAAAGGATCCAGTAACCATCAGAGAGCAACAAACCTTCTTAACTTCAAGCACCTGCCAGCTCTAATGCAACATCAAATCAAATTATTCTCTAGCATGGGGAAAATGCAGTAACTCCAGAGCACTTTATTGATAGATACTTAAATTGACAGTGATACAACTGCACCCTCACTGAGCCAAAGAAGCACTTCTGTTACCTGGAAATACAAGACTCATAGATGCATTACTCTCTGTCAGTACTAAGATACTAAGTGATGCTTTGGGAGGACAAGTTTTACTTTTAAGTATCACAGAGACCTAAGTGCTTGTATTCACACCTGACAGCAGAGCCCCAGCTGCCACTTGATTAGGAGCTTTTGTAAATGTCATCTACTATGAAGACAGAAAGGTTCTGATAACTATCAACAACAGCATGCGTCTTTATGATCTTAGTGCAGCCAGGTGTAAACAAGTTGTTCCTGAAGAACTAGGAGAGATAGAGCCTTTGTATCCATAGTAAAGGTATCTTAGGCTATGTTTGCAGTGACAGAAACATTCAAAGAATAAAAAACTTAACCACAGTACTCTGCATTTTCCTTTAACTCCTGATTGCCCTGGATTGTTTTCAACTGCCCTGATTCTGCCCAATATATGCCACAAAACAGAATGCAGGAGATCATGCAGTATTAGATTGATTCCCCCAACATCAGTTACAGCACAGATGTGCATACCTTCCATCCAGCAGCTCTATTTCAACTGCATAACCCAATGCCATAGGAGGAGGCATTTCAAGGCTGGAGAGGAGCTACAGGAGTACAGCCTGAAAATACATTTTCCAGCTGGGACACCTGAAGGGAACTAATACACTGTGCAGTGCCACAATTTCTCTCTTCCCTAGCACAGAGGTTCATAAAGGAGAGGAGATATCACAGTAGTGTCAGAGGCAAAGCCTGGCTTCACTGATGGGTAAGATGGCTATCGGGGCTTGAACATGAGCCAGTAACTTGCCTTAGCATCAAAGGCAGTTAACAGTGTCCTGGGCTTCATTAAGTGTTGCCAGCAGGTCAATGGAGGTGATGCTTCCTACTATGCAGCACTAATCAGGTCACATTTGGAGTGCTGGGTCTAGGTCTGCACTTCCCTGAGCAAGAGATGGAGACAGATAGACACAGAATCCACCAAAAGCCAACAGAGATGATTAAAGTACCTCATGGATAAGCAAAGTCAAAGAGCTGAGACTCTTCAACCTGGAGAAGTGAAAGCTTAGGGGGATCTCATAAGTGTGTAGCCATACCTGTAGGACCAGGGTGCAGTAAGGACAGAGACAGGCTCTTTACAGTGGTGCCCAATGACAAGACCAAAGGCAATATGCACACACGGAAGAACAGGGGGTTCTCTCTGAACATAAAGAAACACCTCTTTTTTTCTTACTGTGAGTTTGTCCAAGTACTGGCACAAGTTGCTCAGAAGCTTTTGGAGTCTCTCCTCCTTGAAGATATTAAAAAGCCATCTGGACATGCTGCTAAGCAATTCTGGTATAGGTGGGTATGCCTGAGCAGGTGTATTGAACAGGATGGCCACCAGAAGTCTTTTCCACTCTTAACCACTCTGTGATTCTGTATGCTTTCACCTTTTCCCACAGCTACAAGATGCACGGAGCAGACAGACCTCCTTGAGAGTTCAGTTTCTAAAAAAAAACTGTCAGCTCTTGTGATCTTCCTCTATATTGTCTCCTCTAGGTACATTAGAAGAATAGGACATACTTTTAGGACACACATCATCTTTCATCCTCCCCCTACGCAAAGACTGCAATACTCAACAGCCTGGACTGGACCAATTTCCATAACAGTACATAAAGACAAACGTTTCAGGCTAGTTGATTTACTAAAAAAAGAAACATGGCTAATCTGACCAATTTTTTTTTCCATTAGTTGGATATACTTCTGTGCTACAATGAACAAATTGTATAAATGCTGAGCTACTATTCCTATTAACTATTGCTATTTTTCCTGTAAAAATGTGAGCTCAGAACACACATAAAAGACTTTCAGGTATTGGGAAGCATGGCTGACATGGTTAACTATATGTCAAACCCACATTTCAAGCACCAAGCTATGTCTACGTTTTCTCTCACTGGGTCTATTCCAAAAGCAAAAAAGAAAAGAAGATCCACTGCCTCTGATTTCTGTTGTTTGTATCAGACAAAGAGATGACTGGGAAAGGCAATAGGCATTTCTGAGTTTTCTTTCTCAAGAGATGAACTCACTATTTTCATATATGTGTAATTTGCATATGATTTACATAATTTTTTTCCAGCATCCTATTTTAATTTTTAATCTGTATGCACCCCTGGGATCATCACTTTGCCACTCGGGTTTTCATCAGATATCTTCCTACACATGAATAGGCTCTGCAAAACAGTAGCATGCTGTGGGCTCTGTCTCAGCTCCAAGGACAGTTCACTTTAAAGGAACTTCAAAACATGCAGTCTCTGGGAGTTTTGTTTATGCAGTAGTTGTGTTTACAAGGCAACAATCCCATTGTTTTCAATAGGGACTAATTATACACCATTTCCTTTGCCCTTCTGTTTCATTCTACAATCCCAGGGGATCCAGATTTAGCCCTATGGCTGTGAATGGGACTTCTCAGGAAGTTCCTTTGGTGCCTGCTCTTCCTCCCTTCCTGGATAGGAAGGGGCCCCAGGCATCATCCAAGCCCAGAGGTGATCCAGAGCACACCTAGATAATACTTGAGGAAGCATGTGCCAGGAAGCCCACACCTTGTTCTGTGTTTCCCTTGGAGGACACCTATATCTATTCCTGAACATGTAATTTTCCCCATTCCTCTTTTCCTACATATCACTTCTAATGTTTCCCCCTGAAATTCAAAAAGCCAACAGGACAGAAGAGTTAAACAAGGTAGGCAATTAAGTGTGAATGATGCCTTTACTACTCCTCTGTTTGGATCTTATTTAAATCCCAGGTCTTCTCTGACTTTAATCCTTGATCATTTGTAATTCTCCTAAATTTTTGTACAATTGCTGCATAGTTGCTTTACCTTTCTGTTTTCATAAAGTTGAACAAATACACACATGCATATTTAAAATGAGGCCTAAGAAAGTCCTTTCTTTGCCAATAACATCAGGACTTCATCTGCATACTGACAGAAAGACAAGAAGTGGCAGACCTGCTATGTCCTTTAATCACAGGAATCCTGTATAGCTGATTATTGCACATGCCACACAGCAGAGTGGATTCACAGCTCAAGTATATTAGTAGTAGCTCTGACTGAAAATGCCCTGAAGTTTACTGCTTTTTCATCTACCAAGACCAGTAGGTTTGCATGGGCAGTAGAAAAGGAGCATTACAACTTCTTTTTTGAAGAGATGTCATCATAATTCCTCCCCTTAACTGTTCAGCAACTAACTTTTAATCATCAGAGAATTCTCCCTTCTCACTCTTCTGTGCACTGTCTCAGGAACAGGAGGTTGAATGTGAACAGCTTTGTGGATCTAGAAATATTGCAAAACTTGTTCACTTAATGGAAATGCAATAAGTTTCTGGCTCCCTTCATTCACTGTCACTCTATGGATGTTGCTGAGGATTTCCATATAAACACTTTGGTGCATGGACTCTTTATGTACTTTTGAAGCAGCATGGGATCAGATATAATGGACTTTAAGAGTTTTTTAGGATTCCATTCAGGAGTCAAAATATCTGAGTAATAAATCCTGCCCTGGAGTACAGCACGACCTTAAAATCAGGATACAAACAGACTGCATTTTTGCCTGTACTTCAGAGAGGAAGTACAGGGCAGGATTTGCCACCTTCAACTCATGAAATCAAATCTGATTTAACAAAACTTAATGCTGCTTTGGCTCACCTTCCAGGTGGAACAAATAGGAAGGGTTTCTCACAAAGAACAATATGTGCAAAAAACTACAAAAGATAATCCTGGTAAATAAACCTTTCATTAATATTCAATACAGCAAGTCAGCCATACCATACAGTAACACTACACCACTTCATAAGCTGCTGGTGCAGATGTTAGGACTATGACCACTGGTCCTTTTTCTTTGCAGGTTGTGTGCTTTCTAAAGCTTGTAACAGAGGTGGGCTGGTGACATGATGCCTTCTGATATAATTGTTTCAAGCAATTGAATTTAAGATTGATGACTAAAGTGTATATAGAAACTTCTGGTTTATATAGAAACCAAGTGCTGCTTCACAGTTCACTGCCACTGGCTATCTGCTGGTGAGTACCAGCAGACAGCTCTTCTCAGAGACACCTTTCTAGCAACTGGTGTCCAGTTGTGATGCTAAAGCATTTAGTCACACAAATATGCTCTGCATTTTAAAATCAATACTCTTTTTAAACTCCTTCTTTTAAATCTCTGCATTGAAGCCAAACCGTTAAGCACTTCAGACATGAAAAATGCCACTGGAAGTATCTTGCCAGAGTTACCAATATTACTTCACATAAACTACCAACACCCATAAAAGTAGTCATGAACATAATCTAACACTCTTTCCCCAAAGCTGCCTTCCCACTTAAAAGGAGACAGTTTTGTCTTAATACTACATAAATTTAAAATTTATATCTTTAAAAGTCACCAGGCTTCACATCCATTTGCTGCCATCTGTGATAAAAGAAGAAAAGACCCAAGGCTTGAGTCCAATAATTTATTGCACTGTGCTTGCAAGGTCCTTGATAAAGGCCCTGAGCAAAGACACTGACACTGGCTAAAACACAGTATCAGTCTTAGTTAATTTACATATGGCTCTTTAAATCGAAACATTAACCAATGAAAAATACTTTTGTTTGTTTAGTTCCTCTGGAAGCCACTAAATTAAATACCTGTGAAAAGCAGTCAATTTTCTAGTTACACCATAGGATAATTTATTGCAGATACCATGGAGAACCAGGCAGTAATACATGCTACATCTCCCCCACATCTCCCAACAGACACCTTGTTTTTAAGGCACATCACTAATTCTGGATGGAAAAATCCTTTAAGTCTTTCTAGAGACAGTGTTATTTCAGCAGCTTCAAAGGCAAGCAGGCCACAGTGAATGCTGAGTCAGTACAACAGAAGAAATATCAGGACAAACCAGTTTTGGCCTCTTGGTGGAGAAGGAGCTATCTGCCAGCCTACAGGTGCATAGCAGAAGGTATATGTACCTTCAAGGATCTCTGTGACAATGATATAAGGCCTTCAACCTCAATACTAGTGCTACTGCAGATGCAACACAGAGACGGTTAAATCCATGCCCCCTTAAAAGGTCTTAGCAGAAATAGCTCTCTGCACAGGAAGAAGTATATCCATACTGAACTGAATATACTCACTTTGTAGTTTAAAATTCCAGATTTTGGCAAAGGAAGAAAATGTTTGGATATTTTTTCCCCCTCAGATTTGACAGAGATTTCTTAAATTTGCTTATATAATAGTTTAAAAAAAATAATACCCACTTGAGACCAAATAATATTTTGATTTACTGGGGCTGCATAAGAGTCAGAACATAATGTGGCCTGAAAAATCTGTAATTCTGAATTTATGGTGATGTTCAAGGTGGAAAAATCATGAATTGTTTTTAAATCAACGGCCAGCAGTTGGGGGGAAAGACCATGTCCCTCCTCTAGGCTAATATAATGTGGTACAGTGTCACAAAATAAAGTCTGTACATTCTGAAGATGCCTTTTCCAGAGTACATTTCATAGCAAATAGCGATTATTACCAGTATACTTATTTGGTAATAATTACAGATTTGGGAGGGGAGAAGTAAATCAGTATCAACTAAATGAGCTTAGTATTCTGCTACTCATATCACTTCAAGCATAAGCATCCTATTCTGCAAAATGTCAGTTTTATTAGGAGAGGAAAACACACTTTGCACTTGGAGCACATATATATTGGCACCTACATATTATAGCACCTATGACTTTCAGAGAGTCTTTTTTCTCCTTGGCTTTCCATTCTTTGCACACTTCCTAGAGGGTTACAATTACAACAACTTGACATTTAAGAATAGCAATTACTCTCATTTAATCATGGAGCACATTTTATCACTATGCAACAGAGCTTCTCATCCTGTAACTAACTGAAGACCACTTGTTTGGAAAATCCTGTTACTTCAGTAAGGTTTAATGTGCAAGTCTAACAACAGAATCATGTCTTGAATTAAAATCTCCTTTTAGGTTTTCTTAAGGCTGTCTGCCTCATATGTGTAAATTATTTGTCTTCATCTAAAGATCTATTTTTAAAAAAGAATAGAATTGAAACTCAATATTCTAAACAGCAAAAATTACTGTAAGTAGTTTCAGAGAAAGTTAACATATTTATAATCTCTACTTCAAGTCTGTTTCCAAAAGTGTTAAATGACTTGCTCCACTTGAGCAATAAAAAAATTCCCTAGAAATTCTCTGTATGTGATTAGCTGTGTGTGGAGACCAGAGCAAGAAAAGTTTAGTTTTCAGTTGAGTCCATTTAAACTAAATCATGCTGGCATTTGCAAAGTACAAAATAAAAGAGAGAAAAATATAAAGAGGAAAACACTAGAACATAATCTGGGGACCAGATCTATTACCACACTTCAAGAATGCAAGACCCAAAAATGGAAAGAAAAAAAAAGAATGTGAAAAATTTAGTCCATAAAAAGCAATCAGCATGCCATATAGCAGAACTGCAAAGGACCTCAGCTACCCATGTATGTGGGGAAGAAACAAATAAAATTTGATTTTTTAATGCTTTGAGTCGTAATAATGACTGACTATCAATACTAAAAGTGAAAGAATATGCAACATTAATCCAGAATCCTTATCCCTATCTCCAATGGCTATAAATCTACTTTAAGTCCTTGGAGTTGAAAAAGAATTAAGTGGTACTGACTGAGCAAGTTGTGTACCCTCTCCCCTTTCCCAATACACTTGGCAGGTTTCATCACTCTGCACAACAGTGAGAAGGAGGAGTGAGGTGATTGGAAAGGTACTAAATTGACAGATATGAAATGTATCATCATGCAGCAGTAGCTGCAAGAGAAAAACCATGCACTGCCATTTAATGGAAAGAGATGATGTTTGCACATAAGAAAAATGTTCAGAGGACTGATTGCAGCTGCTATGACAACAAGAGAGGATGTGACATAATGACCCAAGAGACTGTTTCATGTTGTTCCAGTGAACCATTCTACTCACCAGCTGGGAAGCCAGTAGAGGCTTCATTAAGTGCTTCTATTCAGTAATTACTGCATCCTTCCCTGCACCACAACTCTAAATTTCCATACAGTCATAACACAGAGCTGTTGGATGTAATCATGAGGGTCCATTTCTCAGTCCTAAAAATTTCAAGCCTGTAGCTGTTAGAAATTTAGAATCGAGTTTCAGCAGATTTTTTAGGTACAAGCTCTGTCAGCTGGCAAGGAGAAATAGGGAGCAAAATGATACCAGCATAACCTTGCTGAAGTCTTGCAAGCAAGCCATGGAAAAGCTGCATTATTTTCCTACCTTGTATTTAGGGTAGTTCCTTCTCCGACATACAGCAGCTTTAACTGGAAAAGACCAGGGCAGATCCTTTTGTCATTTAAACCATTGGAGTTCTCCTGACTGCAGTGGTGTGATGAATATTTACTGCTGGTTAGGATTCTGCCCCTTGATTTGACTTGCACTACTACACAAATAAGTGAATTATAGGTCCAGGAGCCTTTTGCTTTCTTAGTTATGCAAAGCTACAGAACTAGGAAAAATGAACTTGTATTTACACTATGTGAAAACAATAGACAAATTAGCAGAGCACAAGGGTTTGAAAGAGAAAATTTTCAGCAAAAACAGAAATCCCCAAAGACAGTTAGTTTGAAAGCTTCTAGAGTTTGAGCAGCAGCGAGGGCGGGGGGGGGGGGGGGGGGGGGAGGAGGAAGAACACTGGGAGGTGGGGCGGCAGGGCAGGGGAGGGGGAGGAGGAGGAGATCTGGTTTTCAACATGGGAGAAGGAACTGTCTCGAGAGAAGGTTCTCCCTGTCAGAGCCTGCCTGCTCAGGAACAGGCCTGCCTCTTGCCTGCCTAAAACTGCTCAAAAGGCACAGAAAAATTAAAACCTCTTTATTTCTTTTGAAATATAGGGATTCTAGAAAATCTAAATCTTTAAAATAATACCTTTGTATCAATTCAGAAGGCACTGTGAGCAGGAATAGTTGGCCAAAAACCAGAGAGGAAAATAGCAGAAGCAATGTTATTTCTCATCATGTTAAAATTGGATCCCTCCTTGTAGGGAGTAACATCATTTGTTGTCTGTAAAAGAGGCCTGACTGCATTTCTTTCCTTCCTTCACGGAAGATGGATAGGGGGAGAAACTCTTGGTTTAGAATCTGGCATAAGGAGAATAGGTGTCCTCATCTCTAGCCAGGTGTCTCCACCTTCTGCCCTATTTGCACCTTGAGTTTGGATCAAAAATCACCACAAAGCAAAACTCAGCACTTCTATAGTAACTGGAGGGAAAGCTTTTACATGCAAGAAGTGTAATAGAGTGTTTTCATAAAGAAAATTACTTAAAAGACTTATAAAGAACTGCTGTGAGCTAGACTAAGTGCTTCAGTGCCACATCCTTCCTCTGCCACAACACCTAAGTTACAGTAGAACTCCTCACCACTTCACTTCATTCTATAAATCTAGTTTTAAAAATTTGTTTTATACAATGGATAGGACAGTGTTGCCAGATGCTTCTGGATATAAAAAGTAGAAAATTTGAGTTTGAGGAAAATATCTTCCTATTCATATTTATCATTATCCCAGGTTTAAAGACAGTGGACCAACCTCTAGAACGTCATTACAACAGCAAGTAACAATTAACTGGCATTCTAAGCTAATAGTCTCTCATTTGCACAGCAGTGATAAGGCAATCCACAGGGGGAAAAAAGGCCTTAATTTCCTCTCTGTTATGTTTTATTGGGGGAAAAAGTAGCCAAAATCAAACAAGAGCTCAAATACAGTATCTTGTGTATATAAAACTCCACATACTCTGAAATTTGTAACACAAACAATGGCAAATAAAGATCTTGAAGCCTTCATCTGCAACAGATTGAGCTTTCTAGATCAAATTAAGTTGCATGATTCCAGTTCTTGAATAGTCCCACTAAATGGCTCACACTGTGGGTCCAATCTTTCCATCAACTACCAGTACAAGAATTCCATAAAAGTGGAATATTCAAAATCCTCACTGGGCCAGTGCACTTCAATCCTCCTCAGAGTCTCTGTCAAAACAGTTGCGTCTAGAGGAAAAGGATTTGCAACTACCTTGTTTGTTTATACAGAATAAAGCTACATAGTATTGTCAAAGGTTTGCCTTTCTGCTATGGCACATCCCTCTCTTCTGCAGGGATCTGTGAAGTCCTTGGCAAGTGTGCAGTTCCCACAGCTGTTGTGTCCCAACACCAATCTGGTAAGCAGCTAAAGTGAAAATTAGAACAGTTGAGAACCTGCTCTAGTTTGCTCTGCTCTGTAAGCAGATGCTGTCCAACTCTAGAGACACAAGGGTATTTAACTACAAGCCTTCAGGAAGTAGCTCTTCTTGCACCAGGTTTCTTCTTTGCCTTCATAATTTCATATTCAATGTTAGGGCCTGGTCTTTCACTAATTTTCATTTAAATTTTTATTAGGTCTCATGATCAGTATATCAGTCAGTATAGATGTGAATCTCAAGTTTTCAAAACACTATGAAGATCATGATTTCTTAGAAGTCAGTATAAATGTGAATCAACATGCATAATGTTTTCATAGTGTCATTTTGGTTGGAAAAGACATTTAAGACCATTGAGACCAATTGCAAACTGTACACTGCCAAATACACCAAAAGAAGCAATGGAATGACCAAACATCCTTTTCCAGTGCTCTCAACCATGCAGTTAGAGATGATGATAGTGAAGATGGAAGTTACAATTATTACCATGCTTCCCTTCTAATAATACAGGTATTTCATCATGGACCTACCCAAACTCCCAGTGTGTTGTTCCCACTCTGTCTGCAACAGAGTTGGACAACAATTTGCAAATCTTGCATGACAAATAGTATGATTCATTTTGTACCCAAAGGGAAGCTACTTTCTCTCAAACTAATATTTCTCTGTTCCTCAAGGGTATCAGCCTTCTCTCTCAGCTAATACTACAGTAGCAGATGCAGCAGCTCAACATTTCCCAAGAATGTCTTAAAAATCATCAGGGCACAAAAAATAGAATTCTCGTCTGATGGAAAAAAAGACATTTAAGCCCATCCCTAACACACTAATGTTACTGTGGGGTTTCTTGGATAGATTCATTTTCTTCAGTATAGTGATTAACGAATACTTGAATCATTTAGGTCAATCTACCACACAGTGATGGTAATACTACACAGCATGTTTACAAAGTTTTTGCGGTTATGTGATTCAATACAATTCACATTTGCCCAGATACAAGAATAAATGTTATATAATACACAGGTCACAGAATCAACACACTGTGTGCATCAAATACAGATGCACATGAAAAAAAGTAGCACAGAAGCTGCAATGCAACAACTGTCCCAAGAAGCAGAAAAAACTTGAGTCTTGCTTTAAGACAATTTAAAGGGGATCACTCTAACATGATTTCTCCCCCACTGTTTTAATCAACCCCTTTCCACCAATAAGGAGAAACTATATTTGAGTAGATATAAGTGAAAAAAATAACAGTTTACTAACAAGCAAAACTGCAACAGGCAGAAAATAACAGTAATTATTCACTAGATACAAAATTGATAAATCTCACAAACTCCCTGAGAACAAAGAAGAATCCAAAATGGCAAAGTACCCCTTTCAAGATGGCATCCATCACAGGCAACTACATGTAGGGAGACAAAGCAGAAATGGCATCTGACCAAGATGGCAGCATTTGCTGGCAACCACGCAGTTTGGGAGACAAAGGGGAAAGGATGGCAGTAAACCTTTCTGGGAAGGTATGAGCTTACAAAGCAGTTCTAGTGGCGTATGGGAATTGCAAGCACATGTGGGGCCAGCTCCACCCCTCACTGCTTCCTTCTGCCACCCACTGTATTCCACCAGTGTTGGTGCTGCTGTCCTCTGAGCCACTGGTGTGTTGAAGTGGAGAGAAACAGTCCCCCAGAATCAACATGGGGTGGCCCGGTGAGGTACCAGCTCAAGCTTTGCACTGCCAATAGAGGTTTGCAAAATTCACTCTGAAACAGTTTTGGATTGCAGAAATGCAGGTTTTTTTTCTGGGTAGCTAGCCCAGAACTCCTTCCCCCTCCCCCCAAAACAACCTCTGCCTTAAGCAAAATGCCACAACACATGAGAACACAAAAAGGAAGCCTCTGCCCACACTACCTCAGCTTTAAGGTTAAAGCCAAGAAGTGTGCAAGGGATGAGAAAGCAAACCAACAGGTGAAAAAGGGAATTCTGCCTGTGTGCCCCAACCTGGGGCAAGTGTACCACACCTGCCTGCCCCATGAGTCTTGCTCCAGACCTCCAGATACGCCACCTTAAAGAGACAGTAACCTCACAGAGACAGTAACAATTTTTGGGCTCAGAAAGATATTAAATACTGTAACATTTTTGATTACCCAAGACAACCTTCAGTTCTAAACCCTTAGTCATTTGACCCTAAAATTGGTCCTGTTGTATTGCGAGCATGAGTAGCAATAAAGACAACAGAGCAACAATCCAGCAATCCTGTTGGTTTGTTCCTGAATTAAAGAGAAAAAAAAAAAAAAGAAAAAAAAAAACCAAAAAAACAAGCAAAAAAACCCCCAAAAATCCCAAAAACAAAACCAAAAAGCAACAAACCACCAACCAAAAAAACCAAACCTGAAGAGAAAGAATATGTTCATCCACCAGACTGACACAAAGTGATAAAAACCCAATACTAATAATGATGCTGAGAGTGGATGAGATTATGATGGGGGATGCAAAAGTGAGCATATTGCAACAACCTGTGGAGGACCTTCCCATTAGAGAAAGAAATTTCAAAAGTAGCATTGGCTTGGCAGTTTCACTTTAAAGTGCTGTATGAACATTAAAAGATAGTTGGGATATCTTAACTATGTAAAGATATTTTAATGAAACATATATCTCCAGTTTTTTTCAACAAGCCTAATGTTTGCATGATGTTAATGATTGCAAAAACAAATTCTTCATGAATCAAAGGGCTAAACAGGTATGTCCATCCACACCAAAAAAAGCTTGTATCCATCGTTATTAGATGAAATACTGGCCCAATTATGTTAGTATCACAGAGGAAAAGCTTTCCTGATTTCACAATGGCAAGGAAGTGAAATCTCTGTCTTCTTAAAAGTATTCAAAAGGAATTTCTATTGATTATTACGAGTAAGTTATCCATATACTTTAACTTGGATTTAATCTAAAAATTCAAATGGGATGTAAGATTGCTTTGCTTCTAAGATCTATATGGATATGTATAGGGGTACATATATATATATGCACACCCTAGTAAGATAAGCATTTGTAGCAAAGCAGTCTGCTCAGAGAATCCTCAAATTTTGTGTAGCAAGTCTATTGGAAAAAGCCCTTTCACTTTGAGAAACCTCACTTTCCCCTAAGACATCAAACATAAACATGAAACAGCACTCTCCAAACAACTACAGCAATCCATCCTAAAATTCCTAATCTTTCCTCAATATTTCTCATTGCCTCAGCAATTTTTTTTCTCGTGTTTGTGAACTTTTACGTATATATCTTTATGCAAAGTGAGAAATGACAAAAGATTACAGAATTAGGAAATACTGGCTAAGTAAACAATAAAGTATTGCAAAGAAAGCCAAGGCTCCCAAGGACGACATTCTGGGCTCATGGGAAGGAAATGCAGCTAGCAAGCTGGAAACCTGCAATCCTTACCCAGGCTTTCCTGAGGTAAGGTTCCAAAACAAAAGTACTGCAAACATCTTGGTGAACTTGGGCCAAAACCCAAGCAAAAAGAAAAGAATGTAGAGTGGCTGCATATCAAAGGCAAGTTTCTTGGCCAAAAGAAATACAGAAGACGGAATGCAAAACTAATTCAGGCAAAAATTGCAGGCATCTGTACATTTTAGAGGCACTTATTGACACATGGCAGTTGACAACAGCTGTCTTTTAGCTGTACTTACTGGAACTACTAAGAAAGACAGGTAAGAAAAGAAAAAAAGAGAAGAGAAGAGAAGAGAAGAGAAGAGAAGAGAAGAGAAGAGAAGAGAAGAGAAGAGAAGAGAAGAGAAGAGAAGAGAAGAGAAGAGAAGAGAAGAGAAGAGAAATAAGACTAATTAAATCAGGCTTACCGATTGCAAAGTTATAGCCATCAATACTGAATGTAGCACTTTGGCATTTTTTAAATGCATCCTTTCTGCTGCTTGGGTCTGTCATGATTCCTGCCAGCTTGTACTTTCAGTAGCTGCCTCTCTCTCCCTCGTGGAAGCAAAGCACTCAAGCTCACTCTAGCTGCCCTTGAGACAGCACACACACACCACACCTCACTTCTTACAGGGATCTGAGAGGCGTGCACCCAAGAATTTTCTCCTCCCCCAAACACTCTCATTGGCAAGTTACCTACATGCCTGCTCAGAGTTCAACTGGTTAGAGGCTCCCCTATCAAAGCCAGCAGTCAATTAGTAAAAGACTACCAAGTCAATAAGCCAGCTGTATCTGTCAAATCTCTGTGTAGGAGGTAGCACACAAAAAACCAATAAAGGGTTAGATTTTGCTGTTATCTACCCACTGATGCTGCCTGTATTCCTTGCTATGCTGGAACCAGTTTCTGTGGCTCCTCTTACTCACAGAAATTTCTGACTTGCAGCAAATTGTGCTCAGATTTCAGCTCTTCAGAGAGGCAGTGTGTTTTAATAATTCAAGATATAATGAATCAACCCAAATACATTACACCATCAGTCATCTGCTACTTATGTAAACAGTGAGTCTCTAGAGACTCAACTGAGAGCACAGAACTAGAGATTATCAGTAAAGAAGAACACAGGAAAACAACATGTAATTTAGCAGTAATGTTGATAAGCTGAGCAAAATGTTCATGCATGCAGACACACAACACAGTCTTCCAAGCTCTTCCTTCTCCTTGTTGTTTCTCATGGTTTGCAAATTCATGTTTCTAGTTTTTTTACTTAGTAATGTTTAGAAATGTTGACTCAGAGTACATGCTAGCAATCCACTGGTAAAAGGCAGGCAAGTCCTAAGAACAGACAAAATTTCTTTGTCTGTTCCTAAGAACAGACAAAATTTAGAGTCAAAGCTGGCAAAGTTTTCACAAGAAGGCCAGCTGCAAGTCAAAGTTTTATGAGTAGGCATCTAAGGAAACACGGTCAACATCTTAATGATCCCAAAACACATAAATCTGTGCAATTCTTTCTTTTTCTTGCAATATATGTTAAAACTATAAATGTGCTATTTGAATGTTCCAGTTTTTATGTTCCCAAGAAAAAACTTAAATTCCACATAAATGCATCAAATTTTGCATTGGTCTGGATCAAAAGCACTTGGAAACACTAAGTTGCAAGAAGACTACCATCAAAGCAATAGCCAGGACACAGTTTACTGAAAGCTTGCTCAATGCACTCCTAAAGGTTTACAAAATATAAGCAAATGTGGTCAAGTTTAGGGTATAAACCTCAACCCTACCTTGGTTTCTCAACAAAAGCTCAAGTCAGATAAGAATGCTGCACTTTTAAAAGGGTGGAAGAGAATCACTACTGAACTCCAGCAGTTAATTTAAATTCCACTTAGTTCTACCACAGTGGAGAGCCTCAGCCAAGTAGAGCTTTTTTATTATTTTTTTAATTATTTATTTGGATGTTCAATAATATAAGGCAAGTTCATTTAGAAAACAGCTTCTAGCAGTGAGGGTTTGTTGGGCTTTTTTCATAAGTCATTGTTTTGAAACAAAAACAACTACTTACATATAACATTTCCAACACTTGCAACTGGAATGAAAAGTGTAAACAACATTTCTGGAATTTAAAAGAGTTGCTGCTCTTTATAGATACTTTATAGCCCCTGCAATGAAGACTGCTCATGCAGTTTACTGAAATCCATCATGTAGCTGCCCCTCCAAAAGAAGGTAGGAAAATAATCTAAGTATAAAACATTTTAAGGAATTATTTTGTCTGTCACTGTCATATAGATCATATAAGCACCAGTGCTCTTCCTAAGACAGCAAAAGCACAGAGAATGATTCATAGTATATTTAGAAAGCAGAAAGTTAAATGTTACCTAAATGAAAGGTAAGGAACCCTAACAGTTTCAAAATTTTGGAACTATCAGGTTTGGGGTTTTTTTAAATTTAATTATTTGCTGACACTATTTTCTTCCTTAAGCCATAAAACACTTATTCATAAAGAAAAATTGTGGGAAGATACCAGTAATGATTTGATGAAGTTTCAGTCGTGAAACTGAAGTTGGAGGAGAAATGTTCTTCTCAAAAAACAGCAGGCAGAGACACTCGTGCTTCCTCCTTGGCTTTGGACCATGTACTCACACACAGGAAGCAGGAGAATTATATTTGCATTTCTCTTCTGAGGAGAGCATCCAGATCACCTACTGCTGTGATGCTAATTTCTGAGCTACTTCACTGGTGTTTCAGCCATGTTGTAAGATTGCCAGAGAGAAAATGATCTGGTCCTTAAGTGGCTGAGTACTTTGAAGCTACCTTACAATACTTATTTAAGGTCCATCTAATACTAAGTCAAACATTTGTAGTAGTTTGATAAACTCATTTAGGTCAAAGTGAACATTTGTACCACAAAGAATAAAGACACTCAGGAGAGTAAAGTGATCAAATAAGTTTAGAAGCCAGATTATCCATACTGTTGGAGAGGGCCCTTAACTGGCTGGTTGCAGAGGGATCCTCTCTCCATTCAAAACTGCAGAGGTAATCACATTGGGGTGAAAAGAGAAAGGTTTTGATCTGCAAGTTTTCCAAGAAGAAAACAGTTTCTTCCCAGCTCCAGTTAAAATTTAATCCAGCTGCTCAAAGAATTACCTAATTGTATCAGAAACTTGATACCTGGTCCTATCTGATTCTTTGCATTTTGCTGTTCAGCTCTTGGCTAGATTTCAAGTCTGCATTTACATCCTGCTTTCCCAAACAATTCCTTCAGATTCATTCAAGGTATAGGTGGTTTACCTTCCACTGCCAGGAAGAACCAATATAGATTACCAGGCACTTCTTGTGGCTGCAGTTCACTGTCATGTAGAGCAATAGATGTGTCATTTGTAAACTATCTGATTCCTTTGAGGTAAAAAGCACAGTGTGAATCAAAAATATTTATGATTATTGCTGTAAAAAGACCACAGTCTGCATAATAACCTTTGATTTGACAGCCCATTAAACAGCAGTTGCTTTGACATTTTGCCTTTACTTTCCTATGTGTAGAAGAGTTTGCATGTTTTAAGGAAGTCTATTTTAACCAATGATCATCTCAAATTAAACAAAATACCAATCTGTCAGGAAAATCCAGAAACACCAGAGGCTTATGTCCAAAAAGGAGACAGAGGAGTCCTTCAACTTTATGCAAATAAAGGGAGAGTGTTCACAGGGGCACACATCCACAGGGTTTTCTCTCTCTCACTAAGGGTTTCAGAGGGTGCAGCCTCCATTTTATCCTAACTCTCAGCCACTCGTTGCCTTCTTTTTTCCCCCATAGGCTGAGGTACTAGGAAGGCACAGCCTTCTTGAACTGCCTAGTCCATATTCCCCCTTGAACTTATTATTTTATCCCAAAATTCGGAAGTTCAGGCTTGTGCAGATCCTTGTCTCTTTCAGGAGCCAAACTGTCTGAGTCTGGTAACAAACTTGCTGCCCAAAGTCAGTAGAGACATTAGGACTCATTTTAAAGATATTAACACCCATACATTCACCCACCAAATTATTTGTAAAGACATTAATGCACATCTTTCCTATCATATCTTAATCTCCAAAATGCATACTAGAAAAAGTGGTGAAAAAACAGCCACAGGAAACACTTCCTATTTCTAACCAGTCCTTTTTCTGCCCTTTGGCATGAAAAAGTATACTACTGATGTAAATTTGCTTCAGCAAGACTGAAGGATTTTTAATTGCAGTTTACACTTTCCAAATATAATCTAAAATAATCAGTTGCATGGATAAATACTTCTTCATATAAACTAAAGGCATAATTTATTCTTTCAGTCTTGTATCCCCTGACTCATGTAGTGTGAAAAATTGTAAATTAGAGCATTAAATAAAATCCCAACTCCACAAATGTCAAGGGCAAAATGCCCACTCACTTCAACAGGGCTGAAGCTCTGTCCTGTTGGTTTTTCATATCTGTGCTTCTCTTTACTTAGTTCCTAACACAAGCAAATTTCACAGGTGCAGTGATAAAGTGATAAATTTAGGTCTCAGGTACCCATATGCCTTTTGTAGTGCCAGACACTAAAGTTATCAGAATTAGGATCTCTGAATTTTTATCTTATCAGAAATATTTCTGGTATCCTAAATCAGTGGACAACCTGACTTTTAATACAAAAAAAAAAAAAGAATAAAATACAGCCATCCTAGATAAGACCAAAGGTCCATTAAAAACAGTACCCTATATCAAGCTTTGTATCGTATCTCCATCAGTGCTCAAAAGTAAATGCTTCAAAAATTATAAAGATGTTAAAAATTATCAAGAACAAGGTAGACTGTGGTGATACTTGGTATTCAGTCACCACCAACTTGGGTACCTCATGGACTGTGTAGATTCTGTGTGATCATAAATAGTCCAAAATTTTCTGTTCAATCAGCTTAAACTTTAGCACCCTCAGCATCCTCCATCAGAAAGGTCTGCAGCTTAACTAAAAATCACATGAACACTTCCTGCTATTGTTTGTTTTGAACCTTTCTCCTTCTCACTACCTGGTTGCTCTCTAACCTAATACTCAGTATCAATTTTGAAGTCTTCTGGCTATAAATCCAGAGGTGAGGTGTGATCACGTAAGTGGCAGAGGCATCCCCAGCAGGCAGGATTTCTAGTGGTAGGGAACCCCTGAGATAGTAGATTCCAGTGAGAGAGACCACAAAAGCACAAGGAAGCTCCTGCCTTTGAAAATATTGATTCCACCACTGAATTTCCTTAAACTTCAATTGAATAATTTTTATAAGCATATATTTTTGAGAGATGTTTTAAAGGGCTGTCTCACCACTAATTTCAGTATCACCTGAAAACATTTACTATCCCAAAGAAGAGTTATATGAATGAGCATGATGCTCTAAAAATTAATAAATCTTTTAAGAAAATTTCCAACTTCACAAAAGACATTCAGCTGTAATCACTGAGGTGTTTGGTGTATTTCTCACAATCAGCAATGAACTTAGGTATTGCAGGTTGTTTATGCAAAGATGCTATTCTTCCCTGAAAGCTTTACCATTTTCTAGACGCATTTCATCTGCATGTTGTGATTGTCAGGACTATTCACCACATACATGGTTTTTTAGGTGTAGCAGCCAGAAGGCAATATGACTTTTTAATGAAAGCTGTTTAAATCAGCAGGTTCTAGTGTTTTCTGCTTGCCACCTTTTTTTCCCTTGCCACAAGCTGAAAAAATGAATAGTCTTCAGTTTGCTGGAGTATTTTCTTGCTTCATGCTACTTTATATTTCCCAATAAACACACATTTTGTGCTATTTAAAGTGACTTTGCACAATAGGTGAAAATCCAAATGCATCCAGGAAATACAAAGCACAGAAAAGAAAAAAAAAAAAAGTAATGTTATTTTGAGCTTGGACTTCATCTCAACTATTTCAAGCAGCTCTACAACTCAGAGAAAGTGCATTATTTTCTTTAAAAGCACAGAAGGAATCTACACCATCTAGTTTCAGTCACTTGGCTGAGTTGCCTAAATGAGGAACCCTGTGACTCCCACTGCAGTGAGCAGGGAGTCCCAAAGGTGAGTTGGAGCTCCTAAAATCTGAAACACTCTCTAGAGAAGCTCCTTCTTAAATACCCAGAGAGACTGAAGCATTTGAGAGCTGGAAGAGATAGTTTAGTGAAGAGGCTTAAGCTAAGCATCAGGATCATCAGCAATGGCTTATGCTTTCTTCAGATTGCCTGCCAACAGTAATATTGTAAGTTTGATCCTCTTCAAACTAGATGCAATTTGCTAGCAGCAGTGATGGCCATCTTTTGTACTGTGTCCAGTAAAAATGCAATATTAGCAGCTACTATAATCATATAGCTTTCCAGTGCAACTTGAAATCAGGAAAAACAAAGTAGTGGAGGAGTATCTGGTCTGGATATTTGCAAAGGTAAACAATGGGAAAGAAGCTCTCGTAGGAAAAGAGAACATGAAGGCCCTAAAGAATCTCACAAATACACTAATCCCTGTGTATTTTCTTCACACACTAACTTGCAGGCCCTGGTACCATGAAGACTAAAAGCAGCCCTGTCTCCAGGTATAGTTTCATTTTCTAAATGAAAATTTTCTCCTTGTTGGGGGCAGGGGGAGGGGAGGAGGAGGGTTTTAAAAAAATAATGGAGTTTCAACAGCAAAACATTTTTAATCCTCTAATGCCAGTCTTTTCTAAACAGTGCTGCTTGATCAGATTTCATTTGTCTTTATATATTTGTTTTATCTCTTTGGTCTTGTTCAGCACACTAGTT
Organism: Molothrus aeneus; assembly: GCF_037042795.1. Lineage (NCBI taxonomy): Eukaryota > Metazoa > Chordata > Aves > Passeriformes > Icteridae > Molothrus > Molothrus aeneus. The sequence continues at coordinate 57,702,930 of NC_089646.1, forward strand.
AAGTATGATTCTCCAGCGTAATGTGATTCTTTGTATTACAGCAAGCAGCTGTTGAAAGCAAGTCAACCAAAATCAGGACCAATAAAACTTATACCATTACTCAGCAAAATAAAACTTGTGGTAGCAGTGTTAAAAACAGGTTGCAAAAGAATTAACACTACACAGTTTTGTCATACACATGTGGTAAAGACAGGCTCCTGCTTCCAACAGTATTCATGGGAATATACCGTAATTAAGGTGATACTAAAAGATTTCCTTTCTATCTTGCCAGAGAGATTTCTGATCCTCCTGGTACTTGCACCATGTTTACTTTGTTCATGGTTTTGCCTTTATTCCTTCCAGCTAGCCCTCTTGAAAAGTCACCACACAGTGAAACAGCAGTAACGAGCTAGTCATTGCAACCCATTTGATTCCCCAGTACGTATCATTCTTACTGAGGTTTTGGGCTGTAGCCAGTTGTGTTGATTTTGACTGGTGCAGAGTTAATTTTCTTCACAGTAGTTGGTATGTGGCTGTGTTCATATTTGTGCTGGTAATGCAGATGTTTTAATCACTGCAGAGGAGTGCTGACACAGCCTTTTCTGCTTCACATGCTGCCATGCTGGCAAAGGGACTGGGGATGCATGGGAAGTTGACAAAAGACACAGCCAGGGCATCTGATTCCAACTGACCAAACGGGTAGTCCATACCATAGACATCATGCTCAGTATATGTGGCAGGGAAGAAGGAAGAAGCAGGGGACATCTGGCATTATGACATTTGTCTTCCCAACTAACCATTACATGTGATGGAGCCCTGCTTTCCTGGGAATAGCTGAACACTTATCTCCCCATCAGAAGTGGTAAATTAATTCCTTGTTTTGCTTTGCTTGTGTGCATGGCTTTTTCTTTACCTATTAAACTTTGACTCAGCCCAGGAGTTTTCTCATTTTCTTCCAATTCTCTCACTCATGCCACTGGTGGAGGAATGAGGGAGCAGCTGCATGCTGGGGCTCAACCACAACAGCAGTTAAATATAGAAAAATAACTTGCTTTCCAATTCACACATTATACCACTATTCTGTTTCCTCTCTCTTAACCCTGAATTTTTTTCTTCTTCTGTCCTCCCTATTCTACAAATGTAGTTTTAAATGTATTCCATTTTACTAAAGGAATTCACCGACATGTTTTTTCTATGATGTAAAAATCTTGAGTGCATGCTACAACAGACAGAGTTAGAAAGCAGATCATCTGATGGTGCAAATCAGTGCAACTTCACCAGATTCAGAAAAGTTGTCTTAGATCTTAGGATCAAGATCTGCTCCTTTGCCTCCAGCCTGGAGGAAAAACTGAACTTTCATGCTTGAACAGCTTCTTAGCCAATGTCCTGAATGCCAGCCTACTCATGTCAGTATATGGCTTTTAATATACTGTTGTTCCACACAGTAAATTAATTATATATCCTTCCTCCCAAAGGAGTTGAGAGCCCTGCTTTTCTCTATTTTCATATACCCTGAGTGTATACTCATATACCTGAACAGCAGATGTTACTTCTGGCGAGATTTTTACACTTGATGGATTCAAAACCACAATTTGAATAAATGTGTTTGAATTACCATGAAAGCCACACTCATCAAGTTATCTAAAAAAATTAAGAAGCATCCAGGTAACATGGACAACCTAATTCTCTACAGGTGCTCCAAGCCATTCCCTCCCTAAGGCAACTGCTCCTTCTTCAATTATACAAACACAAGTAAGTAAAATGAGATACAACTACAACATTCAAAAGGTATTAAAAACTAGACTGCCTGCTACAGCTACCCAGTTCCTAGACCTAAGGATTTTGACCAGATTAAAGCACTCTTCATGCTACATGAATGCATCCTATATACTATTTGCAGAACTATCTGTTTTCTGTGTTGATACAGATCTACTTGATGAAATGGAAATTAAGCCTCAGAACAGTGATTTAAAATATACACATAGCACAAACCCACACACCAGAATGGTGATTTAAAATATACACAGCATAAACCCACACACCACAACAACATACACACAAACAACTTTTTAACTGCATGTGCAGTACAATGGTCATTGTTCTACACAATCTCTTGAGAGAAGGTCAGACAAAGCTGCCTTGTTCACAGAGAAATTAGATCAGCAAATACTACTCTGAAAGGAAAGAGAGGAGAAGAAGAGGTTTGCACACTATCTGCTTCATATATAATAGTAAGTGCTGAATTTAAAGGCAGTCACTCTGGGTTCCCTCTAGCAGTATAGTGGCCATGCTACAGGAAATGAGCAACAGGTATCAGACCTACCTTCAACATGCATGTAGCAGATTTACTTCCATTTCAATATTAACTAATTTTATTTCTCTGATCAAACTACCAAATCATTAAAAACAAGGCTGCCATAGTGAATGCTTGAATCATTGGCATACTTAAGCTACAGAAATGAAAAAGCTTCCCTTGAATTATATATAGTGTAAGCTAATATCTTGCTGTTACTAAAAAGTCAGAGATTCAACAAGCATATTTTTCATAAAGAGAATTCCATTGTTGTCAAAACCCATAATGAGATTTCCATTTATCTTATTCTTTTAATCTGGTTTTTAAAAGTTATTTGAAAAGTGAGTGCATCAAGAATTGCCAGATAGATTTTTATTTTATATATATCTATAAAACCCCACACCTTCCTAAAACATCTGATGCAGCAAAACTAGTTCAGATACGTCGTATATTATTTTAAATATAAGAGATCCTGCACAAAATATAATTCCATTTGGCTGCCAACTACCTCTTGCTAACAGACTCTGGTTTAAGTCTCTGTATTGCAACTTGCAGCTCTATCCCAGGACTCAGAACTTTGCAGAAAGTTGGAAGCCTAGAAAGCAATTAATTTCATTTAATTAGCCTAAGTTAATCAGGTAGATACCCTCTGTGATCAAGGAAGAAGCATAGGTACCTCCAGAGATGGGATAATTCAACACTGTTTTTCTTTCCATGCCGAAAGAGCCTATCTGACTAATTTATCTGTTTGCCTAAAAATTGAGTCTGTGGCTATACAGGAGCTGAATCCTGCCCTTCATTTTTAAATACCAGGACAGATCAGAGTAATTTTTTTCACTTGCAGATTGGAAATAGTAAGCACTGTTCCACTGGCTCTTCAGAATTGCTACATCAGTGACCAGGTAAGGGGTTTGGAGTTGTCTGTACCCATACAGCAAGGACTCCTCCATGCCACCTTGCCTACCCAAAATCTGGCAATGTCAAGTGGACAGCTGATCCCCATAAACCTACTTTGGATGGGCACCATGTTCTCAGCCTACTCAGAAGGGCCAGGAGCAGAAGAGGCATTGTCTGAAAACCACCTAAATAACCAAATACTTTCAGCCATGCAAATTTTTTTCTGAGTTACGTCATACCAATGGCAGAAAAAACAGAAGAGATCCTCTTCACAGGATCATGCAGCTTCCAAGGAGTGATATAACAGAACTACCTATCTATGAGACTGCTACTACAATATGCTATGTGCAACTAAACTATCAGATAACTTTGTCCTGATAACCTGAATGATTTCAGGAGCGACAAGGGAATACAGAAGAATGCAGAAGAATGGACTTGGACTGCAGAGGGAGCAGTGTGTTAGGAGAACTGTTTTTTTTTTATGGTACCTACACACTAACACACAGAGGTATTGCTAGAGTTGGGGGAAGGGGAGCAAGGGATGGATTAAAAAAAATTGATTTCATTTCATTTTGTTCATGGACATAATAAGACAGTCTGGTTTCTTCATGCAACTCCAACATAATTAATTATTTACTAAAGTGTTTTAGCCTTACCACTTTTCTTCTCACAAGATGTCCTGGTTTTGGCAAGGACTTAAGAATTAATTTTGCCCATTAGCCATGAGGGCAGCAGAGTCTGGAACCATGTGGACATGTCTAAGTTGTTATTCTATACCACCTTACATCATCATCGGGAGAAGTAAGGGAATCTTGCTCCCAAAGAAAAGGTGAGTGTAGTTTGAGGTCAGGGGAGGTCAGGGCAAGTGGAGGGTCTGTCCAACATTGTTTTTCATTGCCACAGCCTTGGTGAGCATTATTCATGTTAATCAGCCTCTCTCTTTGTACATTTTTGTAATTGTTGCTGCTACTGTTTGTTTCCTTTTATCATTGTTATTTCCAATAACATGTTCTTATCTCAACTTGGAACTTGGAATCTTCTTTTTTTTGTGTGCTTCCAACTGGAAGAAGAGGGTAACCAGGTACTAGCATCGTTTTTGTTAGAGGACTGAATTGAAGAATACAAGTCTTAAACAATGACAGCCTTATTTGCCGTGCAATATGGGGCACAAAGGATTATGATAACAACAGATCTGCCCAGAACATGTTGGAAACAAATTTGATCTAAGCATTTGTGTATTAGGTGCAGAGCCACTGGTGATAAGGTCTGTTCATGTGGGTGTGGTACCTAATCCTGTATATATTCTTGTATGTGCTCCTCATGATGGTTTTTTTCAGAGTAGAGAGAAGGATCAAAATTACTTTGTTGCTGTAGTATGTGATATCAGCTTAGGACATGATACCACCAAAGGCAATGATCATCATTTGGGATGTGTATTCAGTGTTGCTCTACTGTTGCCTTGGGTGCCACCTCTGCAAATTCAGTAATAATCATACCCAGTCTGTGAGGGGAAAGAGAAGAATTATTTTTCCAGGTTTTTATTTCCTCTTCCTCCTTCAGGACTGCTACAACAAATTTTGAATTCCCTTTGGGTGTTCAGGAAAACATGTTTCTAAGTCTGCCAGGTCTCCTCAGTGCAGTCCACACCAAATCAGGATGGATATTTCTAGGAAGGTCATTTAAAGATCTACCCTGAGGGTGGATTGTCAAAGACTGGCATAGAAGGTGGAGAAAATGGGCTGGTTTTTGAGGAAATTCTCTGCTCCAGTGGTCTGGAAGTTCACCCTTGAACAACTACAGGATCCTCTTAAAGTGACAAGGAGAATGATATGGCAGCTCCAGAGACAAGTGATTTATTGCAGTGTGGTGGTGCCCTGGTTGCTATTTATCACACTGCTCAGTACTAGACTGCACCCTCAGTGGGAGAAGGCAAAAGCAAACCAATACACATTCTGGCCACTCAAACTACAGAGGAACCTGAGGAACTACCTGTGCCGATGGCAATCACTCCTACACAGAAGAAGAAATCCAAGATAAATCAGTTCACAGAGTGAGGGATGAAGAGGAAGTAGGGCCTTGTTTTGGGGATAGTTTTTATCCCATATCCATTTTTGGTTTTGTCGTGTGTCTTTAATGGTCACTGCCTCTCCCAGCCCCCAGCACTGGGAGTATTGTCATGGGTGAGAGGACTGGGGGCCAGGGGGCATCCTGCGAGGACTGGGGGCCAGGGGCTGCTGCTTCCTTCTAGTGGGAGGGAACAACTCAGCAGTCACACAGCACAGATGTCTGACTGGAGGTACTGTTGTCTTGTGATCTTTGTCGGTCTCTTTTTTTTCCCCTTTTCCTTCAGCCCTGTGCCTGGGGCTTGCTGTCTTCCTTCTCTGGTCCTCTGCTTGCCTGGGGGCCCAGACCCAGAGTGCGCTGTACTAGAAGCCAGGAGCCAGGAGCCCTGCCCTCTGTGCAGCGGCCTGACCCCAGGACCAGCCTTTGCCAGTGAGCTATGCAAGGGAGATACCCTGTTCAGCCCTGCTTTTTTCTGTCACTGCTTCTGGGCTTTTTACTATGCTTTAACCCACCCACCCAGACACCCCCTGGCTTCTGGCAGGGCTCTGGAGACTTTGCTACACTTTGTTTGCCACCCCAGGTGTGCCCGCCTCTGCTGTTCCAGCCTGTTGCTCCTAGGTTTCCTGCTGCAGTCCATCCAGCTTCCTGAGTGGCACTGAGACTGCCTGCCACCCATGAGTTCGCAAAGGAAGCCCCTCGTCTCTCTGTTCCTCTGGCTCAGCTGCCATCAACCAGTGGAGAGGCTGCTGAACTCAGGCTACAGCGCCCCCTGCAGCCACAAGGGAATCATTGCACCTCTGCCCTGCCTCGCCGGGAGCCAACAGCGCCCCTGGCTGCAACTACACCAAAGGGGGAAAGTGCTCGATGGCCCAGAGAAGGCTATTCCTGGGTTTCTGGTTTTGTTTGTTGATATTGCCATTGCTGTTATTTGTTTGTCTTGTTATACATATATATACTAATAAAGAACTGTTGTTCCTCTTCCCATATCTTTGTGTGAAAGATTACCCTGTAATTTCAAAGTTATAATAATTTGGAGGAAAGCAGGTCATGTTTTTTCATTCCAAAGGAGGTACCTACCTTCTTTGGCAGACACCTGTCCTTTAAACCAGGACAGGCCATCATGACAGGCAGAAAAGGCAGGGCCAGAGATGACCAACTGATCCCTCTCCCTGAGTGAGCTGTGAGATATGCAAAAATAGTTCAGGATGAGCTTCTGCTGACCTAGCTGCTTTGATGCTGGGATATTGCAGCTGATGTTATGAAACATAGTGGTAGTGAAGCCATGCAACTGGGATCCCTGTCCTGCAAATACAAACATTGGCAAGATTGGGAAGAGGACAGAAACTCAGCCTCTGGAGTTTATTCACACTAATGTCAAGTGTGAATAAAAGTTATTCTCTCAAGGATGATCTAGTAGTGCACACAAGCAGGGGAATACTGTGGGGAAATGTATCCAGTACCTGAGAGAGTTAGCTGTGCTAAAGATAATCTGTAGGGATTCAAATAACAAAGCAGTGCCCTGCAAGTTGACTGCATTTAATCCATGTCATGGAAGCCTTTATGGAGCATGCCATTGCTGTATGCCTACTCATTAGCATTGATGTCAATGAAAGAAGGAGAATGAACATTGGTTCAGGTGATTACTCAACTCGGACAATATGAAGACCATTTTTTTTCCTCCCTATCTACCTGCACCTCACTGTAAAGGACTGCAGAGGGATTTGAAATACTCAAGCAAACTAGAGAGGAAACATCCTGTATCCTGTCAGTATGGACCAGAGTCTCTGCTACTAGGAATAAGCATAACCACAGGGATGACATGAGGAAAGTGGGAGTGGAAAAACCCACCGCTGCTCCAGTAGCATGGGTACATGAGTTGAGAAGAACAACCACCATAGGAAATTCTTCAAAGAAAAATGCCACTCCAGTTTCCAGTAGCAAATCCTCAGACCAAAGAGAAAGCCTGATTTTCATTCTAATGCTCTGGAAGGGACTTTCCAGTCATATTTACAAGAAGTGAACAATGAGTACCATGACCAAAACATGCCCCTGACTCCAGCAAAGTGGAGGAAAGAGATAATTGAATCTATTGTACTGTGTGGATCCCATGGCCTGGAACATCAGACCAACAAGAGTGTAAGGCTTTAGTTGACACCTGCAGACAATGTACCCAGATGCCATGAAGATCTGTAGGGGCATAATCTGCCACTATTTCTGTAGTGACAGGGGAATCAGCACAGCTGACTGTACTGGAAATTGTGGACATGTCTAAGTTGTTATTCTATACCACTGCACATCATCATCGGTGGGGAGAAGTATCTTGCTCCAAAGAAGGTGGGCATGGTTTGAGGTCAGGGGAAAGCATGGCAGGTGGAGGGTCCTTCCAACATTGCTTTTCATTGCCCCAGGCATTTTTCATGTAAATTACCCTCTCTCTTTGTACACTTTTGTAATTGTTGCTGCTACTGTTTGTTTCCTTATCTCACTGCTGTTTCCAGAAACTTGTTCTTATCTCAATCCATAATCGTTGTCTTTTGTGCTTTCAACTGGAAGCAAGAAGGAAGGGAGTGCCAGTGGAATTTTGCTAAGTGTACTAAATTGGGGGATACCATTCCTAAACCACTACACAAGATCAGTTTTAGTGTTCTGAGTATTCCGATCACATAGTGGTAATATGACAACTGGTAAGGTTTGTGGGATCCACAATCTCACAATCACAGGCAGCAAAAATAAAGATATTTAGCTCAAGACATTTCTGCCTCTGCAACTATGCACTCCACACGTCACTAGACAATCTCACATGCCAAACTGAGCTGCAGGCCTTGAATGTACAATGGTCCAGAGAACAGTGACAAGAGATCCAGGCTAGTACAAGGAAGCAGCGATACTTTTGGTCTCTGCATTGGTAGGAGCTTTGATAAATGAAAATTCCCAGAATATTCAAGAAAGAAGGTCCCCATTCACTTTTCAAGGTGTCAAAAATAGGTTAGAAACTGTTGTAAAATAGTTAATAACTCTTAAGCATATACTGTTGAAAGGTTTGGTTATTATATGGTAAAAGGGGTTTAAAGGGTAGTTACAAGAAATATGGTACTCATCTCACTGAGTTACACCTAAGTAATGTGCACCCCCCAAGCAAAAACAAGCCAGCCTGGAGGGAACTGTAAGAGCCAATCAGCGCCTTAATCTTTATGCAAATGAAGGATCCCAACAGAAACCAATCCAAAGGAACAAAAAACAGTATAAAAGGGGTCATCCAAGTCAGTGAGAGTATGCCTCTCGACCCTGAACATCAGGAACATCCCTGCTCAAAAGGAAGAAGATCCAGCGCTGGCACTGCAGCATCCTCACTTGTTGACTGGGAATGCTCCTGCTCTACCCGTGGACCCCCTATGCCTTAGGCCTTATAGAAAAAGCTGAAATCACTTATGCACCGAGAGTGTGTTCCCATTTATAGCAGTGGCATAGCAAAAAAATTAACAGTGAAGCAGAAAAACAAACACAACAGTCACTAATCCCACCCAAGTGAAAAGTTCTTCCTGACCCCTAACTCTGGATACAGATTTAAAGAGAATTTAAAGCAGCAGTGAAATTTTTCCATTATTGTTAAGAAACTGTTATTTTTTATTTAATTATGTCTATATTTACAGCAGGTATTCACAAATTTGTGACTTAAGCAGAATTCATAGTAGCTAATTACACATTTCAGAGAGGTGATATATGAGGGAATTAGCTTTGGTGATAAGCTGAAGTTATTTTTTGTGTTATTATGCTGATATAAATACTTTGCACAAATTATTGCTGATTTGAAGAAAAAGTCTGGAGCAATCTCTTTCAATACTCCTTGCCTGATAACCAATACCAAGTGCTCACACAGAGCCAGCAGACTATGAAAAGTAATACAGGAAGAAATTAGTTTTCTTTAGATTCACGTAGCCTTTGTACACCTTCATCAAAACAGGCAATTTGGACCAAGAAAATAGTTACAGGTGGTGCATGTAAAAAAACCCCAAAATTCTCAGGAGGTTCAATAAGAAACAACTTGCAAACTTTAGAATATTCAGTGAGAATAAGCCACTTGGCAAACCTTAACTTAGCAGACTCTAAAATAGTCATATATATTCATATAAGTCACTCAAGGCATTGACTGAACTTTTTGGTCTGGCTTAAAATATGTTTTGAAAAGAAGAAGAAAGAGAAAGAAATAAAATGTAGAAAGAAAGAAAGCTAGATGGCTACCACCCTAGGATCCAGCATGGTCTCAGCAGCTTTCAACTCCAGGGTAGTGGAGTGTGCCACTCAAAATGCATCACCATACTTTTATCAGTTACAGTCCACTGAGGCCCTCCCACAGGTGAGCTTATGCTAATTTCAGCTCCCAAGTGTCACATCTGAGCTTTACACAAAGCCAGAGTTTTCCCAGAAGTCCCATGTGGTTGGCTGTTCCCCATTACAGTGCAGACCACCAGCTGACATTTCAAATGTTCATGTGAGCAGGCTCGAGGGGCTATGGGTGCTGTGCACCCACCTTGGCAGAGCTTTCCATGTTCTCCAACCACTTCACACCTGGTTGTTTTGAGCCTGGCAAATGCTTCTCCAGTTTTCTACAAGAGTAAAATCCTGAAAGTTAGGGGAATATAGTCTGGTATTTCTGTATCTGCACTTTAAATGTAGCCTGCCAAAACTTTGCAGTGATTCAAGAAAAACATCCTTATTAAAGACACATCCTGATCTCTCTGATTATTTTTATATTAAGTAATTACTCTGTGAAATTCTGCTCAAAACAGAAATCTCCTAGAAAGAACAATATATATCCTTCAACTAGACGTAAATAAAATAGAATACCATTTTTAGTGCTTACCAAGTCAAGGCTCCTAAAAATTTTATTTCTAGTTCAATGGATCTTTGAAATACTTTGAAACAAGCAGTAAATTAATTTCTTTCAAGTATATTCCCAACATCCTCCAATTGGGCTTCATGGACTCCATGGTGTATCAGGTGATGTGAGGAGAGAGATTCTGTGGGATGCAGCTTCCAGTGACGAGTGCCTCCCAGAACCATAATTTTATGTTCTGGGCCCTGCTAAGCAAAGTGGCCCTGGGACAGTTATTCCTTCTTTACAGCTCCAGGCAACAGCTGCAGTTGGTCACAGGTCCTCCTTCTTTTTGATGCATGAGAAAAGAGTAAGGAGCAAAGAAATGCTGAGGTGCTGGGCTGCAGGTACAGGAGGAGTAGTCCTTCCTTGCAAGGAACATGATGCAAGAAATTTGACAGATTTGTAGTTTGTCACATCAGAATTGAGGGTTTTTTTGAGGGTTTTTTTTGTTAGTTGGTTGGTTTTTTGCAGTAGTACACAATAACCCTTGACACTACAGCTCAGTAAATGTGCTTCATGAAATGTAGCAATTTTATCTGCTCACCTGTATGTCACAAAGCTATGTGACTAATGATGAAGTAATTTTCTTTATAGTTTAAACAGTAGTTAATAATCCTCAGGGCTTGTGTTCTGGATTTACTACATTTTCTTTGTTAATTTTACTGCAAGTCCTTTAACCAGGTCTATGCAGTTGAAAAATCATCGTTCCCTCTCTTGTCACCCAGCAACTCCTCAGGACAAAGAAGCACATGGTAAAGTCAGCTGATTAAGTTATTTATCTAATAAGTGTCACAATATCTTTGCCTTAGTTTCACCAAAGTTACAGAACCAGGAGAACACTCATGGACTTCTGAATTTCAGGGGTGTTGTCCATTATGCAAAAAGCATCAGGCACACATTATTTGCTACAGACTGATAGCAGTGTTATAGATGAGTAATGTAATAGCTGGCTTTCACAATTAAGAGATAGATATATAGTAATGTTATTGCAATATGCCCTCCCCATAGACCTTGTTATAAAGGATCAATTGAGGAGCCAAATTATCAAAAATGTGAAAAGATTTTATTTATCTTTTCCTGCAACCAAAATACGGTCCTCAAAACCACCACAGCCAAAGAGACAGTGTCGAGCCCATGAACCTAGATCTGACCTCTATCACATTGGACCCTTCCCCGTTCATGAGAGCTGCTTCTAGTGGGGATGTTTTATACAGTTTATTGTGCCCAAGGCAGAGGAGTCCCACTTTCTTTTGTAACTCTGCATATTCAAAGCTGGTTCTTTCACTGTGCAGAGCTGGACAATTGCCATTTCCTGGTCGATAGCCAGTGTTAATCCAGTCCAGGGAAGTGACATATTCAGATGTATCTTTCTGGTGACTTCAGCTATCTTGATCAATGTTATCAACAGGGTGATGATCGCTCTTAGGCATCTTCTGATGACTCAGGATAGTGGTGATCATTGTGCTGGGTGGTTTATTCATAAGCTAAGTGACGATTGTTCTCCTGCTGCCTCCAGGAATCTCAGAATTTGAGTAGACAGTAGACGTCTGCCTTTTGGGCTGCTTGTGGTCACACACATGTTTGGATTTCACAATCTTTATAAAATACATTCTCTCCATAGGATGAATTATTTCACAATATATATTACAGACCTCTTTTCCCTCCCCCTTGTAGTAGCCTTAGTAGTCATGACATTTGGGGAAGGCCAACTTATTACCAGGCGGCACAGCATAACAACACCTGACCTCCAATCAAGATATAAGAAAGTAATCTTCACCAATAAACAGCAGAGAAAGTTTGTGAAAAATGCGTATTATATGATTGGCTTTTCGCAAATATTAAAATTAATATTGTATGTGTTATGTTAGAAAGTTATGCTGTATTAACTCTCTTAAGTAGTGTGATAAATATAGTTTTAGGTTATCACATAATGTTAAAATAGAAACTGTACAATGTGAGATATTTTTTAACTAGCTACGAGATAAGCAAGAAATTCTTCGCACAGAGGTAACAGCAACAAGCCCCAAGAAAAGAAATATTGTCTCCTTATTGGAAAGACAAACTTTCTTCCACTCCTTTTCATCTTGAGGTGCCAACAGGATTAAGGAGATGTTGACAATAACCAGAGAATATCCTTTGTTTGAAAAGAATTTATGCATCATATATGACATATATGAATATGCAACAGACTATTGCTTTTAAGGGTTAATCCTTTGTTAAGTGTGTGCTTTCGGGGCTTAATTGCCCTAGGAAAGCATCCAAACATTTGTAATTCTTTGCTTTTATTGTCCTTTATTGTCCTAACTCTGATTGTTCCGATTCTTATTTCTCTAATTTGTATTACTATTTTTATAACAATTTTATTACTATTAAGCTTTTAAAGTTTTAAAACAAGTGATTGGCATTTTTCACAAGTTGACTGACAAAACTTTGGGAGGGGCCAAGGGTATAAAAGGCAGAGCATCCATTTTGCATAGAAGCACACGGCTGGTAGTCACAGGGGCTGCCAGCACTGACACAAGACAGAGAACTGGAGGAGACTGAGGAAGAGCTCATTAACTCCTCTTATCAGAAAAGTGTGAAACGACAGGGATGAAATCACGGTATGAGAAATGACCACTCACTTTTTAAATTTTATTAAACTTTAACAAAAATTACAACAAAGGACTAAATGAGGAAAAGTTGCAGTGCTGAGAGCCCCCCGTGACTATCAGCCATGTGGCTCATCTACAAAATGGATGCTCTGCCTTTTGTATCGTTAGCCTCTCCTTAAGTTTTGTCAGTCAACTCTTTCTCTGCTGTCCATTGGTAGAGATTACTTTTTACATATTGATTGGAGGTCAGGTGTTGTTATGCTGCGCCTCCTGGTAACAAGCCAGTTTCCTCTAAATGTCTTGACTACTAAGGCTATTACAAGGGTGGTGGGGGGAAAAGAGGACTATGGAAGGACATATTACAATAACATTACTATACATCTATACAATATCTATCTCTTAATTGTGAGAGCCAACTGTTACATTACTTATCTATAACAATGGGAAGGAATAAAATTTATTGACTTGATCTCAGGATGTCATACAGATAAGTCAGGATGGGAAACCTAAACACAAAGCCCCTGCAACATCAAAAGCTCTTGGGAATGTTTAAATAATGTATAAGCTAATAAATATGCATGTAATCCCAGCAATGTAACTGTATATAGAAAACATGATTTGAAGTTTTTTTGTGCTTTTTGGCCATTCATCTAAAGGACCCAGTGCTGGAAATACTGTCCTTCTTTTATCCTATTATTATTAAACTTTTAAAAATTCTTAGGAGTGAACTCTGTTTTTTTGCAGAGTTCAAACACTTCGCAACTTCACTTCCCTGTCATTCTTCAAGCTCTGTCTCTAGAATCACATGAACAGATGAAAAACACATCTTGGTGCAACATGAGCTAGCATTTTTGTCCTATAAGTGTGTAACATAATGTCATGGTTTGACACTGGCACAATGCAAGTGCCCCCATGAGGATAACTTCTCCCTGGTTTCTGCTGTGAGATGTGATCAGGAATAAGCAAAGCAGGCTCCCACTTGGAAATAAAGAAAACAAAACTTTATTAACTACACTACGACTATAGATAAAAAGGAACACACACAGGAAAAATGAAAACCTTACAAATACATTTCCTCCTCCCCCCACCAAATTCCAATACAATACATCTATTCCCCAAATCACCAACTCTTGGGCCAGCACTACCCTTCAGACAATCAATTCTCAGTCTATCAAGAGGAGAGGAGTCCTTCTTGTACCATGGGCTTCCCCTGGAAACACAGTTGAAGCCTCGAGTGTTTCTGTGTCACTCGTGGCACCGCCTGGAGAACATCTGCCATCGTGACTTCTTCCTTTTCATGTCCAGTGCTCTCACCACTGAACACGGACCAGAGCTGCTTCTAGGGTTGTCTTTTTAAGGATGCTCTGTCCCATTCCAAAAAAGGCAACGTCTCTCCTTTGGGACACCTGTCCCCCCCATATTTTTTCACCCCCTGGGGCCGAGGGGCACCAACACTGAACCCTCTTGGTTCTGAGGCATTGCCTCCCCCTAGAATGCAGTCTCTGTGTCATAAGGAGCATGGTTCTGTCCATGGCTATACAAAAAGAGTCCAGCAAAAGCCACTCCATCATCTCTTCCCACTAGGATTCTTCTCTACTCTTCCACTATCTCTCACTCACCCAGACCTCTCTCACACTTGCACATTTCCTTCCTCATCTTCCACTCTATCTCTCTTCTAAGAGAGGTCAATGTTCTGTAAAGTTCTCATTCTCCAAAAAGGGGTTAAAAGCTCCTACAAGCGGGCGGCTGAACCCCCCCTTCTTCTCCGTCCCAGCCGTGCTGCCGGCACAGGCCCATGTTTATCCAGTCTCAAGGTTACAGTCCCAGGCAGCGGCTCTCTTTCTCTCTCTCTGTGTCTCTCAGGGGGGGCTGCCCAATGGCTCCCGGTGTCTCTCTCTCACTCTCTTCCACCCTTCCACCCCCGGGCTCAGGCCTACCTCACCCGGCCACATGGCTTTTCCCCTCCCCCAGCCCAGCCAGCAGCTGGGCTGGGGGAGAGACCCGAACTCTTTCCCGCCGGAAAACAAAAAGGACCCTCCCAGGGGAGAGCTCTGCTTTTAACCCCGTGTTCTCAGAGGCGTGTCCATGTCCCAATGGCCAGGTTAGGTGCCAATATTAAAGTCTGAACATCCATTGGCCTGACCAGAGCATCCCAGAAAACACATTTCCTGTCAAACCACCACACATAACAACAGGATCCACAAGCACTTACATAATGCAGATGTTGTTAAGGTCTAAGAGCCTTGGGCAACCACACCAAGCAAATAGGATAATGCTGAATAAATGGTTAAGTGTGATTTTTCTAAAAGCACAGAAGAGGAAGAGACACTGGTATTTTATTTTATCTTCACACACAAAGAAAGGATTATATGACATCATCTAAAACTAAGTTACTTTATTTTCTCTGTTCGACATGTGGTTTTCACCCTGCAGGTGAAATGGCAAATTAAAAAGGAAAAGAAACTGTATTAATCACATCTCTTTGAAACCTTGATTTCATGATTTCTTCCAAGTTCTGTGAACAACTGATGCATGGACTCAGACTGGCAGGGAATCTAAGTTGTTTATTCAAAGAAACAAGCTCTTTTTATACACTTTCTCAAGGTACAGTATTTCCTTACATGGTAATTCTCACATTGCCATGTCAGCAACACACTTTCTTAATGTCCTTCTATGGGGTGATCACACACTGTTCATCTGTCAGTCAGCTTCTGTCAGGGTCCTCTCCATAGGCATCTGCCGTGTGACACCTCCTCACCCCAAGATCAGGTGGAGACAAGCCTCTCTGTGCCACCATGTGCTTCTTTGTGTTGCCATGTGCTTCTTCAGGTGCATCCTAGAGCCCAAAGTTCAATTCCATTCCATCTCTTCCGTATCACAGGCCTTCTGTCTTTGTTTGAAAGACAGGTGTCTGCTAAGGAAGGCAGGAGCCTCCCTTTGAATGCAAAATCTAAATGCCTTCCCTCCAAATTATTATAATTTTGAAATTTAGGGGCTCTCAGGCAAAGATATGAGAACTGAAATAACAGTTCTTTACTACTATGTATTGTGAAAAATGCATATTTTATGATAGGCTTTTTGCAAATATTAAAATTAATATTATATGTGTTATGTTAGAAAGTTATGCTATATTAATTTTCCTAAGTAGTGTGTTAAATATAGTTTTAGGTTATAACATAATGTTACAATAGAAACTATGCTACGTAAGATACTTTTTTTAAAGAGAGGAATGAGGTACTCACACTGAGATAGCAGCCACAGGACACCTAAATCCTTCAGAGAAAAATAATTGATTGCTCCCTTATCAGAAGAAACTAACTTCTTCCCACCTCGCTCAGCCCTGAAGATGCCATCAGAATTAAGATGAAGAAGTTGACACTGACCATACAGAATCTTTTGTTTGAATGGAATTTATGCATCATGTATGAGGTGTATGAATATGCAACAGGCTATTGCTTTTAAGGGTTAATCCTCTGTTAATGTGTGTCCTTTTTGGGGCTTATTTTGCCCAGAAAGAGGTACCCAGACTGTCTGTAACTCTTTGTTTTTATTGTCTTGTATTGTCCTAAATCCTAATTGTCGAAACTTTTATTACTCTAATTATATTACTATTTTTATAACCATTTTATTACTATTAGACTTTTAAAATTTTAAAAACAAGTGATTGGCGTTTTTCACATGTATGATAAAGCAAACAAACAACAGTTATGGCATTAGCTACAAACAGAACCACCAACCCAGTAATGGATTTCTCAGCTGCAGGTGCTTTCCCCGTTGATGCAGTAGCGATGGTCGCAGCTGCCAGGGGCGCTGTTGGCTCCTGGCCCGGCAGGGCAGGTGCGATGATTCCCCCGCAGCTGCAGGGGGCGCTGTGGTGTGAGCTCAGGGGCCACGTGTTAATGGCGGCTTGCCTGAGATGGGAAAGGATGGAAGAGAGGCTTTGTTTCACAAACCCCTAGGGCAATTGATCCCAGTGCCCCAACAGGACTTTTGGAAGCAGCAAGCTGGGACAGCAGGATGTCTCAGCTGGCAGGGGCTGCAGGCCTACAGTGAAGTGAAAGACTCAGAGCAGTACCAAAGAAGTGGTGGGGGCGGGGCAGCAGTGGCCCAGATCCTAGCAGGGCAGAGAGACACGAGTGGAGCATCCAGGGCATCCAAGTCCGGGATCCTATCATTGAGATGGTGATAGGTCCCTTTTTAGTAGGGTAGGTGATAATAAGGTCCCAGTTCAGTGGCTGCTCTCACAAGCAGAGGCTCACCCCATGGCAGAAGTAGCAGCTCTGGGCTGGACTCTGGTGGCAGCAGTGAATTCCCTTCCCCAAGCAGCAGCTCCAGCTGTCCTTCTCTGAAGCAGAGAGAGAGAGAGAGAGAGAGAGAGAGAGAGAGCCAGCAGCTGCCCCAGCTCTGCATCTCAGAGAGAAACTCCAGGTAAGAGAAGTGCAACCACATGCCTTCCTCCTCTGAGCTTAGCCACTTCTTTTGGTTTTTTTTAAGTACCCACTTGTGAGTGTTTCCTAGCAACTTATGGGAAAAAATTCTATAAGTAAAAAAGGAACAAAAGGAAAGAAACCTAACCCCCAACACCTTCAGCAGAAAGTACCATTATATACCTGGTATTACACAGTAACCTCCAGTTATGACAGTTTTTGTATCAATGCTACAATTGCCCCTCAACCCCAATAAATGTATCCTTCATTATAGTAGTTTAAGATTAAAGTCTCTTTGCAGCGGATCTTTAGCATCTGGGAGAGACATGCACTTTTTTTCGTAAATTCCCTTTTTTTTTTACCAGTCTCCATTTTTGGAGATTTGCAGTGGTGCAGAATGGAAACAGATCCACCATCTGAGTATCTTACCTTGGACCTCAAATTCCATCAGCAACAGCCAGTCTGAAAAAACCTTGATAAATAAACTCCAAAAACTGAAATGCAAGTTGAACAAGAAGAGCCACTGGATTTTGAATCACCTCTAAACCAGCCTTGTTATTTTGGCTACTGTTTTCTAGCTATTGACTAGGTGAAGGGGATATTAAATGGTAGCAGCAGAAACCAGCAGCATGGCCACTGCGCAGTGCTTCATGAGACTATCTTGATGCTGTGCAACATAAAAAACACATCAGACAGATCTATGGTGCAAGACATACAACTACAGACAGAACAATCCTAGCTGGAAGCTAGGAAAACACTAGGTAAACATTACATGCTGTTTTCTGTTAGATAATAGGTAACTGTGGAAGAGCCTACATTGACTCACATCTGAGATTTATCAGTCAAGTCTACTGGACCCTAGGCCATTGAAATTAACTATGTTTTAGCTATTGTAAAGCAGCTGAGGATTTGGAGGAAATTACTGAAGAACTGGTTCAGTTTTCTGTTTAGATGAACTGTGAAGTTAGTTCTATGAAAAACAAAGCAAAAACCCAGCCCAAAAACTGTTGTGGTGTGATGTAATAGCCTGTTTCAGCTATCACGGTTCTTTCCTCAGGTGTGCCAATACCCTCTCCCTTCCCCTCCCCTTGCATCCTGCTGAGAGCTGTCTGTCAATCTTGGTATTCCAGCAAGGGTGTCGTGTGATTGGCAGAGTTCAAAAGATGCCTCTCAGCCCTGGGGACATTGGGCATCGGGCATCCAGATGTCATTTGTCCCCTGAAACTTCCCCCCCCACCTGCTTGGTGGGATCCCTACCCCTTTCCTCTCCCTGGGGTTAAAAGACACTGCAACCACGCGGTTCATTGTTCTGTTGGAGCTGTTGCTGCATTCAGAGGCCTGTGTGCCAGGAATAAAGCTCCAGGTCAAAACCCGACTCCGGCAGAACCCGACTCCTTTTTCCTTCACCTTGCCTAAAGCCTTTCCGCCAGAGGTAAACCTGAGCTCCTGCATGCCTGGACTTATCCCAAGTGCCCAGCTGCAGCATCCAGCTAGCCAAAGGTGTCTCTGAGGTGAAACCACCTCAGTTGCCGCCTCTGGTCAAGCAGCAAGGTTCAGACGAGCCCAGGCACATTCCATCTGGCAATATTGGTACTTAATTCCAATAAAAAACAACCATGAGAAAATCTCCAAAATCAAGAACTTTAAACATAAAGAAAGATGATATAGATGCATTGCTCATCTTGTCCCTTTTTTCTTTTTCACTACTAGAGTAATTATTGTAGTTGCTGTAGTTTGAGTCCCCATCTCAGCTTTAGTACCCTCAAATGCAGTTTGGGTTCCTGCCTCAACTGCAGTCCTCTAAGAGTGCTGCATTGTGGCCCAATAGGCACTGTGGCCAGGTCCCAGTACAGAGGGAGAAGCTGCTGGTTTTCATTGCAGTTGGCAAGGCACCTTTCTATCAGAGGAGGCATCTGTTTGCCAGGGTTGATCACCTGTTCAGGTGTAAAGTCACAGATAAAAGGAAGGCCTTTCACTTTTTGTCCAATATTTAAACAGTTTTGGATTACTTAATAGTTTAGCATAATAGTGGTAAATTTAATCTTAGAGAATAAAAAAAAAATAAAGTATTCTCCATTTACACACAATCCAAGAAGGAGAGACAAAAGAAATATACATTTAAAAGTATCTCAAATCATATAGAGGTGCAGCAACATCCTTCTAAAGAAAAAGAACTTCTAATCAAATAGAAAAATAATCTAACTATTGAAGAAGTAGTAAGATAATGACTTATTTTAAGTTAGTAAACAAACAGTAAAACTCCATAAATGTTTATATCTATCATCCATAGAATGACATTTATTTCATTTGTATTCATCAACATACAATCATCAAGCCAGATTTTACCTATTTGAGAAGAACAGATTACAGCAAACCATACCTAGCCATATTTAACCATAATTTTAGAAAACATGTTGTCCTTAGATGCCCTGAAAGAGTTCAGTACTCTTACTCAACCATCTCATTGCTATTGTTGCTTTGGATACAAGAACTGCTTTGAATCAATTTATTAATTAAGTATTTGAACTTGGAAGACTCTTCACATTATAGCTTCAATCCAGCAAAGCACATAATGCACCTGTGCTCTTTAAGCACTAACATGCTTTCAATAAAGTATAACAATTTTTAACTTTAGAGTTCAATTGCATGCCTATATCTTGCTGGATTACAGCCTGAGTATTCAATACCTTGCAAGACAGACTCCAAGCAAGAATTTTTATTATGAAGGTAAGTAGGATAAATGTGATACTTTTTTTACTAAGTTTTTGAAACAGAAAAGAAGCATAAAATGCTTGCTTCTTAATTTGAAAAAATATTTTTACCTGATTAAAAACTTCAATACATGACAGTTCATCCAGTGCACAAATTCAGCTTTATGGGGTCCAACACCATATGATGTAAATAAACTAAGTTAACCAGATATGTTATTGCCCAATGATCCACATAAAACTCACAGCATTAACAAGAACACAGACCGGTTGGGTTCTGCAGAGTAAATTTGCTGTCTTCAGATTCACAGTATGATAAAGAACTACTGAGTTTACCAACAAATTTTATAAAATTTGTTGATAAAAGATTAATTTTAAATTATCTGCAGATTTTAATGTGAACCCTTTCTCCAATATCTTTGTCTTCAGATCGACCCTTATCCCTTACAGCTGAAGCTGATCCATTGTTATGAAGGTAGGAGATCAAAGGTAATTACAGGGTTTTTTTCCTAAAGAGAATTACAGTGTAACCATGGCAATAGGGGAAGCAAAAAACCTCACAGCAGTAGATAACTATAACTAGAAGCTCTTAGATCACTCTGCAGAGGTGCAACCAAGTTGGGTTCTACATTGCTCACACTCCCCATTTCTTGGAACCCAGGGCTGATGTTGCCTTCCCTTCCCAGGAGACATAGCCTCACTCTGCCCAGGGGCTTTCACTGATACAAAAGATAATGAGTAACCAGCTGGAGGAGTTTGGGGCACTACTGGGAATGAAGCTCAGTTATGTGACCCGCTGAATTTTCCGCTATGAACAGTCAATCCACCCTTCACAAGCAACAGGCCTTGCTTCCCACCTAGGGCAGAGCATTAGAATATAAAGATGTAGTATTCAGGCCCCTGGGTTTTCTCCTTAGTTGAGCTGGACACACATTCTAAAAACAGAGTCAGTGGAAAAAGGAATTAGGATTTCATCACATTTGTCACACCAACATAGCAAATTCCCTTACCATTCTCCATCCTTATGGCCAAATGAAGAATATCCACTGCCCAGCTTCTTTTCTTCCTCACTCCTTTAAATAATGACTGAATTGGCCAGGCAAGCTTTTTGAGTCCAATTATACTCTGCCTTGAACCATGTAATTGACTTTCTGAATGAGTTACTGTTCTGCTTGAAAGCATTCCAAATGAAGAGGCACAAGTGAAAGTGCTCTATAGCCCTCACAAGAGCGAAAAGTCAAGCCTGGGTAGCAGAGATTTAGAAAGTTTATTCTGACATCTAGCCTTTACTAAAACAACAGAGATAGCAATGCTTTCCTAGTGGGGAGGGATGCTATGTGTTTTTGGAATACAATCCAAGATCCCAGCAGGTAATATAAATTTTTTTGAAAGGTATTTATAGACAAAGAAAATAATTTTTCATTTGTCTCTTAATTTCTGCCCAAACAGATTTCAAACAGAGTTCCCTCACTCTATTCTTGCATTTTTTTAAGTTCAGTGTCCTCTGGAGAGCATAGAAAATCCTAACATATGGGAAAAATCAAGAACATAATAGGAAGTATCCCGTCCAACTTGTCCCCCTCTCTCTATCTTTCCTACAACTTAATAAAACCAGGAGAATAATATCTACCAACCAATTAAACTCAATAGGCTGAAGCTACTCGCAAGGGACCAGTCATAGTTTAAGCAAACAAATCTTATTTAACACTCTGGAGGACCATTAGCAGAAGGCTGCATTCAAGTTTTACCATTCTCTTTTCAGCTGTTTAATTGCCACACACTGAAATATGTTTGCCAGTTCTAAGAAAGGAATTCAGACAGATCAAATTGGAGTTTACTAATTAACTTACAGATGGGGCATTATAGGGGTGTACAAAATTGTTGTCTGAAGCCAGATAACAATTACAAAGCCAGATAAGGAATCACCTGGCTTTGCTCAGTCTCACAGAGGATAGGGCCTGTATGAGGATAAGTCAGCTCTGCTGACCCCTTACTCCTCCTCAGGACCACTTGGAGTTCATTCAGGAAGCCTGAATTATTCCTGGGATGTGTCCAAAGACCTTTTAAATGATCAGCCTCACACACACAAAATAACTTCATCTGATTTCTCTGCTCACACATTGGCCATAACTCTCTTCCTTAGACTCTTCCCAGTGTGTTTTCCAGTTCTCACATCTTAGAGATGGGGAGGCTTATGCCCTAATAGCATGCAGACCCAGACCCAGATCATGGCCGCTGATCTGCCATGTGCCAGTGTTGCTACCTTCACTGGCTTCACCCCCAAGAACCGGCCAAACCACATGCTGTCTGTTAAGCAGGCACAATTCTCTCTAGACCACCAGAAGCCTACCCACAAGCTTCTTGTACACTGCTATTCCAAAAAAGGTGCATAACAAGGAAAAAGGATGAAGGACATAAGACACAGACATGGCTGCATAGACATAATCTAAGATATCGACAAGGCTGCATTTCTCTTTTGTACAAGAGAAAAAGAAAAACTGCTGGCAAATAGTACTATTCAGAGCACTAGATGTTCTGCAAGTTCTAATTTCTTCATTAATGATTAGTGTATCCAAGCAGTAACAGGCTGCAATATTTTTGCTTTCTGAGAAAAAATTATATTTAAAGGATATTTAACACATCAGAAAGTCTTTCCTGTTTATGTGTACCAATAGGAATAAAAACAGTCGAACATCAGGTGTTAGGGGAAGAATTCATTATTTACTTGGTTTATGAATTCAATTATCACTATTTTCAAAGAGAGGGGCTAACTACAGTGAATGACTGGGAGATGGGAAAAAAAACAGCAAAATGGTAGTTTAAATCATTCCTATGGTATCTTCTATTTAAGTTGCTTGTGAGACAAAGTGACAAACCGGTCAGAGATCTTTACCAGTAACCACCTGGTCTGTGAGCTGCTTCTAAACAAAAACCATGCTGCGAAGATTAGTGTACTGGAACAAGAAAAGAATTGTAATTGGCCTGGATTTTATTTAAAAGATTAAAGACCACTGTTTCACAAGACTGTCAATAAAGACAGTACAATTGCTGAAATTGCTTAAGGGAAAGCCTCAAGAAAATGTAGTTTCAGTAGAATAAAAAATAATGTTTTAAAACTGAATACATTTTTGAACAGAAAGCTACTTTCTGTTTAATAAAAGTCTATATCTATAATTCCTGTGCATTTCAAACAGAAAGCTTGTGTGAAGCTATGTACTTCCCAAATAATAATTTCCTAAATCAAAGAAGAGCCATTGTGTACTAAAAGAAGGCACAGCTTCTACATATACAAGTTAACATGTGGAAAAGACATGGAAGGTTTCAACCATTTTCACCTGCTGCAACCTCCCTTGGTAAATAGTCACTCCCTGACAGTGAAACAAAAACAAAGGGTTTAAAACTTCAGCCCAGTGTGTTTAAACAGAGAAGTAATACCTAAAAATAGTTCTCAGTAACTACTGTGTGACCAGTACTGATTTTCTACTTGGTAGTTATAAATCCTAAGCAATTGCACAAAAATCAAAATTAATTTCCCCACTGCTTAAAGAGGTGGACAAGAATCATGCAATTATGTTTCACCTGCTCAGGAAAGTGTTTGAAGACAGCATATCATAGCAGTGAATAAGCCAAGCCTTTAAGAATAATCCTCTTTAAGGATATATAGTATAAAGCTCTGTTAATATAAGAGGATGATCACATGCTTCAAATTTTATAAGATCCATAAGACTATATGTTTTTTTAATTTATATTAAGAAAATTAGATGTTTAAGGCAATACAAATAGTTGCAATGGGTCATATACGGCAGAATGCCGTGATGCTACAACATGAAGCATTCACAACTCCATGCTGGCCTTCTTTAGATGTGAATCACATGATTGTACAGTTTGCATTAATGACCATATTGCTAAGGAGACCTGAAACTTCTTGGTTATAGCCATCTGTAATAACAAAGATGACCAACTTATACAAAACAAAGTATCTGGGGAGAGAGGAGTAACGACAAAATATGTGCCAAACATGGGCTTATTGGAAAGAAACACAACAGAAAGAACATGATGCTGTTCATGATGATTCTTAGAGGAAAGGCTAGCAGAAGCTTTGTCAATATAAATGGTACCTAGAAACCAGTTTTATTACCCAATCCATTCCGTAAGCCTTAGGAATAATTTTATGTTCTCTAAATATATATGTAGTGATATATAGAAGAAATGAGAAAGAAAGTGTTAAAGAACACTGACTAAAGAAGGAAAAGTTGGCCAGGGGGTAATAACAGGCAAGACCATTTTATTCTGGCACCTTTTGTCTTGAGAGAAATACTTGAATGTGTTGAATTTTGGAAGTGGAATGCAAATTTCGATGGTGGACTCCTGGAAGAAAAAGATTAATTTCTTTTCCATAGGAAGGAAAGAGTGTAGACCCAGTATTTATAGTACAATTGAGAGGCTGCTCAAAGTACATAACAATTCAAGCTTTCTGGAAGCAATTCTTGGATGCACAGAATTTTGGAGGTGGAATCAAAATTTCAGTGGTGGTTTCATTGGAAACCCTGCATCGTGACTCTCTCTGAGAGGATTATGCACTTATAGATCTCAGAAATAAATTGAAGATAAAAGGCTGTGTGCTGCAATTCAATAGATGCAGTTAAGGGTGAAGCCAGCAACAGCTTTCTTACCTGGCACTTGCATGAGTTCTATTCTTGTCAGATGCTTGCATTTTGGTTGCTGGTCTCTCCAAGAGTTAAAAAAACATCTTTAGCACATATAACCGGTCGTTTTGAGACATAAACTTTAAGGAATTTAGAGATTTTAGAGGAGCTAAGATTTTAGTTAGAGATAAGCTTTATTGGAGTTAATTAAAATAAATGGGTAGGCCTTGATGAAGTTAAGAGTTAGTAGTTAACTAATAATGGATTGCTTGTCAACACAATCTTTGGTTAGCTGGGTTTATAATGAAGAATATAGAAACTGATAAATAGTTTTTAGGAACATAAGCCAATTGTAGGCCTCCTCTGTTCTGAAACCAATTGAAGACATGGAATGGCAGTTCTACCAAGGGTTCATTTGTCATATTTGCATTGAAAAGGTAGAAAAGTCAGAACGAGGAAGACTTCATTTACTTCCTCATTTTGGGACCCCTGACCCATGAAACGGACCACCGACCCATTTCAAGGAACAAATTACGCATGCTTAACAGCTTTTGAACTAATTACCATATGAAGCGGAGAATGAGATATACCAAAGTTATGAATATGTATTTGTATTTTGGGTATTCAATACTTGTATAAATAAAAGGACTCTGTAATCACCTGTAAATGTGCGGTGTGTATTTGGGAGCTATCCCGCACAATGCCTGGAATCACAATAAACATACACTTTCTGACTTTAAACCGTTAGGGAGTTTTTGTCCGTCACAGTTGGATATCAGTACTAGATCAATATCCATATTGATCTCAACTAGATGGATTTAATAAACAAAATGTACCCTACTTACTGGCAAACAACTAAATGTAAAGCACCTAAAAGTCCAGGTCTTTCAAAAATTGTGCCTGAATATGGAGACCTCACTAACTTTCAATTTCTAAATTTGTATCCCTGAAAAAAAAGTAGCATTTACTTTTCCTTAAACCCTCTACAATGTAAAAAGCAGCATCCTGCACTGCAAATTAAATCTCACCTGAAAGTAAGATCACAAACTTTAAATCTTTCAGAGTCCCAAATGTCCATCAATTTAAAAAGGGTTTTTTGGAAAGCTTAAAGACAGAAAGACTAGGACATTTTTCTGTGTGAGAAGTGCATTGGACTCTCTTCAAGACTGAATGAGCTTGGTACATCTCTTAGCAGCTCTCATGGAGCACCGTGGAGAAGGGTGGGCCCTGGAGGAAGGGGGCCAGAGGGAAGTTGGGGGTTTTGGGGGAAGGCAGTGGGCAGTGTAAGTGAAGTTTGCGGGATGGAGCAAATGGACATTTCTGAATGTAAGGGGCAAGGTCAAACAAAGTTTTTCTCGTGGTACATTTATCCATGTGAGATGTAGCCAGAAACTTTTCGGTGTCAATCGTGCCAGCAAGCTTGACAGAGAATGGGATGGTATGATGAGCTGAGAAGGAAAGTGCAGAGCATCAGTGTTTTTCACAGAAGCAGTTTGTCCATCATGACATTTTTCTGCGCCTGAAGGAGGTACATGTTCTCTCTTGAGAACATGACAATAAACTTGGCTGGGACTAGCTAAGTGCATAGTTCCAATGCTCGCACCAAAGATGAAAAGCTGCAAGGAAAAGGCAAGGGGCCAGGTTAGAAAAAGCTTTCTGCCCTGGTGCATCTAGCTTTTTAAAGTGAAAAGGCTATGTGGTTTTGCTGTGGGCTGTGTGATAGCACAGTGTGGTGCAGAAGGGAAGGAAGAATCGCCTGTACTCCTTGCAGAGGCCGTAGGACTTGTCATGTGGAAGCAGCTGTTGGATGTTTCAAGCTTTTGGGGATCTGCAAGAGTGAGAGACCCATGCACCTGGAGCGTGAAGGTGCACGCTTCCAGGCTGTGTGACGCAGTACATGGGCCACGAGGTAGGGGTTGAGCAAGGAAGAGCATTCTCAGATAACACTGCTGCCAGTCATAGAAGAGACTGGCGCTATGCACTTTCCTTCTCAGCTCTACACACTATGGCCTTCGGGATCTCTTGCCGCCTGAATCTAAACTGAAGGGTTTCACAGAGAGAAATGTGCCAGGAGGGCGGGGGGAAGAGAGAGTTTGCAAGAGAGAGTTTGCTGACCTTGTTCTCTTCTAATAAATTATATATATTCATGCTGTGTTCAAAACTGCATGGTAAATTATTTCAGATACTATGGACAAAATTAATGCAATAGTCACAAAATAAGAATTTTAAAAGTCAAGTAGACAAGAGAAAACTGTTGTGTTTGTATCTGCCCACATTCAGGATCACAGCTGTGTGAAAATGATCTGTGAGCCAGGCGCAAAGATGCACAGCAGGGACAGCACTGTCACATAATAAACACCTCATGTTTCTTTATTAATAGCTCTCAGGAGTAGGAGAATATGCAGTGTTTGCTACAGAGATCACTTTTGAGAGGAGAAATGTTTTAAGAGAAGAAAAATTGCAGGAGTTCCCACTGTAGGTAACCACCCTAAGCCTCCTCATCCGAGCAGAACTAGGCCAACCTGGAGCTCTTCTAGGAGACAACCAAGTCTACAACGTAGTTGTCACAGCCCATGCTTTCATAATAATTTTCTTCAGAGTCATACCAATTATAATCAGAGGGTTCGGAAACTGCTAGCTCCCCTGATAATTGGAGCCCCAGACATAGCATTCCCACAAATAAACAACATAAGCTTCTGACTACTCCCCCCATCCTTCCTTCTCCTCCTAGCATCTTCCACAGTCAAAGCAGGTGTTTGTTGTATCCTTTTAGTGCAGAAACCCATTCTGACCATTTGAATTACAAGGATACACAGAACCTATTTCACATCTGCTCACTGAGCCTGAGGAATGGTTTATGGTGAAAAGGAAAGGAGAAGGACCAGGTGAATCACTAAAACCAAAAATCACAGACAAAGATTCTCTAACTAGTTAAAGTTAGAAAGTGATATATTTATTACATTGGCAGGTGGCATGGGGGGGGGGGGGGGAGGCTGTCCCTGAAATGCATGACCACACTGCACAAGGATTTTTGCTTTCTATGTGCAATTCTTCTCTTGAATTGGGTCAGTGGTCTCAGGATGAAGTCAGGAAGGTCTTCATCAGGTCTCTGTGACCCTCTGGCAGGATCCAAGGCTCCCTGCTTAGTGATGGATTAACACAAAGTCCAGGAGCTGGGCATTGTTGTACTGTTTTCAGTATGTTCCTATAATGGAACATACTGAAATTCACTTGAATATTCATCTTGAATATTCACTTGCTCCACTTCTTTCTACAGATGAGCTCATAATATAACAATTAGATTTAGCTTAAGCATCTAATAATTATTAACCTATCGTTGGTGTATCTAACTTCAATATGAATTGGTTCTAACCCTCAGCTAAAATCTTAACCCTTTAAAATCAAGATTCATAGGAATACAAATGAACGGAAACACAAGTAGCTAATACATTCAGGCTTGGTCCACAGTAATTTTAATTCAAATAAACACATCTAAATTTTTCCCATCCTTTCCATTGAAGGATATCTATTTTGGCTTGTTCTTTTTGCATTTTCCACCAATATGCTCAATGCTATTTCTTTTGGAAAGCTATAGGATTGCATTACAAAATGTTTTGGGGAAACCTTGGCCATGACTCTCAAGTTGCAACATGCCAGACAGTCATGGATTTTCAAAGCTGGTTGAAAATATCATGAAAGTATCTAAGGTTTATGCATTAATCAGCATCCCCTTGTCACAATGTCATGCTGCAGTGATCCCTGCAGAGCTCTAAGACTGGATTTAAAACAGCAAAGTTCAACACTGGCTCTTGAGCAAGCAGGATTAAACATTCAAGACTGTACCTATATTACCTCTAGGCTCAAAGTACTGTATGAAAACTTGTTACTGCTATGGCAGTTTCATAGTACTCCATAGGAAACCTCTCTTTAAGTGACTCCATTATTCTTTCAGTGCTAAAGTAGGTGAGTACACTTCCCCTGAAGTTGTTTGGTAGGCACATTAAAGAGGAAAGTATTTAATCTTCATCACTTTCTTACTTCCTTATTTTGAAAAAATTAAGAACTGTTGTGGTGTGATGTCATAGCCTATCTCAGTTATCCTGGTTCCTTACCCAGGTGTGCCAATCACCACTCCTTTCCCCCTCCCTTGCTCCTGCTGAGTGCTGTCTGTCAATCTTGGCATTCCAGAAGGGTGTCATGTGATTGGCAGAGTTCAAAAGATGCCTTACACCCCTGGAGGGACATTGGGCCATCCAGGTGTCATTTGTCCCCTGAGACTTCCCCCCCTTACCTGGTTGGTGGGATCCCTACCCCTTCCCTCCCCCTCTCCCCCGGGTTAATAGACACGGCAACCACGTGGTTCGGGAGTTCTGTTAAGAGCTGTTGCTGGATTCAGAGGGCTGTGTCCCAGGAATAAAGCTCTGGCAGAAAACCCTCTAGCAGAACTCAACTCCTTTCCTTCACCTCGCCTTGAAGCTTCTCCTCCAGAGGTAAACCTGAGCTCCTGCATGCCTGGACTTGTCCCAAGCGCCCACCTGCAATATCCAGCCAGCCAAAGGTGTCTCTGAGGTGAAACCACCACAGCTGCCGTTGTGGGTCAAGCAGCAAGGGCCAGATGAACCCAGGAACATTTCACCCAGATATATTGGTATTTAATTCCAAGAACTTTTGAAAAATCTGATAGCACTGATGGTCAGCACTCCTCCAGTTAGACCACACTAAATTACACTGTGCTGCTGAAGGACAATGAAGTCCAGTGCTTTGGATATGTTCCTCTTCTGCCCTGTGAATTGCTTCCCATGCCATACCTTTGCTCCAGCTGTGACACCAAAACAACAGAACCAAGGGGGTTCTGTTAGAATGAACCAAGAATTCTCACAGTGCTAAGCCTAGCCCATTTCTCTTGAAGGATGCAACAGCAGTCATGGCAGTGAACACTGCTCTTCATTGGGCCATAACTGAAAAAAACATGCACCACCTCTCTGTCTAAACCATTAACCCTCCTAGTGATGCTGATTTAGGAAGTGTCAAATTGCAATTAAAATCCAACAACTACTTCCCATGACCTGTCAACAGAGCACTGCATTGTTGCAACAGTCCAACAAACTAAAGGGATTATTTTTTATGGCTGCTTTTCAAACATAATTGACTTATGTCCCTTTTCCGTGTTAAGTGAAGGTGGCCTGTCCACCTTGGTCAAAATTGAGAGAATTTTGGCCCCATTTTCTTGCTGTCGTGCAACATGTCATGACATGACCTCTTGGTGTCGATGTGACATTACATGACTTAAGGCTACCTACACACAGAGTGCCCACTCCACTGCTGCACACATTTCTACACCCATTTTCTGACCCCCTTTAAATGACTGAGCAGTCTTACTGTTTCCAACATTCCTCAGGGGTACATGATCACCATCATCTCCTTTCTGAAGTTTTGGAATCTAATCTAAAAATAGTACCAGCAATACCAGTTTCTCTAAAAACAATGCTCCATCAACAAACTCTAAGCAAGCACTGGTAGTTTGAAGACTTTTACATATTTTTTACAGTGGGCTTTTTGTTTGCATCTTTGTTTTTAAAGCTGATGGAGTAGTGTGCTCTTTCCCTCTGGCTACTAGGGTGGGAGGGAGGCAGGCCAAACCCTGGCAGGGTGGCACTGGGGACCATGGGTGCTGATGGCTGCACCCTGTGGGTACCAAGTTGGGACCAGTGGGCAGGGCTATACCCCACCTCTGCCACACCAGCTGCAGCTTCTGCAGCCTGAAACATGGCTGGCTCAGGACTTTAAATCAAGAGCCAAAATATTTTGCTGGTCAATTTGGGGTAGAGAAAGGTCATCACTTCTAGTATGGTATAAGCCTGCCACTACAATTCTGTGAAGGACCAGCACCCTGTTGGAGTGAAACACCTGGGTAAATACTGAAGCATTTTCAGATTCATATTATCCTACATTTCTGTTTCCTTCTTTTACACCTGCGTTTTTTCATAGTGCTGCTTGTGGACACAAGTTCTTCGTACACTATCCTGGAATTAAAAATGAACACCTACATCCTCCCCTACCACCATCCCTCCACCCAAAAAAGCCCCAAAAATCTATAACCCTAACAAAACCAACCTGCAGAATGTTCAGTATTTCAAATGAGAACAAGCATGGAGGGGACATGAAAAGATGGGTTCTCTTTAACAGTTTGTGCATGCTGTGCTCTACAATCAACTCCTAAATTCTACTTCTTGTACACCAAATATTTGTCTTCAGAACTCCTAGTTGCCCAATCAAACCATTCTGGGAAGGCAATCAAGGAGATACTGTATGCATTTTTAGCACATGCTTCATTAGTCAATTAAATCCAATGCACAGGATAACTTGACTAAACCATCAGAGGTAACTGAGGTGATGAAAAAACAAGCACAGGTTGATGTCTTAATATGGAGCTCTTCAAACTGCATGAAAATTGAAACCTTGGACCAGGTTTAAACAAAGGAAAATCCAAAACAGCATCTTCCTTCTGGTGGAAGCCTTGAAGTCCACCACTGCAGTGGCAGCCTACACATATCATCTGAGTCTTGGCAAAGTTCTCCAGGGAAAAACAAGAACATGGTTAATGCATGCACACAAATGCTGATCAAAAGCACTTGATGATCTTGGAGTAAAATAGGTAACCCTTACTTTCTCAAAGACAAGGTGACTGTAATATTCTCTAGTACCAGTAATAAAAAAATCTGATGTTTACCAAAACAAATTTTCAGAGTTTTGCTAACTTCACAGAATTGGTACACACAGAAAGACCTGTCATTTTTTGCAGAATACCATCTAAACTGCTAGATTTACTTCATCAACAGTCTACCTAACATCATCTGGAAATGGTGACCACATGCAGTTCTGGTTAACACAAACCCCCATGACCTAAGAAAGGAACAACTCAGCAACCAGTTTGCAAAGGTGCTGGGAGGGAGCAGCTGGCAGAGCACCAAGTGCGCTCCCCACTCACTGCTGCACGAACTGAGACCGCATGGACCCCCGGTTTGCTGGAATCAGGTGTGAAAAGCACGTTCACTCTCCTGTGAAAACTTCAAAAGTTTAATAAAGGACAATAGGAGACAAGAACCATAGAGCAAAGGTTATTATGGTTGGTTATTACTCAGCCAAGACCACACTGTTACCTTTGGAGAGTATCATGGTTCGACACTGGCACAATGCCAGTGCCCCCATGAAGATACCTTCTCCCTGGTTTCTGCTGTGAGATGTGACCAGGAATAAGCAAAGCAGGCTCCAACTTAGGAAAGAAAAAAACCAAAACTTTATTAACTACTCTACAACTATAGATAAAAGGAACACACACAGGGAAAATGAAAACCTTACAAATACATTTCCTCCTCCCCCCACCAAATTTCCAACACAATACATCTATTCCTCAAATCACCAACTCTCGGTCCAGCACCACCTTTTAGACAATCAATCCTCAGTTCATCAGGAGGAGAGGAGTCCTTCTTGTACCATGGGCTTCCCCTGGAAACACAGTTGAAGCCTCGAGTGTTTCTGTGTCACTCGTGGCACCGCCTGGAGAACATCTGCCATCGTGACCTCTTCCTTTCATGTCCAGTGCTCTCACCACTGAACACGGACCAGAGCTGCTTCTAGGGTTGTCCTTTTAAGGATGCTTTGTCCCGATCCAAAAAAGGCACAATCTCTCCTTTGGGACACCTGTCCCCACAATCTCTCTTTTGTGACACCTGTCCCCCCCATATTTTTTCACCCCCTGGGGCCGAAGGGCACCAACACTGAACCCTCTTGGTTCTGAGGCATTGCCTCCCCCTAGAATGCAGTCTCTGTATCACAAGAAACATGGTTCTGTCCATGGCTATACAAAAAGAGTCCAGCAAAAGCCACTCCATCATCTCTTCCCACTAGGGTTCTTCTCTATTCTTCCACTATCTCTCACTCGCCCAGACCTCTCTCACACTGGCCCATTTCTTCCTCATCTTCCACTCTATCTTCTAGGAGAGGTCAATGATCCGTAAAGTTCTCATTCTCCAAAAAGGGGTTAAAAGCTCCTACAAGCGGCCGGCTGCAACCCCCCCCTTCTTCTCCTTTCCAGCCGTGCTGCCGGCACAGGCCCATGTTTATCCCGTTTCAAGGTTACAGTCCCAGGCAGCGGCTCTCTTTCTCTCTCTCTGTGTCTCTCGGGGGGGCTGCCCAATGGCTCCTGGTGTCTCTCTCTCTTTCTCTCTTCCACCCTTCCACCCCGGGGCTCAGGCCTACCTCTCCCGGCCACATGGCTTTTCCCCTCCCCCTGCCCAGCCAGCAGCTGGGCCGGGGCAGAGACCCGAACTCTTTCCCGCTGGAAACCCAAGAGGACCCTCCCAGGGGAGAGCTCTGCTTTTAACCCCGTGTTCTCAGAGGCGTGTCCATGTCCCAATGGCCAGGTTAGGTGCCAATATTAAAGCCTGAATATCCATTGGCCCAAAACACAGCATCCCAGAAAACACATTTCCTGTCAAACCACCACAGAGAGACCCCTTCAAGACCTTTTCCCTTAAATCTGCCTGTTTTGCACATTCATAGACCCTTATGCATAAGTTTATCCATAAACTAGTTTACATATTACAGGAACTATTTTACATGGCCCCTCCTTGCGTCTGCCTTTTTAGAGCATGCGTGTTTCTTGGCTGTGGTTTTGGCTCCTTCTCTTTATCACTTCCAGTTTGGGCCTTGGTCCACACTGTCTTCAGATGGTCAGTGCTGATAGTTGGCATATCTGTAGCAGATGTCCTCATCCTGTGCTCATTGGATGTTATCCCATCCAAGTAGGCATTTTAAGACAAGCATAGCTATTTCACTACTATGTCTAAGCTTAATTAACAGCAGAAATAAAAAATTTATCTTTATAACAAAATTACTTTCACATCACACATATAAAATCCATTTTAACATTTGCAAAAAGCCAATATTATAATACGTATCTATAACATGGGCATGGGTAGAAGGGAGAGGGGCGGGGCAAAGGTGGGTCCCCCTTGGAGTGCTGGCCTTGGCTTCTCACTCTCACCACTGGCATGGACAGTGCCAGCAGCCTCTTCCACACTCATCTGTCTGGGCAGTTTTTATCTGGCACCAATCCTTGCATGTTTTGAATTTCAGACAGGCAATTCACATTTCACCCTTAAGCTCCAGGACCAGAATGGCAGTTATTTTGTCTTTTTTCCTGGCCACTTTCATGTAGCAATCCTTGAATGTACCTCTCACCTGCCTTGCTTTCCTTGGCAACCCAACAATTTCCTTGCCTTGCTCTGTTAACCCTCCCTAGCCTTGCATTCCCTTGTATGCCCATGCCCCACCCTGGACCTGCCTGCTGGCTTTTCTCCAGGGCCTTGCCTTGCCTAGCCCTTCTTGTTTCTGCCTGGCCTACCCCTCACTGGGGTTACCTTCCTCTGCCCAGATTTGCAAATAAGTTCTGGTCTTCTCTTGCTTACCACTCCATTTGCTTTTCCCCTCACTGCTCTGGCCTTGCCTACCTCTCCCTTGACTCGCCCACATTGCTTTGCCTGCATGGAAGGCAAGGTAGAGAGAGGTAGGCAAGGCAAAGAAAAGCAAGGAAGTTGTAGGTAAGGCAGATGTAGACAAAGAAAGCAAAGCAAGGGTAGGCTAGGAAAGACTAGGCATGGTACTGAAGACAACGTAAGGACAAGTGACTTGGAATGCCTTTCCTTGGGAAACAAAGGACGTAGTAGCAGTGTTGGTGGAGCAGATGTAAAGGTACCATGAGGAAGTATAGTCCAGCAAGACATTTCTGTTCTGGCCCTCTCTGTGTAGCAACAATTGTTGGATATATTCAATACTGGATCGGTGCCTGCATGTTTTGTATTTTGGAGGAGGGGATGACATTTCTTTTGAGATGGGCTTCTAGTTCATCTCTTTGGCAAAAAAAGCAATTTGAGATGTGCACTTTTGGGTGGTTTAAGTGAAATTAAAGTCTTTTCCCAATAGGCAGTTCTCTGGGCTAGAGCTGTTGAACTGTCAGTGGGAATGCAGATGCCAGGCTTGAGATTTTTGTCATGGTAGCTTAAGTGTGGAGCAGTCCCTAGTTCCATTCAATCTGGATCCTGACTCTGTGAGGCTTAGGATGGTACTTAAGAGCCGAGAAGGAATATGCCAATAGCAGAGTGTGTGCTGGGAGTCCAATATGTGCAGTTGAAGTTGTAGGCAGCAAGAACTTTCTCAGCTAGCTCTTTTGTGAGCTCTGTTTTTGGCAGATGTTTTCAAGTTTGTGGCTGGACTCTGTGAGAGAAAGCTTTGTTAGGGCAAAGGAGTCCGTGTTGCCTTTTGAGTGTGGTGCAAAGAAGGGTTTGCTCTTGGAAGGGGGAAGATCAGTGAAACCTTCTTGTCCTGACACAGTAGATTTGAGAAAAGAGACATTTCCGACTTTGCTGTGTCTTGGGGGTGGTTTCTAGCTGGACTCCGTGCGTGTCCTTCTTTTGCAACTTGACAGTGCCATCGTGTGGTTATTTTGATGAGTGCTGACAGTGCCCAGGAAAAAGCCAAGCACTTTTCTGGCCCGGCCCCCCATTACTGCGGGAGCAGTGCCTAGAAGAGCTCTGCCGTGCATCCTGGCTCTTGAAGATTGTTGAAATGTGATCCTGTATGTATGAGAGAAGGAAGAGCAATCGTTTCATGGTTGGCTGTGCAGTTTATAGGCTGCAAAAGAAATGACAATTGCAGCATGGCCTATTTCTTTTAGAACATTTTTTGTGCAATCAGCTGCTCAAGACCTAACTTGCACCCACTGAACTACATCAAACTCCCTGGAGATATGCATTTTCCCTCAAGTTCTATCTACCATCCTACCTTCTCACTCTCACAGATCCCACATGGGGATCCAGCAGCTGCTCCCAAAGAAAAAGTCCAAGAACAAAAAGCCAGTGCTGGCTTTCATAGTCCTTTTTCACTCTGTGAACTAGATGAAACACGCTAATGATTTGCACTTTTCTTCTCAACTATAAATAGCATCACATTCTCTCAAGCTGGTCAGAGTCCATGGCTAAAGAGAAGCGTTTCCAGGTGCAGTTCACACTGAGAGATGTTCCAGGACTGAAAGCATTTGCTGACCTTCTTTTTTCTTTGTGTAATCTGATATTCACAGAGTATTAACTTTTGCACCCCGTCTGTGTAGCCAAGTCCAAGCAGCTAGAGCTCACACAGATGGAAGTGTCAGGACAGAAGATATTCTTAAGCTATCCCCTTCTCTTGCAGCATTTAAATTGCTCTCAATGAGCTGTGGCTTGATAATCTTCCTTCTGAGATAGATGTGCTATCATGTTGTACACTCTTGCATCTCGGTTGACAACATCCAGCAGCTGCTCCCCATAGTAAAATGCTCAAAAATTAAAAGGTGGTGCTGGATTGCACC
This sequence comes from Molothrus aeneus, assembly GCF_037042795.1. Taxonomy (NCBI): domain Eukaryota; kingdom Metazoa; phylum Chordata; class Aves; order Passeriformes; family Icteridae; genus Molothrus; species Molothrus aeneus. The sequence continues at coordinate 57,738,818 of NC_089646.1, forward strand.
TTCCTCTTGCCACATATAAGCCACATCAAACTCACTGGTGCACTCTGTACCTCGTTTCTTCCCTGCATCTACTATTGTTTTCTCTGGATCTCAGGGCCCAACCATAAGGACAATAGTTTTCATATCGAGCTGGAACAGTAACAGGGAACAGGACAAGTAAGCTATCACTGAACTTCCTCCTTCTGACTGATAACATGAATTTGGGAGGCAGGAGAATGGTAGCCATGTTCCTCTTGCAGTCTGACCTGTGCACACACAAGCCCAGTGCTATGTGGCTTTGTTCTTTGCCTTTTGTTAATCTGCTGGGCTTTCATTCTCCCTGAAGCAAATAATAGTCTACTGTCCACACTAAACATTGTGCAGGCAGTGAAGCACTGCAGTGCACTGCTTCTGCTGAAACACTCCTAGACCCTTCACATTCTTTTTCAATGCTACATAACATGTACTTTGCCTTTCTTGGACTCAGAATCTTACTGGAAAGCTTTTTGACTATGTCTTGCATGGAAATAGTGTGCCAGGACAGCAAGCTTGCCCTGAGCATTCCCCTACAACTTGTGGAAACTTGTATTTGCACCACATTCAAGGGGCAACAACCCCTTTCCTTTACAACCTGCACAGTGCCACTAGATTGCTGTGATCTCTCGAAGTACCAGCACACACATATTACTGCCTCACAAGGACTAAAGCTCCTCATACAAGTCTCACACAGAAAAATGTGACAGGGCAAAAATATTCTTCATTACCTGTCCTTGTCACTCAGATTTTGGTGCTGTCTTTAAAGTCTTGGACACAGAAAGACTAATCCAGCAAGTGCCCCTCTCCTGGCATATTTTGCTGAGCAATTACTAGTTGGACAGTTTGGAGTCTAAGAAAGCAAAAGTACCTCAAATGAATGTGAAACCATGCAGAGCACACAGTGCATGTATGCTGCATAGACACTGAAATGCAGCAAAGCTGAACGCTATCACTGAGCTTCAGTTGTATGCATATCACAGAAGGCGAAGAATGAAGCCGCAGAGCAGAGGGCTTGTGTGTGCAGTGTACCAAATTGTCAAAGTCAGCTGCAAATATGCTTGCTGTGAGGAAAAGTAATGTGCAGCCGTGGCACTTCATCACAAAATCTGGAGATAAGCACTTACACATTCAGTGTAGCAAAGGCTATGCAGCTATACATCACTGAGAAGCACGCATCAATACAGAAAGCATTCTCGACATCCTTCTTCTTCAAGCAGCCTTTAAACTGCGCACAACACTCTGCAGTGCTACACTCTCCTTCTCAGCTCGACGTGCCATTACATTTTTCATTCTCATAACTCCATTGCCAGCTTTCAGCAGCTGCTCCCATAGCAAAAGGCTGGGCTGTACCTTTGTCTTGCCACACATAAGGCACATCAAAAAAGTGCACCACTATACTCTCTACTACCCTTCTATGCTTCATCTACCCTAGTGTTCTCTGGATCTCAGAGCCTAAAGGGAAGAGCAATAGTTTCCACAGGAGGCTGAAGGAAGAACAGGTAGCAGTAAGTAAGTACTTCCTCCATATGACTGCTAACATGAATTTAGGAGGCTAGCAAGTGACAGCCACACTCCTCTTGCAATCTGAACTCTGTGCAAACAAATCCGGTACTCTGCTGCTTTATTCTTCACCTTTTGTGAGCTGTACAGAACTGAAGCTGAGCAATATCATTCAGTTTTGCCACTCTTCAGCAGCTGCGCTGCATGCATGCACTGGGATATCTATTGGGATCTTTATGTTATAGATGGGTAATCTGATTGGCTCTCACAAGTAAGGGATGAATATTATGTGTATGTTAAGAGAAGCTTTATTGATTATGCTATTGTGATATGTTCTCCCATTATTCTCTTTCCCCTCCCCTTTTATAGTTGTCACAGGATGGCGCTGGTAGTTGGGACATTTGGGGGGAGGGCAGGCTTATTACTAGGAGGCGCAGCATGGCAACACTCGACCTCCAATTAAATTGCAAGAGAGCAGTCTCCACCAATGGACAGTGATGAAGAGTTAACTGACAGACTTTGGGTGGGTCTAGGGTTACATGATGCAACACCAAAGGTATAAAAGGTGGAGCAGCCATTTTGTGGATGAGGATACGGCAGTTTAGTCCCATGCTCCCAACCCTGAAATTTTTCTTTATTCAGTCTTTTCTTATATTTTGTTAAGGTTTAATAAACATTTGAAATTTTAAAAGTGAGAGTCGTTTTTCACAAATAGGAAAGAGGTCCGGGCCAAACACCTTGTCTCCATGGCCCTAGGAAATTTCAAAAGAGAAGCTCACTCTGCCACAAGTTCAGTGGCTCAATCAACTTCTCCTGGGACCATCAGTGATCACAAGTCAACACCCCAGGGACAGCGGAAGACTGAATAATCAAAAAAGAAGATGGGGAAGGTGAGTACTATTGCCAGCCAAGGGTCTATGTACAAAATCATGAACAGGATGGGACTGCTTTGGAATGCGTCTCGAGAGGTTTATTTTCCTGCATCAGTCTCATTACATGGTTATGACAATGGGAAGATGCCAGCAGCTCACATCCTCAGCAGCAGCTGAAGAACTCAATGTTACAACTCAAAATTTTTTTGACCAATCACACAAGGCAAAAGCATATTGACAGTAGATTTCTCCAACCAGTATAAGCACGTGTACCTTTGGTTAAAACAATGCTTGCTTATTTTGCATTAAATACCTGCTTGTAAGCATTAAAATACAATGCACAGAGCTCCATTATTAAGCTTAGAACTTCCTAATATCTGCCTAGATATACTTTTCTGCAGCTTAGGGAATTATTCAAGCCATGTGTTAATACATTGACTATTGTTCTATGTGTCCTTACTTTCTACTTCTTATATAACTTTTCTACTGACAAATCTTATGGCTATCACTTAGATCTAATTACAGTTCTGCTGTTTCTGAGGCCTGCCTTTTACAGCTTTCCCAAAACCCTCTGATTTTAAGGATTCCCACAAGTACCCCCCTCACAATTGTTTTGGCCAGATTATTTGTCTGTATTCTGGGTGCAAAAATGCCAGCTCCAGGAAGGTGTAGTGCATGGGATCTGTTCCTGGTCCATTGTAGCATAAGGATATTGGACAGTTGGACGGATATAGGGCAGGATGCAGAGTAAGAGGAAAGTGGAAAACCGTAAAAGGCGGGACATGAGTGAAAAAGAGGGGCAGGGAAGAAACTGCAGGCAGGACAGAGAGTAAGAGGGAAGTGGGAGAACCATGACAAGTGGGATGCAAATGAAAGAGGAGTAGAAAAACAGAGGCAGCAGTGGGACCCGCCAGGCAGCAGGGACCAGAGGTGGTGAGGAGCTGTGGGTGCCAAGAGACTGCCTCTAGGTGCTGCGGAGACTGGGAGGCACTGAATGCAGTAGCGCCTGGCAAGGGTAACCCAGTTGCACATGGTTGCCAGACCCGTGGGTAATGGCCAGTGAGGACCTGGCACAGTAACTCCCTGTGTTCACCAACCTAGTGGAGGCGGTGTCGAACACAGTTTGCGTACAACGCTGCTGAGGGTCAAGAGCTAGCTTAGTTGTGAGGGAGTCTTGTAAAATGTGAGCGGGAGCTGGTCCGCTCAGGTGGCAGCCAGCAGGGACTCGACACAGTAACTCCCAGCACTTGCCAACCCAGCGGAGGTGGTGGTGGTGTTGAGCACAGTTTGCATGCGGTGCTGCTAAGGGTCAGGGGCTACCTTGGTTGTACCAGAGTCTTGGAAGCTGCAAGTGAGGCCATGTCAGTAGCTCTCAGCAGCTATCCCCTGCTGAGCCATGGAGGGCACTAGAGTGTCAGGCTGTGCCGGCACTTCCCTATGGTGTTCTCCAATGCAGAGCTGTGTCACCAGGGGGACCATGTAGGTGGCTCTTGGCAGCTGCCCCTCACTGCACCGGGGGGTGCACTGGAGCACCAGGCCATGTCAGCATCCCTGCAGCATTCTCCAGCATAAAGCTGCGGCACCAGGGGGACCATGTGGATAGTTCTCAGCAGCTGCCCTGCACTAGTATGCCGCTCTAGGGTACAGAGCTCCTGTAGTGAGAGGAGTAGCAGACCCGACCTGGTGGTATGGGGGTCCCTGGATCGTAGGCGGGTTGTTTATTTGCTTTTGTTTTACAGGAAGAATGTAAGGCTTTTTTTACTGCCTGAAAGATAGTGAAACTTCAAATATTTACAAGACCCTTGTACCATGTGTCTTGGTCAATTTGTATGCGTCAAAAATAGGTTAGAAACTGTCGTAAAATAGTTAATAACTGTTAAGCATATACTGTTGGTTATTATATTGTAAAAAGGGTTTAAAGGGTAGTTACAAGAAATATGGTACTCATCTTACTGTGTTACACCTAAGTAATATGCACCCCCCAAGCAAAAACAAGCCAGCCTGGATGGAACTGTAAGAGCCAATCAGCACCTTAATCTTTATGCAAATGAAGGATCCCAACAGAAACCAATCCAAAGGAACAAAAAACAGTTGGGGCATCCAAGTCAGTGAGAGTGTGCCACTCGACCCTGAACATCAGGAACATCCCTGCTCAAAAGGAAGAAGATCCAGCACCAGCACTGCAGCATCCTCACTTGTGGTTGAACGTCCCTGCTCTACCCATGGACGCCCTATGCCTTAGGCCTTAGAATAAAAGCTGAAATCACTTTACTACTGGAAGTGTGTTCCTGTTTGTGACAGCATGCCGATCCTTTCTTCCAGCAGGACTTTTTTTTCACCATTAGTACACATTACTGAACGGAATCCAGTACAGAAGCAGTGAATATAGGAACTGATATTATCTTTTCATTTGAATGGTGATAAAACTGTGTATCAAATGAAAGCATTTTGGACTGGCAGGAAGATTTTATATGTAGCTAGCAAGTTCTAAAGAGATGCATATTTACAGGTTCGGGGGTTTTTTAATTTACAAGAGTTACAGACAAAAAAATCATAGTTTAGTAAACTGCAAATCTAAATCTAAATCACACAGTATCTAGAAAGATGACATGAAAAAGAACAAGAGGAAGTAAAAAAAAAAGAAAACCAAAGGAAGTCAGAAATAAGGCACAACCTCTTCTCCTTTTCTGCTTACTACAGTATCTAAGAAGTACCTAGAGTCTCTTAACAGTGATGTAAGTAGAAAACTGTGAAAAATGTCAATCACTTGTTTTTAAATTTTAAAAGTTTAATAGTAATAAAATGGCTATAAAAATAGTAATAAATTTAGAGTAACAAAAATTTGGACAAATAGGATTAGGACAATATGAGACAATAAAAACAACGAGTTACAGACAGTCTGGGTACCTCTTTCTGGGCAAAATAAGCCCCAAAAAGGACACACATTAACAGAGGATTAACCCTTAAAAGCAATAGCCTGTTGCATATTCATACACCTCATACATGATGCATAAATTCCATTCAAACAAAAGATTCTGTATGGTCAGTGTCAACTTCTTCATCTTAATTCTGATGGCATCTTCAGGGCTGAGCGAGGTGGGAAGAAGTTAGTTTCTTCTGATAAGGGAGCAATCAATTATTTTTCTCTGAAGGATTTAGGTGTCCTGTGGCTGCTATCTCAGTGTGAGTACCTCATTCCTCTCTTTAAAAAAAGTATCTTATGTAGCATAGTTTCTATTGTAACATTATGTTATAACCTAAAACTATATTTAACACACTACTTAGGAAAATTAATATAGCATAACTTTCTAACATAACACATATAATATTAATTTTAATATTTGCAAAAAGCCAATCATAAAATATGCATTTTTCACAAAAACTGTGCCAAGAACAATTGTGGAGAACTATGGAAAATGGGGCTATCTGAATATAAAAACTGGGTTTACTTTCATGACAATTAAATCTGCATGCAATGCATAAGGTAAGGGTATGTTTTGTATATTCAAAACCAATTTAAAAATATTTTCAAATTTAAGGGACTACTTTTTATTTGGTTTGAATTACTCAGCTAAATATGGCATGTGTTAAAATACTGCAGACATCATTCATTTTATAGTTGCCAACTGCAAAGGAGGGAAGCATTTTATGTGTTTAAAAATTTTATGTGCATTTTATGTGTTTAAAAATTTTTAGAGTGCTTTTGTTACTCATTTAGAAGCTTAGAATATGCACAAAATATGCTAGCTGGGGACTTAAAACTAATGGATTATTTGCTGTAAGTAGGCCAAATTGCATGAGCTTTCAAAAAGAAATAGTATTCTTATTCCATGTGCTGATTCTGAAGTAGGTTAATAACCCTTAAGCACAATGTGGGATATGACATAAAACGTTAAGCAACATTATTGATGGCAAAAAGCTTAACTGCTTCCCACAAATGCAGGGGATCAATTATTATATCTACTCAAATGTTGCTATTCAGATCTTGCCTTGAAAAGTTTCAGTGACAATCATGACAGTAAAATTCTGAGTGACCATGAGCTAAGTACCTTAATCAAAGGGTAGCTCAAGCATGACTTATATTTTATGTAAAAAACATGGCTTGGTGGCACATATCATATCTACTCCATTAAAAAGCTTACTCTTGTCTCAGATTCCTTTTCAGGAATACCAACTCAGGCCATGAAACTGCATGAAAATGATGATTTAAAGAACAATATATTTGAAGAATGGAATAATGGTTGATTTTCTTCTCCTTTTATTGGGGGTTGGGTTTCTTTCTTTCTTTTTCCTTTTACTTATAGAATTCTTTTCCCCATAAGTTGCTAGGAAACTAGCTACTGGGTACTTATGGATACTTATGGGTACTTAAGTTAGACTCTGTCTGAAGTTGGGAGAAGAATGGAGCATCTGGCTGTACTTATTTTCTTGGGGAGTTTTTCTCTGAGGGACAGAGATAGTTCGAGAATGGGGGGCAGGTAAAAAAGAGAGGGTTGGGGGCAGCTGGCTCTCTCATTCTGGCATCAGAGGAGGACAGCCAGGCTGTCGCTTACTGCAGAGAGAATTCACCAACACCGCTGGAGCTCAGCCCTGAGGGACCTATCACCATCTGCTACTCTGCCCCAGGAAATCCTGAACTTTGCTTCTCCCTGGCCTGCTCAGAGCCAGACTGCTGCTGCCCTGCCCCTGCTGTTTCATCGGTACTGCTCTGGGTTCCTCCACACTGTAGCCAGCATAATCCCAGAGTTCCAGCTACCACCGCAGAACTTCTGATACCTTTCATTCATCACCCTGGGATTTTTGCTCATTTCTGCTGGCTGTGATGGTAGCTGCACCAAAGGGGAAAGTGATGGCAGCCGAGAAGGCTTTTATTGGGTCCCTGGTTCTGTTTGTTGTTAACATCATAGTTATTGGTGTTTTGTTTGCTGTATTATATATACTAGTAAAGAACTGTTGTTTCTACCCTCATATCTTTGCCTGAGAGCCCCTTAATTTCAAAATTATAATAATTTGTCGGGAGGAGGTTTACATTCTCCATTCCAAGGAAGGCTCCTTGCCTTCCCAAGCAGACACCTGTCTTTCAAACTAAGACATCTTTTCAACTGCTTTGTTTGCCCTTTTAAATTTTTTATGTCCTTTCAATTATCACCATGGTAGCACTGCAACAAGTGCTCAGTCCTAAGCTGTTCATATTGCCAGCTTCTGGACTACCTTCAGAAAACTTCCCACTGGTTTCATATAGAAATCACAAGCAGTAGAGATGACTAAGACTGGAAAAATCTCATGTCCTTCTATAGCACGACCATGTCTTTGACCCACTCTTAACTAGACAACTTTCATCAATCATGAGGGAGTCTCACATTCAGGAACTAAGCAATGACCGCTGTAAATGACAAAAAATACACTGAAATTGTCTTTGGACTCCAGCGTAGAGCAATGAAGGAGCTTGAATTCACCTTCTTGGAAAGTATTAAAATGCACATTAACTTTAGGACTGGAGCTAAGCCATCCTAACTTTTGTTGTGTTATCATCACTAATTGCTAAGCTGCAGTTACTGCAGTGTCAGCAACATATTTTACAGGGTGGGCTTTTATGTGTAAACATTGAGTAACATTTCAGAGAGAGGTATTTGGGGGGGGGAACCCCCCAACTCTTAAATATTTCAAATAATGGTTACATTTAAAAGTAGGGAAAAAAATCTGAAACCTTTCATTTCTAGACATATTACCAGCACAAACTGTACCAGAATTTATGACACTTTTGATTATGACAACACAACTCTACTGTGGATGCTCTTGCTCTGGAATATTCCTTAAGAAACAAAGCCTTCGCTAGAAATTAAAAAAAATAATCAGCCAAAATATTTGGCTTGATTTCAAAGGCTATGTACTAAAGACCAAACACATATAATAGTAATTAATGGACTAAAAGTTAAATCAATAGAGCATAACATAGGTCAAAGATGTCTAGGGTCTTAATGTTCACACAGAATACTCTAAAAAACTCTATTTTTCTGGGTTTGTTTTATCCCTTTAAATGTACCTTTACTTATTTCCACAGTATGAGAATGTTTATGACAAGGTTCGATGACCTCATACAACTTTCTGTAAGTACAGAAAGAGAAGCCAGAAAAGAAAGGCAAAAGTTTTAATTGCAGGTGCAAAGAGAAAGGCAGACAAAACAAAAAAAGAAAAATAATAATTAAAACCTCCACTGTTTTCTGTGAAAAGACACAGATAAGAAAGAGAACGGTGCCCCTTTTCTCTTTCTGGAATACAGCTAGAAAGATTGCTGTGTCATTGCTGACAAGCTGCTATTCTCAGAGGTGTCCAGCTGAAAGTCCGATATCAACTGATTTGCTGTCTATGGCATGACCTCAACCACTTACAGTTTCAGTACCTGAAGCTACCCAGCCCTACAATTCTTTGCCCCTTGAATGGGTATGCTACTTGGCAACTAGCATTTGTAAGTACATGAAATTATGCAGAATTTGCACTATGACATGATATGAAATGAGTCACACCAGTACGTTAACTAGGGTACCCAAAGCAGAGAGAGGGGAATGAGAGCACAAGAAGAGAGTGCAATCTACTTTTTTCTGCAGCAGGGTTAACACTGTAGAAATCAAAATTAACAGAAATTATCCTAAGGGTAATTCTTGCAAGAGACAAAGACTTCCTTTTGTGTTCAAAGGCCTGGAATATTTAGCTTTGGAATATCAAATAATTTACTAATATAATTGCAAGAGGGAGCCACCATTTTTATAATTAGCCCTTATATGTGCACAACCTTTTGTGTTTGTTTGTGCACATGGGGATCCATCTTTGTCATGTGCATTACATTTTATAGGAAAAGAGGCATTGCTGAATGGCTTCTGTGGAAAAAATCTTAAATGTACTCTAAATAGAATAAAGGATCCAAAGGAGCAAGTATTTCAGGAAAGCCTGAGATATTGCGTGTCATGAGATCCCTTCTAAGAGGTTCACTTAAGGTACCAAATTCTCCATCTAAATACTGGCAGATTAGTCAGAGGAGAACAGCAAAATTTTAAAATTATCCTTTGGGAAGACAGGGCTTGCAGGGAATTTAGTGCTTGCTGGTACATTGCAGGAAAGAGTATTAAATACTGAAATGACCTATGGAAGATGAAGCCTTTGTCATAAATGATCAACAAGAAAGCTAATTTGATAAGTGAGAAAATATTTTATTTTCGCAACCAAAATATGGTCCTCAAAACCCACAGTCAAAGAGATAATGTTGAGCCTGGGATTGATGCTGGATGAACTTAGATCCAACCTCTATCAAATCAGATCTTCCCCAATTCACGAATGCCATCTCCAGCAAGTCTGTTTTATACAGTTTTTTATGCCTGAGGCAAAGGTGGCCCAATTTCTTTTGTAACCCTGCGTATGTATGAAGTTTTCTTTCACTGTGCAGGGCTGGACAATTGCTGTTTCCTGGGTAGTGGTGGGTGCTGATCATGTCAGGGGAAGTCAGGTATTCAGATGTATGTTTCTCCAGGACTTTGGTTATCTTGACTGATGGTATCTATCAAGTGCTGATCGTCCTTGGGTGTTCCCTGATGGTTCCAGGGGAAGCCCATCTCCGCGCCAGCCACATTCTTTTATTAGTTAATGAGGCATTCTTCTCCTGCTGCCACCAGGAGTTTCATAATTCCAGTGTGATAATTTGTGTCCAGGTTGTTCATGGTCAGAGGCTTGTTGGATGTAAAGTTCACTTTACAATTTTTATTTTATACATTTTCCCCATTAAGCATTAATTACTTTACATTATATATTACACCTTTGTGAATGTGAAAGTCCAGCGCGTGGCAGTCTCAGAAAGGAACCCATCAAAGCCCTTGAAATCCCAGCACACAAGTTGTGAGTTGGCAGTGTATGCCAGATTTTTACCAAACCACAGCAAAATGCAGATCACACAAAGAGGCCATTAGGTCAGATACAGTATGAAGCAGTATGAAAGAGGAAAGCAGCTGAGAGCATCAACCCTATTGAGTAGTAAAAGAAATGTCAGTATTCTTGCTGACATTAGAAGAAATTTGCAATGAGTATGAAAATTACAAACTAGGCAAAAGAAAAGGGGAGTGATGACTACTCTGGCATAGCATTTCCTAATGGATTTTCACAATGTAAAGATTGTATCATCCTTTAAAGTGAAGGAAGGTGTTAAAATGACAGTAAGGAAATGGCATCAAATGCTAGAAAGACTCAGGGCGGCATACTTGTAGGTAGAAATGCCACTGATGAAAAATCGACTAAACTGACACCAATGCAGCAACATTGTACTAAACCCCAAAAAGGTCCATACTCTCCTACCCTCACACATGCCACTGAAAGCTCCTTGTGTTGAGCTTCTGCATCACCTTAGCCAGCATCTGTGCCAAACCACCCCTATTCAGCAGCTCCACACGTACAAGACAGCTGAATCACGAGGAAAAAAAGACGTCGCCAATTGAGACAAGTTCCTCCTGCCAACAGTTAACCTCCAGATTCAGTGTCCCTTTCATCTCTTTCCCAGGAAGGGCAGGAAAAACGCCTCGGGGGAGCATGGCACTGGGCAGGAGCAGGCAGCACAGCACCGAGCCCAAACGGCCATGCAGCTGCAGGGACCCCAGGTTTGCTGGAATCAGGCACAGGCAGCAGGGAGGGCAGCGCAGCAAAGGTGGCCAACCCTCATCCCCCTGGGAATGCCGGCCTCAGTTCCCCTCCCTCAGCACCCGCATAGACAGTGCCAGCAGACCCCTGCTGTGGCTGCCGCAGGCCACATGACTGGCCGCACACTGCCCAGCTGGACCTGCCGCTCTGCAGGGTTGCACGGTACCCACCAGGGGCAGCCACTGAGCGACAGGGAGCAGAAGCTCACAGCACCATGCCCACTCACCACCCCAGCCCAGAGGCTCCTCTTTTCACATTACAACGACTGTGCTGGCCCACCCACCTGCCCTGTGGCCTGCCACGCAACACATGTGCTCCATGCTGCACAGTCTCGCCAAGAGAGCTGCAGAGGCAGCAGGCTTCTGGCAGGGCTGAGTGGGCAGCAAGCGCGACCGCTCATGAGCATGCAGGCAGTGGGCGAGTGGAAGGTGACATGGAGACATGGGGAGATGGAGGATGCAGCACCATGAGGTGTAAAATGGCTAATTGTCCCACAGCCACCCGCTCCTCATCTCCTCAGCTCCTGTTGAGAGGGGCCCCAGCCCTGCCCGCACTGGTTGCAAGGTGTCTCTACAGCCCATGGGCAGCCCTGGCGTGGCCAGAGATTGCTGCGGGCAGCCCTGGGGCCTCGTAGCAGTAGGTATCGCCCAGGGAAGCCTCCAGGAACCACTTTACACCTCCCAGAGGGAGGGCGCACAAAAACCCTCTGGCAGACTGCTGCTGTTAGGAAAATTAATCTACAATGCCAGAGGTTTATGTCCTGAAAAGAGACAGAGGATTCCTGAAACTTTATTTGAATAAAGGGAGAGGCCATGGGCCATTTCCCATGGGGTCTCTCAAATGCTTGGGGGATGCAGCCCCCATTTTACCTTAAGTTCTGGGCTGGTTCCCTCTTACTTTTCCCCACTGGATGAGGTAATCAGAAGGTACAGTATTACCGAATCGCCTACTCTATGCCCCACTCTAATATGCACTCCCCCTTCTGTTATATAAAAGAAAGAAAAAGAAACTCCTCCTAATTCTATGAAGTCTCTGTTCTCTTACTCTACGTTCAGGAATTTGACACAGTCTTGGCTGAGCGACAGTTTGTGTTGATTAGTACTTGTTATAAATTATCAAATCGGCAGCCAAATTTGTAATAAAAATTTTACAAAGATTTATTAAATCGATAACAAAAAATAGAATTTCGAAAAACCACCACAGCCAAGACAGTGTCAGTCCCAGATGCAGGCGCTGGGTGAACCGAGATCCGACTGACAAAGTGCCAGCGTTTCCCCAGTGGTTCACCCCAAATGCTTCAAGCAGTTAGCTTATATACAGTCTATTCTGCCTGAGGCAGGGATGACCGAACGTTTCTTTGTGTCTCTTCACATGTAGAACTGGGTCCATACATGTGCAGGAATAGACAAAGGTAGGTCCAGGTGTCCAGACGGATGTCTGAGCACCTCAGCAGAGCCTGCATTCGTATGTAGCAGAGTGACACCGGTGGTTCTTGAGTACGGTAGATGAAATCTTCCCAGGTACAGGTCCCAAGTGAGTGATTCAGACATTCCAAGGAAACTAGCAATCATGGCCCAGGAAGGTTTCTTTCATATGTTAACAGACTTGATATTATCTGAATGTTGTCCAGGAACTAATTGAATAAACGTAAGACTTTGCTCCCAGCCAGGGTGGTCACAGACATATCTTAGATTCTACAATATTTTATACACATATATAGCATGAATTATCTCTACCATATACTACAGTACTGGTTTCTAGAACTAGGAATTTCGTCTGTTACTTTCCTAGCCATAAGTTCCTATCCTTGTCTACAAGCAGACTCATGTGGTCTCTTTGTAAAGACACATTCATCTTATTCCTTTCGATCTCTCTTTTTGTTTTCTCCATATTTGGCTTTACAGACCTTAATTACCATTGATTTAAGTTTTTCTTCCTGGGTCTTCTTCAGTTTTGCAATTATTTGCAGTGACATCATTTTCTGTCCTGTTGTAGTCATTTCTGCATCAGCAGGTATGGCTACTACCTTCATCCCCTTAATCACTTGCTGAAAGAGTTGCACTCAGCAAGGTGTCATGCATGGTAAAAAGATTAGAGTTGCTATAGAACAGAAGAGGAGAAATAGTATTCATGTAACTCATAGATGGCAAAGTAACCAGGACATGTTCCATTCCCATCCTTTCCACCCTGGGACTGGTACACGAGTTAACTTTATTTCCTTTGTTATTCATTTGACCACTTTTCCGTTGCCATCTCTTTGCAAACAGCAGTTGGAAAGATTTAATTTTTCACAAATTCCTCCTTCTTCTGTTAATAGATAATCTTATACCATCCAATGCTGAAATATTGCATTCCTCATTCAGTGGATTAGTTGGCAAGAAGGTCAAGAGCTGTAGCTGTCTGATTGGTTATTATTTCAGAGACAGCTTGTGACCTAATTATCCCATTTAAATTCTAAATGAGTTCTCTGGCATCTGATATTATAATTCATAAGGATTCCAAGTGGCTGGTCCATAGTGCAGTATAATTTTTTCTGGTGGCCATTCATCTTTTCCCCATTTCAGGGTCCTCCCTCCAGCCAGGGCTGCATCCATTGATTGCTTTTCAGGTTAATAAACCTCTTTCCTCCCACAGATTTCTAAACATGTGTACCACTCCACATGCGTGCTTAGAATCACTAAGAATGTTAATTCACAGGCTCTTACAAGCACATACAGGTCCACTGTCTGAGATGACCATGGGGGTGGCAACAACCTTCCTTCTTCTAATTCCCTTCCCTTAACAATAGTGTCCAATAGTGTCTTTAACTCATTTCCCTTCTACTACCCATGAAGGCTCATTTATGAACACATTTTCTCCCTTAGGTCAGGGACTGTCCCATAAATTTTCTCAAGCCCAGATCTGGAGATCTATCACTTGAATGCAGTCATGGGTTTCTTCCTGAGCCCCCTCTACAGGACTGTTCTAACAGGAGGCTGGGTTAAAGCCATCCCCACTTCTCAATCCTAAATCTTTCTGTTCCATTCAATAAGTTTTAGACTGTAATAACCAAGCACTGGACAGCCACTTTGAGGTGAGACAGCCAATTTGATGTGAGACTTTCATAATAAAACATTCTTCTGTGATCAGTTTTCGGGCTTCGGTTACCATTAAAGCCATGGCTGCACAATTCTGCAGACAATGAGGCCAGCCTCCAGACCTTTGGGTCTAACATCTTAGAAAAGTAGGCAACAGGCTGCCGTGTAACCCTGGGTTTGCATACTAAAATTATTTTAGTATGGTCCTGTTTAACATGCACATGTAATTTAAATTCTTATTCCCTGTTGGGAAGGGCTAGGGCACGAACTTCATTTAATCTGCTTTTTTTCTCCCTAACACTTTAAAATTCTGCATTCCTTCTGGTGTCCATTCATGCAGTTTCTTAACTAGCAGGACAGGAGTATTCTAGGGAGACATGCATGGCTCCAAAAGACCTGCCTTTAATAGGGACTCAGTAATAGGCTGTAATCCCTTCTTTCCCTGCCTTAGAAAGAGTCCATTGTTTCTTGTACACCACTTGTCCTGCTTGCTTCAAAGTAGTTTGGAGAGACTCCATAGCTAATTTTCCAGATTTCCCCTGGACAGCCCACACTTGTGGGTTTACTGGAGCATATGCTTTCCCAGACATTTGACCAAAAGTTACAACAAGGTTAGCTGCTGTATCACAAAAGTGATTGGAAAAATACAATGTTATTTTGCATTCCTAATGTAGCCAGCAAATGCCTTCCCAGTGAATTTATAATTACAATAAAGAACAAATAGAAATGCATGCATTTCAAACCTAATACCCACATGTACTAATCGTGATTGAATAAAACACATTCACTCCATTTTTCCCCTTACCCCCTGACTAATTAAAGAACTTACTGACAATTCTTCCTTTTCGGGATGAAGGTCAAAGTGGATTGAGAGGCCCCTGTATCTACCAGGAAACACCTCCTCCCTGTCTGAACCCACCCTAAATGTTATCAAGAGTTCTTGGTGGGTCCCTGGTATAATGGGAACCCCTGACACCCCTATCAATCCATCTTCATTAATCACTGGACTTCCTCCTCCTGAGGATCCAGTTGTTTCTGCGGATAGTCTCGCTTCCAAGTGTCCCTGCAGACAGTGCCCCATCTCCTTCCCAACTGCTGTTTGAGTGGGCTCTCCCATGCCCAGGGGGAACACTTCTGCCATGTCCTTAGGTAATGCCTGGAGCTGAGCCCTGGCTGCCCCACAGCCCCAGCCCGGGCCCACACCTCCCCACAAACCCCAAGCCCATGCTTGCAGTCCCGCACTTCCGTGCCTGGTCCTGCCACTTCCCACCATAAAGAAACACCTCCTCATCCTGACTTCCTTGTTTTCCCTGTCCTGGAAACTGGGGATACAAAGAACCTGCAGCTAAATCAGCTAGCAAATTTTGATGATAAATGCCTTCTGCTATTGCTACTGCTGCTACTTGCCTTAACCTTATTCCTCCACATTCCACTTCAACCAATTCTTTCCCAACATACAAACACCATCTGTCCCCTGTTCCCTTCTCAACTTCCCTTATTGCCCCCCGGGCATTAATTGTCCTTAATTACCTCTGGGAGAATGTGCAAACTGCCTCAACATTCTGCCAAGGGATTCTTCAGAGATCTTTCTGGATCATCATCCCTTTTGACCCATTGCTGGCTTTACCTATGCTACCCTCTATGGATTCCCTCTCAGGTTTACTCCCCAAAAATCCCATTGATTGGTGACATTTTCAGTGGTCCTTCCCTGTGGACTCTTCATGGACCCCCTGGTCCACCACTCATCTGTCTTGAGTGGACACTATTGGGTATTCAACCAATTGCCCAGTGTCAGCTGCCACCGAAGGAAAATGATCACCAAACCTGGGTGAGGGGCGCCTTCAGCTCTGCTCACTGCCATAGGATGGTGGAAGGATCCCAGATGAGTATGCATTTTGTTAGGAAAATTGCTCCCTATTGCCAGAGTTTTACGTTCCAAAAAGAGAGACAGGAGTCCTGTAACTTTATTGGAATAAACAGAGAGGCCATGGGCCATTTCCCATGGGGTCTCCCAAGTGGTTGGGGGATGCAGCCCCCTTTATATCCTAAGTTCCCCACTGCATCACCCTCTTCCTTCCACCATTGGCTGAGGTAATCAGAAGGTACAGACTTCCCAAATCCCCTACTCTACGCCCTTCTCTAATACGCACTCCCCCTTTCGTTATATAAAAGAAAGAAAAAGAAACTCTCCCTAATTTTATGAAGTCTCTGTTCTCTTGCTCCTGGTTCAGGAATTTAACACACCCTTGGCTGAGCAACAGTCTGTGTTGATTACTAACAGTTTCTAGAACCAAGAAATTCTTCTATTGCTTCATTAGCCGTAAGTTCCTAGTGTTATAGATGAGTAATGTGATAGTTGACTCTCACAATTAAGGGGTGAATATTATGTATATGTTAAGAGAAGTTTTGAAGATGTATAATAATGTTTCCCCTCCCCCTTGAATTGTTATCATGGGATAGCCTTAATAGTCAGGGCTTTTGGGAGGGTTGGCTTGTTACTATGGCAGCACCTGACTTCCAATCAAGATGTGATTTCCACCACTGGACAGTGAAGAAGAAGTCAATTGACAAGACTATGAGAAGAATAAAAGGCAGAGCATCCATTATGTAGATTAGCACATGATGGTTAAATCCTTTGCTCCCAACCCAGTATTATTTTCTTTATTCAGTCTTATATTTTGATAAGGTTTTGTCGGAAGCCAGGACATCTCTCTGGCTGTCCTGGATGGCTCGAACCCTTGCCCGGGGAACTCAGAGACTTTGGCACAGAGCCCAAGACCCCTGTGCCTTTGATCTTGACCCATGGAGCAAATTACCACCTTTATATGAAGAATTACAAGTCAAGAGAGTTTAAGCAGAATAGTAGTTAGTTTGTCACGGGGTGAAAAATAGATTTTTGAGGTTTTTAGAATGGGGCCTTGGGGCCCCAAGATAGAGGAATTTGGGCGTGCCCTGTCCTTCTTCTTTCTTCTTCCTAGCCTCCATGTTCTGGGTGATACTGGCACTTTTGGATTGATTTAACGCAGAAACTCACTGTCTAACATAGGTGATAGGTATTGGGAAGTTATTGTAAATAATGTACATGTAGTTTTTAGTATAAAAAGACAACACCACAGCTGAGGTGGGCACTATGCCTCAACCTGACCTGCCAGACAGACCTCGGTGGGTCAGAGAAAAAATTTTATAGATAAGAATCAATAAACAACCTTGAGAATGAGAATAGAAGAGTTCTGACTCCTTCTTTGACTGCCGGGCTGGGAAAAGAGACTTTCTAATGCATCTCGGGATCACTCTGACCAGCAGAGATTCTGAGAAGGTTTTAATAAACCTTTTATATTTTTTGAAAGGAAGTATCATTTCTCACACTAGCCTTGTCTGCAAGTAGATTCACATGGTCGCTTTGTAAAGACACATTAATCTTACTCCTTTATCTGGACACATTCTTGGTGGTGAGGTGTCTCCCATTGGCACTGCACCCCACACACAAGGCCTGCACACACATCTCCCCACCCTTGCACACACATGTACACATAACCCTGCACACCCTGGCACACACCCCTCCGCGTGCACACACACACACACACACACACACACACAGAGACACACATGCACATGCTGCCTCCTTGTCCCCATTGCCTTTCATTGTCTTGTTACCCATCCTCCGCCTTACTTCCTTACCCATTTCTCCAGGTCCAGCCTAGTCTTTCCTTCTCCTTTGAGTACTTTCACTTCCTTGCCTTGCCTTGCCCTTGAAGCCCCCTCTCTTTGCATTACCTTCCTCACCCCTCCCCCACCTGGAATTCAAGATGCCTTTTAAGTGACATTTCCTGGCCTTGCCCTGCCCTGTCTGCTCCTCCTATGACTCTCAAAGCTCTCATGTATCCCCAGTGTTTCAGGAGCACTTGAGAGGAAGCCCAGGGGAGGATGCACGCTGCTACACTCATGTGTCTGAGCAACTTTGTTCTGGCACCAAACCTTGCATGGCCTGAATTTTAGACAGGCAATTCATATCTCACCCCAGGGCTCCGGTACTAGAAGGACAGTTAATTTGCATATGAAAGAAAGCAGGTAGCCCAAGAGTTTTACGTGCAGATTAGAGATGGGCCCACATGAGATCAAGGCTGGACAAAGCAGTCTGTCCTCGCCGCTTTTGAGTACCAGCAATCTTTGAAGGCACCTCTCACCTCCCTTGCCCTGCCTTGGCGACTCAAGTTTCCTTGTCTTGCCCTGCTAAGCCTCCCTAGCCTTGCATTCCCTTGCACGCCCATGACACTTGACCTGCCTACTGGCTTTCCTCCAGGGTCTTGCCTTGCCTAGCCCTTCCTGTTTCTGCCTGGCCTAACCATTACTGGACTTACCTTCCTATGCCCTGCCTTGCCTCTGACTTCTGGGCCTTCCACTCCATTTGATTTCCCCTCATGCTACCAGCCTTGCCAACCTCTCCCTTGACTTGCCTACAATTGCCTACACTTGCTTTGCATTGCCTTGCCTGCATGGAAGGCAAGGCAAAGAGCAGTAGGCAAGGCAATGCAAAGAATGGAAACTGTTTGTAGGGCTAGGCAAGGCAGACATAGGCAAGACAAACAAAACAAGGGTATGCTAGGAAAACTAGGCATGGTACTGAAGGCAAGGCAAGGCCAGGCCAGGTGACTCAGAGTGCCGTTCCTTGGGAAGTAAAAGATATAGTGGCAATGTTAGTAGGGCAGCTGATCCTTATCAGCTGATAAGGTGTAGTCCAGCAAGACATTTCTGTCCTGGCCCCTTCTGTGTAGGAAGCATTTTTAGACATAGTCAATATCACACGTGGTATGCAACTTTTGCTTGGTAAGTTCCAGAACAAGAACAGCAATGCTTTCTTATGGAAAGGGAAGTATGTGGCCCCAGTATTTCATGTGCAGAGAAGAACCTGCATTGTTGTCTTGGTTTGGAAAGACAGGTGTCTGCTAAGGAAGGCAGGAGCCTCCCCTGAAATAGAAAAATGTAAACTCCCTACCTCTGAACTGCTATAAATTTTAAATTAAGGGACTCTTGGGCAAAAATATGGGAGCAGGAATAACAGTTCTTCATTAAGGAAGAAAATTTTAAAAAGATAAACAATGCAGTAAACCAAAACAACACTGACAGTCAGAATATGACCTGATACCCTGTTGGTCAGGGTGCAGGTAGCAGTTCAATTGGAATTGTGGCTGCAGTCCTCCTGGAGTGTCAGGTGTAGTTCTGTTGGAGCAGTGGTCCTGTAGAAAGGTGTAGTCTTCCTCTGAAGATCCAGTGGAAGAGGCAGCTGTTCCTCTGGGAAATCCAGTAGAGAAGTTGTGCTGGTGTTCCAGAATCTCAAGATTATATCTGGGTGGGAATCCTTGGCTCTTCCCTCTGGGCAGAGCACTCACAATGGAATGCTATAGTTCTTATCAGTCATGCAGTGACATTCAATAGCCTATTATCAGCACGTCACCCCAGAGAGAGAAGTGGTTGTGGAAGAGATAAGAAAAACTGCCCACCTGACAGAAGACAACTGCCATACCAATGGCAAATAAAATACATTTTGCTTAGCAAACCAGGACAATCATGCAGCTCAAGGGCAGCAGCAACTTTCTGTCCTGGTATATTTGGTTTGGAACCACTGACTCAATTTGTACAATCATGGAGTCAGTACCCATCTTTGGAAGGCAGTCTCCCTTCTGAAAGAATCAATTTGGCATGTGTTTTCCACTTCTCAGAGGTAGCCTTCTTGAAATTCTGCCAGCACACTTCTTTTGGACAAGGCAAGCAGCTACGCTGAGTCTTGGTATGCAGCTGATCTAGTGCCCCAGGCAGGTAAAGTCTAGTACCAGTTTTCTGACACCTTTTTATGGGTTCAGTCCCTGGATGTTTTGTATTTTGGAGGAGGGGATGCCATTTTTTTTTGAGATGGTCTTCTAGTTGCCCTCTTTTGCAAAGAAAGCATGTTTGGAGGGGCACTTTGGGTAGTCTCAGTTAATTTAAAGGCTTTTCCCAATAGGCAGTTTTCTGGGTTAGAGTTGTTGAACTGTCAGTGGGAATGCAGAGGCCAAGCCTCTGCAGGACAAGTTTTTGTCCCTTGTAGTTTTAGTGTGCGAGCAGTCTCTGGTGCCATTCCATTTGGATCCTGACTCTGTGAGACTGAAGGCTTACGATGCTACCTACAGCTGAGAAGGAAAGTGGCAATAGCAGGGGGTGTGTTTGTAGTTTGATGGGTGCAGTTGAAATTGTAAGCAGCAAAGAGCTTTCTCCACTGACACTTTTGCTAGCTTTGTATTTGGCAGATGTTTTCAAGTTTGTTACCAGACTGTACGAGAATGAAAAGGTTTTTTAGGGCTGAGGAGATAGTGTTGATCTTTAAGTGTAGTGCAGAGAAGAGTATCCGCTTGGAAGGGGAAAATCAGAGAAATCTTTTGGTCCTGACGCCGTGGATTTGTGACCACGCATGTTTTCAACTTGGCTGTGTCCTGGGGGTGGTTTCAAGCTGAGCTCAGTGCGTGTCTCTGGTAATTACATATCCTCTGAACAGAGAGAGACACAGGTCTCCCAGGATTTTCCTGCAGAAGGCTTTGAGAAGCTGTGAGAAGCTCAGAGAAAGAATTAAAACAAGTATTATCTCAATCTCTGCAACCGGCAGGCAATCTCTGTTTGTCAAAGACATTTACAAGAAGGAGGTATCCCTTCTTGACTAATAGGTGAGAGAAGATTCCTAAAGGCCAATCGGATCTTAAGTCCACCATTGTTTCTATAAGAACTGTATTTCTAATAAAAAAGTGCTTTTTCACTCCTTCTGAAGATGGAGTCTCTGTATCACCTTTGTCTGTCCCCAATACCCTGTCGGTGATATGTGTCCTTCTTTTGTGAGTCGACATTGCCATCGTGTGGCTATTTTGATGAATGCTGACAGTGCCCAGGAGAAAGCCAAGTGCTTTTCTGACCCTGCCCCCCATTAGTGTTGGGAGCAAGGCAGGCAAGAGGACCACTGTGGATCCTGGCTCTTGGGCACTGACAGAATGTGATCCTGTATGTAGAGGGGAAGGAGAAGGAATAATTTCATTGTTGGCTGTGCAGTTATAGACTGCAAAAGAAAAGGCAATTGCAGCATGGTCTTTTTAGAACCTTTTCTGGACCATCAGCTGCTCAACATGTAACTCGAACCCACTGAACTGCACCCAGCTCCCTGGAGAGACAGAGTTTCCCTCAAGGTCTATGTACCATCTAGCACTCTAACTCTTGCAAATCCCAAACCCCTTCAAAACATCCAGCAGCTGCTCTCAAAGAAAAAGTCCTACAGCAAAAAGCTATTGCTGGCCATAATAGTCCCTTGTAGCCTGTAACTAGATTAAACACTCTAATGTGTCACATGGTCTTTCTCAACTATATATATAGCATCAGCACATTCTCTCAAACTGGCAGAGTCTATTGTTACAGCGAAGAATTTCAAGCTGTAGTTCTGACAGAGAGATGTGCCAGGACAGAAGGCATTTAACTACTTACCCTCTTCCCTGTGCAATATGATATTTGCAATAATTTACATTATTTGACACTTTCAGTGTCACTGTGTCCAAGCATTGAGAGATCACACAGAGGGAAGTGTCAAGACAGAAGATGTTCAAAAAATACCCCCTTCTCTTAATAGCACATAACGCGTTGCTGCTTTGTAGCTTTTTTCCCAGAGAGAAAGAAGATACACTGCCATCACTTTTTTCAGTCTCACATCTTTGATGCAAACATCAGCAGCTATTCTCATAGAAAAAGGCTCAAGAAGAAAAAGCCAGTGTAGGGCTGCACCAAACTCACCACATGCCCCAAACTCACCAGTGCATTCTGTCCTTCTCCGCTGCATCTACCATTGTGTTCTCTGGATAGCAGAGCCCAAAGGTAAGCACAATTGTTTCCATGAAGGGGCTGGAAAAGGATAAAGTAACAGCAGAAGTAGCCCTCATTGAACTTTAATCCTTACAACTGCCAACATCACTTCATTTCACTGGCCAGTGGCAGCCATGCTCTTTTACAGCCAGTACGCTGCGCCCACCAGCCCACTGCTGTGAAGCTTCATTCTCTGCCTCTTGCAAGCTCTTTCACTTTTACTCTCCCAGAAGCAAGTAGGCATCTGGCTTCTTGCTACGAACACTGTGCTAGTAGCATAGTGCTCCAGCATGCTTCTTCTGCCGTAGGATGCTTGGGGAACACACTTACCTTCTCAGTGCTATGTAGCCCCATATTCTTCATCTCTTGTTGTCTGAATCATACTGGAAAGCTTTTTTGCTACGTCTAGCACAGAGAAAACGTGCCAGGACAGCAACCTTGCCAGGAGCATACTTGTGTATTATATTGATACTTGTATTTGCATCACATTCAAGAAGCAGTCTTCTTTCCTATACAATGTGCAAACAGCTGTCAGACCGTGTTACTCTCTCCATGCTCCATCCCAGCGCTAAGTACCAGCATGCATATTACAGTCTCACAAGGACTGAAAATCCTACAGTGGATGCATGCAGCATCCACGCAGAAAAGCTGCAAAGCCATTACCTGGCTTCACATCTGTGTAGACCACAGAAGGCAAAAAATTAAGCAGCAGAGCACTGGGTTTTTGTGTGCAGAGCACCAAACTGAAAACCTTCAGCAAAACCTCATCCACAATCAGAGTAAGCAGAGAATATGTTTGCTGTTTGGAAAAGTAATGTGCTGCCCTTAGAATTCAACTCAAAATGTGAAGACAAGCATTTTCCACCGACAACTGGAATAAGAATTGGTAGAAGCACAAGAAAGTCAAGAAAATTGTCCATGTATTTCCTCCAAACAAATGCTAACGTGAATTTGGCAGGCAGGTGGCTGGCAGCCATGCTCCT
This sequence comes from Molothrus aeneus, assembly GCF_037042795.1. Lineage (NCBI taxonomy): Eukaryota > Metazoa > Chordata > Aves > Passeriformes > Icteridae > Molothrus > Molothrus aeneus. The sequence continues at coordinate 57,761,807 of NC_089646.1, forward strand.
CTAGCAACCTGAACGCTGCACACGCAAGCCAGGTGCTTTGCGGCTTCATTCTTTGCCTCTTGTAATCTGTCAAGATTTCATTCTCCTGGAGGCACTTTGTAATCTACTTCTTGTGCAGAACACTGCATCAGCTGCAAAGCGCTCTGGAGCACAGCTTCTACTGAAAGACTCCTAGACCATGCACGAACATTCTCAGTGCTGCATATCCCACAATCTGCCTCTCTTGGCGTCGAAATCTAGGCAGAAAGCATTTTGACTACTTCTTGCCCAGAGAAAATGTACCATGACAACACACTTGCACAGACCTTTCCTCTCAAACTTGTGGTGTATTTGCACCACATTCAAGTGGCAGTCCTCTTTCCTATACAATCTGCAAAGCATTGTAAGATCATCATGCTCTCTGCCCTGGCCTTCTCAATTCAAAATAGGAGAGCACACATTACAGTCCCACAAGGACAAAACATCCTGAGAGATGTCACAGTGCAGGTGTGCAGTACCAGATGCTGAAATGCAGCAAAGCTGAATGCCTTCGCTGAGATTCAGTTCTCTGCAGATCACAGAAGGTGAAGAATGAAGTGCCAGAGCAGAGGGCTTGTGTGAACAGTGTACTGAATTGCAGAAGTCCAGCAACAGCACATTCACAATCTGAGTCAGCTGAGAATACACTTGCATCTGTGGGACGTTATCCCAAAATGTGGAGACAATCACATTCTTACACCTCCAGAGCTGCAGACTTCTGTGGAACACAAGGTGTCCTTGAAGTCATTCTTCCTTTTTCTGTGGGAGCAGCTGTTGAAAGTCGGCAAGGGAGTTGTGAGAATGAAAAATGGGATGGCACATAGATTTGCGAAAGAGAGTACAGTGCTGCAGTGTGTTTAGTGCAGTTTCGAGGCTCCTTGGAGAAATGGCATATGAAGAATCCCTTCTCTTTTGACACACGCTGCTCTGTGATCTCACGATGCAAAAGCTTTGCAATGGTGAAGGTGGAAGAAAATGCTTTTCTCCACATTTTGGGATGAAGTCCAATGGCAGCACTTTAATTTTCTGAGCAGCAAGCATATTCTCTGTTGACCCTGATTGTGGACAAGCTCTTGCTGGAGGTTGTTGCAGACATCTTTTATAAAAAATCCTTTCCTTAGGATTTTTCCTCCTGAGAAGCTGAGAGGCCTCAGGAACAAAATGTAAACAATGGTTATCTGCTGCTGTGGAATGCAACAGGTGCATCTGTGATTGGCCCATGTTGGATGTTTGTAATTAATGGCCAATCACAGCCCAGCTGGCTTGGACAGAGAGCCCGAGCCACAAACCTTTGTTATCATTCTTTCCTATTCTATTCTTAGCTAGCCTTCTGATGAAATCCTTTCATCTGTTCTTTTAGTATAGTTGTAATGTAATATATATCATAAAATAATAAATCAAGCCTTCTGAAACAAGGAGTCAGATCCTCGTCTCTTCCCTCATCCAAGAACCCCTGTGAACACCGTCACAGGAGGTCTGCAATTCCGTACACTGCGTAGACCAGCCCAGTGCTCTGCTGCTTCATTTTTCACCTTTTGTCATCTGCACAGTATGGAAGTCAGGCAATGGCTTTGCCACTCTTCCACGTGGCTGATGCATGCACGCACTATGACATCTTTTGGTTTTTTTGTCCTTGCAAGGCTGTAATGTGCACGCTGGTACTTCAAGCTGAGAAGGACCATGCAGAGAGTGCCATGGTCTGACAACTGTTTGCATGTTGTACAGGAAAGAGCCTCTTGAATGTGGTGCAAATATCAGTATTGACAAGATTCAGGGGCATGCTCCACACAAGCTTTTTGTCCTGGCACATTTTCTCTGAGCAAGATGTGCAGAATATGGGACTATGTAATGCTGCAAAGGTAAGTGCATTCCCCAAGCATCTTTCGGTAGAAGCAGCCTGCTGGGGCACTTCACTACCAGCACAGTGTTCATAGGAAGAAGCAGATGCCTATTCACCTCCAGGATAGTAAAAGTGTGACAGCTTACAAGAGCAGAAGAACAAAGCCACACAGCAGCGGGCTGGTGGGTGCAGCATACTGGCTGTAAATAAGCATGGCTGCCACTGACCTGCCAAACAAATTCACTCTCTAGTCATAAGGATTAAAGTTCATTGAGAGTTATTTCTGCTGCTACTTTATCCTTTTTCAGCCCCTCCGTGGAAACAATTCTGCCTACCTTTGGGCTCTGTGATCCAGAGAACACCATGGTAGATGAAGAAGAGAGCGGAAGGACAGAGTGCATCGGTGAGTTTGATGTGGCTTACGTGGGGCATGCAGAAGGTGCAGCCCTGCACTGACTTTTACTTCTAGAGCATTTTTCTATGAGAATAGCTGCTGGATGTTTGCCATGAAGACATGAGAGGGAAAAAAGTGATGGCAGGTCTACCTGCACAATTAAAAAGCTGTTAAGAAGAAGAGGTACTTTAAGAACATCTTCTGTCTTGACACTTCCCTCTGTGTGATCTCTAGCTGCTTGGACACAGCGACACTGAACATGTATGAAAATATTTGCGCTGCGAATGTCAGGTTGCACAGGGAAGAGGGTAGGTTGGCAAACACCTTCTGTCCTGGCACATCTCTCTGTCAGAAGTGCAGCTGGATATTCTTCGCTGCAACAATAGACTCTGCCACTTTGAGAGAATGTGCTGATGCTATATATACATAGTTTAGAAGGAACGTGCGAATCACTAGTGGGTTCTGTTAACTTACAGACTGCAAAGGGACTATTATGGCCAGCACTGCCATTTGTTGAAGAACTTTTTTTTTTTGCGAGCAGCTGCTGGATGTTTTGAAAGGGTTTGGGATCTGCAAGAGTTAGCATGCAAGATGATACACAGAGCTTGAAGGAAAGTGAATATCTCCAGGGAGCTGGTTGCAGTTCAGTGGGTGTGAGTTACATGTTGAGCAGTTGATCAAGGTTCTAAAAGGAAGAGCCATGCTGCAATTGCATTTTCTTTTGCAGTCTATAAACTGCACAGCCACAAATGAAATGATTCCTCTTCCTTCTCTGCTACATGCAGGATCACATTCTGTTAGTGCCCAAGAGCCAGGATCCACAGCAGAGCTCTTACCCGCACTGCTCCCACATGACTGGGGCTGAGCCAGAAAAGAGGGCCCACTTGGCCTTCTCCTGGGCACTGCCAGTGCTCATCAAAATAGCCACACGATGGCAATGTCGACTCACAAAAGAAGGACACACACTGAATCCAACTTGAAACCACCCCCAGGACACAGCCAAGTTGAAAACATGCGTGGTCACAAATCCACGGCGTCAGGACCAAAAGATTTCTCTGATTTTCCCCTTCCAAGCGGATACTCTTCTCTGCACTACACTTAAAGATCAACACTATCTCCTCAGCCCTAAAAAACCTTTTCATTCTCGTACAGTCTGGTAACAAACTTGAAAACATCTGCCAAATACAAAGCTAGCAAAAGTGTCAGTGGAGAAAGCTCTTTGCTGCTTACAATTTCAACTGCACCCATCAAACTACAAACACACCCCCTGCTATTGCCACTTTCCTTCTCAGCTGTAGGTAGCATCGTAAGCCTTCAGTCTCACAGAGTCAGGATCCAAATGGAATGGCACCAGAGACTGCTCGCACACTAAAACTACAAGGGACAAAAACTTGTCCTGCAGAGGCTTGGCCTCTGCATTCCCACTGACAGTTCAACAACTCTAACCCAGAAAACTGCCTATTGGGAAAAGCCTTTAAATTAACTGAGACTACCCAAAGTGCCCCTCCAAACATGCTTTCTTTGCAAAAGAGGGCAACTAGAAGACCATCTCAAAAAAAAATGGCATCCCCTCCTCCAAAATACAAAACATCCAGGGACTGAACCCATAAAAAGGTGTCAGAAAACTGGTACTAGACTTTACCTGCCTGGGGCACTAGATCAGCTGCATACCAAGACTCAGCGTAGCTGCTTGCCTTGTCCAAAAGAAGTGTGCTGGCAGAATTTCAAGAAGGCTACCTCTGAGAAGTGGAAAACACATGCCAAATTGATTCTTTCAGAAGGGAGACTGCCTTCCAAAGATGGGTACTGACTCCATGATTGTACAAATTGAGTCAGTGGTTCCAAACCAAATATACCAGGACAGAAAGTTGCTGCTGCCCTTGAGCTGCATGATGCGGGTTTTTATCTGCACTTCCAACACTGGGGCTATGTTCTTTCCTTCCTTTGAGAAAGCATTGCCATTCTTGTTCTGAAACTTACCAAGCAAAAGTTGCATACCACGTCTGGTACTGACTATGTCCTGCAATGGCTCCTACACAGAAGGTGCCAGGACAGAAATGTCTTGCAGAACTATACTTACCCACGGTACCTTATCAGCTGCTCTACCAACATTGCCACCGTATCTTTTACTTCCCAAGGAATGGCCTGCTCAGTCACTTGGCCTTTCCTTGCCTCCCAATACTGTCTCTATTTTTCCTAGCCTACCCTTGTTTTGTTTGTCTTGCCTATGTCTGCCTTGCCTAGCCCTACAAATAACTTCCTGGCTTTGTTTTCCTTGCCTATCGCTCTTTGCCTTGCCCGTAAGGCAATGCAAAGTAAGTGTAGGCAATTGTAGGCAAGTCAAGGGACAGGTTGGCAATTCTGGAGCCACGAGGGGAAATCAAATGGAGTGATAGGTGAGAGAAGGCCCAGAAGTTAAAGGCAAGGCAGGGCATAAGAAGATAAGTCCAGTAATGGTTAGGCCAGGCAGAAACAGGAAGGGCTAGGCAAAGCAAGGTCCTGGAGGAAAGCCAGTAGGCAGGTCAAGGGTGGGGCATGCACATGCAAGGGAATTCAAAGCAGTGGAGGTTCAGCAGGGCAAGGCAAGGCAAGGAAGCTGTTGGGTTGCCAAAGCAAGGCAAGTGACAGGTACATTCAAAAATTGCTGGTGCACAAAAGTGGCCATGACAGACTGCTTTGTCCGACCTTGATCTCGCATGGGCCATCTCTAATTTGCACCTAAAACACTTGGGGGTCACAGTTGAGACTGAAGCAACTGAACAACACTCTGTGTTCATGCAGCAGTAGCCAAATTTTATTAAGATCTGTTCTCTTTAAATAGCTTTGAAAGTCTCTGTGGTTAATTCTGATTGGCTAAATTTATTACCACCCAGCTAACTGGCCAATGTCTGCCTGTGTCCCTAATGGCCTAGATCTTCTCCCCAACAGCCCAAACAGGTCAAATTATATAATTGAAGTAGGTTTATAATTAGTTGCATTCAGTTATAAAATTATAATTAATCCTAATTATAACTGTAAGGCCTCCAGGCCAGCTGTTAGCCACTGCAGTTCCTCCTTTTTGTTTTGAAATACAAAGGCAGTGTCTGTTATCCTCTGCAGGGCCCTGGCATGAAGATGAACACAGCACAATGTTTCGAACAATCATGATGACATAGTCCAGAAACTACCAGGAACAGCTTTGCAGGGTGGTATGCTGCAAACTATTCACAACTACAAACACCTAACTCATTCACTAACTGTTAAACCTTACTAACAATTATGGGTTATGCTGTTTTGTTTCTACTGAAAGGTGCAAATCCATGTGCTTAGTCCTGTTCCCAAAGTGTCTGTCTTCTTGGAACAAAGTAAAGTTACAGGTAGGAGTAGACTGCCATTCCACAGGTCCCATATCTTCATACAGTGGTGCAAAGTGTTGTTCTGATTACTGCTCCATGACGTCTGCTGTGGGGCTGTCAGGGAGATCAGTTGTTGGATGTGATCCCGAGCAGGCCATAGAGCAGGATGCATACATGAACAGGCACCCATCAGATGCCAAGGTCCATGGAAATACAGGCGTACCTGCGCCCCCAAGTAACAAGGTCCCAGGGACCTTCCCATTTATTGGTAAGGAGGTCCTTTACCAATAGCTTAGGCTTGGGTGACTGAATGTCACTAGAAGACTGTAAAAACAGAAAATTATTTAAAATTATAGGATTCTGAAAATTTGCAGGTACTGTTAAATGGTTTAAAGTGTATACTGCCTTGGTTACCCTACTCTGCAGGGCTTCACCAAAGCCTGCCAAGGCCAGCAAGGTGCTGCTCCAACATTGCTCCCTCCACACTTTTCTTCTTCGCACCAGCCTCACCCCCATGGGGCATGCTTGCTACTGCTGTACCAGCCTGCTGTTCCACAATTCCTGCTATGGTCCATTTCACAACCCAGATGTGCACTGAGACCTTCAGCTTCCTGTGAATTTGTAAATTAAATCCCTTTTCTATCTCTCCCCCTCATGGCGCTGCCAGTAACCAGTGGAGTGGGGGTGAGCTTGTGCCACAGCGCCCCCTGCAGCCACAGGGGAATCATCACACCTGCCCTATCTGGCTCGGAGCCAACAGCGCCACTTCTGGCTGTGGCCGTAACTACACAGAGGAGGAAAGGCTTGGGTGGCTGAGAGAAGCCTCTTAATGGGTTTCTAGGTCTTTTGTTTGTTGTTGCTGACATTGTTGTTTGTTTGCCTTGTTTTATATATATATCCTCTAGTAAAGAACTGTTATTCCTTTTGTCATTCCTTTGATTGAAAGCCCCATAATTTCAAAGTTATAATGATTTGGAGGGTAGGGGGTTATATTTCCCATTCCAAGGAAGATTCCCTCCTTCCTTGGCAGACACCTATTTTTCAAACCAAGACAATGAGTAATCTATGTTGTGAATTTGACAGGAAAAGAGAGAATACTCTAGTCAGTTCTCTGTGATAAACCATGTTTCTGCAGTCTGGGAGGTTGGGAGTAGTGAGGAATCTAGTAAAAACCTTGGACTGCACTAATTTTGATAGTAGTCTTTTATCTTCCCTCAGTTAATGAAGCAGCTTCAAATTTTACCAGGTCCTCCTTCTACTTTGCCTTTAGAGTCAGTATCACTTCCATCTTATTTCCACTGAGCTTCAGCCAACAGTTTTTAATGTAGATTTGTACCACTGCATTTGGAAGTTGTTTGATGGTTGTATCTGCATCTGATGAAAAGGAGAGGTAGAGCTGAATGTTATCATCTTACACTGCAGATCACTTTACATCACAACTGCTTCCAGTAGCACTTGCACAGAGATAATGAATAAAAAATAAGCAATCACAGGGAGCCTCATAGGTCTCTCTGCAACTGAAACCACCTCAAAAAAGGGAGGATCGCTTCCAGCAGCATTTACTCTTTTGGCAAAAATGAGTGAAAGATCCTTTCATGGTTTAGGAATAATATTCCCCAATTTCATGTTCCCACTGAAACATCCCAGACCACATGCTGCTCACTCATTTACCCCCAGACCTCTTGCAGCTGGATGGAGAGGAGAATTGGAGGCACAGAAAGGTAAAGATAAAGAACAATTCATTAGAAACAGCAATGAAAGAAGAAAACCATGAGTAATAACAGCAATACTACTAGTGGTAGAGTGTCCTGGGTTACAACATGGGGTATACCACCATCTACAACACTTTCTGATGAATTGTTAAGATAGGTGGAGCAGTGTTTCTTTATCTTTACCATGACTCAACTGTGTTAACTCTCTCTGGGGAAGTAGCAGCACCACTCGCCTTGAGGGGAGGGGGTCATCGCTGCTAATGGACCATCAAGGACTCCCCAGAATGACTCATGGAATTATATTATCCATTGTGAAATTCCCTGCCCTGTGGGAGGTTCCAGACATTCCTGCCTGTGTATAATCTGGGACTTGAGACACCACCACCACCCGGAGGACAAGAATTCTCCACCACCACCACTGGACCACCAGAGAAGGACTAGGCCTTTACACAGGACCACCATTTTTGACATCCATCACTTCAACGGAACAGTAACCACCATTCAGTTGGATTGCTACCACCACCCTGACCAACAGTGTGACTGACTTTTTGGTTTAAGCTAGTGTTTCTGTACTATTGTCTTCATTGTGACTTTCCTAGTAAATTGTAGCTCCATCTTGAAGTCTCTCACAAGTCATTTGTGTGGAGTTAATCCTCCCCCGGTTTACCTTCAAACGAGCACACAGAATGTACAAAATGGGCAAAAGATTCACATGCAACTGCTCACCATGCAGAACTGTGGGTCTTGCCGTCATCCCACTGTACACCCTGCACACCCTAACAACACTGGAAAAACCCTAGCCCTCTCCATGCCCTCTGCACATGTCTTGAGGTGGTATCCAAACAACTCCAAGGTCCTGGCTGTGTCCCTCCTGGCTGCTGAAAAAAATTAACCCTATCCTAGCCAGAATCAGAGCAAATCTGTACATTCCTGCTAGATCTTGCTACTTCAGGTTAGCACTGCCCAAAGCAATTGAAAAGCTAGAACAGACACTGATTTTTGGGTATTACATTCTAGAGATCAAGAATCAATTACAATAGCTCTATTTCAAGGATAATAGCCATTAAACTCTGTTCAGAGAGTCTAAGATTGTCCAGTTTAGTAAGGTTGCCTCTCTCTTACCAGTGATATTTTCCCAAGGAAAAATGCTGTTTTAACAAGTAGTTGAAGACTACAACAAGTATGTAGAAGACATATAGAAGAGGAATTATGTAGAGCTCTCCAGAGCATAAAAATACACTCATGATAACAAGGTCCTCTTCTCAGAGGTTCACCAGCAGTGAGGTCCTCTTGTCAGAGGTGTCACCAACAGTGAGGTGAACCAATTCTCTCAAAGCAATGTGGTGCCATCAGAAAAAGTATGTATGTTCTCAAAAAGCTGTCTCAAAACCTGAGTTGGATGTGGGGATTGGGGTTTGAATTTTGCAGCAAGTTTCAAAAGATTGGATGTCAACTGGAACAATTAGCAACATAGAGGTCTGTGACTGCAAATCTCTGATACTCCTGTGCTATTGAGGGTATAGGAAAAAAAGGCAGAGATTGAAATAATAGAAAAGGCCTTTCAAGGAATCAGTGCAACTTCAAAACAGCTAGATTTCATTTCAGAAGTTTTCTTGTGTTAAAGGCCACTACTTGATCTAAACCACTCTCCTTTTTTAAATATTTGGTTGTCCTGGATACCTAAGATATTTTATGATTTCCCCCCCCTATGATTTAAACAACAGCATGTTCTATAAGCTTCACTGGGCCATCTGCCTTAAGTATGCACTGTGCGCATATCCTTTTCCACTAGGATGAATCAACCTGCTGAAGTAGAACTTAAAACATTACACATGTATGCAACAAAATGACATAAATGTGCAATGACTTTAAGGAATGATCTCATTAAAAATTGTACACCCTCCTAAAGGCCTTGGGGTGCAGCTAGACTCAAGGACTGCAGATGGTGTCCTCGCACCACTGCTGGGTGGCATAACCTTACAGAAACTATTTCAAAAAGCTAGTAATCTTCCTTTCTTTGCTGTCCATCTAGTTTCCATACTGGTGAAGGTGACATCACTGCATCCTAAGTTTCCATTTTATATCCATTGCTGGACTTAGGCATATAGAAGTGTTTGAGATACATCAAGGAGGTACATAGTAAACTGAAGCAGACAAGGTATTACCAAGAGCTGCAAAAGTAAATTGTTTTTCCAGCAGGACTTCTCTGGGGCAAACAGGCAACTCAAGATGTTCTTGGAGGGGAAAAAATACAGGAAAGTTTGAAGACTCTTCATTTCACAACTTTGCTCTTTTCTCTCTGCTTCTTTCTGAGACCACAGGACTTCCCCTCCAGACTTATTCAGTACATAAAATGTATTAAAATGCAGCAACTTCCTCTTAATCCCATTTTCAGATCCCTTACATAAGAAACAGGAAAGAAGAAGAAGGCCTTTACATGCTTCATGTGTATAAGAGGGGAAAAATACAGGCTGTGGCATTATAAAACAAGTGGAGACAGCACAAAGCAGCTAAAGAAGGTGTAAGCCTCCTTTGTACCAGGTCACCTGCAGGAGATAAAAGTGCTGCAAAGAGGGATTTATGTATTATGAATCTGTTATTCATCATGTTTTATGAAGAGAGAATTTATATTTGGAGACTGTTTTTATTAAGCAATGACAACATTTAACATAAATATCAGGTGGTATCAACACAACAATAGTTGTAAAACATTTTTAAGTTAAGGCTCCCAAATTTAACTGCAAATTTAGAAAGTCTTCCTGTTGTCTGTCTCCTTGCTTTTCCCTTTTCTTTAATATACACTTAACACTAAAAGTCACTGTGTTATACATGAAGACAAACAGTGTTATGTTGGCACTACAGCAAATATGAAACAGCTGTTCACTTCTTAATATTGAAACCAGAGAAAAGTACATGGAGTACATGGAAAATCCTCTACTCTTTAGAGCATAGGAAACATACATACTATTTCTTCTTGTACTTTTGAAGATATTGTTCCTTCAACTACAGGCAGAATTTACAATGGATTATGGATAATAAATAGAATTCACATTGTTGGTACTCAGTCAATTAAAAGAAATATCAATTGAATTCTGTGAGTATTGCAATGGTGCCAAACCATCAGAGGAGTTGGCAAGTAGGAAGAGTGAAGGTGTGATAATTGAAAAAATTGCTGCTTGGTAAGTCACAGGAGCTAACGTGCTAGCTCAGCATTTGGGGAAGCTGGGACACTCCCAGCTGGTGCAAAAACCATATGTGATCCCCAGCCCCATTAGCTGGGACAAGATATATCGCAAGATACCACGTCACAGCGAGCCAAATGGATTCGGTTACTTGCCTGATTGATTACCTCTTGGGCTACCAAGGGCTCTTCCAGCAAGCTAATGAGTTTCTGTTGGCACTGGAGTGCCTGGGAGCAATGTTTCCCCTTGGGTCAGCACTGTACAGGAATTGCTGCCTTTCCAGTGCATGGCCACCCAGCAGATTGAGAGGCAAGTAAGCAAGGAACAAGAGGATGTGGGTGACTACCATACAAACACAAATAACACAGACTTTCCATGCCTCCCTGATAGGAGCTGCTGTTAATGAATTTTCAGGCACACACTGAGTTAATGGGGTGAGCAACACTGAAACATGTTTTAGTTATACTCAGTACTTTACAAAGGGTAATTGAAAAAAGGAAGGAGCAGCAGGGGTGGAAGGTGGAGAAAAAGGAGAGAGAGGGGAGAACAGTTCTATTTTTCAGGTGCTGAATGCAAAACCTTTGCAACAGTTGAGTTTACATGCAAGCCCACACCTCATCAGGGCAAAGATACAGTGACTGGAGTCAAGTATTTCTTCCCTGCATATAGCATCTAGCTCCATATCCTGCTCAGACAGCTTTCTTAACTGTGAGCTTTAGCATATAAACAGCCAATAAGTAAGAACAGTAACTATAGCTCCTGCTGAGAGCTAACTCTGCCCATCATGCATTTGCTGGGTCCTAATACAGGACAGCAAATAAAGCTTCATTACAGAACACTGGAGTTAGCTGCCAGAGCCTACAGATTTGAATAAACAACAAATAAGCAACATCTGCTGCAGCATATGTGTATGGTAAAAAAAAGTCACAAAATAAAAGAATTTGTAAATGCCAAAAGCAACACTAAACTGCCTGTGCTACTGTAGAGTGAATTTTTAATTGCACATGCATACTGGCAGGCTGTGGGTATTAGTCTCACATATGTGTGGTTGCTGCCAACCTGGGAGTATAGATGAATTTAATTAAATAAGGATTATCCCTTCTCCCCAGTACAATTACTTATTTATAACAATGATAAAATTGCCTAATAAAAAAAATTGTCATATTTTTAAAAACAGAGCTAGTAAACACTCTGCTTTTCCTGTCATTCAGGGGTGTTTGAATGTTTGAGTATGTTTTAAAATTAAGTCTAGGTATTCTGCCAAAAAAGAGGGGGGAAAAGCCTTGTCATAAAGTCTACTGCAGTTAAACAGCCAGACTCTACATTATTGAGAAATATAAAGAAGACACACTGCAGTCAGGGAATTGGATTTCATGGAGAATGTAGAAAATTAAGCAATTGGACTAAAATTAAGGCCAGGCTACAAAGCCAAGGAATAATACCACTGAGACAAGTACTTCTAAGAGTCTTCTCTAATATACTTCATCTAGGCAAAGCAGTCTGTTCCTGTCTATTTCTTCTCATGTTGGTTACTTCACACTTTCACTCAAGGAAACTCTCATTTCAGCAGGGTCATGCCAGGCTCTCAAATCATCATTACTCACACCTGTTCCAAAAGATCCCACAGGCAAATAAGAGTGGACCCTTATGGTATCAGGCACTCCATGAGACTTGAAAAATAGGCAGCCTGTGCCCTAGGGGAATTGGAGGCCAAATATTAATTCAGGCATGTGCTTGCAGGAGCTGAGATTTTCTTTGTATAGGGTCCTTATGGACTCTATTTCCCACTTGCTCCTATTTTGAGGACCCCTCTTATGGGTCTGAGCCACATCCTGCTGAATTTAATGGGAACTTTCTTAAAAGCTAGGTATTATTCACTAACAATATTACATTCACCACTGAAAATTTTTAGACTATTTCTGTGATGCACAGCAAGTTGAAGTCACAGAAAGACTTCTTTAAATGTGGAGGGATACGCTATTTAATAGCAGTGAGAAAAAGACAAAGAATATGAAAAAAGCAGTTTTAAAAATCTGGAAATCACTACTTCAAATTTAGGCAAAACATCAGAAACAACACAGAAAAGAGTGAAAAATTATGGTGTTTAAAAGAAGTCTAAATAGTGGTTCTACAAAGGCATAAATCTTACGTAAGTCCCGTTTGCTTTTATAATTTTGGTTGATCACAGAACTGGATGGCAGTCTTACCTGAACTGAAAATCACTAATTGCAGTCTGTGTTTTCTATCATGAAATTACTACTAAACGTGCTTATTCATATGTCTTGAAAGAGTATTCAGGATATACTGTTCTTTTTTTGCCCCTTATCTTGTGATTATTATACCTATACTACCTGTTAAATCCTTTAATTAAATAGCACAGTCATTTTTTAGAGATGGACAAAAAATGCAGAGAAGCATTTGTGTGTGTATTGTTACATTTTGAAATTTTTTTACCTGTTGGGCTATGTCCACATTCTCGTTTTTTAGTTTATCACTGAAGGTTTATCTAAATGGTGATTTTCATTTCACCAGTCCTGGGGAATTGCTATTATTTCTGCAGATACTTCTATGAGCAAGACTAGTGGTATGGGTTCACATCTTTGTTCGTGAACATCACAACATTCATCAGAAAACAAAACCGAAGTAACCTTATGTAACTCAGGTGACAAATCTGAATAGCAACGACTTGACATTGAGCCTCACAGGTTGATGAAACCACATGTTGACAAACTGGACACATGCAAAAGGACAAAAGATGTGGCAAGAGCAATTGAATGTCATAGGTATGCAATCCTGTATACAGATAAACATCACACCTCTACCACCAACCCCTCAGGATACGGCAAATATGTTTACAGATCATTTGAAAGCACAAATAAACACTTCAGAACTGAATAAATAATAATTCTATTCCATCACCTTTCCTGAGCTCTAGCACTAATCAAGAAAACCCCACACATTTTGATAAAAACACTGGCCCCACTGTAGGACATTGACTTCAACAGGCTCATGATTTCACCCCTGCAAACACAGCTGCCACTCTAGCCAATGACATCTGTGAATGCCCAGCACCAGTGGATACCTGAATTTTTTTTAGATACTGTTGTGGGTTTGGTTTTCCCAGTGAACTTTCTCACACTTATTACCTGAAAAAGAGGCCTCTGCAAAGAAAGGGCAGTTGAAGTTGAAGCGGAGTGGGGTGTGGGGAATGAATGATGGGCAATTAAAATCCAAAAGAACAATCCAGTGACCCTTTCATTCCACTGGAAAGCTTCCAGGGAGAGAGGGCATGGGTCAGAAACTGGTTTGCTGAAGGGGGAAGGGGTGTGGTTTTGTCAGTTTCTTAGCTGGGAGTGGTTCAGTCTTTACCTGGCTCAGAGGGGAGATGCTTGTGATTTTAATAATACCAGAGAGGAAATTGCTTGACAGGCAGGAAAAGGCTGTTTGTTACCAGGCTTTTCTGGTGTGTTTGTTCGTTGTTTGTTTTGATTTTTTATTTCTGTTTGGGTTTTTGTTGCTATTGTTGTTTGCCTGTCTTGTTTTTCATATATGCATACACATACATACATATATGTATATGTATATAAGTTTGTATATATATATATATATTCTAGTAAAGAACAACTTTTCTCATATCTTTGCCTGAAAGCCCCATAATTTCAAAGTCATAATAATTTGGAGGGAGGAGATAATTGTTTCCATTCTGAGAAGGTTCCCACCTTCCTTGGGAGACACCTGTCTTTTAAACTAGGACAGATACCTGTGTAGGAACTTGGGTTGCTATATTATTTGTGCAGAGTCCACAAAAGTAATATATTTTGTCCCTTGCTAGTTACTAGATTTTTCATTAAATTTATATCCCATTAAAAAAAAAAACACAAAAAAAAAACCCCTAAGATCTACCAGTCTTTCTCTAAACACTGAATAGGAAGGGTCTCTAAGAAAGTAATGAGTTTCCTGCTTTGGAGACTGAACAGCTGTTTCCCCAATACCACCATCCCTGACAGCAAATGCTTCTCAGGATCTGAACCCAGATTACCCCAAATGATAGTGTAACATCTGGTCCAACAGCATTGCCTTTGATCCTTTCATAGGCTCCTCAAATAATTTACTTTTCTAACACGTGATTCACTACTATGTCAGCTCATCTGATGATAGTCTATGCAATATAGTAGACACAGATCATGGGGTAGAGGCCATGCTGCCACCAGAGAGTTCTGTTTGAATGGTCCTGTTTAAGCTGAATACAGAATAGCTTTAGTCCTCAGACTCCTACACTTATGAGGATCTGAGAGTTGGTGTATAAAGCATCATCTGAGTCTGACAAATAATTCACCAAGCAAAAGCACATCTTTAATGTTGCTTGGAAGATGTGAGAAATGATGCTCACATTTAAAATTTCAAAGGCTTATTAAACCTTAACAAAAATACAACAAAGCACTGAATAAGGAAAAATTACAGCACTGAGAGTCTCCATAACCAGCAGCCACATACTTGTTTAGAAAATGGATGCTCAGTCTATTATACCCTTAGTCCCTCCCAAAGTTGTTTCAGTCAAGTCCTTCTCTGCTGTCCATTGGTAGAAATTACTTTCTTACATCTTGACTGGAGGTCAGGTGCTGCTATGCTGCACCTCCTGGTAACAAGCTGGCCCTCCCCAAATGTCCTGACTACCAAGGCTATTACAAGGGGGAGGGGAAAGAGGACTATGGGAGGACATATTACAATAGCATCACTATACATCTACAAAACTTCTCTTAACATACACATAATATCTATCTCTTAACTGTGAGAGCCAGCCATCACATTACTCATTTATAACAAATCCCCCTTTTCCTTTTTCCATAAGTCATTTTTCTTGAACAATTAACTGTCATTTTCAATTACGATAATATACTCCTACTTCTCAAAAAAAAAAAAAAAGAAAAAAGAAAAAATTTAATGAGTTTTATTAGCATCTGTTGGTGTGGGCAAGGACAGTGGGAGCAGAAGAAAAAAAATATAGGTTTTCCTTTTCCCAGATATACTTATTTGGAATGGACAAAATGGGAACACAGAGGTCTGGTATGGCTTTTTTATCCCATCTACTGTGTGTATGGGGTTGCTGCCCACAGCAGGTCTATCTTAGTGGCAAGTACAGAGGTCTTGTCCTATAGGCCCTCTTGTATTAAAAGACATTTGAGGAATGATAGAGGACTGGTATAGCTTTCTTGCCCCCACCTTACCATGCCTACGTGGTTGCTGCCTGCAGCAGGGCTATAATCTTCTCAGTGGTGAACATAAGGGCCAACCTGGTCTTGCCCTCTATTTCTTGTCTTACTCTACTTCTTGTTTTCTAAGGAAACTGCCCCAATACCTCTTATGGTTCCTTGTGTACTTCCCCTCAACAGATACTTGTAATTCCCACTTATTAAAACAGGACAATTACATCAATGATGCAGTTCAAACTCCCTGTCCAAAGTGTTAGTTAAAACAGTCTTCAAGCTAGCTGGTGGAAGCTTGACTCTACTTTTCAGACGTCTTTGAGCTTCTTTGGTTATCTCTCATCGGGATGAGGTCTGGATGTTATAGTCTATCCTTTGGGTTCTTTCACAAGGCCTTTAATTCTGTTGACATGAGTCCACGCTCACTCTGCAGTTTGCACAGCTGATTCAGGGGTTAGCAGTACCTGAAAGGGACCTCAGGTACCACTGAGAGGTTAAACTGAAGGCAATGCACATAGCATTGCCTAATAAGTTCCATTATTTGAAAGGGTAATTGAATCTTAAAGTAGCTACCCATCACTGCTGACACAAGGGAACTGCATGGCCTGGGAAGCATTACAATCACAGAGAGGTTTAGCATTTGGCTTAGCATCCAGTTTTGACGGCAGCAGTTTCCAGGGAATGTGGGTTAAAACAGCGGTGGATCACAGCAACTGCAGATAGGGATTCAATGTTCACAGGGATTTAATGGAAACTTAGAGACTATTAAATTTGATGAAAATCACTGTACACAACTTTACATAAACCTTTTGGCAAACTCATTCATAAAGGCAAATTCCTCTCCCTACAAAAACAGAGTGTACACAGAGAGCCAGAGGCCACTCCAGCCAGCAGAGCTAGGTAGCGACACACACAGAAACACACATATACACTCATCTGTATTCCCAGGTTGGACAGAAGCTGGATGCACAGAGCCATGCATCCAGATCCATGTCCCTTGGTGTGCCCAGCCAGTGTGTGCACACAAGGACATGTGCAGAGCTAGTGCACGTACGCACAGGTACATGTTCACCTGCACAGAGCTCCTGTGCATCACAGTACTTGCTAGCAGCACACACTTGTGTACACCCAACCTGCCACACCAACACACATGTGCTACACACTCACTTATGTACAGTCTCTACCAATGCACATGGGCTCAAAAGCACGAGACCTGCTTGCACGTAGAGCCTGTGGACACCAAAGTATGCAGTGTCATACACATTAATACATGCATGTCCCACACAGAGCCATGCTCACCCCTGCAGAACTTGTGCAAACTCACAAGCACAGAGCTGTGCACAGAACCACTCACACCTGAGAGCATGCAATTTATTACATGTGTAAACAGCGGTGCACACATTACGTGTACACATCAGCACATCCATGTGAACAGTGCTGTGCACACCAGAACATATGTACCCAGCACAAAGCAGGACATGTGCACTCACATCTGGGCACACTAGAAAACACATGTGCACACAGAGCTGTGAACACTGGTACACACATGCACAGAAACTTCCCAGAGCTCTCCTGGCCCCAATGCCACCGTGGGTCTCTCCTCATGGGATCATGAGATGGTGGGGATGGGAATGGGGACAGGAGAGGGGAGTATGGGTGGAACATTGTGGCACAGTTTAAAGAGCACCCTCTGTGCCTTTGGGGTAGGAACAGACAGGCATGTCCTAAAGGAAAGGTGAAAGAGAGACCACGCTGAATTCTTGCTTCCTGCTTCTCACTCTATAAGGGCAAAACTGAGCACTTTTTGCTATTTTGTCTTCCCCAGGAGCCTAACCAGCATGAAGGAGATGATTAGAAGGATTTATTGAGGATCACTGCCAGTGCATACAACACATGGCATTTTTCACCTCATACATTATCATGGGACACTGGGGTAGGAACTAACAACAGCCTTACCCCACTGTTCTAGAAGCCTGTGTTTTATCAAGTGGCACTTTTTAATTCTTCACTTTTTACTGCCTTCACTGAGGGCAGGTACTTGTGGCCTCTATTACTGTGGACGATAGCTCAGAGTCCCCTGGGGATACAAGAAGGAAAGCTCCTGACCTATCTGCAGGGGTAACAGTGACTTTGAAACAACGTTTTTTATCAAGATTTTATCTCGGACTGAAAGAGGAAAAGATATCTGTGTTGTGCATGAAAAAGTATCTAAGCTTTTGACACTTAAGCCCTTCTCTTAACTTGAAAGGAGAAGCAGCACCTGTTAGTATTAAATTTGAGTACAAAACAACTGTTTTGTGTTACACTTGATTGAAAGTTAGTATTCACAAAGAAAGATACAAGAAGGCAGAAGGTGGTAAAAGGGAGGAGGAAAACAGAGCACACACTAAGGTAGTGTTTTTCTCAAGTCTAGAATTTTGTTTGGGTGGAGTGGGGTGTAGAGTAGTTACAACTTGATACACCTACTCTTCTTTTGACTCACACCATGGCTAGTACATGTATTCAATCTCTTTCTTAGTATATTCTCGTACATAATATTGCATACTTTTGGTGTTGGGGTCACATCTCTACCAGGTTTGTTTTCTCAGTGGGTTATCAGGGAGGATATCTGTTGATATCTCTGTACTCCCTCTTTCTCTCCTTGGGGACTTCCTACTTGCTCCCATTCCTATCCTAACCAGCCTAACCACAGGCTCTCTAGACTGAGCCTGCCTCCCCAACAAAGCAACCACAGGTTCTCTGAACAGAGCTCACCTCCTCGATTAGCTGAAGGGAGGGAGGGAGGGAGGGAGGGAGGGAGGGAGGGAGGGAGGGAGGGAGGGAGGAAGGAAGGAAGGAAGGAAGGAAGGAAGGAAGGAAGGAAGGAAGGAAGGAAGGAAGGAAGGAAGGAAGGAAGGAAGGAAGGAAGGAAGGGGGAGAAAGAAAGAAGAAGCTTTACCTTCTTCTCAGAAAACAAAAGCAAATAAACAACCTGCTTATGGTCTGGGCACCCCTGTATCACTGGGTCAGTTCTGCCGCTCCTCTCCTGCTTTGGCTTGGTGCCCTGACACCCTCAGCACACCAGTGCAAGCAGCTGCATATGGTACTACACTCGTGCATCTTTATGCCAACAGATTGAGGGGAAGTTTCCATGCCCTGGTCCCCCTTCCCGGCACACTACTGCAAGCAACTGCCAAGCTGCCCACGTGGGCAGCCTGCTTACTTAGCTCCACACCAGCAAACTGTTGAGAAACCTCTGTGGTCCAGCGCCCCGGCTGCATGGCTCCATGTGCTGGTGGACACTGCAGAGAAGTCTCTGCAGCCTGGCACTCTGGGCCAGCCCTGCTGGGCTCCTCTGCTCCCAGCACCCTCGAGTTGCCACAGGCAGTCTGGCACAGGTGAACCCAAGGTGCCCCCTGCAAGAGGCACTAATAGCCGGTCGCACAGTGCACAACCCCGTGCCCTCAAGCCACTATTCCCTCCTGCCAAGCCAGTGGTGCCAGGGACCACAGTGCTGTGCCTTGGTGCCTCGGTCTGCAAACCCTGCCATCAGTCAGACATCGATCCTTAGTGGTGCCACGCATGAACCCTGCCCAGCTCCACTGCTGCTGTCACTGTTCCTGCTGGGTCAGCAGGCACTGAGAGCTGCTGTGCCAGGTCCCCTCCAGCCGCCACCTACACGGGCTCCCGCCCAAAGCCTCCGAGACTCCACACAATCAAGCCCATCCCCAACTCTCAGCAGTGTTGCGTGTGAACTGCACGCAGCGCTGCTGCCACCTCCGCTGGGCTAATGAGCGCTGGGAGCCCCCACCAGGGCCCCTGCTGGCTGTTACACAGACCAGCCCCTGCTTGGGGTTCCAGCTTGGGAGACCCTTTACAACCTCTTTGTCTGCAGTCCCTACTTCAAAAACCCCATGCACGGTTCTCTCCGAGTGGCTTTCCTGCTGCCAGCACCGACCTCATGCAACTGGGAAAACCCCGAACATGCAGCACCCTCCAAGCAGGGATTTTGCAACCATCAGCACTGGCTCCGCACAACGCACGATACACGTGGTTCCCTCTAAGCAGTGGTTTTCCCTGCTGCCGGCGCTGGCTCTGTGGAACTGGGTACCCTGCTACTCGGTCAGCCCTGCTGGGCTCCACTGCTCAGCATCCCTAAGTCGCTGCAGGCAGGTGAGCCTGCGGCATTAGAGCTGTAATCTGCTTAGCACCACTGAGCACTGGTTACAAAAATCTCTCTCCCACCACCGACCCCGCCAATGACTTTTTCCTACCCCTCTTTCGCTTGCATCCCACCAGCCATGGGTGTCCCGCCTCCCTTTTTCTCTGCATCACTGGCCCAGGAGACCCTGTACAGCCTTTTGTTTGCAGGCCCCCACCCAGGAAACCCTGTCCACTCATGCCCTCATCTAGGAAACCCTGCACAGCTGGGCCAGGGCCAGACACCTCTGTGCTCAGTGTCCCCCAGTCACTGCTACCAGCAGCAGCACCCCCTCTTAGCTTGGGTTGGCAAGCTCTGGAAGTTATCGCACTAAGCACACACCAGAAGCCTGCCACATGGAGTGCTGCATGTGCTGCCACTCCATGTGAAGCAGCTCCCTTTGTGCCAGTGGATTGGGAAAGCTGCTGTGACTCCTCGCCCCGACATGAGTGCAGTCCCTACTGACCGGCAATTCTCACCGTTACTCCAATACCCTCTAAACCTGGTGACCTTTCATCTGGTGCTTCCAGGTACTCTTGGATCCCCTTAAATCTAATATCCCTCCATCACATGCATCCCACCAGCCACGGGGTCTCTGCTTTCATCTTCCGTGCATCCTGCCTGCAGCTCCTCTGTCCCTCCTCCACACATGTCCCACCAGCCATGGGGTCCTTGCTTCCTCCTCTATGCATCCCACCTTATATGTCCAACTGTCCAACATACTGAAGCTCCAACAGACCAGGACAGATCCTGTGTACTACCTGCCTGAAGCTAACGTTTGTACACTCAGATTATGGAATATCAATCTGGCCAAAACAATAATGAGGATAGTACTCACCTTCCCCCTCTTCTTTTTCGTTATTCAGTCTTTTGCTGTCTTCAGGGTGTTAACCTGCTAATCCCTGGTGACCTGAAGAGAAGTCAATTGAGTCACTGACTTGGCAGGGTGCGTCTCCCTCTTGAAATCTCCCAGGGTCACAGAGATGAGGTTTTCATCCCAGACCAAGCTCCCATTTGTGAGAAATTGCACTTACTTTTAAAATTTCAAAGGCTTAACAAAAATACAATAAAAGACTGAATAAGGAAAAATTACAGCACCAGAAGTCTCTGTGACCAGCAGCCACATGCTTGTTTAGAAAATGGATGTTCTGCCTTTTATACCCTTAGTCCCTCCCAAAGTTGTTTCAGTCAAGTCCTTCTCTGCTGTCCATTGGTAGAAATTACTTTCTTACATCTTGATTGGAGGTCAGGTGCTGCTATGCTGCACCTCCTGGTAACAAGCTGGCCCTCCCCAAATGTCCTGACTACCAAGGCTATTACAAGGGGGAGGGGAAAGAGGACTATGGGCAGACTGGGATCCTACATGCTCAAAGCTGTCCATGTTAGATATACCCTTTTCATGTGCACTCCTTGAGTCTTCTTGGCAAGCTAAGTATATTTTACAGCCCTATGATTGAGCAAGTTGTATCATCTAGACTATTATGTCTAGAATTACGCATTTAAATGCCAGAGATTATGAGAGCAGAGAGGAAAAATTTATTGCTTGGCTAAACTTTAAAAGCAGCTAGATGGGAAGATATTTTTAGTTTTAAAAATAAAACCAGACAAATTATTTATTAACATTTAGCTGAAGGGGTGTCAGGAGCATTTCCACATGGAGTTTGATTCTCAGAATCTGAATCTGAAAAGAAAGGAGGAAGAATTCTTTCTATTGGTAATGATTTTTAATGTTGGGGAAGTTAGGAGCAAAAGCAAAAACCAAGCAAAAATAAATTCTGGATGTTTCAAGGTGAAAATATAACATCTCTCAGATGGTTCTCTTTTTGCAGCTTTCTCTTTAAAATAGTCTCAGAACCTTTCCAAGCCTAGGTGAAAGTAATAAATTCATAAAGGTTATAATACGCTAATAATCTTCTTTGAACAAACTCAGAGAAATGTCTTTAAGAAAAAGAAATTACTTGGCAGAAGAAATCCAAGAAAATATTTTTGCCAAAGGACTGGCAAAATATGTAAGGTCAGATTTTTTTACTCTAGACCCATTTGACTTTTTCATAATAGCAATGAGTATATCATGTCACAGTGCTGCATAAACTCCTTCAGGAAAAAAAATTTAGAGAGGAGAGGATCTATTATATATAAGTAACACAGTAACACATTGATGTTGGTGTGTTCTCCATGCAGTCTGTAGCTTAAGGGGTCCCTAATTCTCATTTTCAAGGGCTAGAATAAGAAGGAAGGATCACATGGTTTCAAACAGTACATGGTCTTAATTTATTGATGTGGTAGAGAATAGTCAAAAGTTAAACAATATATGCCCTATCTAATTTGAGAATATAGCATTTACCAAATTATCTTAGACATCTATCTGGAGAGTTTATGATCACCTGTGTTTACTGCTCTGTCAGTGCCCTCACTTTTGTGTGAACTTCTAGTCATGGAGCTGCAAGTTCAGCATGCTAAGTGCTTTAGAAAGACATTGAGATTGCTCCAGGGCTATAAATTTGCAGTGCTGCAAATATGTAAAAGACACTCTTATTTCCTACCAAGGCTGATAATTAGGTCCATCCTCCAACTCTTGAACAAGCTCTACTGAGAGAAAAGCTGCACCAACCTAATCACAGAAAAATACACTTTTGGAATGACTTGGAAAGATAAATATCTTTTCCTTGAGAAGAATGCTACCACTTCAGCCTAAACTTTCACAAGTTTTATTTGGGTTATAGTATGCTTAGTTTACAGAGTGATAGATCATTTCAAGCACTGCTATGAAGTAAGGCTAATTTTGCCATGCAACCTTCTGAAAAAGCACACTAGGAAATTAGCTTGGGAAAAAAAAAGATAGTGTAATATATATTATGAAATCATTCATGCTTATGTAAAATACACATGAAAGAAGTTGTGAATAAGTTGTCTCTGTATGAGACAATCTTTAAAGTTTGGAATGACAGACAGCCAGGGAAAAGATTGCCTCACAAAATTGTGAAACCACAGATGGGAGCAAAGGGAAAGACCTAATAAGCAAGCGAAAGACATGACTCCTGTGTAGAGATGGGCCCTTTCCCGGGACAGTCCAGGATACACCCAGAGCAATGAATACTCGATAAGTATCTACAATCAAGATAACCAGGGTTGTCAAGAGCGTGCATCCCAATGCCAAGTTCCGGTATGATCAGCATTCATCGCTTCCCAGAAACAGCTTTGTCCAGCCCAGCACAGAGGAAGAAGACTACATGAATGTGTGAAGCAACAAAAAGAATAGAAGAATTTCTGCCCCAGGTGGAAAAATCTGTATAAAACTAACCCGAGGAGACAGCACTCATGAACTGTGGGGATCCGAAGCGGTAGAGTTCACATCAGTGTTCACCCAGAGCTGATTTCAGGCTCAACGCTGTCCCTTTGATTGTGGCTATCAGAGACTGTATCTCAGTCACTAAATAAAAATCTGTTTTATTATTATTAATTTGGCTTTATCATTTATTGCCTATAACAACAGGAAAAAAGCATCAACCCTGGTCAGTGACTAGATCTATAAAAATATTCTTTACCATATGTATCAGTGTCCCTGCAATTTACTTCTACTAAAAAACCCAACACCTAGGGCTGAATAAAATTATTGGCATCTTACACTATCACACTGGTTGAATGAATCATATCTCAGTAACTTCACTGGTAAATTCTTTGACAATATCCTAACACAAAGACAATTTTAAATTATCAAACCGCCAATGAATAGTGTGAGTTCTAATAATTTTCCCCATAATTCTGCTGTATGGTGTTTGTTGAAAATACTTACTTTAGCTTCCATCCTGAAAAAGGGAATCGAAAATTACTCTGTAAATAGAATGGAGATAAAGTACAAAATCCAGGTTACCTCTTAGATTTCAAAAGAATTGGCACCTTGCGGGTTAGGTCAGCCACTTTTTTGAGCATGTGGGCCACCAGAAATGGAGACTCTTTGCTTGGCCTGTTTATGGCAGGTGTCTTGCATGCAGGAGAATGGTGGGGCTGTTCTGCAGCTAGGTGCAATGAAGCCCACTCTTTGATGGCATTGGTGGGCACTGGGATGTAGGATATGCTGAGGCACATTTATTTCCAGGAACTTGTTGGTCTGTCAGACAGCCCAATTAACACATGGAAAATGTGTCTGGACTGCCCCCCTGCCAGCAACATCTGCACAAGAACAGGATTTCTTTTTCCTGGAGAATATGGGCAAGTTGGCTTACCCAAGCACTAGTGAGCCCTGTTTCAGTAGCTGATGTGGGTTTTATTTTTCTGGTGAATTTTCTCCCATTTGTTACCTGAAAAGGGAGACATCATGAGGAAGGCACAGTTGATGCTCAGGAGGGAATGAATGGTGGGCAATAAAGAAAATGTGGCTGAGTGCCTTGGCATACTGCTGGAATGATTCTGGGGGAGGGGGAGAAGTGGAGTGGTTTTGGCAGCTTCTTAGCTGAAGCATTATCAATGTCTTTCCCAGCTGGGACCAGAGACAATTTTGTGGTTTTTTCTTTGCTTTGGACCTCTCCTGTGCAGCCATTTCTAACATGGAGCTCTGCCTGCTGCAGGCTTGTATGCCTGTTGCTTGCAAGAGAAAAAGAAATTCCCAGCTACTCCACAGACACAGACTTCACCAGCTGCCGGTGCTGAGAGAGACCAGCACAGCCTGTGTGGGTGCCTGGGGGAGTCAACCCTTCTTCCCTCTCCCTCATCTGAGCTATCACCACCACCAAGAAGGTCCCACTCTTGCATTGGAGTGCCCCCTGAAGCCGTGAGGGAGGTACTATAGCCTCTCTGCCTCGATGCAAGCCAACAGTGTCCCCTGCCAGTTGTTGTCATAACTACACCAAAGGGGAAATTGCTAAATGGGCGGAAAAAGGCTGTTATTGGATTTTCTTTGACTTGCTGTTGTTATTGTTGTTTGTTTTGTCTTGTTGTATATATATAGTCTAGTAAAGAATTATTATTATTTTTCCCATATTTTTTTTTTCCTCTAAGCCACATAATTTTGATATAATAATAATTTGGAGGGAGGGGATCATCTTTCCATTCCAGGAAAGTTCCTGCCTTTCTTAGCAGACATCTGTCTTTTAAATGAGGCAGTAGCATTGGTTGCTGAGAAGACCTTTACAGGAGCTGACTTATTCTTTCCCACTTCAATTGTATGATTGCAGATCTGAGTTTTGCAGCATCCAGCAGACTAGTGTCACCCCTGCCAGTGTCCTGTGCTTTGGTCTGTTGGGTATTGACATGGGTCAGCAAAGATGAGAGGGCACTGACTATATGGTTAAGTACTTCTAGCTGTCCTAAATGTTCATAAGTTTGGTAGAATGGGAGGCAATATGGTTATTAAAACTCATTACTTTAAATAATCAGGTAAATGGTTATTCAAACTTGTCATTATCGAGGCACATACTAATTGCTTCATTAAAAAATGGCTACATTTTTCCATTTGTTTCCAAAGGACCAGTTCAGATTACACAGAGACATCAGTGTATAGTTCTTTATATTAGAAAATCATGCAATGTTGAGTTCATTGGGTCAAGTACAGCTAAATACTGCTCTGTAAGAAAAAAGGTTACAGAATCCAGCCTGAAATTCCCCAGTTGGCTTTGCCAGACTTGGATGTCATATTTCAGGAAATATTAAAAATCATGTGAAGAAAGTTATTTAAGTCTCACCTCAAAAATTTACAGATGCCAGCTGTCCAGGGTAGCTGTAAAATGTATAGTCATTAACTGATGAAAACTGATGACAAAAGCTATGTTCTCATTTTCATAGGAGTACAAAGCAAAACACTTATCTCCCAGAAACTCATAGCTGATATTGCATATTGTACTAACCCCCTGTAAATTCTGGGGCATTTTTTCCATGATACAATATATATAGAGAGATAAGTCAATAACGTTTTATCTAAGGTATCTTGGAGACCTCCATCACTACACTACTAGGAAGTTATTTATACAGTAGAACACAACACATTTGCTTGCATGTTGTGTTAGTACCTATTTCCTGAGGCAAAAAATATGTCACCAGAGCTCCTCCTTCCTTGAGAGATTCATTGAGGACAGAAGATGGCAAAATGCTAACTTTCTTGGCTGTTGTTTCACTTAGAGAGCAGAAACATTTTCTCTATGCAGTTGACATGCAAGCTGTTGGTAAAGCTGCTTCATTGACAATTAGTCAATGAGGGGATATTTAAGATGAATGTGGGTTGGTCCACTGAGGACAAACACCATTACATGTAATTCCTGATAGTTACTATATTTCAAGAATACTCCTTTCTGTCTTTGCCACTACCTATATTTTCACTGGAGAAAAATTTGGCCATTTTTAAAAAAGGGTTTCACTTGATACTGTTTAACATTTATCTGGTCTATCTGATTTGATCAACACTACATGTTACACAGTGTTGTATACTTTCCATTTGGGTCTCAGATAAATATTTTTTTGTTTTGTATATCCATTATGTTACTCTCCATATAAATCATATTTTATCCTCAGTATTTCATCTGGGTCCCACTACATATCACACCATAAACCTGTCAAGTGCTAATCTCCTTTGGCCGACAGAGGCACAGCAGTCCAGTCATTCCTTGATTTGAACCAGAACAAAACTTGCTGTGATTTGAAATTTTTTACACACTGCTCAGATTTTGTAAATTATTTTAAAGAGCTTGAGACACCTAAAGAGCAAATTTAACAGGATAAATTATAAATAAACAACAAAATATAAACATCTCACTCATGAGCAATGTAATAAATACTCAGGTCATGAAGAAATTATGTCAGGATAGCCTTGTTTCATGGACTATTTCTCTCCAAGCAAGCAGTTCCTTCCATGTGTAGGTATGTTCTCTAAGTATTGCATCTCAAATGAGCAAGAGGCTAAAAAGGTCTCCTTAATCCCTAAAAAATAGTCTAAAATTGTAACACAGTGTCCCAGATTGCAATGGCAAGATGTATTCTATTTGCCATCTGTATGGCAGTTGTCTTCTGTGAAGTGGGCAGTTTTCCTTATCTCTTCCACAACCACTCCTCCCTGGGGTGGGGGGAACATCTGCTGATAAGAGGCTATTGAATGTCACTGCATGACTGATAAGATCTATAACATCCCACTGTGAGATGCTCCACCCAGAGGGAGGAGCCAAGCATTCTACCCAGATATAATCTAGAGATTCTAAAATACCAACACAGCTTCTCCACTAGATTTCCTGGAAAAACAGCAACTGCCTCTTCTTCCACTGGATCATCAAAAGAAAACTACATCCTTTTCTAGAGGATCCCTTCTCCAGCAAAACCACACCTGACACTCTAGGAGGACTGCAGCCATATTTCCAACTGGACTGCTACCAACAGCCTGGCCAACAGGGTGTCAGGTTGTGTTCTGACTCTGTCAGTATTGTTTTAGTTTACTGTATTGTTTATTTTATCCTTTTATTTTCTTCCCTATTAAAGAACTGTTATTTCCTGCTCCCGTATTTTTTGCCTGAGAGCCCCTTAATTTCAAATTTATAGCAATTCAGAGGAGGGGAGGGAGGTTCACATTCTGCATTTCAGAAGAAGCTCCTGCCTTCCTTAGCAGGCAGCTGTCTTTTCAAACCAAGACATACAGATAATGTTTTTAATGATATAAACATGGATTAATTTTTATTAGAAACTTCAGCTAAAAAAGCAAATGGTCATGCGGTAAAATAAGATCAATCATCTCCAATAGCAATGTATTTTTATAGGGTTTGTAATGACTTTATTATCAATCATTTTATAATTTAGGAGAGGAAACTTAATTTTGTTCCTCCTTCCTTAGATCTGATATTACACAGTCTGATGTAATTATCTATGTGAAAGATTTGGAAAGTCTTCAGTAGGCCCACAATGAATTGAAGAAACAGAACATTTCCAGATCCAGCAAAAAAATTTCAATCAACAAGTTTTTTCACAGCAAATGGCAGAATTTGAAAAAAAAGGTTCTAACTTTTCAGTGGGAAAATCAAGACATCTGAAATTGCTCGAGTTTTCTTAGGAGAAGTAAAAACGCAATTTCAGCACTGTCTACTTTCTCATATATTAAAATATATTGGTTTCTTTAGATTGTTTCAACTCAAGTCTTGGCAATACTGCCTTTGCTTGAATCAAAGCTGTGCTCCAGAGAGTACGTTTAGCAATTTATATTTCATTCCTCTTTTAGGAGTGGATGACATGTATTTCCTCTGTTCTAACTAACCTGTGGTAGTGACAGGACAGCAGTGTATCATGGGGAATGATACCTAATATATTTTCTCACAGAGACTTGAACTGTTCCAGCGAGGGGCTTGCAGCAGCCAAGACAGACAGAAATGAGTGTGAAAAGTCCACAGAAACAAGACACAATACCCCAAATAAATTTAGATAGGGCACTATAGACAGGTGATACAGAAATATTGTGAGTTGGGGTTTTTTATCATTAAACACCAGATTGAAACATTTCAACATTTCTGAACTGAGATGTTCAGAAACTTGAAGTTTTCAAAGAATTTGGGGATCAACATATTCAGAAATAGAATCACTTTTCACTTAAAATTTCTGACTGTTAATTTTCTTCCATTAGGAAGTTGCTAATATCACTTCTAATGAGGTCAGTAAAATTTTACCAATGTCAAATGATGGGGATAAGCTTTTCTTTTGGATCTGGCTGAGAAATTAAAAGGGTGACTGGTGTTTCTGAAAATACACCATTTTTTTTCTTTTTTTTTTTTTGTGAATTGAACCTTGAAAACTCTGACAATGCTGAGGAAACAGCATTGAGTGTGGGTAAAATTAATAACTCTATAGTAATCCATGCTTATTTTAAAAGATCTAATCAGCAGTGAAGAAGGCCTAGAAAACTATATTCCTGAAAGAGCCAGACAGAAACAGAAAAGGATTGCAATAGGAAATGAATGAAATACGAAAATGGAAAGACATCACTTCACTATGGAAATCCTTAGCCTCTCTCACCTCCCTCTCCCTTTTTCCTCCAGGTTTCTCATCTTCCATATTTTACCTATAACTTTTCTCCTTATCTCTTCCCTTTCCAGAGTATCAACTAACTTTTTCTGCTGACTCAGAGAATATGAAGAAGTAAACTGACAATGAGAAAACCTCTCAAGTATTCTCTAACTCATATTAAGCAATTTCTTCCTTTTCTTCCTCAAGGAAAATGAGAGGGATTTAGAGTGCTTTATCATTGAAATGACTCACTGATGGTAAACCAAACAGGGTAACAGTAACTGAATTAATCCAACATCACTATCTCTGGAATCAGTGTTTCAATACAGTCTTAAATGTCCAGAAGTGCATATGGTCTGCCTTATTCTGGTACTTCTTCTGATATTCTCCAACAGTAAGGAGTCTGGAATTCACTAAATTGTTCATGGAGAGGTAAATGCTGTGGAACATCTCTAGACCCAAAACTTTGTGATGGGTTGATGCTGGCTAAATACCAGTGCAGCCACAAAAATAATTTATTCATTTTCCTCTGCTATAGTTATGCAGAGGAGCAGGAAAGTAAAGTCATGGGGTGAGATAAGGATTAGGAGAAAAACACTTTAAGGGCAAAACAGGCTTAAAACCTCAAAAGGTAAAAAGAAACACTTATTAACAGAATTAAAAGAGGATAATGAGAACTAAAAATAAACTGTTCGAACATCTTTCCCCCTCCTACTCTCCCCCACACCCTTCTTTCTTTCCCATCAACAGCTCAGGGAAAAAAAACATGGTATTTTTAGTCAGTTTGTCTCATCCAAAATCTTTCTTCAGTTCACTCAGGGAGAGGAGTCCCTTTTGCTATGCCAGGGGGTCTTTCCTACAGGAAACAGTTCTCTGTGAACTTCTAACATGGTTTTAATTTTCACGCCTAACAGTCTGCCCAGAATCTGCTTGCAATGTGAGGTCCTTCCCACAACTTGCAGTCTTCCCAGAACTGCTTTTAACGGACTATTTAGCTTATGGGGTGCAGTTTTTAAGGATAAGCTGTTCTACTATGAAAGCAAGGGTCTTCTTCCTCTACTTCTGAAAGCAAGGATTTTCTTTTTCTCTGTTCAAGTATCTCACCTGATCACAACTTTTCAGCGTCCACATGCTCCAGTATGAGGATCTTTTTTTCATGGGCTGTTAATAAAGCTTCATTGGGGTTATCATAAAGCAGAGCAATAGGGCTCAGGAGCTCAGTCCCTGAGTAGGGACCGGGTGCCCGAGGCTAGCTCGCTCATGCCAACGCCGTGGGGCTACCATCTAGCAAGCATGGTGATTATCAGCTCTATAGTGATTGCAAGCTCTCAGGATTTCAGCTTTGCTTGCTAGGTAGTGGTGCCCTGGGCTTGAGGCTGCAGCAGACGGAGAGAGAGAGGAGAAGGAGAAGGCGCAGGCTGTTCCGCGGAGATGGCTTTATTTGGGGAGGTCCGTGAAGGGTCTCTGCTCTTCTTCTTTCTCAACTAATGGGGTAGAGTATGCTTCTTTTATAGGGTTGGAAAGGATCCTAGCTTGATCAATGGGTAAGGGGTTAACATGACATTGCTTTATAGGGTTACAGAGATAGTTTAAGGGCGGAGTATTAAATATTAGGCCCCGAATGTTTCGGGGTGTGTCCTGCCTGGCTTCGTCTGGCCTCGCTGCTGGACCAAAGGCGGCAGCTGTGGCGTTTTTCACCCCAGAGAAGCCTTTGGCTGGCTAGGTGCTGCAGCTGGGCGCTCAGAACAAGTCCAGGCAAAATAGGAACTCAGTTTACCTTTGGTGGAAAAGGTTCAGAAGACAGTGAAGAGAAAAGGAGCGGGTTCAGCCGTGGAGCTTAGATCCAGAGTTTTATTGTAGCATGGTAGACTTCTGAATGTGATAACAGCTCCAGACAGACAGACTGAGACAGAACCCGGCCGCATGGTCTCGTGTCCTTTTAAGCCCCGGGGGCAAGGGGAGCGGAGGGACAGGTGAGGGCCAACCAGGTGTAAGCAGGGGAAGGGTCAGGGGATGTGGACGCTAGGACAAACCAATGAGCCCAGGCCTGGGGGGCATCTGCCAATCACACGACGCCTTGCTGGAAGGTGCCAGGCAGGAGGGCAAAGGGGGAGGGGGAAAGGTTGGCATACCTGAGGGGGATGGGATAGGTGAGACAGGAAATGGCGACACACTGCAACAGCAGAGGACAGGAAAACAGGAATTTTCTTTTGCTGTTTCAGCATTCCTATTGTTCATATTCTCCATGGTGCTTTTCCTAAATCTATGGGGTTTACTACAGGCTGTGGGTGAATGCTACATCCCCCTATGCACTTCATAAATCGCAGGGAAACTTGTATTATATTCCTCACCCCAGCTTGCAGAGGAGTCTCAGCTCTGATGCTCAGAGCATTTCTTCCTCCCCCTCCCTCTTTTGCACCAACCTTAGTGTTGTCAAGTTGTACTCCTCACATGTCTTCACTTTTTCCTTTTCTCTAACTCGGGAGAGAATTGGTACTCATAGGTTTGTTTGTTCTCAAGTTCTATCAATTGAAACACTTTATAGAGCTCTGTAGTGTTGAAAAATTAATCTTGTCCAGGCTCTGCAATCAGGGAATCACTCACTGTGCTTCTCTTTCTCTTGGTCACATGGTCTCCACCAGCACTGTGCAAGCCATGCAAGGCTGCTGGCTCTGCTCCGTACCTTTTCCTCAGGGAAGATGCCAAAAAAAGAAAAACTGCTGACGCTGCTTTTGCCTTTCTGTCTGCAGCATGGTTAAAAGCAGCTAAGTAAATAAAGTCCATTGAGAGCCCTGCCTCTCGGTGCAACCATGGCTGCACAGTGCCATCCCAGCCTTGCATGGCTTGCTCGTGGTGCCAGGATGGCCCCCAGCAGCATGGCCTGGTGGCCACGTCACAACAGAATCCATCAGCCCCTTCTGGAAAAGGGGCCTAGGAGGCCCCCCCACCCCACTTTTCACAGCAGAGAGCAAGAGGAGCTTCCTGCGGTTTTTCATTCTTACATGTGTTATAATAGAGGTGTTATCGCTTTCTTCTAATTGCCTTAGCAGTGTGTTAATTCTCAGACTTAGCCAGCAATTGTTTTTGCTAGGCATGGAGGAAGCTGCTAGCTGCTCTTCACAGACAATCCCTTCTGTGGGTGACTTTTTCCCTCTTCACCACAAATCAATTAATGCAAAACCAGCACAACTTACAGAGAATGGTATCTATTGCACCTATTCTTCTCATTGACATTACAGGGACTGTAACGAAGACTGTACAGAAGATTTACAATTGTACAATTCTGTACACTGAGGATGACTACAGGACAAGTGTCCTGGAGTGACTTTATCATGCTTGTATCCTCATTTGTCTGTTTAGCCTAAAAATAAGTTTTGCACCTTTAAGACTGGTTCTGAGAGCAAAATGGGGAAAGAGAAGAAGCACGGAGTTGTTTTCAGAAGCTGCACTCACTCTTCCACATTCCTGCTCCTAGATGTACTGTCTGCAGCACATATAGATGGCGACACAGAGCTGTCCTTTGTTTTTAGTTAGTTTTTAGCTAGCTGAGGCAGAGGAATTCCCTAGACTGTAGTTTCTCTTTTCCTTAGAACTTTTTAAACCTACTATAGATTGAACACCCATAAAAGCACCAACAGCTAGAACCTGTGACCTACTGGGCTAGGCCTGGGCAGCAGCTTTTCCAATGCCAAAGAGACTTCTCAAAATAAGTACAGTTTATGGTTTCTTCATCCTACCCTACATCCTAGTTCCAATAGCATATTTTAGGAGTTTATTAGTAATTGCACCCAGTTTGTTGGAGGAAGAGCAGGAGATGATGCTTTTCGGCCTTTCCTTTCCTTCTTCTCCTTTGAATCTGTTATGTCATTTGTTGAAAATGTTCAATTTCCCGTAAATGTTGAAGATACCACCACCCTAGTATTTAATCCATAAACTTCCTTTATACAGTCTGCAATTTTTCTTGAATAAAGGCTGAAACTTTTCATGTGAACAAATACAGAACCCAGATGATGTGGAGAAATACCTAAAAGCAAAGCGCCATAATGACTCTAAAGAAAAAAAGATCACTGCAATAAGCTAGGCCCTGGCCTATACTTATCACACACTGCTAGATACTGTAGGGCAGTGTAGGATACTGTAGGGTAGTTTTACATTAGAAACATCTATAGAAGTAATACAAAAGCTTCTGTGTAACTAACAGTCTGTAAAACCACTGAGAAGCTGTACACACCTCTGTGAAAAACACATGTTAAAGATGAAAACTCCCAGGAAAGCTCTCTCTTCCAACCAACAAAAAAGTAACGCACCCCAGCCCCCTGTCTTGACCAGGCCAGGCTAGGCAACCCCTGGGGCGCCCGCCAGCCCCTCATCAGCTGCCGGGGAGGGGAGGGAGTACAACTGGCCAGCCCAGGCCATAGCTGCAATTTCTAACATCTGATCGCTAGTCCAGCAGTAATTAACAAACTAAAACCACAGGCAACAGACAGAAGCAAGGGGGCAGGGAGATAAATCAACAGCTACCCCAATCACTCAGGCTGCAGCCAACACCCCAGCTACTCAATATGTAACTAAACCAAACAGTGAGCCTAAGCCCATAGCTAAACTGGACAGTGAACCTCAACCAATGGCTGTTGCTCCAACCACGAGAGGCAGAAAACACACAACCAGAACTGATCAGCCAACAGACAATAATGATAATCCGGGGGAAGGACCCTCAAAGCCAAAAACTGACGCAAAATCAGAAGTCACTATTAAGTCGTTTTCCCTATAAAACCTTCATAGCCTAAGAAAAGATTGCACTCGATGACCTAATAAATCTATAGTTAGTTAGTTTGTCCATCTTTAGAATGCTACAAAAAAAGCTACAATTCTAAAAAGTACTGAAGCGAGGCATTTGAGATCCCTGTCACATACTCTGATTATTGACTCTGATTATTGATGAGGGGGGCTGACACTCACAATCTCTGGGCACAGATTCTGAAAGTGTAGCTCAAAGATATATATGTACAAACTATCTCTATATGCAACAAACCCAGTGGAAGACCATAGAACAAGGGATTCAATGCTAGAGAGAAATGGCAATGGCAGAAATTGTCTTCTCAGATGACCTACATGCTATAAATCCAGACTTCGTACCATATACATCCATAATGTAGCAAAAACTTGTACGACTTGGGCCACAAGAATATGCTTCTGCTTTAATATTGTTAAAGCAAAATAACAGAGAAGAGACTGTACTTGACATAGCGAAGAAGCTCCAAACAACAGCAAATGCTGTGCATGGCTGAACACATGCAAAAATCACAGCTATAAAAACATGTTTGCAAAAATTAGAAGACAAAATAGAATAAAATCACAAAAAACTCAAAGAGGAGATGAAAGAGGGCTTTCTCCAAGTCTCGGCAATAGAAATCAAAAATTCTTGTACCAAATGCAAACATCCCCCAGATAGACAAAAAGGTACACCCCACAAGCTGAGCCGTGTTCTTCCTACGTAATTATTAAAAAAACATGAAAAAATAAGATAGAAATCTACTGCTGCGCTAACACAACAGGTGCTTGAATAAGAAAACAACAAGATTCAGAGAGGAAGTTCCACCCAAAAAGAAGCAACTCCAACCAAATTGCCAAGTATAATGATGATGACGACATGTCCAATCCCCTGGAAAGAACCTCCAAAACATATGGCCCCCCAAAAGAAGATAACTAAGCTTAGAGGGGCCCTGCCTCTAGCCAGTTAGAGGCTAGAAAAAAACATTTTTTAGACTGTATAGATTCATTAGCCTAGAACATCAAAATCACAAAAATATAAAGCCTTAGTTGACACTAGTGAGGAATGCACATTAATCCCATCAAAAGAAGTGGGGGCAGAATCTATTTCTATTGCTAGCGTGACAGGAAAATCACAAGATTTTACTTTAGTAGAAGCTAATGTGAGCCTGACTAAAAATAAGTAAAAGAAACACCCTATTGTAACTAGCCCAAAAGCCCTATGCATTTTAAGCATAGACTTTCTTCAAAATAAATATTTCAAAGACCCAAGAAGACTTAGGTGGGCATTTAAGATAACATCTATAGAGACAAAAAATGTTAAAGCAATTAAACATCTTGCCTAAACTATCAAAGACTCCAGTGAGCTAGAGACCCAAAAGATAATCAACAAAACCCACTCACCCTTCAACAACCCCATTTAGCCTGTGCGCAAATCTAAAAGAGAATAGAGATTAACTATGGACTATTATGCCTTAAATAGACTCCACCATTAAGCACTACTATACCAAACATATAAAAGCTCCAACACAAGCTAAAATCCAAAGCAACAATATAGTATGACACTATTAACAATGCAAATGCATTTTTTTCCATTCCTTTAGCAGCAAAATGCAAGCCTCAATTTACCTTCACATTAAGGGGCATACAATACACCTAGAACCAATTGCCCCAGAGGTAAAAGCACAGTCCTACTATCTACCAATTAATCCAAACTCCCACCATCTATAAATTAATCCAAACTTCACTAGAAAAAGGTAAAGCTCCAAAAAGATCTACAATACATCAACAACATCATTGTGTAGAATAACACAGCAATGAAAGTGTTTAAGAAAAAAAAATCATCTAGATTCTCCTAAAAGCCAATTTCACCATCAAAAAAGCAAAGTTGAAGGACCTACTCAAGAGATCCAATTCCTAAAAGTAAAGTGACAAAGCAGACAATGTCAAATTCCCACCAATGTCATCAACGAAATCACGTCTCCACCAACCAAGAAAAAAGAAACACAAGCTTCCCTAAATGCCATAAGCTTTTTAAAAATACACATTCCTGAATACAACCAAATTATAAGCCCTCTCTATTTAATCACCCACAAAAAACCACTTTCCAGTGGGGCCCTAAATTACAACAGGCCTTCACCCAAATTAAGCAAAAGATCGCTCATACAATAGCCCTTAGCTCAGTCAAAAAATAACAAATATAAAAAACGTGCTCTACTCTACAGCCAAGAACCATAGTTTATCCTAGAAGCTTTAACAAAAAGTGCCTAGCAAAATTCAAAGTCAACCACTAAAATTCTAGAGCCAAAATTACAAAAAGTCTAAAGCCAACTACATGCCCACAAAAAAAAAAATTATCAACCTATAAAAGAGTTCAAATTGCCTCAAAAGTAATCAACACTAAAGCACAACTCCTCCTAGAACCCCAACTATCAATACTAGAGTAAATATTCAAAACAAAAATTCCTTCTATCCACCATGCCACCAATGCCACATAAAGCAAATAAATTGCCCCATCACACAGCGCACCTGCATTAAAAAACTAAATTCCCCTAAGATTTTAAAAATAATTACAAATTAACCAAAAAGTAAAAACCTTGGTCTCATAAAAAATAACAAGAGCAAGTAACACATGCTGAAAAATCTCCACCATACAACCAACTGCCAACAAAAAACCACATTGCACTCTTTTTACTAATAGTTTTTGTTGCTTTTTAAAAATAAAACGATAATAAAAACCACACAACAAGTTACAAAAGCTACTAAAAGAAAAAGTAAATCAAGCAAACTCACTAAACTCAAAGCAATTCAATTAGCCCTAAACATTACTAAAAAACAAAGTAGCCAAAGCTCTACTTCTACAGTAATTCATAAATTGTAGCCAATGCTCTTCAAGAATAGATTAAAAAGTAGGAAAAAAGCTAATTAGCAGCATAAAACCCCCCAATTTAAGCTGCTAAAGAAGAAAAAGATGTCACTACCAAAGTAAAGAAATTACCTATAAAAGTCTACCATATAAATACCCATATCCCCAAAAATAAAACTAATGAAAAGCACCAAAACAACAAGCAAATCAATCAAGCTACAAAGATAGATGTGTCAAAAATAGACTTAAATTAACAACAACAAAAAAAGGTGTTCCTAGCTAAATAAGCTCATAATGCCTAAAGTCATCAAAATAAAAATGCCACTTATAAATAGACACAAAACAGAAAATAAATTTAACCATAAATAATATTTCTCAAGTTATCTGTAACAGTAAAACATGTGCTAAAATCAAGCAAGCCAAGCAATTAAAACCCCTATAATATAATAAGCAATAGTCCAAATTTAAAGAAGCCTAGCAAATTAACTACATCACACTACCCTAAACATGCCAAAGTAAACACTTTGTGCTTACAACAGTAAAAGCCACCACCAGATAGCTAGAGACCGACCCTATGCCTTACACTACAGCCCATAACACCATCCTAAGCCTTAAAAGGAAGTCCTTTAAAAACTTAATACCCTTTAAAAAATTAACAATGGGACTCATTTCAAAAACACCCTTATCAAAACCTAATCTAGAGGATATAACATTAAGTTAGTGTACCATATTCCCTACCATGCACCAAACAAAATAAACAGTTGCAAACAAAATAAAAAATAAAATAAACTATTAAAAACACCTTAAAAGCATTAAGTAAAAAAATCTTTCCAATATTAAAAACAACATCTAACAAAAGTCACCTGGTTAGTTAACACCCAAAGCTCCACCAACCAAATAAGCCCTACCCAATCTAAACCCCTACATACAACCGACAAAAAAAAAATCCCAATAATGCATGTCGAAAGTTTATTAAAAAAAATTAAATTACTTCTGCCTCAAATACAAACTCATTCATAAAATGAGTTTTTGTAGCTTAGTTTTGTATTATTTATTTTGTGTAACTTAGTTTTTGAGTCTTTACTCAAAAACTGTTACACAAAATAAATAATACAAAAAAATAAAGCAACACAATACATACCTCAAAAAAATCTAATTATTTAGTAAAAACAATGTATAAATATCACTATTTACTAAATTTTATTACCACTATCCATATATAGCTATATACTATATATATATAATGTATGTGTTTATAGAGTTAAAATACATATTAGTTTTAGTAATAAGCCAACAATATGAAAATAAAGAGTAGAATGTCCTAAAGTAACTTTATAATACTTATATCCCCTCTTATCTATTTAGCCCAAAAATAAGTTTTGCACCTTTAAAACTAATTCTAAGAGCGAAAAAAGAGTGGAAAAAAAGGCACAAAGTTTATTTTCAAAAACTACACTAACTCCTCCACATTCCTACTCATAAACTATGTTATCTGCAACAGTACAAACAACAAGACAGAACTCTCCATTGCTTTTTAATAATTTTTAGCTAACTAAAGCAAAACTAATTCCCTAGACTATAGTTCCTCTTTTTCTTAGAACTATTTAAACCTACTCTAAACTAAACACCTAAAAAGCACCAACAGGTCACACCTGTAGCCCACCAAATAAAGGCTGAGCCGCAACATTTCCAACACCAAAAAGACTAATAAAAGACCGAATAAGCCAAACGACAACCCACAAAGAAAACTTTCTAAATTATCATCTCTTTTACAGCAATAAAAGATTTTATTGTTCAATGTTATTTATTTTTTATACTAAAAAATATTTTGCCTGTTAAATAAACAAATGTTTTCCACTTTTCTCCAAAAAATCTTTTCCCAAACCAGTTAAGAAAAAAGCCAATTACATCTATTTTCTAAAAAAAAAAAAAAAACTTTAAAATTTTCTCCCAAATTTCCCCTAAACCAAAACAAATACAAGTACTAATTACACCTTGATTACTGGCTGTACTTACATTATGTAAACTCCTTCCCTCAAAGGCTTTTTCTCTGCTCTCTTCCCTTTTTAATTCTCTACCTTCCAAGTTTCCATTCACCATAACAGGATCATTGAATGCCTTGGTTTGGAAGAAACCTTAAAGACTATCTAATTCCAACTCCGTAGCCCTGAGCAGGGACATCTTTTAGCGCAGCACAGCAGGTTGCTCAGAGCTCCATCTAATGTGGCCTGGAACTCTTCCAGGGATGGGGTATCCACATCTTCCCTGGGCAACTTGTTCCAGTGCCTCACCAGCACCACAGTAAAGGATTTCTTCCTAACGCCTAATCTAAACCTATTCTCTTTCAGTTTGAGGCTATTCTCCCAAACCCCATCACTACATGCTCTTATAAAAAAGTCCCTCATCACCCTTCTTGTCACTACCTTCAGGTACTGAAGGGAAGGCAGCAACTCGGTCATTCTGAAACCTTTTCTTCCAGCTGAACAATCCCAACTCTCTTAGCTTTTCATCATAGGGTTTTTTGCATCATCATTTTCTCTTTTCTTCCTAAAAGTTTCATCCCTCTGATCATCTTGGTAACCTTCCTTTCAATTCGCTCTAACAGGTCCTTTCTGGCTTAGGGACCCCAGAGGTGGATACAGCCCTCCAAATGGGATCTGAGTAGAGCAAAGCAGAGGGGCAGAATCACCTCCCTCAGTGTGCTGGCCATGCTTAATTTGATCCAGCCAAAGACACATTTGGCTCTCTGGGCTGCAAGCACACATTCTTGAGTCCTGTCCAGACTCTCATCCATCAACATCCCCTATTCTTTCTTGGCAGGACTGCTATCAATCTGTTCATCCTCCAGCCTCAGCCAGAGGCAGCATCTTGCACTTGGTTTTATTAAACTCCATGAGATTCCACAGGACCACTTCTTGAGTTTGTCCAAGTTCCCCTGGATGACATCCTGTTCTTCAGGTGTGTCAACTGTACCACCCAGCTTGGTGTAATCTGCAAATTTGCTGAAGGTGCACTGGATCCCAGAGTCCATCAGGACTCTGAGCCATTGACTACCACCCTCTGAGTCACTGACTACTACTACATCCATCCAACCAATTTCTTATCCATTCAAGAGTCCTCTCATCAAATACATCTCCATCCACTCACACCCAATAGCTCAGAGGCCTCTCTTCCCTCTCTCTAAGGAGATAAATAGATAGCTGAGAAACCTGTTTAATGTATTGGTTTGCTGTAAATATTGAAATGTGTGCACAGGCCTTGCTATAAAAGGAGATGGACGGGGGGGGAGCAGGGGGGATCACATTTTTCACAATGCTTTGACATTTCACTTTCAATTCTTATTCCATCCTTACTTCTGGCTTGGTGCATTTCTACACAACAATACATGGGCTGTGTGAGAGATCCTGTTTCACTGAGCATCTTCAGTAAACAGAAGATTTCAAGAGCCATCTGGCTATCCTGTGCCTCAACTTGTGGGAATATGATGTCAAAAAGGGACTTCGCAGATGTATGATATACCAGCGGATTAACAATGCCATTTTAATGCAGAAATATCTTCAGAATGAAGACCTTGTATTCATTTCTCAATAGCAAAGTACACAAAACAAGAACTAAACGCATCTAAATTAATAAAACTCAAGAGTGTGTGCTTTAAATGGTGCCATTTTGAACAAGCAATTTGTTGTACTTAAAATATGATCTTCATCTACCCTTAATGCATATTTGAACCACAAAACTGTTAGGTTCTAGTTAGGGTCTAATGCACAAGCTCTGGCACCTCTAGTCATGGGAAGTTAATATCTTGTTATCTGCTCTGAACATTGTCCTGTGAGAGAAATCCACCAAGGGTAAAAGGGAGCGTAGGCCCACATCTGGCCTGGCTGAATTCCACATCTTCTCTGTTGCAGTCAGGTAGAAAAGTGATAAAAGAAAGGCCTCATAAAATCAGGCCTGCTCTGTTAGATCAATGGCTGGCCTGTCATTTCTTCTAAACAAAGCTAGTACTTTGCAAGTTCCCCTGTGAAAACAGTCCTGGTATGAATAGTTTGTTAACATAAAAATCTATTCCTGGGTGAAAAACAACTAGCACCTGCATAAACATTAAATCTATCCCATGAGAATCAGTGAAGAAAATATGTAAACAATTTAAGAACAGACAGATTTGACAGACAAGTACATGGTTACCTTTTACTAACCAATAGAGTAATTGGCAAGAAAGCTACTAACCAATTGGAGTCACACACAAGGTCTGTAAAACTGTATAAATATGAGTTACGTGAATAAAGAATGGGCTTTTCCTGCATGAACAAACTGGTTATCTGGTGACCCCGACATGATCATGGGAGGCAATGGCCAAACCTGGTGCAAAAAACAACACGAACCAAGCTGAACCTGGACTCGAGAACGGAATACACAGAGTTGCAAGTAAACAGCCTGCAGCGAAAGAAGATCTGATTGTACATGAATGCCCTGCTGTGAGCCACAGCCTGCAGTGAAATGAAACTCAGAAACTGAAAATACAAAGTAGCAAAAAGCTACTGCTACGACCAGCCGCAAGATGGCAAGAAAGAAGCCAGAAAAGAAAAAGCCAGGGAAGCGAGACCGAAGCAGGGAATCCACAGGGTCACAGATGGCAAGGGAGGCATTGAAACAAACACAGCTCCTGGGAAGGTGCTTCCTGGGAGAGCAGGCAGTGACTGAACCGCAGAATACAGCATGGTCTGAAGAACCGGGGTATAGGGGACGCATGACTAGTGAGCTGCAGAGGTGCAGCCATGAGTTATGGGAGAACACAGCCAAACAAGAGCCGAGGAGACAGAGTCCAAATAGAGTCATGGGAAAATACGCTGTGGAATACCAGTGGCACAGAGTGTACACACATGAATGGACACACGTGTGAGAAAGCATGGCTGTGGAGAGCAGTCCAGACTTTTAGTTAAGAGAGGTAAAAATACTGGGGACAAATACAATGCAAATCCCTGCCGAGAATAAAGTGTGACAGTGTTCACAAGGGTCTTGGATGAGGGAAGAGACGAGGATCTGACTCCTTGTTTCAGAAGGCTTGATTTATTATTTTTTGATATATATTATATTAAAACTATACTAAAAGAATAGAAGAAAGGATTTCATCAGAAGGCTAGCTAAGAATAGAATAGGAAAGAATGATAACAAAGACTTGTGGCTCGAATGCTCTGTCTGAGCTAGCCATGCTATGATTGGCAATTAATTAGAAACAACCAACATAGGCCAATCAAAGATCCACCTGTTGCATTCCACAGCAGCACAGATAATCAATGTTTGCATTTTGTTCCTGAGGCCTCTCAGCTTCTCAGGAGGAAAAATCCTAAGGAAAGGATTTTTCATAAAAGATGTCTGTGACATTACAGTACATACATATCTCGGTATACTGGGAAAAGGAGAGGAAAAAACCAGGCTAAGTATATGCTTGTAAGAAATAGCTACTCACTTTTCATAGTTTAGGAAGGTTTATTAAACTTTATCAAAAATACAACAGAAGACTGAATAGAGAAAAAAAGTTTACAGCGCCGGGAGCAAAAGATTTTCCCCGCCATGTGCTCTCTCCCCCACACACTGGAGGTTTTTCCCTTTTAACCCTTCAACCCCTCCCAAAGTTCTGTCCATCAACCCCTTCTTCACTGTCCAGTGGTGGAGATCTCTTCTACAAATCCTGATTGGAGGTCAGATACTGACATACTGACGAGCTGACCCTCCCAGATGTCCCAACCTTGATGTTGCTTGATAACCACACAAGGGGATAAAACATAACTATAAGTCTATAAAACTTTTCTTAACCTATATACATGATATTTGTCTGTTAATTGTGAGAGTAAATCATTGCATTACTCATCTATCACATGCTGATACCTCTTTTATTGTGCTATGTAGTCCCCAAGCTGGCTCCTGATTTGATGGGTGTGTTTAGTGGAGTTGAAGCTTTTTCCACCCCTGGGCAGCTGAACTCCCGCTGTGGGTGTCTGGGGGTGGAAACTGAGTGCAGACTGTCCAGGCATCTTTTTATTCTTTTGCAGCTTAAAATCGGTTTTTTTTAATGCTGCTAATTAGCAGCCGTGATGGTGCTGAGCAGTTCAGTACCCTGCTCCCCTTCCGGTTCAGAGCAAGCTTGGTACCCTCCTCTCCATCCCCCGCCCCTTCCCCGTCCCCCGCTCCTGCACACAGCTAGTTTCCCTGCAGCGCAGCAGTTTTCCCCTTCCCTCCCCTCCCTTCTCTGCCCTGCAGGTGGTTTGGCCCCCCACTCTCTCCCCACCTTCCTGGTGTAATATATATTATAAAGTAATTCATGCTTAAGGGCAAAATGTATAAAATAAAAATTGTAAAAATCTAGCATCCAAGGAGCCTCTGACCATGAGCAACCTGGAGACAGATTATCACATTGGAATTATGAAACTCCTGGTGGCAGCAGGAGAAGAATGCCTCATGCCTTGTTTGTTCATAAAAGAACGTGGAGGCATGGAGATGGGCTTCCTCTGGAGCCATCAGGGAACACACAAGGGTGATCATCACTTGACAGATATCATCAGTCAAGATAACCGAAGTTGCCAAGAAACATACATCTGAATACACAACTTCTCCTGACATGATCAGCACCTGTCACGACCCAGGAAACAGCAGTTGTCCAGCCTTGCACAGTGAAAGAAAACTTCATACATAAGCAGGGTTACGAAAGAAATTGGGCCACCTTTGCCTCAGGCATAAAAATCTGTATAAAACAGCCTCACTGGAGAGGGTATTGATGAATTGGGGGAGATCTGATGTGATAGAGGTTGGATCTATGTTCACCCAGTGCCGATCCTGGGCTCAATGCTGTCTCTTTGACTGTGGGTTTTGAGGACCGTATTTTGGTTGTGAAAATAAAATCTTTTGCATTTATTAATTTGGCTTTCTGGTTGATCATTTATAACACTGGGGTAGTTTCAGTTCCCCCGTGGTGGCCTGGAGCCCACCTGATGAAAAAAAAAGGTGATTTTTACAGTTTTTTACAGTTTTTACTGGAGGAATTCAAAGCTGTTTGTGTGCACTGTGACATGATTGTAATGCTGTTGGCTTTTACTATAATAATTAGAAATTTATATTTCCAAGATTATTTGCAGCAATTAAAAGTTTAAGCTCTTATCTGTACCCATATCTACATCACATAAAATTACAACAGCTTTACCACACCCTCTCTGTAATTCCTTCAGCGAAATAATTTTGTTTTCGTTTTAAGCATATATTGTTCAAATTCTCAGCATCTTTTGTATTAATAGTATCAAAATAACATAAAACAATTATAGATATTAAACTTCAATTGGTTAAGTGTTGCTAAGATCAGGTAAAGTTAAGTTTCACTACACTTAGGTCTAAGTACTCTTAAATTATATTTTATCACTTTGGTATTCTGTTGAAATTAAGTTTATTATTTCTTGCTGTCAAAGTTCATTAATTTCAAATTTTAGTGTTGTTTAATATAAATTATCTTAAGTTTTGTTAAAAGTCATTTGTCTAAACTACAAGATATGTAGTTATTTTCCTAGAGAGATAAGACAGCTTCAATTAAAACAGCTGAGCTGACACATTGATAAACACCTGTTTGTGAGTGGAAGAAGATGCAGTTCGTTACATCATCAATTTCATCAAAAGTTCTGTTCTTCATTACAGTCTCTGCTGGTTTTGACTTCTATAGGTAATGCTGATAAATAGTGATTGTTTTTAATATTAAACTGCTCAAAGTTTTTG
This sequence comes from Molothrus aeneus, assembly GCF_037042795.1. NCBI lineage: Eukaryota > Metazoa > Chordata > Aves > Passeriformes > Icteridae > Molothrus > Molothrus aeneus. Next base: position 57,806,027 of record NC_089646.1, read on the forward strand.
TTCTATTTCACATTGATTCACAAATGTTTAAAAATATTGTTTTAACTCCTTCAGGCACTTGTTGTTGATATATTGATTGTATAATGTGAATTTACTGATTTCTCTGATATGCATTATTTATAAGGTCTTGTTATATTTTTAGCCAGCTCTCATCCACTTTAACATCTCCTTGTATGATCATCACGTACAAGACACATCTCATTTTCAGGATCCTTCTTTTTGTTCTGTGCTGACATCTCATAACTGCTATTATTAAAAGACATGTTTTTAAAATGTTTTACGTAAGCCCCAACAAGCTTAAGCTGTGGTCAGGCCCTGCCTCTACCTGGACAGGATGTTTGCCAACCAGCCCAGGTGTTTCTGCATCAAAATTATATTCAAGTCACTTTAGTTTGGCAATTTGACCCTCTATACATGACAGCTGGACCTACTTTTAAAGTGAACTTGGGGAATCATTATCTGGACATGATTATCCAATTCTCCACTGATTTGAAGTTTATCAGCTGTTGCAGTCTCTGGGATAATGGTATAGTGTTTTAGTGTTTGATAATTATCTAATTATACGTGTGTTATTGACTGCATATATTATCTAATTAATTTCTAATTGCCATCAGTTTCTTGTTCACCACATGCATTATTTTGTTTTGCTCATAACCAAAGACATGCATGTCATTTTGAAAAAACAAAAGGAAGGGGAATTTCATGCCTTAAGAACGTTCATATAATGCAATATGTGCATTAGACATTTAGACAACAAATAATTTTGACTAACGCAATATTTAGATTAGAAATTTTGAAAAAAAAAATCATAAAATCTAAATCCCAAAAGAATGTACCACAGCAAAGCCTAATTAATTCATTAATCTAAGGAGAAGGTACGCTTGTGGTTTTTATCATCAACAGGTTCAAAGCAGTCACCTGTTCATTCAATCAGACACAGATTGCCTCTGAAAAAATGAGGCCCAGTGAAAAGAGAAAATAACCTAATCAACTTGCAGCCTTTGTGGCCAGAACAGGATCAGAAGCAGGACTGCCAAGACATAGCTGTATCTGGAAACTTAAAGAGGTAATATGCCAACAAAAGCCTCATGACATCATAATGCTATAGTGTTTCTACTAACCTTCTTCAGCTATTCCCTGTTCCAGGATCAAGGAAGGCATTCAATGTCAAAGATGAACATTTACAGCTGACAGACTTTCTCCTGAGTCTCAACTATTTGGACTTCAAAACAATGGTCATTTATTTCCATTTCTCTAAGAGACATTGAGCATCGTTACTTTGTTTTCTCATACTGTGAAACCTTGTATCAATGACATGATAGAATTTGACAAGTTTTCTTGATTGAAATCTGGTTTTTATGTGTTTTATCCCATATCTAATGGATAACCAGTGATAACCTTAAGGAAATAATACCTTCACAAGAACCAACTGCTTCAACATCAGAATGCATGGGCCTTTATTAAATTAACAAAGACTGAGAGATGTTGCAGTCAGAAAAGTGATAAAAGAAAGGCCTCATAAAATCAGGCCTGCTCTGTTAGATCAATGGCTGGCCTGTCATTTCTTCTAAACAAAGCTAGTACTTTGCAAGTTCCCCTGTGAAAACAGTCCTGGTATGAATAGTTTGTTAACATAAAAATCTATTCCTGGGTGAAAAACAACTAGCACCTGCATAAACATTAAATCTATCCCATGAGAATCAGTGAAGAAAATATGTAAACAATTTAAGAACAGACAGATTTGACAGACAAGTACATGGTTACCTTTTACTAACCAATAGAGTAATTGGCAAGAAAGCTACTAACCAATTGGAGTCACACACAAGGTCTGTAAAACTGTATAAATATGAGTTACGTGAATAAAGAATGGGCTTTTCCTGCATGAACAAAATGAAGTCTTGAGTGTTTTGTTCCAATATTATCTATTGACTTACATCACCAGTGATGGTCAGTACATATTAATGTACTGCTGGTGAAGTGGCTGAGTCGATGGATGCATTTAATTCTGCAGCCTCTGCAACACCAGGGACTATCTCTGATTGTGGGGTAGGTCTTACAGACGACATGCAGGTTGTTTTTTAAGAATGCCACAAGCCGGTAGCTTCAGCACATAAATCAGAGTCCATAGCTGAGTAGAGCTAAACAGTACTTCAATCATATAAGTATCATTGTCACAAAGGGCTCCTCAATGTCTCCTAAATATATGTCTTTTTCATACATTTACTTTCATAAGCCTCTTCTTCTCTACCCTCTCAGTTCCCACACTATTTATGTCTAAAACTTCTCCTTTTGCCAAAATGATTCTCCTTACCATATAAGTTTGTCCTCTCAATGTCCATCTGCTTCTTCTGAGCTTCCAAAAAGGCTTGGATGTCAAATCCCTTTGCTACAGAAACACCACTGAGGAAGCGAGGAGGGATTTTTGTGCGGACATCAGGTTCTTCTGCACCAAACCCCAAATTAAGCAGAATCTCCACTGGATCTTTTTCCCAGAACAATAGCCATTCAGTGATGCTGTGGTGAAAACATCAAGGTTATTTACATCACTGTCTTGGTACCACTTTTTTTTTTTGCAGTAGCTATCATATGGTCTTGTTTTTAATAATTTTCTTCCCTTTTTTTCCTCTCTTGTGGATAGTATTGCTGAAGTGGAAGTAGTCACATTTCATTTTGGGTCATGTTGCTAAAAGATTAATATATGTTCCTTTCCCCAGAAAAATCTGGTGGCATTACATTTAGATAGCTTAGCAAGTAGAACATTAATAAAAGGTGTAGGTTCACAGCTCTGCAGGCTCCCTTTGCTCTAGACACAACACAGACAAGGCATGCTGCAGCTGCCATAAAGTCTCACAGCCTTTTACCTTCCAGAGGTACCTGTAGTTTCAGGTAGGTTTTGATTTTTTACAAATTCACTTGAGATCAGGTAACTATTATTGAGAAAATTATTTTAATCTTGTTCAAATAAACTAGTACATGGCTTTTACAAATTAAGACCTTGACTGCTTATTAAAAATTGTACTCACATTTGTTGATCTCTGAACAGACTAATAACTTGTATTCCTCTCTGGTAATATATGGATGTAACTAACCTTTGGGGTGGACCAGTGAGCGTGAGCACATGCGAAAAGCTGAGATTCTTGCAGCGTGACATAACTGGGCTTTCTGAAAACTCTAGCAGGGACCTAGTTGGTAAAAAAGCAACCATGAAATATGTTTACTTGCATATTCCTCTGGGACATCATTATTATTTCTTCCTAGAGTAAACATTTGCATTTTGTCTTAGTTTATTATGGTACATAATAGCAATGTCTTAGAAGAGGAGTTTATATGAGTGAGGCAATACACTTCTCAAGAGCAGTATGTTACCGTAGGTGTGAGAATGTATGTGTAAGGTACCAGTTAATTATAAAGGTGGCACAGTGGCTCACTTTTTGACAGATGGTGAATCTTTGGGAAACCTTTAGGGAGTATGATTTCTCTAGCCACCTATTTCAAAATATATAATTGCTGCCTAACAAAGTTTTGGCGACACAAGGCATAATGGGTTGCAGCAGAAGGAGTGATGAGAATGATTCTGCTCTTTATTATGTCTGTATTTGCTAATCTGTAGAGAAATAACTGCTTTTCAGATCCCTCACACTATAAAAGGAATATCCCATACAAGGAATATCCCATACCATGGTAGTCTTGCCAACAGGTTTTATCATGCCCAAAATTAACTTTACCTTACACACACCTATTAAGATCAGTAACAAATGTTTACATAGAGTAGAAGCATTGCATTGATAATTTTTTTTTACCATTGCAGATTATCTATCAGCTCACATATTAAACAGGCCTAGAGGGATATGCAGATTTTTGAATTAACACTGTTGATATAAGTTTGAGAGAAGGAAACTGCAAAGAAGAACTAAAAAAAATTATTTTTTTCTATTTTCCCTCAAAACAGAAATCATCAAACTAGAGAAAAGACCAAAAGACTGATTTAATAAAATAAGGAAAAAATTTAGCCTGAGTGACAAAGCTCAAACAAACAATATCACTACACTCAAAGTGTAGTTTACTCATAGAATAATGCAATACATGTCAATAAGAAAAGGAAAATAAGTACCTTTATAATTCATGAATCCACAGCAGTACACTCTAAGCCCCTGCATTTAAAAGTAGGCACTATGAATTGGGTTCCACCATGTGCTGCAGAACCCTTGAAGATATCTGTATAGAGGAAATTTGATTAAGATTAATTTCAATCCCAGGGTTTTTTAAATAAAAACCCCACAATTGGAATATATTGCTTTATATTCTCATTCCAACATATACAGGTATGATTTTTTGGTAATAATAGTTTTTCAAGTATATTCAAAATTTTGGGAATATTTGTGAATATTGATTTCTCTAGGCTTAGCATCATACACTAAATATGTTTGAGAGTAGTGACACATGCTGAATACTTGCAAGAGTTTCTGGAGCAGGAAATATAAGTCCAACAACTTAAAACACTGTTTAGTGGACTCCAAGTGTGCTAGACCTATGAACTGTAAGGTATATATTTGATCATTTCATGACGATGAGCTAGAAATAAATTAGATAAAAATATACAGTGCCTGTAGTTGTAACTTCCTCTTCTAACACTGAAATAACACACTTGGCTGATCAGAAAGCTAGGGTAACGTTTGCCTACAAAGAGCAGAAAATACCTGAATTACATAAGATAAATGCTATGGGCTTTTTATCTATAAAAATAAATAGAGAAAAACTGTCAAAGTTTTCTCTTCTACTTTAAAAAATTGTCTCTGTAAAGAAGGAGAAAACATCCTTTTAGAGGATTATTATTCTGTTTGTAAATTCTTACATGAGTTTCTTCTAGCTTATTCAGTAAAAGGATATCCATCCAAACTGAGAACATAAAGGTTACTGACATCCTGTAATTTGTGCAGTAACATAAAACAGACTTTCTAGCAGCAAACTGAGCATGTTTTGAATGAGAATCAACTGCTAGTTGTATACTATTTCCTACTCATGTGCCAACAGAAGCTGTAAATTCACTATAAAATCCTAGAAAATGTAAAAAGAAAGATTAGAAAGTGAGAATTAATACAATTTTTCCCCTAGCAGCACATACGTAGTCCTCTCTGTAAGAGAACATTATACCACAAACTGACTGCTGGTGTGATTTCCTCAATATCTCACATTGCCAGGACTCAGCGAACACAAATGCTGTAAAATAAAAACCTAGCACTGTGAAACACTGGCTAGGATGTTAAGTAAAGAACATAATGAGGATTTTAATGATGCTATGTTTATAGGCAATATAGGCAGTAGCAAGTCACCAAAAAATCAAATGAGCAGAACATGATAGGTTATTGCAAGTTGAGTAAGAGGCAGTAGCTGGTGTGGCTGTACTCTAAAATGAGGCAAACACGGGTTGTGACACCTTAACTAGTTTTTATTATAGGCCAAAGTAAGTTGTCCTGTATTTCTGTGGGGCAAGAGCGTACCAATATACTGCTACCAAGACGAAGACATCCAATCTGTTAAGTGGTAATAAACTGCTCAGGACCCCTTGTCCACCTCGTGACTTGGACAAAGTTTACATCTCTGGGTAGGGCAACACAGGTCATGGTTAGTCTCAAGGTTTTTTCCTAATGAGAAGACTCTCATGACAAGTTTCTCATAAGAGAGGTTGTCATTTTTTAGAGTTTGTTTTCTCCATATTCAAGACATCACAGAAATTGTTATGGGGAGGGCACGATATTTATGTTTACTGATCTATGTAAGTATTTTGTTATGTTCCCAACACTAGAAACATTGAATCTGATTACCAAACTGGAACATGCTTCGGGAGAAATAATGCCCTTTAGAAATCTGTCAGAAAATGTAACGAACATAAACAAAAAATGCTTTTTAGATCAACTATGGTGCTAACTGTGACTCTTCACTGAACATCTAAGTACACCTTTGCCAATGAATGTGGCCTCATATACTTGAGGAAAGATAGGACATTTTTAGCCTTAGTAATCTCTTACTAACAGGAGACAAGATTAAAACGCAAACTGTTGAACTGCATCTTCTATTCAATAAACAGGAAGTGTAGATACGGAAAGATGGATAAATAATATTATGGGCTTCAAAAATATTCTTCTGTGGACATGAAGAGCTGTGAGGTGATCTGAGCTTCTGGTTCCTTTCCTATAAAAAAAAAAAATTCTCTGAATTCCCTATGTTCAACAGATGAGGAAAGTAGGTGAGAATAAGTGAGAAGTTTTGCATTTAGGTCAAGCAGAATTACGGTCACCTAATAATCTCATACCATAACTTCTAGAGTACATTGCAAACACATCCTAGAAACCTCTACTCCTTCAGCAGAAGAAAATGAAATCATGCCAGTGAAGAAGATGAACCTGGGACTTTTTGGTTGAAGGCCTTACGAGAGAAAAAAAATATACACCTTAACCATGGTATCATATTCTCCCAATAACTCCCTCCAGCCCAGACCAAGATCTGTGGTGCTTGATATTTTATCATTAAGCAGTCCTTATTAGAAATTATGAATGGTGTTCTGATGTTCTGTCTTACCTTCCTGCTCTTGGCCTTGCAACTTATTCACCCGTGTTGGTAGACTGAAAAAAAAAACCCTCCCCAAAAGAACATCTGCTCTGTCCTAAGGAGAGACAAGGTCAGGAAGACAGTCCAATAGGCAGGCCCAATACCGGTCATTCAGGACATGGATGGGGATGACTTGTGGGAAAACAGAGCCATAGGCTCATGTTTCCTGTATGCATCTCCTACTTTCCCCTCAATATACATCAACTTCTGTTAAGTACTGAGATTCAAATCTTGAGTTTATACTTAAAGCAAAACCCATGAAATTTTAGCATTCTGCATGAGTAAAGTCTGCCATTTCTAAACTTAAATGTTATTAAAGACCTAATTAAATCAGCTTATCTGGGCCAGGAGTGAGTAGAATGGAAGTAAAAGCCTTTTCAGTGTATCACCTAAGAGGAAGCTGTATGATAGCTCTCAACTGTTCCAGGTTTGCATAGTGACATGGTAATTAGTAATGACACCTGCAATAATAGCTAGCTCTCCTTTCTATGAATGTGGCTGACTTGGTCTTACCCTAATATTGAAAAATGTTGCTATGACTGTAATATAAGGCAACTGCTATTTTTTCTTTTTGCTCCTCATCTCACTTCCAAATATCATTCCTATGTCTGCACATGTTCTTTTTTTCACACTTTAAAAGCAGGGAATACATGAAGTTATATTGAAGGATTCATGGGAAATACTAGTCTTTCAGGCTTTGTTTTTATACCAAAGTTGGACAAAAATTTAAAAATATCTCAATTTTGGTGATCAAAATACAATTAATTTTAAGTAAGTTTAAGGTTAAGCTATATTTCTCTACAGTGGTACTTTGCCTATGGAATTAGGTACAGTATGTGTAACCACAGTTTGTGCTATAAATCATTCTTGTACGGTTTGCTACATCTACCGTGGGGCATACAGCCTTCTGAAATTACCATGGCAAAGCAGACTATTTGATCAGGAAGAGATTGAGACACATGATGGGAAATTCTATCTTTCAAAGAATAGCGTGGAAATTAATGGAGCATTGAGACACATTTCGCATTAGGGACTGTGTCATAAGCAAGACAGATCGTTTCAGAACAAATAGTTGTGTAGAAAGCATTTTGATGTAGTTTAACAAAATAAAAAGCTCAATCTTTCATTCAAATCAGCCAAAATAGAACATTTTGTTCTGAATTTTCAGGGGTCACAATTTTCCTACCAGAATCTTCAATACTGAAGATACTGTATTTCTTACCAGAGAAAAAAGATAAATGATTATATAATGAAGTAACACAAACTTACAGAACACAAGAATGCAACTAGTGATAGATATTTTCTCCTATATAGTCCTCTAAAAATAAAAGTAGAGCTCTCAGGAAGACCATTGCTGAATTATCTTACCAATTACCACCCCATTATATGACTTCATTGATGATCAGTCTTGGAATGGATAGGAAATACTGGGAGAAGAGTCTAGTAATTTCCTCTAGTGGTCTGAGGGCTTTTTATAACTAAATTTGGAAAGAAAAATAAAATTGCAAAGCATTACTTTATTATATGAAGCCATACATATTCTGGAAGTATCTAGCAGTCCTAATGAAAATTGAAAACAATATTTTCTTTTTCTGCATGAATGCATCCCAATACACAGTTCCTGCATAGCTTGAACTGTGGAGACTGTCCACTCTTGTGTAGAGGGAGGATTATCCTCCAGCAGAGCCAGAAATGTATCCCAGCTGTCCCACCTTTCTTTTCAGTTTTTTAACCCAAAGATAAGTAAACCTGGCTCACAGATATTTAAGTTGTTGCTGAAAAATATCAAAGGCAGGCTTCTTTCCCTGCAGGTTCAACCAAAGCCAATGAGATTATCAGTTTAAGGACACATTACAGAGGAGGGAGGGAAGGGCTGATCTACAACATGGCTGAATTAGACATAAGATAAAGTGGGAGGTGGCTTCATTGCATTATTACCTCCTGGATTCAATACTGCAACTCTCATTAGCACAGTGAAAAGACATGAAAAATTGCAACAGTCACAAGTCTTTAGACTCAAGTCTTTAGAGACCTACTCTTTTTTTTTTTTTTTTTGTTAAACTACAGAGCAACAGAGTTGTTTGAAGACTGTCCATGTCTGCCCAGCTGTAACTCTGAAAGGTCATTACTGGTTCACTGAAGATTAGACTATACCAGTAAACCAGCATGTTTTCTCTCAACCAATTTTTCAGTTCCCTTTATGGTCAGTAAAAGAGTTCACTCATATTAGGGGGAAGACACAAAGAGGTTTTTTCTTTGTTGATGGAAGCAGCCTGGCCTTGGACTAAACACAGAGCTCTGAGATTTTATTTCCTGATAAGTGATGCATTCACTCAGACAGAAATGAAAACAGTAGAACACTCATGAAGGTTTGGTGAAAGAAAGATTAGATTCTGCTACACTGGCAATGTTTTCCCTATCCAATGAAGAAAAAGGAGGCAAACCACAATCATTACCATGACACTGAGTATCAATATAAGTATCTGGTACTTAAAAACTCCCCTTGGAAAAAAGAAAGTTGTGCTTTTTTAACATTTCAATAGTGTAGTGGGTTGAGCCCTGGCCAAATGCCATTGCGTCCATTAAAATTTTTTACTCATTTTCTGCTGTGAGATAAGGATTAGAAGAAGGGCAAAAGCAGTCTCAAAATTTTAAAGGATATAAAGAGAGCTTTATTAACAGTGCTAAAAGAAGAATTATAAGAATCAGAATAAACCTTCAGAATACTTCTCCTCCCCCTACCTTCTCTTTTCTTTCCCACTGATAACAGAAAGAGAAAAAACCTGGGACTTTCAGTCAGTTTACCACCTCTAAAATAGCCTTTCTTCAGTTCACATAGAGAGAAGAGTCTCTCTTGCCATGTCATGGAAACTTCTCCACAACAAACAGTTTTCTTATGGCTTCAACATCACAGATGCCCTGCAGACAGAAACCTATTCACCATGTGTAAGTCCCTCCCCTCGACTTACAGCTTTCCCCACAATTGTTTTCGAGAGCTCAATCTTTGACTAATGTGGTACACTTTTAAGGATGAGTTGTTCAAAAGCAAAGGTTCTCTTCATCTATCTCTAAGATCATCTTAATCTCTGGGAACATAGATGCAAAGACCTTGAAGGAAGGTCTCATCTCATCTGAGGAAGACCTCATCTTCCCTAGGGCCAAAGTTCTTCATCACTTATCTTTCTCTGTTCAAGCTTCTTACTGGATCACAGCTACTTCAACATCTGCTTGCTTTAACATGAGTGCCTTTGCTCATGTCTACAGTTTGAACGCTTCATCCCCCCATGCTTTTAATGAATTACATATACATTCTAGTGTATCATAGTCCATCACAATGGCCTTACAAAAGAATTTCAGCTCTAAAGTTTGAAGCATCTCCTCTTTCTCTTCCCTCTGGATTTCAGCTCTTCCTTCTTCACTGACTTCGGTGTCTCTGTGCTGTTCCCTTCATGTGCCTTCACTTTCCTCTGACTCAGGAGAGGATTAATATCTGTGAGTTTCATCTGTGCACTGAAAGAGTTCATATCTTGCTGGACTTCTCTGGATGGTGCCATGACCTCTGCAGGGCGGTGGCTGCTCGGGCTGCATGGCTGTTTTCCAGTCCCTGCCACGTTCAATTTCAGCCGCAGCGCTGCTTTCTGCGTGGGGCTGAAGGGCCGGGTCTGCTCTTAGCCGCAAGATCTCCCACAGTGTCAACAGGGTGGCTCAGCAGCTCACGGCTGGATTGGGGCGCAGCTCGGCTCCCCTCGAAGTCAAGCGGAGCCAGCCTGGTCTGCCGGCCATGGTTGGAACTCGATGGCGGCAGAATCTCAGCAAAGCTGAGCCGTGCCGCACCACACCGCGGGAGCGGGGTCCGCCCCCAAGCTGTGTTAAACCAAGCTATGTTAAACCAGGACATACAGGAAGTACAAAGATTCCACCAGAAGCTTTGTGAGCAAGAAAGCAACATTGAGAATAAAAATGAAGATGGAATTAGTGACTGAGAGCAAAGCACAAATTCTTGTCACCAGTACAATACATTGGCCTGAGTCCGATGTCATCTCAAAAAAGTAAGTCTGGAAACTAAAGAAAAAAATTCCCTGCACTTATTTATTGTGAAACATCAGTGGTTTTAGAGCCCATCAGTCAATAGAGAGCTCTATTGCTGATGATATTGTGGGAAGATATTTTTTGATGAAACTTAGGGCTGCTACTCTGGAAACACATGTTCCAAATGGACAAATCTCTTTCTGTTGCACATCAGTTTCCTGTGTGCAACACAAATATAATAATACTTTGTCTTGTTAATAGTATCCTTTTAAATTGTAGGATTTCTGTCATTGTACTCTAATCAGTGGAATCATGTGCTCTTTTTTTCCTTTTTAATATCACTTCAGAAATTTTGAAGTCCTCTGAAAGAGCAGGTGCTGGGGCATCATGTTTTTTATCACTTCTCATGTCTTTCAGAAATTAAACCTTTCCCAAATACTCACATGCCTTTGCAACCAAATGTGAGTTTAGTGTGACAGCACTGACATAGCTGTCTAGCTGCTAGCCCTCAGACCATGCAAACTGCTCCAGCAAACCACAAAAGCAATGTTCTTTCAATGTAATTTTTAATCACACCAAGGTTCCTGAGATGGAAGGAGTGAGAAGACATAGAGTGAGAGGAGTAAGGAGAAGACATAGAAACCAGGCTGTGTTAAAGACATTCAGATGGATTAAGCCCTGCAAAAGCAGCTTTTAAATGGCTTAATATCAGGGTACATGGTGTTGAAAGGGAAGACTTATAAAATGCTGTATTATTAAGTGACTGGAAAGCTTCTTGTCTGACCTTGGTTCAAGGCACAGTTCAGCTGCCACAGAAGAAATGCCTTCACTTTGCTGAGACACTTGATCTGCATCACCTGGGACAATGCCACCGCCTCCTGAGGAAACCCCATCAATGAGGTGAATTGCATCTAAGAGAGGTGATTTTATTACTTTCCTGGCATGAAACACAAAAACGCCATGCCTAGGTCTGCAACAGTCATGCACAACAGCTCAGATGTAACACTAGAGGCAAAATATGTTGCAAAAACACTACAACTGTTTGGGGTAGAAAAAAAAAATTCCTGTTACAGAATTGCAAAATAACAAGGTTGTAAGAGACCTTCAACACCAGGTAGTGCAACCATCAGTACAGAACCAACATAATGACCCTAAACAATACCACCAAGAACGCTTCCAGAGATGGTGACTATGTCACCTTCATGGGCAGCTTATTTCAATGCCTAATCACTCTTTCAGTGAATTTTTTTCTCTAATATCTAATAAGAACCTCCCCTAGTGGAACTTAAGGCCATTTCTTCTCCTCTTTTCACTTTAGCCATGGCAGAAGAGACTGACCCCTACCTTACTAGAACTTTCTTTCATGTAATGTTGGGAGAAATGAGGTTCCCCCTGAGCTTCCTCTTCTCCAGGGTAAACAACCTCAGTTCCCTCACCTGCTTCTCACAGGACAGATTTTCTAGACCCTTCACCAGCTTTGTTGCCTGTCTTGAAGTGATTTATGATGATAGTCTATTCCATGATCGTCTGCTTTATGCCCAAAAATGGCTGCTGTACCTTAAAGGCCCAGGACTGGATGTGCGCCAGACCAGGGAAAGGGGAAGCTTTGGGCTCTTTGGTGGCCATTTTTGAAGCCTCCCTTCCCAGGCATTCTGTGGCGCTGTGTGGTTAGGTTTTGCTTGGCTATCTTGATTTTCTTGGCCCAGGCAAAATTTTTTCCCTTCCATGTCTTGGAGGAGCTGCAGAAGAAATCTTTCAATTGCCTTGAGGTCAACTGAACATCAGCTGGTTCAAGAACTGAGAAGCAGGACCGGCCAGAGTGGGCCTCTCTGTTCCACCCCAAGCCTCAGAGAAACAAGCCAGGGAGACAAAGCACACCAAGAGGTTCCAGCCCAGCTTCTTCACCCACTGTGATTGCTGTGGAGAGGAGGTTGATGCCAGAGAAAACCACCAGGTTTTCGCCTACCTGGACCTCCTCCATGGAAGCACCACTTTCCTCAGAGTGAAAGCTGGCACTATTTTGCACCACATGTCGGGAAGGGGTATTTGTCCTACATTTACCCCATTTTCCAGGCAATTTTGGGTCTTTGGTCCTCTATGTGTGTGGGTGGGTGTGAACTCTGATAATTTGGTGTTTATTAGTTCTTTACTTTTCTTCCTTGCCTTGTGGGCATTTGTTGTTAAGAAACTCTTGGTTTGGATTTTTTTTTTCCACTTTCTGCTATTAGTATTCATTTTCTGTTGGTGGAGGGGGATTGTTGAAACCCTTTAGAGGAGACTACTCATTATAGAGTGTCGTCTCTTAAATATGTCTCAAAATTGAGATGTTGCCCTTCCTCTAACATGCTCCAGCACCTCAATGTCCTCTCTATTTGAGATATATTTTTGGTGACTGGGTTCTTCTGGCATGACAACAGAATGCTAAGTATGCTTTTGCAACATAGAATTAATAGGAAAAAAAATGCTTTTTTCAGATGCCATAGCTAGGATGAAAATTTTATTATCAACTCTATGAACTGTAGAGTTCATACTCTGTATCATTTATGAATTAATGTTGCTTTTAGGTAACACTTAAAAACAGAAAATGGGAGAAAAACAGCAGATATCTTTCATACTACAACTGTGGAGTCAGTTACGTGACACAGTTGTGTTCTCCATTCTGATTTAGCTACACTTACGGCAGTTCCATCAGGGAAAAAGAGCACAGTATCAGTCTACCAACGGCTGCTCCAGTAAACAAGAAGAAATATGCATCTAGTCAGGTGCCCTGAGGAACAGAATAGTCATTTTCTTTGGTCTGCATTATTCTTCTTTTCAGTTATCATGTATTAGGACAAATCACTGCTTGAAAACTTACTGGTTTTTTCTCTGTCTTAATCAGTAGCAAAAGGAGATGACAAAAACCTTTTCTTTAACTTTAGGATCTGACTTTGGGCAGCTAAATGAAGCTTTCCCTGCCCATGAACATCCAAATTGTTAAGCACACTGAACTCAGAGCTGCTGTAGGATGATTTTATTTTTTTGTCTCTTCAGCATGCCTGCCATTGGCTTTGACAGAAACAAAGGACACTCAGTTTGATATTCAAAGCACTGCTGGAATATGTGAAAACTCACAAGGTTGAGTGACTCCAGGAAATGAAGCTTTTCTGAAAGCATAACAGGTAATGAATGCTGTAATAACACTTCAAGCTTTCTCATATGCTGGTAAATTTAAATTTTGAGAGGGTTCTACCCATGTGAAGCCTTTGGTAAAATTTCTGTCCAGAGGCCATAATATCAGCTTGATCTGCTCTTTTCAAAGTAGAAGTCATAGAGCTGGTTGAGAGAAGCAGTGTTGTTCACTCTAAATAACAAGATTGGAAGCTGATGGTATCTTCATGCTGCATTTTAATTATTATTAGAGAACTCACTCTAATTGAGAACACTACACATAAAGGTAAATAACAATAGCTAAAGATGTTTCACAGAATCACAGAATGGGTGGGCTTGGAATGTTCCACAGTGGGTCATCTGGTCTAACCCTGCTCAAGCAGACTCATCCTGGAGCAGCTGGCACAGGTTTGTGCTGAGATCGTTCTTAAGTATTTCTAGTGAGGGAGACTCTATACCCTCTCTGGACAGTCTGTTTCAGTGCTTTATCACCTACCTAGTAAAGAAGTTCTTCCTTGTATTCAAAAAGCATGAGACTGTGTTGAAGAGGGAAAGAGTTGCATTGTAAACCTTCCAGATACATAAGGGAAAGTGCATAAATTCAATGCAGAGGTTGCAAAAGCAGAAAATTAAAACAACATTGGAAACAGTATCAATAGCAATAATTTTGCAGTACATTCAATTTAAGTCTGTTCCCTTAGCTCAAAAATGTATCTGTCCATCAAAAGAGAGTCTATGAAGCTATGAAAGAAATAAAAGCTTTTTAAATCTAGAATTAAGCTCTTTTAAGTAGAATTAAAACCAGAAATTAGGAGAAAAAAATTTTCTTTACATAATATCTTACAGATTAAAAAAAAATCTTTCTAAAATATTTTGCCATTACAAAGAAAATGCTAATTCTAACCTGTATGGCTTGATTCAGTTATTAATATAGTGGAATAATAGGAAGCTGGTGCACGTCTGCCTCTGGTCTACCAGATGTCTGAAAAACTGGAATACAAGTACTGGCATTCTTCACTAGGCTTTCCACACCCATTGTTTGTATTTTTTTGACGATACCAAGAAGGTCAAGGAAAGGCTTTTGCCAAGAAGTAGTGTTTAGGTTGGCAGTTTGACTTGATAATGTTTGTTAAACTTTTGGCAAAGGGAAAGCAGAAATCAGAACTAATCTAGCTTTTAACAATGGGAATTATAGAAAGAGACAAGATAGGAAAGAGAGGGTGAAGGAGTGAGTGCAGCTGACACACGGGGAAAAGAATTGGAAAAAAAAGCAAAGATGCTTTGTTTGCTTCCCTTTCCATGAAATATACTACTGTTCCTTTAACTTTGTTTGCCTTCTTGGCACATATACCAGGGAGATGATTACACTTCACTAAGGAAGTAATGCAAACTTACCTTCATTTGGTTACCATAGATATGGCACTACAGGAGTCGAAGCCTACAATTTGCATTGCAAACAACCATGAGGAGTGAAGGACACACAATATGGTATTCTGGCAAAAGACTGTCCAAGGATCTTCTTTGTGACAAGTAAAACAATCACCAGCAAATCACCATACTTTGTTATGAAGAGAAAAAGAAATGAGGCATGTTGCATTTCAGATGAAGAAGGAAGAGACAGAATCACATCTGCAGAACAATTGGTATTTCTTGTACTACCTAGTGTAAAATAGCTAACAGGCATGACAACAATTCAGCTTTCTGTCCTTTTCCCTGTGGGATACTGAAGCTAAATGAATATGCTGATAACCTGGACTAAGTAAGTTCCACAAGCACTGGAATGGTTTAAGAAGCAGCCAGATCTTAGGACTGTTAGGCTTTTTTGCAACAGTTTTTATCTAGCTGAGTTTCCTCTTCATTCTGCAGAAGTACTGTATAATATTTTTGTTACAAAAGGACCAGTTAAATGAGCAGTTCTCTAAGGAGACCTAGTTGGAACCAGTGCAGTACAGTTAATAGGGAGGAGGAAAATTTTCTTGTTTCCCAAAAAGAAATCATGGATTATGATGTTTGGCTGTTAGATCACTAGATTGTTAGTATTTTTTATTATTACTGCTTTAAGCTCTGCCAGATATAAAGTCATATATCATTTTTATTTCAACTGACATGGGATACAAATGGTGCAGCCCTGCTTCTATGGAGAGACTTGGCCAAAGTGCCATTGGTTTGACAAAAAGAAAACTGCATACCAAATGATTCATCCACATATGTGAATCAAGGGTTTTCTTTCCAAAGGATCTTAGGCAGAATAGTAGATCAGATGTTGAGCAAAAATATTTTCCTTCCTTAGCACTGGACTAGGCACTTCTCTGATGGGGCTAGGGCAACTATATCATTCCAAGATACTCTTCTTATCTCTCCACTTCAGGAGAGTGGCCTGCAATTAGTGACAGGGCACCAGCACCATCTCAGTAGGTTTCTTTTGGCAAGAAGAGTGCAATCAGACCTCTCTGTTCTAACACCATCATTCTCTGTGGGCACCAGGGACTAATTAGGACCACCAACTCTTCAGTTGCTCTCATAAGGATCCATGAAACAACAGATTTGCACCAATATAATCCCACTTGCATCAGTGGATTTTTTTCCTGTTGCTGTCTGCCAGTGAGACAATTATCAGCCCCAACCATCTTTGCCTTTTCACTTTCTTACAAACCAAGCAGCTGGCACCGTGCCTATCCTTGAATGCATTTTATATCACTGTTGTCATGGGGAGGCCAAGCCCACTGCCATTGTGTCCCTGAGCAAATACTGGAAGCAAAGAAGAGGGAGCTTGACAAATACATTAAGTTACCTCTTTGCTCCTCTGTCCCACCTCAGCATGCTTCTTGAACTCAGACCCCTTAGCAGTCATTTATACACTTGAGGCCAGTTTTAGAAGTGGATAGCGACATCCATGGACCAAGATCTTCAGATACACTGAGGATTATTTCAGGCATTTCCAGTAGCCCTAATATTAACTATTCATGGGACAGATTTTCAGGCCATTGGGACAGGCCTAAAAATCTGGGACAGGCCTTTCAGCCATTGTGCTGCTGGTGAAGAAGAAAGAGAAGGGAGCATGTATAAAACACAGAAATACTGCCTTAGCCTCATGTTCCCGATATAAGCACAATTGGTCATGTGCTTCAGTCTTTCTCTATCCTTTCAGAGCACCTGGCAATTAAATAAAGCCCTGGATCTACTCTCTCCTCTTCTTCTGCTAGCCCATGAAGCAGGTCAAGAAGAGGGGTGAAGGTGGGACTTGAAATGAGAGCAAACAGCTGAACCAGCAGCAATCCCTGCATGCCTACAACAGCTCTCCAGGGCTTCAAGTCCTCAGCCTACCCTTGCAGCAGTGCAGAGTGGGGCTGTGTTGCCCATGGGCTCTTAATGCTCATAATGCTCATAATGCTCTTCCATATGCGCTCCACAGCAGCAACAGGAAAGCATAGAAAATTCCAGTGCCAGCCTGTCCCATTAGGCCAAAGCAATTACAAATTCTTACTATGTGTAAGTCTCCTTGAAAGCTGACTTAGCATTTTATTTACTGTTAGTCTCATCCTCCTGCCCTGTGGGGATCCAGTTTTGGATCCCTGTGGGATCTTTTCCTTCCTCTGCAACAAATTTTGTTGGGAAACAGTATTCTTGGAATTTCTTTAAAGAATAGTGTACCAGCCAAGAGAGATAAGTGAGGTAGTCAGGATGGTAAGTCTCTTGAATGACAAATGAGGCCAAAGCAATTACAAATTCTTACTATGTGTAAGTCTCCCATTAGGCCAAAGCAATTACAAATTCTTACTATGTGTAAGTCTCCTTGAAAGCTGACTTAGCATTTTATTTACTGTTAGTCTCATCCTCCTGCCCTGTGGGGATCCAGTTTTGGATCCCTGTGGGATCTTTTCCTTCCTCTGCAACAAATTTTGTTGGGAAACAGTATTCTTGGAATTTCTTTAAAGAATAGTGTACCAGCCAAGAGAGATAAGTGAGGTAGTCAGGATGGTAAGTCTCTTGAATGACAAATGACTCACAGGGAATAACCTATGAAAAGTACTGTCTTCTTTAATGTCTGAAAACATGTTTGGGCTCTGTCCTACAATCAATAGGTTTATCCCCTCTATGTGTTCAGTCTTCTGTTTATTTTATTAAAAACAAATTGTTACTTTAATTTTAATAATTGTGTACAACTTCAAGGGGAATGGTAAAAGCAGCATTCCATGTCTCCTCATATCAGCATGACAGTGAAATCTATATAGAAATGCTGAATCTATAAAAGGCAGATATCCTGCTATTTCTGTTTCCACTGGTTTCAAGAGTTACATACAGATATTCCAGAAGAGGTAAATGGCCTGATTGTTTTCATTTTTAGTGTTGTCAGAACCAGGAATAACTGACCTCATTCTTATGGACAAAGCTAAATTTCCAGTACTGAAATTTAGAACATTTTTTCTTCTTGATAAAATTAGTCTCTGTAAGTCATAAAGGTTACAGCAATAGTTAAGTGTACTGGCCCTTGCAATGTAAAATGAGTCCTGTAAGGAGTCATTTCAGGGTACAGCATCAGTGCAAACTATTTTTACATGTTGCTATTTACAGGAATTGGTAGAATCTGGTTCTCACTGAACTTTTTATCCCTACCTCATCCTTACACGAGTTCAAATTTCTTATGAGAAGATAATAATGGTTCTAAAAGCCATTGTAGGATGAGTATGCATTTCACTAATATCTCAATAACAGTTTAACACAGAGAAGCAAACACTAATTCATCTTGGTTGCAGCTAGTACTACACAATTTTGTCATGTATTTGGAGCAGATTCAGATAACTTTTGGTTGATTCACAGGCAGCCTGGCTGACTTCAGTCAGAAGTCATCATGCTTGATGTGTGTCAGTTTATAAGGAAAGAAGCCAGATGAGGTTGATCTTGTATCTCAGATTAGAAATGCTACAGGTTCACCAGAACTGGCCTGGCAAGTGTTTAATGGTAATTACTCCTTTTTTCTCTCTTCAGTACAAAGTTTCAACTGATATTCTTAGTACATAGGTTTTGTCCAAAATTACTCCTGATTTAACTGACAGTCACTTCAGATCTAATTCTGAGGCTACAAAAGTAAATTTAAAGTTACCCACAGAAAATTTGGTTAAGGTTTCATTCACATCAGACTCTGCTAGCCTTCATGAACATTAACTTTGCCCATGTGCGAACTGGCACAGGAAACCCTGAGGGCAAACATTTTGCCTTTGTGTGTTGATAAGAGCATATTTGGCATACTGGAGTCACAGGAGCGACATTGTAAGCACATGTAATCTTTTGTGTTGCAGGCCAGATTTTTTGTCCCTTAGTCAACCAGATGTTTCATTTAAGCAATTACGAATTCTATCTCTGCATCTGAGAAAATGAGGAGTATAGTTAATAAGTCAATAACTTAATCTGACTTTATACAAGCCAATAAAAGTAGACAGCTTACTATCTTAGATAGTGTATGTTTCATAACTCAGTGACTTAAGTTTCAAGCTTTAGCCACTGGTAATGGCATTGTCCCATGCACCTGGAATAATATGGTATGAGAGACAGTCCTGCTGTGTAAGACACACCTTCCCTCTACATTAAATGTATTTGAACACAGTGGGACAGCAGAAAAGGAGTTTCGTCCTCCAAAGATACTTCCTTTGGCATTGCCCTTCTGCCAAACAGTGCTTCTGTGGAGAAGGCTTACAAAACACATGCAGCTTCAATAAAGAATAAGGGAAAGTAAACAAGTCTTACCAGTGCTAGCACAGGTACTGCAGAGCATGCCTTAATGCTTCCTAAGAAGCCAGAGGAGGGACAAGTGAGAGTCTGCTGTAAAGCAGCCCTCCTATCTCAGCTTTACAACTCTGGAAAACTCTCACAGCTTTCCTGTTTCTAAAGGAGGGAGGACAAACATTTGCCTAACATGACTGATATTTTCATAATCCCCACCCATGACTGATATTTTCATAATCTCCACCCAACCTCCTCGATTTTCAAATATGCTTTGTCTGAGTCATATCATACATGACATGACACCATATCATGTAAGTGTTTTCAAGAACAGACAAGGTCAGGAAGTTTTGTATTGTTGAGTTTTTTTCTTAAAATTATGTGAGAAGTGGATGTGACACAGAATTTAGGGCCTTTGACAATTATTTTGAGTGTTGCCATCCTGCTGATTGCAGCCATCTTCACTGTACACAGACATACATGAATGCAAAACACTCTAGGCAATCCTGAGGGGTAAAGCAGAGACAGACTGGGAAGAGGTCCTAATGACATCCAAAACTGGATTGCCTATGTCAGTTTATGGCACCTTCTACAGGTATGAAGGACCAGATGTCTGCAAGAAGCCAGCCTATCCAATTGTCAGTCAGGTGCTCAGGGATGGTGGTGATCACAGAGTTTATCAGAACAAATCCTTATACCTTTATGACTCATGGAAACAGCACAAAGTTCTCTCAGACATCAATCTCAATACAAAAACAAGACTTTTCAAAAATTAGGTGGGCTAACAAAAAACAAACTTAGCACTGAAAAACTAATGAAAATTACACAGCCAAAGTCCACAAAACTGCTCTGGTCAGACTTGGAAAAAACCAAACAGCCAGACAAACAAATAATCCAAGCTCATAAAGCTGCTCTCAGCAAGCTGGACTCAGCCCTTCAGCAACAGATTATTTTTTGTCAACTTTTTTTGGATAACATTTTAAATTTTCCTTTCCAATCTCCTGTTAAAAAACCCTAAAACAATGACATGACAGCAACAAAAACTCAGCTTCTTTCTCAGAGATTTAAAACCACAAATGTCTTCTGTACAAAGAAAGTTTGGTTGATGGCCTGTGACACTGGAGAGAAACTATTCCTGTCAGAGCTACTTCTAGAATACTAGGCAAAAAAAAAGAGAACATTTTTCAACAGAACAGCCATTAATAAGGAGCTATTGTCATGTATGCATGTGCCTGCTCTTCTATGGGTGCATATGGGGGATGTAATAAATTAGAAGAAAGTGTTGAAAGTAATTTTTCCAGCATTCTCTGTGAACTTAGCAAGAAACATGCTGAAGAAAAAACCTGGATGGTGAAAAATGAATACAACTTCTCTTGCAAACCAGGGGGAAAATATATCAATCTGTGCTCTTGCCATGCCTCTTCTGCTACCTTTTTTGTCACACAAGACACTCAAAGTTGAAGGGCTAAAACCAATTTGTAAAAACAGCATATAAATGACAGGAATTTCCCTGTCCTGTGACAGCATTCTCCCTAGAGATATCTGGCTGGTTAGCAAGTTTCTGAAGAATTTTTCCTTCCCCAGCAAAAAACAGGGGTATGTTGAAATTGAGAATCTTCTGAGACTGAAGCTTTCACAAATTGGGTTTTTTAATGTGCTTTTTCTTTTTTTAATTGTCTTTAAACAAGCATCTAGTATTTTCACATTGTATTTAACCACTCTGCTACTATGATACAACTGGCAAACATTGCTCAGCAACTACAGGAAGTGGGTACCCCCCCCATTTTTTGTTTATTACTTTCAGATATTTATCAATAACAAAAGTGAGCGCATATTTTCATAGAAAATAGTGAGCTAGAAAATGGTAATGTAACGTTAGGAATTTAGGTGATTCCAGAATTCAGATTATGTTTTCAAAACAGACATAATCTAGGAAATCTACAAGGCCATAATTTTCTATTTCTCCATGCCTGCCTAAAAATTAATACCACGGTCCTTGCAAAGTTTGTTGGCTGTTATCTTTCCCTAAGTACCATTCATAGGAAGAGATAGAAAAATTACAAATTTTATAAACACAAGTCAGATCACAAATGTTTTGGATCCCGTAGAAAGATTATAACAATCTATTAGTAAACGCAGAATGACGATTGTCTTCCAAATCAAATCTATCTTCTGTACAGATTATTCCAGTATCACTTACATGATTTAATTTTATCCTTACAGGAATCTGCTCATTATAAGGAGAGAATGAAGCCAGAATGGATGCCACAGGCAAAGTGCTTTATA
The DNA here is from genome assembly GCF_037042795.1 of Molothrus aeneus. Lineage (NCBI taxonomy): Eukaryota > Metazoa > Chordata > Aves > Passeriformes > Icteridae > Molothrus > Molothrus aeneus. The sequence continues at coordinate 57,827,816 of NC_089646.1, forward strand.
TAAAAACAAGTATTTTGGGGTAACTGTCTTTTCTTTAGTTTTTCAGCAGTTGTGACATCCTCAGTAGTATTTTTTGGTCATATATATTTCTGGTACTGAAGACAGGTGATAATCTTCTAACATACAGCAACTCTGAAATATTCCAGTTCCTCTTAGAAGATTACTGTAAAAAAGTAATGAGGAAGTAGTGCAACAGCATTTGGACACAAATGAAAAGACCCAAATAATGATTATTTGAATAGATGTGCAAATTTCCACCAGCAGAGGTCTTTTGCACTCTAGAATGAGCTAAGGAATTCATAAAAGGCTGTCTTTTTTCCTAAGGGAATATCTTAAAACAGTCCAAATCTCTGAAGTATTCATTATCAAAGCAATCTTGGGTGGGGTATCAACAAAACCTCTGCTATCACATTTCTTATATATATGGGATTGATAAATTTAAGTGACCCTGCTGGCTTAAATATTTTTTCCTGAACATTTATATTTGTTAGGAAAAAGCTTGCCTATGCAACACTAAAACTTGATATAAGTCTCAGTAAAAATGCAGTGGGCAAATAAGTTTTTCATTTGGCATTTGTTCTATCTGTGTTTAAAAGACTCTAAAGTTACAAAGATGCACAGATACAATTTTAGGTACATGGAGTGGAGCAGCACAAACAAAATTTATTTTAAATTTTCAAGTCTCTACATGGTTATTTTGTTGTTTTCACCATAGATAGGAAAGGCACTTTCCCTCAGTAAGCAATCTTAAGTGTCACTCATAAGTGGTTAAACTATCTGCAAATAAAAAACCTACACCTGGTGTTTATATAAAGCTATTCTGGTTTTGGCATGTCTGTCTTTTCTTACTGGGTGAAATACACATTTTTGTCCTAATATGTGCCTGCTGAAGAGTGGTAGATAAGTTGGATAAATACTATAGTTCAGGTATGCTGAATCTGCTGCTTCCAGGATGTGTACCACATACACTCTTGTGATTTTTACCACAAAGACTGTCTGTACACATGCAATGTATGTGAAGTCCTCCCAATACTGTCCACTTTACACCACATATGCAAGAATTTCTGTCCAGAAAACATGCTAGACTCACTCTTCTTATAAAATGAAGTTCCCACAGTTTGATGCCTGTGAACTATCCCTCACGTCAGTTCAGCACTTCACTCCATGGTTAGACGTGTAATTTAAATACCAAAGGAAATGCATTTTTTGTATCAGAACTTTTGTCATTGCTTAGTCCAATCTAGATACAGAGAGATCAAGCAAAGTGTGAACATTCATTAATTCCAGAGACCAAAGACCGTAAACTGTAGATCTCTAGACTATAGACAACTGTTCAAAAAATAGTGCATCATTAGAGTATTTATGTTCTACAAGTGGGTTAAAAAGCAAACAAGATAGAGCTGTTAAAAATAGGTTATAAACTGTTGTAAAATAGTTGATAATTGTTAAGCATGTAATGTTAGTTTGGTTGTTATATTGTAAAAGGGGTTAAAGGGATAGGTGTAAGAAATAAGGCACTCAACGTACCATAATACACCTAAGTGCGCCACCCCCCCATGCAAAACAAGCCAGCCTGGGCAGAACTGTAATGGGCCAATCAAGTGCCTTGAACCTTCATGCAAATGAAGGATCCAAAAAGAAACCAATCCAGAGGGACAAAAAACAGGATAAAAGGGTCGCATCTGACCCACTGAATCTGTGCTGCTCCACCTGGAACATCGGGGACATCGCTGCTGAAGAAGACCCAGCGCCGGCACTGCAGCATCCTCGATGGGAATGCTCATGCTCAGCCCACAGGCCCCCATGCTTTAGGCCTTTCTATTATAATAAATGTTGAAATCACTTTTAGTACCAGGACTCTGGTCCCATTTTTAACAGAGCCAAAGACAAATCTGCCTACAGGATGAATTAATTCCAAAAACGAAAAACAATACTGTTAAATAAGAAATTATGCAAATTTTTAATTAAACATGAAACAAATCAATCACATACCTTTGGGAAAGTAGAAAACAATCAAATATAATTTTTTACCTTTCTTACCCTAATTTTCTCTAATTGTGATCAAGACAGGAAGTACCAGCATGAAAATATAAAATAAGAAAACATTATTAAAAGTATTCTTGCGCTGACAGGCATTGTGAAACTCCTAATTACTCAAAACTATTCTAAACATGTGTCTAAGTGCTTTATGTGTTTGATATACAGTCTTTTATTTCTCTAACAAGATTAAACAGAATAAATAAAGAGGGAATGAAGTGTTGTCTCAAGTCCTATGTTGCACATCTGGTACTACAGAAGCCTTACAGGCAGGGGTTTTGACAGACCCTGGTGCCAGGCCTGGATCCAGGTGGAGCACAGAAAGAAAAGGGAAAAAAACATGACTATTACCCCAGCCTGGAGCTCCTGCTGGCAACACCCAAATTATTCAGTGGATAAAAACACAATGCAGACTCACTCTCCCTTGCTTCCTAAGAAATGCTAATGATGAAGAGGTTCCTGGCCTCACAGACTTTTCACTCCTAGGGAGGCACAGGAGCCCATTAAAATGATTCTCTCAGGCTGCCTGCCTCATTTTGGCTCCTGTGCTCTGGCATGGTCTTACATGGCTTTGAGACTCTTCCACTTCTTGACCCCTGCTCTGATGTTGCGTCCCGATTGCAGGAGGGACGATTGTGCCAGTTGCCTGTGTGCTTTGGTCTACTTTCGCTTTCGGCAGTGCACCAGGAGTGGCTGCACCCTGCCTTAGCTGTGGGCAGGCAGGATCACGGTTTGGCCACTGGTCTGGAATCCCAGACTGCCAGAAGCGGCTGATAAATGCGGACACACATCAAAGGATTGGAGCAAAGGAAAAAGGAAGGACTCTACTTGCTTCTCTGAGCTGCCTTTATTCTTTCCCACGGCGGGAGCAGGGCCAAGGCTACAACGCCATGCGGAAGCGGGGCAGGTGACGCACCACTGCATGGGTCCAAGACTGTCTAATGAATCCAGGGCTAGATAGGAGGGGTCGCAGGGGGACAAATGTAAACATAAAATGGAGTGGGAAAGGTACATACCAATGACAGAAGGGAAATATCATAACTGACAGCAAATCTTCTGGATAAATGGGTGTAACAAATTATGATGGGCTGCAGGGGCAGGATTTTGGAGGATAGACAGGGAAGAATCTGGAATTATCGTAACTGCCACAGAAAAAAGGCAGGAAGACAGGTGGAGGCAGAGACTAAACATATAATCTTCCAAACCCCACTGCCACAATCAGGGAGAGACTAAATATAACCTTCAAACCCTCACTTCCACAATTCTCCCTTTTTTGTTTAATTCTTATGATAGCATTGAGGGGATGATGGCAGTGGCAGTTAATTAAACTTTAGATTCTTCCCACCATCACTGAGGCAGAGAAGGTTTTTGTCTAGAGCTGGTAACAGTTTTAGCAAACACTAACAACAGAAATTAAAAACAGAATTAAAACAACTAAAAAAATGTCTTTGATGACAGATGACATCCATCCGGACAAACCCTATTCTTTAAAGATGTTAGAAAACCAGTCTCCAGTGTCCTCTTTTATCTTTTGCACAAGATAAATTTTTTGCCTTGATCTTATTGATTGAGGCATGGAAGCTTTGGCTTTTGTCGTTGATGTTGAAGCAATACAGTCCTTCAAACTCTTGGCACCTGTGCCCATGTGCCATCAATAAAAAATCAATGGCTGCCCGATTTTGTAAAGTCACTTTCCTAGTCTCCTCCTCTTCTTCTAGGAGATCGCTGATCACTGTCGATGTTAAGTTGGCCTGTTTTTTGAGCACTCGAGATGTCCCAATTTCCCAAGTGCTTTTGCAGCTGCTACCCACAGCAAAATATAGACACAGCTGTCTTTGTTGGTTTGGACCAGGTTTCTAATCGCAGTTTTCATCTAATTGTATTGTGCTACATTTAACTTCTTGAGGGGCCGAATTATTTAATTTAGATTTCCAATTAACAATTTGGGTCTGGTTGGGGGAAAACAGTGACAGCTGACCAAGAGTACAAGGAGCTCCTTTAAGACAAGAGGGGATCCCCACCCAGGCTCTCTGCCCACAAGTAAAAAAAAATTCCTTTTGGGAGTTTCAGGGGTGCAAGGTGCCCACTGGAATAGGTGAGAGGTAGCTGGATAATAGATTTACACCACGAGGCTGCTTGAAATTCTTAAGGTAAATCTTAACAGAAATATAAGTTTCAGGGTGAAAACGGGGCTTATAAGGGAAATGAATGCAAAAAGGGACTATCGTTGGACCTAAGCACTCAAACTCTATGGGCTCTTTTTCCATTTGGGGCAAACTAGAGGACTATTTGTTCCACAAAACTAAAGGATTGTTAATAGGGAGGTATGTTTGAGATTTGGAGGAGGGTTTTGGTTTGTATTGTTTACAAGGGACCAGAGATGTGAAGGGTACTGATCTAATGAAAGTGGGACCCCTACTAGGTAGGTCAACATTGGGTCATCAGCTTAGGGCATTGATAGACATAGATGGTCTTGCTGCAGCACACGAGCAAGGGTTACTCAAACATTTTGCCTCGGTTGAGGGACAATCCACACCTTGAAAATCTGGGGCTGGAGGAACACCAGGAGTAATGTGATCAGCTGTTTCCACATATTGTCTGGTATGGACGCCACTTGAACATAAAAGAAGAAAAACACATTAGGGAAACTTAACAATAACTTCCACCAGAAAATAAAGAAAAGAAATATGGGAGTTCTGAGTTTTCTTGTTCTTTTATCTTCTTTCTGTTGGAGGCTACAGAAACATTGGCTGGGTCCTCCAAAGGTGACGGGGTGATATTTCATCGGTCTTGTTCGCAACTATCTTCTCTGAACTCTGCCCCATTTATGTCTTTGCGTGGGGCAGTGTTGCGCTCATGTGCTAGTTTTTTTGTTGGCCATTCTCTTCATGCTCTCTTTCTTCTCCATTCTTGGTGGAAGTGGGGGTCTTTCCCCAGATAGGGACAGTCCCTTACAAAATGTCCCTTCTGCTTGCAGTGAAAGCAGGGATGTAGTCTTGACACTCGTGGTGAGGTGGGAGGTAGTTGAGCGTCTGTTACTGCTGTGGTGACTATTTTTGGTGCTTCTACTTCAGGAAGTCTCGCTTTTCTGGTACATTCTTCTATAGTTAAGTCTAGCAATGGTGGTGGCAATGAAAGAAGGCTGAGAATGACTGTCTTGCAGTCTTCATTCGCACCTTCGGTTACAATGTCTATAATTATATCATCTTGGGCTTCAGATCTAGGAATTCTCCTTTTTACAACTATTCTGACTTTGTCTATGAAATCTAGAAACGCTTCATCAGAGGGAGATACAGGTGGCAAAGCCAGGGTAATTTGAGGATGAGAAGAGCCAGAACACAACTGAGGGTCTTCAGACAGGGGAAGGGAACAAGGGAGAAAGGGATTATGGGAAGAAGAAGAAGAAGAACCACAAGGTGGGAACCAAGCCATGTGGTGTTCACCATTTTGTGACTCTGGGTAAGGTGAGGAATCCGGGAGACGACCTACAGGTTTTTCTACAGGTAAAGGAAGCAAGGTATTAGGGTCTAGGGAAGGAGCTCTGTTTTAATGTTGTGCGCTATGTCTCTCCTAATCTGCAGGAGTGCCCCCCACCCAAAATCCAGAGTACCCCAGCTGGGTCCTTCCTGAACACTGGAATACTCACAAAAATGAAGATTCTTAGAAACAAAAGTCTCAGAGGTGGTCTCTGATCCAGGGGAAAGTTCCTCTCACATCTGGAACCGGAATGGAGGGGGTTAACTTTCCTGCCCAATGGGAGCTGCATCAACCAAAAAGTGCGCAATTTCACCGGTGGCACTTGATGGTCCATGAACTTCACTTCACAAGGGTGTCCATGCACCCTGGAGACAGTTCTTTCAGTGGGGTCTTGCTCATGCTGCTCCCTTGGCGCCGCTCCTGCCTTGGGAAAGAATAAAGGCAGCTCGGAGAAGCAAGCAAAGAGTCCTTCCTTTTTCCTTTGCTCCGATCCTTCAACGTGGGTCTGCATTTATCAGCCGCTTCTGGCAGTCTGGAATCCCAGCCAGTGGCCGAACTGCAATCCTGCCTGCCCACAGCTAAAGCAGGGTGCAGCCACTCCTGGCGCACATGCAGAAAGTGAAAGGAGATCAAAGCGCACGGGCAACCAGCACAATCATCCCTCCTGAGACCAGGATGCAATGTCAGCTTGGCAGGAGCAGCGCCAAGGCTACAACACCGCACGGAAGCAAGGCAGGTGATGCACCACTGCAAGGGAGTGGCAGCACCACGCAGGCAGTGCCATGTGGGCAGCACCACACAGGAGTAGCACCAAGGCTGACGCAGTGCTGGGTCTAAGAGGGGGCAGCAGCAAAGAGCAGGAAACAAAAAAAACCAGCAGCTTTTATGAAGGAGAGGTGGATTCCTGGGAGGAGACTCTCTAATGACTCAAGGGCTAGATAGGAGGGGTCGCAGGGGGACAAATGTAAACATAAAATGGAGTGGGAAAGGTACATACCAATGACAGAAGGGAAATATCATAACTGACAGCAAATCTTCTGGATAAATGGCTGTAACAAATTATGATGGGCTGCAGGGGCAGGATTTTGGAGGATAGACAGGGAAGAATCTGGAATTATCGTAACTGCCACAGAAAAAAGGCAGGAAGACAGGTGGAGGCAGAGACTAAACATATAATCTTCCAAACCCCACTGCCACAATCAGGGAGAGACTAAATATAATCTTTAAACCCCCACTGCCACACTGCTCCTTGCTCCTGCTATAGGAAAATAAAAAAAAGACTGGTTGATTACTCATGACTTTTTCTTCTTTTGCAAAACACTCTCAGCTGGGAGTATGAGCACAGGAGATACCTGAAAACTGCCCCAAACATTTGTTGTGAAGATGCTAATCTAAATACACTTAGTCAGTTTTCTGCTTGGTTTTCCAGTGTGCCCATGCTCAGCAAGGCTAATGTCTTCATATAAGGAAATTTTGTGTCTCAGCACAATGGTATCCTATTGTCTTGTTTTGAAATACAGGTACCTGCCAAGGAAGGTGAGAACCTCCCTTGGAATGGAGAATATGACCCCTTTCCCTCTGGACTCTTCCTGCTCTTTAATTTCTCCTTTGTTGTAGTTATGCTGGTGGCAGGGAGGCTGGTGGCTCCCAGTAGGCAGAGCAGGTGCGATGATTGCCCCGCGGCTGCAGGGGGCGCTGTGGTGCGAGCTTGGAGACCACGCGGCTAATGGTGGCTTAGCTGAAACGGGAAATCACAGGCGGCAGCTGGTCGTGATTGTCGAGCTACCACACAGAAGTGGCCCATATGGGGACACACCCCCCCCCCTGCCCCCCCCCCCCCCCGCCAAAACATCTGGGAAACAAAAAAAAGTGATTGAACAGATTTGCAGGGCACGAAGACCACAGCAGACCAAGATCTTGGAGTCCAACATGCAGGAATGGCCATGGCAAAATGCTACGGGTAGAGGGTTTGGCAGGAGCCGACCCCGATGTTCTGGCACCACATGCACTGGTTCTGAGCTCCGAGCAGTCAGGTGGCAGGGAAAACAGCAAACAGCTCCTTCCTCTCCCAAACCTAGAAACCCAGCCAACCAAAAACCTAGCCCCAAACCTCCAGAGTAACCACCTCACCTTGTCACTTGCAACCCACTCCCAGTCAGGGCCATTTCAATGCAATGTTGTGACACCCAACCACATCTTTTGTTTTCTTAAGTATCTGTAGTTATCGTTTCCCAGCAATTTATGGGACAAAATTCCATGAGGGGAAAAAAAAAAAGGAAAAAATCCTAACTCCCAACACCTATTTTCACCTTATCTCACAGGTAAGATTACATGTTGTATTTTTCAAAATCATTATTTAAAGTTGTGAGAAAGGACGCTTTACTTTTTAAAATTTTAAAAAGGTTTATCGAACCACAATAAGAGACTGAATAAGGAAAAAAGGACAGTGCTGGGTGCTTAGCTGCAGCCAGAGGCACACCGCCCACACTGGTAACAATCCTTATATATGCTGTTGACAAGCCAAACCCCTGGTAAGCCAACCCTCCCCACTCATGCCTATGTCACTCTTCCGACCCATCTCCTCCTTTGTCCTGCCTCTTGGAGTCTGTGCAGTCCTTCATGCTTCTGCTTTCCCAATGGTTGGAGATCAACTTTCAACATTACAAAATTCAGGTAAAAACCACCAGATTGTGATAGAACTTCTTTCAACCTTATAAGACACATTCAACATTCACAAGACCCAACATCACACTATCCATTTATTTCAATCCCCCCTTTTCCATTTTTGTAAGTTATTTGGCTTGAGTGACAATTTTGATTCCTTTGGGGATCCACTCATGCTCTTCATAGATCTGTCTGGCTTATTTGAAGGGGTCCTCTAGTGTGCTCTGCTTTTTCAGCACCATTATTCTTTGTGCCATTCTGGATATGACTATTTTGTGTCCATAGGTGTTGCCACTCTCGGCATACCCTGAATTACTCTTGTGATTAATCAAATGAAACAGGGCATCATACAAGGAAGAAATAATAATCCTGCCACTGTACACATGAGGAGGAAGCCTAATTTTTTCCACCACTCCATCCCCAGTAAGTTGTCCCACCAGCTGGCTTTTAATATTGATTCCCATTTTTGGACTGGAACATGGGCTATTTTCCTGATATCTTTGGTGATATCCAGGATGGCATCCCTGTTGTCATCTACTTTCAAACAACAATCAGATGTATTGAACTTCCCACAGACACCCCCTTCTTCTGCTAATAGGTAGTCCAAGGCTAACCTTGTTCTGATATCCAGTGGCCCTTGTTTGTCTTTATTGGTTAGATATTAACTCCAATGCTAAAGCAGTTTTGTTAGTTATTACTTCTTGAATTGCTTGGAGTCTTATGATTTGATTTAGCATATAGATCAGAGTTTGTTATCCCCAGCTTCCATCTTGTGCCCATGTGGTTGGCCCACAGATTTCCAATATTCATTTAGGAGGGCATTCCTCATTTCCCTGTTTTTGAGATCCTCCAATTAGTTCCTTTTTATCTCTTTTTAAAGCCTCATAAACCAGTACCCTTAAATCATCCCCATCCTTCCCAGGTAAGAGAAAAAAGTCCAGGCTGTATAATTCCCAGAGTACACCTCCCTCTCCACTGGGGGAAAAGAGGGGGTAGTTCTGGGAAAGCTCTCTTCCCACATATCTAGAATAGGCCATCTGGCGCTCTCCAATAGTTGTTACTTTGTTGATTGATATATTTCCAACATTTGGATATCTCCAGGATTTCAGCATACGGATTTTTACCTGGATCATTACACAGGAAGAGTCCAGTTTCATTGTTATATTTGCAATTCTTTATCATCCATTTTTCTCTGGGCCCAATACTCCATTGGTTCTTTGGGGCTCCACCATGCAAAAGTCCCATTACTGACTTTTTATCTCTTGCAAGTGGTCCTACCTTGTTAAGAAAATACTTCCTGATGCGCCAGAGACACTCTTCCCCTATTACCACTGAACTTAAGATCCTTCTGGTCAACTCTTCCCTTTTATATTTGTTCGATTCCATTTCAACAGGGCCCAAGCTACTGCCCCTCCATGGCCGTTCCTCCATCATTATGGCTCCCCCACAAACCTAGCAGTTGGTTGTGTTTAGTGATCTGCTTATCCTTTCTCCTAAGTCCACAAACAGATTTTTCCCTAATCTAGGGATTCCTATTTCATGTTGGATTTGCCTAAGGTTACATCGCTCTACATGCTTTTTTGTTTTGCTTACTACCTGCTCTTTCACCAAATCCTGGGCCCCACCCTGGAGGACAATTGTAAAACAAACCCATCTTTCCCCTTCTGGACATTTACTTTCCAACTGCTGACCACCTTCTCCTAGATTTTCTACAACCCAATATTTCTGTCTGTTAAGTGTACAAGTTTCTAGTTTGGATGGGTCGTAACAGTATCCATTGATGTGGGTTTGGACTGTGAAAAAAGAACCTAGAATTTTTATTAGGTGAAGTGATTGGTAACTTTTGTAACAAGAATTTTGTTTGGATTCCAGGAAGGAAAAGACAACTAAGGAGTAATAGACAAAAAGGAAATGATAGAGGTCTGGTATGGCTTTTACTCCTACCTACCATGCCTATGGGGTTGCTACCCATGACAGGTTTATATAATCTTGGTGGCGAGTGCGGGGGCCAACCTGGTGTTGTGTGGTATTCACATACTCTTTGAACAGACAGAGACATAATTCTCTCTCCCAGGATTTTTCCTGGGGAAGGCAGTGAGAAAGCTCAGAGAGAGAAGAGAAAACAATTCTTATCTGTACTTGCTGCTCCTGCTGTTTGGCACATGTGGAAGCTGTTATGGAGATTGTTTACTGAAGAGGAGTTTGTTAACTGGACTCTGGTGATGGTTGTTTGGACTGATTGACCAATTGGGTCAAAGCTGTGTCTTGACTGTCTGGAGAGGGTCATGGGTTTTTCTTTAGTATAGTTTAGTGTAGTGTAGTATAGTATAGTATAGTATTAGTATAGTGTAGTACAATATAATATAGCTTAATAAAGCATTTGTTCAGCCTTCTGAATCATGGAGTCAGAGCATATTATCCCCTACATTGGGGGTGCCTGATTCAATAGTCTCGCCTGAGTGTACCCTTCAATCCATAGCCTGCAATATCCTAACAAGCCTAGAAGCCTTCTAACTTCCCTCTTAATTTTTGGCCACAGAAGTGAGACTATTCCTGTAATTCTCTCAGGATTCAGTTGCCGGCTCCCTTGACAAATTGTATGCCTAGGTATTTTACTTCACGTTTTACAAATTGAAGCTTTCCTTTTGATACTCTAAGACCTTGGTTTCCCAGAAAATTTAATAACACTATGGTGGACACATGGACCTTCTTTTCATCCTCTCCTGAGAGAAGTAAATCATCCACATACTGAATAAGTTTTATTTCAGGTGTGGTGGGGAAAAGTTGTAGTACTTCTCCTAGTGCTTGTCCAAATAAATTTGGGAATTCAGAAAATCCTTGGGGTAACCTTATCCACCAAAATTGTTGCTTTCTCCCTGAACTGAGGTCTTACTATTCAAAAGAAAATATATCCCAATTTTTCTCTGCTAATGGACAAGCCCAAAAAGCATCTTGGAGGTCTATCACACTACACTGCTGATGCAATGGGGGAATATTACTTAATAGCGTGTAGGGGTTGGTAACTACTAGATATCAATACACAGTTCTTTTATTCACCTCCCTTAGGTCTTGGACAGGCCACAAAATTCCATCTGACTTTTTTTACTGGTAATATTGTTTTTTTATGGGGTGACATACATGCTTCTAAGGTCCCTTCTTTAAGCAATTCTCGGACCACTGGCTGCAGTCCTCGTCTGCCTTCCAAGGAGAGCAGGTATTGCTATAACCCAAACTGGATGGTCTTCATCAGCTATTTTTATTACTATAGGAGCCATGTTTTACTTGCTTCAGTTTCCAGGTTTTGCTCACAATATTTCTTGAATCCTTTCCTCATCTTCCTCTCTTAGTCTGAAAAGCTTAACAACATTTTCCCTTCCTCTGGGAGCACTCCGATGCCTAACTGCAACTGCAAATCCTGCCCCAATAAATTGCATCCTGCGTCTAGAATAGAATAGAATAGAATAGAATAGAATAGAATAGAATAGAATAGAATAGAATAGAATAGAATAGAATAGAATATCCCTGATTCCTAGTTTATTTGTCCCTTCAAACCTGACTTGCTTTATGAGTAGTGCTTTCAACCCTTCCCCCTTTGTACCCCCTACGTGCACTATATTTTGGCTCTTCTCACATCCCTTTGGAATTTTAAAAACACAAGTTCTTTCAGCTCCCGTGTCTACCAAGAATTCAAACTCCTCCTTCTGGGGTCCTATTTTTAAGGCTATTAAGGGCTCATGATGGTACTTTGTCCCCAGGAGGTAAAGCCCCTCACACCTCTAATCTTCCTCCTCCCACTCTTGATAATTTTTAAAACCTTCTAGTCCCTGTCTCTTCAGGGACAGTTTCTCTTAAAATGTCCATTTTTCTTGCAATAAAAACGAATTCATCTAGGTTTCCTGATTCCCTGATTTCTTTCTTAGGGATCCCATCCCATGGAACCATATCCCACTTGATGCCTCCTATATTCCACTTATCCTTTCCCAATTGGGGTCCCTTTCCCTTACAAGGGTTGATCCTTGCATGCTGGCTTCCTTCTCTAATGATGGTTAGTGTTACTCTGGCCTTTGCCTTCACTTTATCCTCATCCCTCCTGATTCATGCCTTCTGTGCTTCCTTTAAGAAATCCTGTAATCCATCCTTTTTCTATTTCCCTTTCTGTACAATCAATTATGAAGCCTGCCTCCCTCCAGGCAGCCAAACAATGAAAAATCTGCCTCACTCGCTCCAGGCAACCAATCACAAGTCACTTCTACACCCTGCAACAAAACCCCACCTCCCTCCAGGTAGCCCATCATCATCCCCACAACAAAAACCCTCCTCCCTCCAGACAGCTAATCACAAGTGCCTTCTACTCCTTGCAATAAAAAACTCACCTCCCTCCAGGCAGCCAATAATAAGCCACTTCTTCACTCTGCAACAAAAACCTGCCTCCCTCCAGGCAGCCACAATCAAACAGCAACACAGCGATAGAGTCCTTTTTATTTCAGAGCATTCACTTCCAATCATCACTCACTATATGACACAGTCCAAGGGGCACCTGTCCAAGCCCTGCTAGTCAAGTCAACCCCAATTCAGACCCCATCCCTCCATCTCCTCTCACAACCCTCAATCCTGTCTCACAACTCTCAATCTAGCATTTTCCCTGAAGCTCCTATTCGGACGTAATCCCTGCTTTCACTCTAAAATTTTGTCTGATGCTTTTGGGTTTTTGAGGATCCCCAATCCTCAGTCTGGTGGTTCCATATGTCTGTAATCTGGCTAGGCCAGATTCTTTTGGTTAGAGGGTATGGATTCCCCACAACCCTCAATCCCACAAGCCTAATTAGTTCTACCCCTTGTCCCTATTTGGGCATGTTGTGGTACGCACTCCAGCTGTCCTACCATCCCTTTGCGTTCTGCTCAAACTGTTCTCTTTTGGGAGTTTCCTAACCTGAGGAAATTTCATCTACTTCTGGCCAAAGTGCCTCTTTGGGAGTTGGTTTGTCACATCTTGCCCGCAGTCTAACACGACCCCAAATACACCCAACCATTCTTAAGCTTTGACAGACTCAGATCCGGATCCCATGCAGTATGACTGGAGCTAAGATTCCTGCACTCGGATTACAGGCAATCTGACCAACGTGATTCCATTTGCCTAACCCTCTTCCTAGCCTCTTCCCAAGCTAGCCTAACCCCAGCTATTCTGGGGCTCATTCAGTCTCCATCTTTCACTTAGACTATTTGCTGCCCGGTCTCCTCACGGAGATACGGAACCATGGCTTAGAAAGACTTCACACTCACATCACTGTCCGGTCTGTGTCTCACACACACACCAATCGAGCTCCTGGATTCCGCCTCTGTCTTTCCCACGCACCATACTCATAATATTCCAGATCTTTTCATGCACAAAAAGGTGGCAGGTTTATTTCCACAGTTTTCACGGGGCCTTCATCCTGTTTCCCCTTCTTCTCTTTCCTTATTTGATCCCTTGTTGTCCTTGGGGTGTCAACCTGCAAATCACTGATGACACCAGAAGAAACCTATCAAGCCACCAAAGTCGGCGGGGCACGCCTCTCACCCAAAATCTACTAGGGCCATGGGGATAAAGTTTTCATCCCTGACAAGTCCTCAGTTGTAAGATGTGATGCCTCACTTTTTAAAATTTTAAAAAGGTTTATTGAACCAAAACAAGGAATAAGGAAAAAGGGATAGCGCTGGGTGCTTAGCTGCAGCCAGAGGCACATCACCCACACTGGTAACAATCCTTATATATGCTGTTGACAAGCCAAACCCCTGGTAAGCCAACCCTCCCCATACTCATGTATATGTCACTCTTCCGACACATCTCCGCCTTTGTCCTGCCTCTTGGAGTCTGTGCTTTGTGCTTCTGCTTTCCCAATGGTTGGAGATCAATTTTCAACATAATGAAATTCAGATAAAAACCACTTATCTAGATCTTAACAGAATTTCTTTCAACCTTATAACATGCATTTAACATTCACGAGAGCCAACATCACACTATCCATTTATTACAAAGTGATTGCACAGCAGCTCCATGCCTGCTATGTGCCTGTCCCAGTTTAGAGCAAATTTGAGAGAAAGCCTCCAAAAGGGTTCCTCTAGAAAGCAGATTCAAGCGGCCCCCCCAACAACTGTTTGGGAAAAGATTTCCCTGGAGAAAAGTGGAAAAAAACCTGTTTATTTAACAGGCAAAGCATTTACCAGCACAAAAAAATGAACATTAAACAATAAAACCTCTCACCACTCCAAAGAAATTACAAACTCAGTCCCCTTTGTGGATTGCAGTTCAGCTCACTCAGTCTGTTATCTGTCCCTCAGGAGATGGGTGTTCCGGTTTGAAAGCAAAACCAGAGAGAGACTCCAAGTCAGAAATACAATTTATTAGGAAAAGAGAAAAGAAAACCAAAATACATGCAATAATACAAGAAAAAAAAACACTGACAAAGACAGAATGCAACCTGACACCCTATTGGTCAGGGTGTTGGTAGCAGTTCAGTTGGATTGGTGGCTGCAGTCATGGAGTGGCAAATGTGGTTCTGTTGGAGCAGTGATCCTGTAGAAAGGGTGTAGTCTTCCTCTGAAGATCCAGTGGAAAAGACAGCCATCCCTCTGGGAATCCAGTGGAAAGACTCACTGCTCTGTCCGAAAACCCAGATTATACCCAGGTGGGGATGCTTAGCTCCTCCCTCCTGGGTGGAGCATCTCACAACTGGCTGATATCATTCTGAGTCATGGTGTGGGTCCTTGATTGCCCATTAAACAGAAATGGCTCCCAGAAGGAGTTATCTCTGAGTCATGAGGCAAGACATTTAGGGGCCCATTAAGAGGAGATAAGGAAAAAACAATCTCCCTCCTGGTTTCAACAGCTCTTGAGCATGGGAATAGAATACATCTTTATATTGTAACCTAGGACAGTGGGAAATGCCAAGACCCTGGCCAGGCCATGGTGGCCACAAGTGTGAGCTCCTGGTGCTCTTCTGGGTTTTCAAACAGTTCCAAGAAAAAGAAAAACCACAGTCCAGGGAACTTCACTGCCTCAGCTAGCTAAAAACTAACTAAAAGCAAAGGAGAGCTCTCTCATGCCCTCTGTCTGTTCTGCAGACAACACAGTCCAGGAGAAGAATGCGGGGGAGCAAGTGCAGTTTCTGATAACAAACTCCACGCTTTTTCTCACCCCAGCTTTGCTCTAAGAACCATGCAAAATTTATTTCTGGGCTAAACAGATGAATGGGGATACAAGCATCATAAAGTCACCCCAGGACAATGCCTCAGTAGCAGACAGGCTACTTTCTAGTCCTAAATATAAAACAATTCTCCTGTGTTTTAACTTGAAAATTCTAGAGAGACAGTGAAGCCTTAGAACCTGCATGCATAGATAGACTCGCTGGCTCCTATTTGCTAGAGAAATTGGATGAAAAATCTTTATCCAAAGTCAGCATATCTACTTGAAGGGTATGGAGATTATGTCTAAACCTTGGCCAGTTGTACTTTTTTCTGTAATCATTTTAACAGACATCACCTCCATTATGACATTTCTATACAACCTCTAAAAGATTTATCTTTATGCACTATATTTTTCTTAGACAGGTGGTCAAAAAAGTCTCAGAGGAGATAAATTACATAATTCAAATCACCTGAGAAGTCCAGCGCAAGGCAAGACTTTCAGCATCATCCTTCTTCAGCCCCTCATCTCCTTGTTTTCAGAGAATCAGAAATATAACATACACAAAGAGCAAATTGCCCGGAGAAATACCACCCCAATTACAAATATTTACATGAATGGTTTTACATAACATATTCCTATTCTGGCAGGATATTTCACCCTTTCAGCTCCTCTCTGCTTCAGTTTAAGAATACATGACATTGCCAAAAATTTGGGGCCTTTCTGTCTACAAAGTAGATTGTGCATGTGAATGTCACCAGGTGCTGCTGACAGTACAGGAGCTCCCTCATCATTTCTGTGGCAGGTGAGGCTGTGTACTCTTTGGTTTTAGATGTGTAAACCACTTGCTTAGTACAAAGTGGATATATTTTCTCTAATGCAAATAAAACCATTTCAACTTCTTATGACCTCTAAGATTTGAAAAATCAAAATGATCCGTTAGGAAATGAAATTATCTTTAAAAAGCTAATCTACTCAGCTCTGTTCTCCTGGAGTTTAAGGAAGGGAGGTAAGCAACAGAATTCTCTTTTCTAGCCATGACATGAAAGTATATAAAATGAGTGAAACTAAAATAGTTCTAACTCTCACAAGAAGAAACGTAAGAAGAGTGTCAGATAACTAATGCATTGCTTCAGGGACAGAAAGATTATATTTCTGTGCTTGACAAAATTGTCTCTACCTGGACAGATTGTGTCATCCACATTAAGGGGACATTGCTAGATTAATTACTGAAGTTTACAAAGTAGTCAGTGACATGACTGTCTAAACATATTCAGTGTGGAGTATGACATTTAAATCAGGGAGGAAAGAACCTGTAAGACTCTGAGGGCTGCAAATCTTTCCAGCTATTTTGGAAGTACCAGTTTTCCCCATATGCCATACCATCACATTCTTCCTAACAGAAAGTCTGGTTGCAGTCCAGTTACCTCTGTAGCAGGAGTAGCAAGGGACTAACTCTTTGCAACTGTTTTTATCTAGTGCAAGCAATGGTCCAAAAACCTTTAGAAAGATTCCTGAATGTGTGGTATCAAGGAATTTCAGAATGAAGATGCTTCAGTTGAATTTTAAAATAGAAGCTACAATATTTAATAGCTCTCCTGCTTTCCTAAATTTTCCTAAGTATTATATGATTTCTATAATGCAAAAAAGAAGACATCTCAGTAAAATAATACAGTTTGGCAAAATCAAAGCAATTTTACTTTGACTTCCTTTATTTTTCTGTCTTGATTTTAGAATTCAAAAAATTCCAGCCAAACCTACCATTTTTGCTCCGATTAAAAAAAAAAAAAAACCAGCTTATAAAAAGGCATTTTCAAGAAGAGGCCTCTGTCAGACTTTATACAGATATAACAATAAGGGTGTGGGACTAGCAAAGTGGTTATTATTTTTTGAGAGTGACTGTATACCTTTTTAGTAGCCATTAATCCGACCTTTGCAGGTAAAGCAGAATATACTGTCAACAATTACAATTCTGTTAGCATAAAATACCATCATCTACCCCTTAAATGCCATAGATCTCTCCTTGCCATGCCTATGCATGGTGACTATGCCTCTCCTAATAAAATAACTGGCACTGACCAAGTCATTAATATTCACTGACATTGTCAGCCAGTTTTCTCTGCTGAGATTTAACTAGTTGGAGACAGCAGCACTTGGGAACGAGCAGACAATGAGGACTATACATTAGCTGTCCAAATGCAAGCAGCATTCCCTCAATAAGTGAGGATGTAAATACATACTCCAGAGTTGTCATCCTGTAAAGATGGTGCTGCTGCCAATTCAAGCTGCTACACAGTTTTGAAGATAAAGGAAGACATGGACAAAGAAAGACAAGACCAATTGCTAGCTGAAGTAATCTGCCTGCAAACACCACACACCTGTTTGCTACCTTGATTCCTCTGAACAATAACAAGTCAGGCTGCAGCCTGAGCTCAGTGACCTTGCTAGCTAAGCCTCACATACGAACATGAGTGCAACATCAGCAGTCCAGGAAGTCCTTCAGGCTCAATTTAAATTTTATCACAGCCATGATTTAAAAACATCATTTGCTTTAATCAGTGTAATTGTCAGAGTGCAAGTGAACAGCCAGGGGTGAGTAATGCTGATGTGAAAAACACAGTGTAGAAGATGGAAAATCTTCTAAGTGTTCCAAAATACTTTGCTGTCACTCGCCAATGCCAAGGTGCTGCATTTTTCTTTTTGCAACAAATTTTCTTCCTAGTCTTTGCAACTGTTTTTTATGGTTTTCCAAGAAAGAAGAGG
This sequence comes from Molothrus aeneus, assembly GCF_037042795.1. Lineage (NCBI taxonomy): Eukaryota > Metazoa > Chordata > Aves > Passeriformes > Icteridae > Molothrus > Molothrus aeneus. The sequence goes on from NC_089646.1 coordinate 57,845,919, forward strand.
ACCCAAATCAATGTTTTGAATCATGAAGCCCAGTTTCAGGACTTCTATAAATGGGTATGACTGTTACTAACAGAATTGTTTCTGATTTTCCCAGTTATATATCTGTATAAAAACAAAAAAAATTATATTCTGGAGCTGTTTTCCTTTCCTTTTTGCACAGGCATTAATAAATTTTTTCTTTTATTCTTTTATTGTTGTTGTTGCTGTTTAATTTTATTTTTTTGGGAGTTTTTTGTTTTATTTTTTGGGAGTTTTTTGTTTTGTTTTTTGTTTCATAGCTGCCAAGTCTTGCACAGTTCTATGTGTGAATTTATGTAAATTTCAGAATGTGCTAATTCACATATTTGCAAATTGGCAAGTGATCGGCAAACATGTAAATGAGTTCATTTAGCCATTTTCCTCTTTTGTTAAAATGTAGTTTAGGATCAGTACACCCTTCCCCAAGTTATGGCAACAAGGAGAATGTAATGCAACCCCATGGGTCTTGTAGTGGTTTGGCTTGGTGTAACCATGTGCCCTGAATATGGGAAGAATACTAAAAAGCTCTCCAGATGTGGTAGGAAGACATCAGAGGAGTACTTAGAACAGCTGCAGATGTATCACCAGTAAATGCATGTTGATGTGATCATGTTTAGAGTGGTCAACAGCTGAAATGTCTTAGGGTGCAAGGCAATTCTGGCTGTAGAGGGAGATAAAGAGCTGCTTTCATTGCACGGGGGCAGCAGTTTGGAATATAGTTGATGGACCCAGATGAGGGAAAGATGTTCTGACAGGGGAAGGGTATGGATCAGAAGGTATGATGATAAAAGCCACCTCTTGATTCTTCTGGTAGAGCCGAAGATTTTGGTCTAAGATGGGCAAGCTGGAAATGGAGTAGGAGTGGATATATCTTAACACCCAGGCTCCCACCTGGCTGGTGTTTCTTTGAGCTAAGTAGCTCCTTTGGCACCCATCTCTCAAGAGCTCCTGGCAGTAGCTCCTACAACCTGAAAATTGCAGGTCACAGTGAGGGTAAGACATAGCTGCTACATGGGGGTGAGCCATGCCAAATGTTTGGTGGTAGGCAACCGCCAAATTTTTTCTTAATTTTCCCTCTTACCAAGAGAAACGTACTGCTTTTACATGAAGGGTAGTGTCTCATGGAGAAAATGCTACTCTCTAGTTTTTCCACTATTCACAGCAAGAGAAAAGCTGGATGCAAAATGTGTGCTGCTGAACTAAGTTACACCAGAATTTCCAAGGTTTAGGGCAACCTCTGATCTTCTCCCTCTATTTACCTAAGCCAGAAGACACTTGAAGGCCTTGAACATTATCTGCTAAATCATGCTTTATACATTAAGAAGTTCCCAATGACTGCTAATTCCAGACAGCACCAGTTGTGTCACTTTATCTCAGAACTAGCATGTTTGTAGAAAATTATATCACATCTAAAAGTGAGATGCCTGGTAATTTTGGGTGACAAATTCAGCAGAGAGTAGAAGTAAAAGGTTAAACAAACCAGGACCATGAAACAAAACAGGGATAAAATGCCAGAGAAAGTGTACAGTTGATCTTCAAATAATCTAGGGCAGCTTGCCCTAGAATTACCTAAATTAGCTTCATTACCTTCTTTTGTATGGAAATATTGCATGAATAATCTTGCTGTGGCACTCAGGTAGTTAAATCCACACAATTTGCTTTTTGAAGCTTGGATTTTGCTGACTTTATTTCAAGCAATGAAGAGTATCTAATTTGCATTCACATTCACATTAGTGGCCCATATGTTAGCCCTGTTTAAAAGCTATATGCTGCATTCATTATGAAATACTTGGCTTCCTAGCTTTATGCTTTTGCTTTGAAATTATTATGATAATATTGCAACTCTTCTTTTTAGGCTATTTTCACATACAAGGGATTTTGGGTGATTTGGTTCTTTTTCAAAGTATTCCAAGGGAAGGGCTTTTAAATTTTTGTTTACAGAGTTATATGGGAACTTACAAATTGGCAAAACATCTCTCTGCCATCATTTAACACAACCATGTATTATTCCTCCTACCTAAAATTTCATTAAAATATCAGGAGTTCAGTTGATCTCTGCATAAGATTTCAGACACATGCAACATCATTAATACCCTTCACAGTTCACCATGCTATTCACTGGACTAAATCAGTATTTCATTATGATAAAATTTAGCTTCATTACATTATTGGTCTTAAGTTTCTTTTTCATTATAGACCACAGAGTAAGGCATTTGCTTTTTAAGGGGTTTGCAATCCAAATGCAATAAAAGTAAATTCACAGAACTAAAAAAAAACCTGAGTCATTGTCAGATTAAATACCCTGCCTATGGTAACATAAAGACTGACAGACACAAGAATTAAATCAAGGTCTTCCAGGATGTCCTGCTCTGCCTAGGATAGAAAACCACCTACTATATACTCTTATCTGTCTCATCAGATCATTACTTTTCAGTACTTGCTATCATGCATGCATTAATACCATCACCAAAGTTTTACTTCCAGAATAATGGGTTTATTCTCTGGCTTAACTATTGAACATCTAATGCTCGTGGTTTGAGACACAAACCCTATTTCTTCCCATAGAAAATCATGATAGGTGATTTTCCCTTAGAGACTGACCTTCATTCACCTGAAAACTTGAAAGATAAACTCCTTTTTCACCTGCATGTTCAGTGTAGCTTCTAACATTTGGAAAATCCTTTCCCCCTTTCTCCAGAGAGTCTTTGGAAGCTCTCTTGACATCCTAGAAGGTGAAAAATTATGAATTTTCTGCTACAAAATGAACATCACAAAAGAGTATCTGTTGAATATGAGACAAAAAAACTGAAGTAAACACCTCAAAAGAAAAACAAAAGAACAACAACAAAACTCCATTAAAAATCTAGCAGTCATTAAAAAAATTGCATCCTTCATTGGTCTTAAACCTTTATATGAAATCTGTTTGAGAAAGAGTTTATTGGATAGGTGAAAGAGAAGCAGAAGGTTGATTAAACAAATTGTTTCTGAGGTGGGTAATTTAAAATTATTAGGTTTCTCAAACTCTTGCTTGAGTCAGTTTCAACCTGACACCATTAACAAATTTACATAGTACTCCTGAGAATGAATTGTTGTTAATGGTCAAACTCATTTCCAATTACTTCCCAAGTACAAGGACAGCACCTTTCATAATAACAGTTGCATATGCAAGGAGCATGAATAGAAGCCATTGGGTTATGACAGCACCCATCATGAAATCAGAAAGTCAAGGAATAATCTTCAAATCCCACCTGGTTATAGAGAAATTTGAGACGAGACCTTGAGTATCCCATTATAGGGAAGGGAAGGGAAGGGAAGGGAAGGGAAGGGAAGGGAAGGGAAGGGAAGGGAAGGGAAGGGAAGGGAAGGGAAGGGAAGGGAAGGGAAGGGAAGGGAAGGGAAGGGAAGGGAAGGGAAGGGAAGGGAAGGGAAGGGAAGGGAAGGGAAGGGAAGGGAAGGGAAGGGAGTACATACATGAAATATAAAATATCCAGCTATGAAATTTGTGGTACATAAAGGAGTAGAAAATCACCACAGTGCATTTCTGTTCACTGTGGGCACATCTCTGGCATGTAACTATTTGAAATAAAGAGGAAAACTGCTTGTTATCACGAGACTACTTCTCTTTTTTTTTTTTTGAGAAAAAAGTTCCTTTACAATTCCTTTACATTTTGAAAAAAATTTCTTTACAATACCTGAATAGTGCAATATTACAGGATAAGTTATAGCTAACATTCTAGAGGTCTCTGAGCTAGGTAATCACAAATAATCATCAACTCACAACTTGTGAGTTTTTCAACAATTCTTTTTATGGTATTAGTTTTAAGCACATCATGCCAAGTTTTAAGTCAAGTAGGAAAAAAAATCTTGGATGAACTCAATGTGCATAATAAATTGAATGAATTTTTCATAACCGCAAGAAAACTTAGGTGAGTACATAGTACAGACAATACATTGAACTCTTCCCTCCTCCAAAAGCACAACAGTTTAGAAAGTATAGGCACAAAGCCAAAACAATACTAATTCAGTGCAGTCCAGTTGCTGTTGTGGGTCTATTGGTCCAGTTTTCTGGAAAGATATAAGTGAGACAAAAGAGCAGAGAGCCACAGCTCACAGCTGTGAGAAAAAGACAGAGCTAGAGATGTAGCCACAGCTGTAGAATGCGACCAGAAGTAGAGATGTAGCCAGAGCTGTGTGAAACAGAAGCTGGAAAAGCCAGTAAAGCTAGAAATCCAGACAGCATAAAAGCCAAAGAAATAAAAAAGCTGAAAAATAGAAGGAAAACCCCATCAAAGAAATAGGCAGATTTATCTCTGTAAAAGAACAACCAGTCATTAAGGTATGAACTTTTCTTTTACTTCAACGAGGAGTAAAATATGAGCAATAAGCTCTGAAAGCCACTATGGACTCTATACAACTCTTGATGTTTATCTCAAACTGGCTGGGGCAGTTAGAAGCCAAATGGGATGCAGAAACAGCAGGAGAGACGCCGCTCATAGCACAGCTGAAAAAGCCAACTTTAGGCTCCGCACCCTGTACCGCTGGTAACGCACCATGGACGCAGCCCACAGATAAACCCCAACATGGAGGACACCATGCGCTTTCGACTCAGATCACCCAAGATGGCGGTCAGTACATGGTGCATGAGTCACTCACCAGAGATGACAGTAGCCACATGGCATCGGAGACACTTGTTCAAGATGGCAGAGTGCGGCAGGCAGCCCATGGGAGGAGAGATGGTGTGCCAAATATGTGGAGGCAGTGGCCAAAATCATCCCTGCACTGGTGCCCGGGGGTCCAGCCAGTGCGCCCACCAGATCCTGGAAGCATAGCAGCACCAAAAACAAGAAAAGAAGCTGGCAGCACTGCCACCAACGCCCAGGGCTGTAGACTGCCACATGCTGCCATGTTCACAGTCATGACTTGAGAAACCTGGGAAGCACCAAGGCAGCCAGTGCCGTAGCCAGTGCCAGAAGAGCTGGGGAGCCCTACCGGCTGCAGACATCTGCGGGGACCTGTGGAGTGGAGCAGCATCACCCCATGCTGTACAGTCTCAGCTGGAGCCAGGCTACAGCATGTGGCTGGGCCCTGCAGGGAGGGAGATGCCGTGCTGAGCAGGTGGAGGGGTGGAGCACGGCTAGAAGGCAGCAGTCATTGTTTGGGCTCCCCAGCCCTGCATTGCCACTGCACCACCCTTTTGGGGCTGGAGCCCCCCCTCCACAAGCACCAGAAGCCCCTGCAGCGCCTGGCTGTGTGGCATCCGGAGTTGCCCCTGCTGTGCCTGCGGGACGCAACAAACCCAACCACAGTGATGCTGCGCTTCCCTGGAAACCCAGAAGAGTGCTGAGTCACAGAGACCTAGTGACTCCCAAACCCAGGGGCTTCAGCAGGAACCCACCAAGCCCTAAAGCTGAACCAGCGCTGCGCCCCATGCACAGCCCAAGGTTCCCTGGCACCAACACCCCCGGCAATAACGCGAAAACTCCAGAGCCCAACACAAAACTCTGAACCAACCCTGACTGTACTGAAAATTACCACCCACTCCGGGGGGGAAGGGGGTTTCCCGAGCACCCTTCCCCTGCCCCGGGGCCAGGGACTGGGGCATGGGAGAAGCCCATGCAAGCTGGGAGTAGCGGCAAGGGCAGAGGGTAGGAGGTGTGCAGGGGCGTGGTGCCATAGGGGCAGCCCCGATATGTGCCGCTCCCACCTCTTCTACAGCAGTCAAAAGGTGTCCCGCAGACCTTCGTAAACTAACACTAAAACCTAGCTAGACAAGTAACTACTTCCCTAATATAGAAAAAGTTACCATTGACATAAAAACCCTAATCCCCTCTCATCTTAAATGAAAACACTAAAAGCGCATAAACTCTTCTGTTAAACATGCTTTCCTTAAAATACAATAACTGGGAGAAACGACCGCTCACGTTTTAAAGGTTTATTAAACCTTAACAAAAAATACAACAAAAGGACTAAATAAGGAAAACTAACAGCACTGAGAGCCCTCTCCTGCGGCTGCTTTCCTCATGGCTCACCCACAAAAATGGCTATTCTGCCTTCTATACACCAGGAGGTTGCATCAGGCAACCCTTGCCCCTCCCAAAGTCTGTCAGGCAACTCTTTGCTGTTTATTGGTGGAGACTACTTTCTAGCAACTTGATTGGAGGGTCTGGTGTTGTCATGCCGCGCCCCCCTAGCAACAAGCTTTTCCATTCCCAACTGCCCCAGGTAAGGGACACATGTACACTCCTCCTTTCTACCTGACCTAGACAACCCAGGCTGACCAGTGGCAACAATATGGGGAGGGGGGGGGGGGGGAAGGGGATGATGGGGAGAACAGAGGACATTTAAACAACAAGCCACAATAACATAACTATACATCAATAAAGCTGCTCTTAATATACACACAGTATTCATCCCTTAACTGCGAGAGCAAATAATCTCACTATTTGTAACAATAACCCAAAAGTCTACATGAACTCCACAGCTTTAAATTAACAAGTTTCAGTTGCAGATCTTTCTAAATACTTGTCTCTTATCACTTTTATTTAAAATGTCTATAAAATCTTTTTCAGGCTAAAAATCACTAACTACTACCTTTCATATTTGTGCGTAGCTGATACATTCATACCAACTCACCACAACTAAACATACTAACACAGGTAAAGCATGCCTTTGACAAACAGAGAAGGGGAATGCATATATTTCCACAAAGGCCGATACTCAATGGGTAACAACCCTTTGGAATAACAACTCACCTGTGATTTCACCTAGACCTCAAAAATCAAGTCACTTTAAAAACATTAAATACTACCTCTAACAGCTTTTAATGTTACCTTTCATAGTTTTAAAGTTAACTTGTTTGTAATGTTCAAGTTACAAGTTTCAAGTAATTTACAGGCACCTGGTGACATTGTACTCTAGTAGCTCCTAGACATGACAGTAAAAAACTGATAGAACACACTGAAACCTAGAAAGATTGAGCTTAGTTAAAGGTTTTACATTTTAAAACAGAAAAGGTGGATTTATCACAGCATACAGATCATCTGTGTGCCTCATAAGGAGGGGCTTGGCTACAGAGAGCCAGCCCCTGATATGAATGCAAGCAGGTAGCTATTGGTCAATAGTTGGGTGGTAACCAATCAGAGTCGAACACAGAGTCTTTTTTAATAGCCTATAAAAAGAGCTGAGTACACGAATAAACTCTCTCAGCTGCATGAAAACCCTGTGTGTCATCTCTCTGTCTCCAGCACACTGTGACAGAACCTGTGATCCTGTCAACCACTATAACAAGAATCAAAAGATGAAACATATCTACTGATGATTAGCTAAGTCAAATGAAACCAAGCAACTCAAAATAGCTTTCAATGTGCACCAATTCTAGGACTAAGGAGGTTCAATTTAGCTTTAAATCAGCTTCACATCCTCATCTTTCTTGAGCTTGAACTCTTTTAGACAAAGCGCAGAGTCTGGATTCTGGATGCCAACAGAGGACGAATGTCAAAGTTGAGAGTAAATTCATCACAGTACTGAGTGCTTTGGATGAGACAGTTGATTTCCTGACTGATCTGCAGTTGTGGTAAACTGTGTCAGATAGAAAATGTCTCTTAGGAATTCCCCACTAGTTGCAATGTGTCCCAGGCTCCCCCTTGCCAAGTACCCTTCATCTACATCACCTTTCTTAGAGAAGGGCCTAGGAGACCTCTGAAGGATTTCTGTGACCAGAGTCACAGTTCAAGCAGCTGGGACTAGTTTTTTCATATAGGACAGGAAAGGTGTGAAGTGGGGTGGAGAATGTAAAGTCCTGACTCTTAATTTTGTAGATCCTTACCTGGTATTTTAACAACATACATAGATTTGGATCATTTAGGTATTTATAGCATAAAACAATTCTGTCATCACATCAACTTGTATAATACATATGTATTATAATAGACAATCCTCAGCTCACATTCAAATAAATAAACATTGATTTAATATAAATTTTTCTCTTACCATATCAGAACATTGTGTAGTTAAATCATCTCGCTGCTAGTGAGTACAGATGGCTTAATTTTCTGTAAAACACACTAAAGCCCAATCGATTTAGAGGGGACTACTAATCTATTTAAAGTTAAACCCACAATGGGTAAATTTTTATCTCTAAAAGGATTTGTCTCTTTAATAGACTGCCATTTCTTAAATGTTTGGGGAGATAAAAGAATTTGTCATTTAGAATTGCTAGTCACTTAAAAAAACCCAAACAGCTTAATAAAAAATAACCTTACCCCTGTGGCCATTAAGAAATAAGGCTAACACATGATCTCTCTACCTCTTGATAATCTTTCACTGTGAAACATTTCTGTCAGATAGAACCCAGCAGAGAGAAAAAGCAAAGCTTAGTCTTCTTTCCAACACTGCTACATATTTCTACACTTCCATATTACAGTGGAAGAAAAGAAAAAAGAAAGAAAAAATAATATATAACCAACTGAAGAGAATTACAGGACAACATTGGGAAAAATGCTTATTATATTATTGGCTTTTTGCAAATATTAAAATGAATATTATATGTGTTATGTTAGAAAGTTATGCTGTATTAATTATCTTAAGTAGTATGTTAAATATAGTTTTAGGTTATAACATAATGTTAAAACAGAAACTATGCTATGTAAGATACTCTTTAACTAGCTCAAAAAAGAGATGAGGTAAGCAAGAAATTCTTCGCACAGAGCAACAAGCAACGAGCAGCAACAATCTCCAAAAAAAGAAATATTGCCTCCTTATTGGAAAAGATGAACTTTCTTCCACCTCCTTTTCATCTTGGGGTGCCAACAGGATTAAGGAGGAGAAGTTGACAATAACCAGAGAACACCCTTTGTTTGAAAAGAATTTCTGCGTCATGTATGAGATATATGAATATGCAACAGGCTATTGCTTTTAGGAGTTAATCCTTTGTTAGCGAGCCATGCTTTTTTTAAGGAAAGCATCCGAATGTTTGTAATTCTTTGCTTTTATTGTCCTTTATTGCCCTAACTCTGATTGTCCAAATTCTTTTTGCTCTAATTTGTATTATTATTTTTATAACAATTTTATTACTATTAAACTTTTAAAATTCTAAAACAAATATTTCACAACATGCTGCATGAAAGCTTAAAGCTTTCTCATGAAGTGAAATTTAACATCTTCAGAACCTGTGCACTGAGTCAATTTTCTATTTTTATTGGTTTTCAGGTTAAAAAAATGCCAGTTAAGTCAAGTTAAGGTGTTGTGCAGTTGGCTTCTGTAATCACTAGCAATACTATATGTTAGTTCAAGCAAATTGAAGGTATTCAGGAGTTTGGCTTTTGTTTTGTCTCCTTTTTTTGTTTGCTTGGTTTTTTTTTCTTTTTTTTTCTTTTTTTTTTCTTTTTTTTTCTTTTTTTTTCTTTTTTTTCCCCCAGAATGGTAGTTTCTCCAGAGTAGTAGAAACAATTATCATGGTCGTGCATCCCAGCAAATAAAAACATAGCCTTCAGCCATCCTATATTTCATTTTCATTCCAGCAGTTTTAAAGAGGCTTCTTCTTTTCTAGCAAATGTACAGTAAGTTGAAAACACTCCAGTGTGGGGTATCATAAAGCAGACAGAGGCAAATAAGGCAAAATGAAGATGAACCTCTCCTGGTCTGGGTGACTCATTCCTCTCATGCTCAGAGACTTGCAGAGGCAGTAATTTGCTCTATCACTCAGAATTGTGACAACAATATAACCCCAGCCACTGTAACAACTTTATTGCCACACCTGAAATAATTGCAATGGAAGTCCATGAATTAGAGACGTGTTATTAAGAACAATCCAGGGATACATGGGACAGCATTTTACATATCCAGAATGTGCTGGTTGTTTGCAACTCTAGTACCCCCCTCTTTTAAAAAAGCACAGTGAAACTGAAAGGATAAAGGGAATTGTGACAAGGATGGTCAAAAATAGGATTCAGCTTTTGTATGTCACTTTTTTTTTGTAAGAGAAATGACTAAATGACTGGGACTGTTTCGCTCTGTCATGGGATGATCATGTGAGTATCTAAATAAATCTGTGAAACCATGAGTGTCACTGAGATAAAGCAAACTATCATCTAGCTTCTGGAGTAAGAAGCAAGGCATATAAAACAAAACTAGCAACAACCAGTTCAAATTTAAGTGAAGGAAACACTTCTTCGCAGAGGAAACACTTCTTCGCAGAGTGGTTGTATTGCAGATTTCTGTGTCAAAGAGATGCTAAAAAACTGCATGAGTCAGAATGAGACTGAAAAAATTCAAAGAACAAAAAAACCCAAACAACCAAAAAAAAAACCAACCAACCAACCAACTCTTGGGGCTTGGGGTTTTTTCCTTTCCTTTTCTTTCTTTGTTACTTGTGGGATTTTTTTCCATTGAGTTGCTAAGAAGCACTGATGACTGGGTGCTTGAGACAGTGGGGAGCAGAAAGTCCTCTGGTTTTTTTGGGAGTGTGAGAGACAACTGCTCACTTTGAAAATTTAAAAAGCTTTATTAAACCTTAAGAAAAATACAACAAAAGGACTACATAAGGAAAAAGCTGCAGCACTGGGAACTGCCTGTGTGCATACCATGTGGCTGGTTCGGCTTCAAGATGGCTGCTCAGACTTTTATACCCCTGAGGGTTGCATCAGCCAGCCCTGGCCCCTCCCAAAGTCTGTCAGTCAGCCATTTATCAGTGGAGACTGCTTTCTTCTAACTGTTTTGGAGGTCAGGTGTTGCCGTGCCACAACCCCTAAGCCATTCCCAACTGCCCCAGGTAAGGGACACATGTGCTGCCTTCTCTCTACCTGTCCCAGACAACCCCAGCTATCTGATGGCAACAATACGGGGGGGGAAAGGGAACTATGGGGAGAACAGAGGACATCTAAACTACAATAACATAACTATACATCACTGAAGTTTTTCTTAATATTCACACAATAGTTATCTTTTAATTGCGAGAGCCAATAATCTCGTTATCCATCTATAACAGGAGTTTCTCTCGGTGAGACAGAGATACCACGAGAATGGGGGGCAGGTAAAAGATGGGGTTGGGGGCAGCTGCTCTCTCGCTCTTTGGGTGTCGGAGGAAGATGGCCAGATGGTTGCTTACTTCAGGGAGAATTCACTGGCACCACTGGAGCTCAGTCCTGAGGGACCAATCGCTATCTGCTTGTGTGGCTCAAGAATCCTGAACTTCGCCTCTCCCTGCCTTGCTTGGAGCTGGATTGCCACTGTACCACCCCTCACTGTTTTTTCATTATTGCTCTGGATTTCTTCATGCCATAGCCCGCACCCTAATGCCTTGCTGGCATGTCCCCACAGTTTCAGCTACTGCCACGAAACTTCTGGTACATCTCGCCCACCAGCCCTGGGATTTTTGCTGATTCCTGCCAGCTGTGACTGCACAAAAGGGGAAAGTGCCTGCAGTCTAGAAGACTGTTACTGGGTCCCTGGTTCTGTTTGTTGTTAAGGTCATAGTTATTGTTGTTTTGCTTGCCTTGTTATACATACTAGTAAAGAACTGTTATTCCTATTCCCATATCTTTGCCTGAGAGCCCCTTAATTTCAAATTTACAATAATTCGGAGAGAGGAGGTTTACATTCTCCATTCTAAGGGAGGCTTATGCCTTCCTTAGCAGACACCTGTCTTTCAAACCAAGACACCAATCAACCAAAATACTCCCATCCCAAACAAAAAAACCCCAGCCCAAACCCAACCATATCAGAATCAGTAATCTCTACAACATTAATGGAATTGAGACAAGGGAATGACTGTCCTAGCCTTCTCTTTAAAGCCCTGGCATCTCCAATCTCATGCCAGCTGATAAAGAAACTTTTCTGTCGGACCATACAGGAGCCATTCTGGCAGTCATATTTCCACCACCTCAGACTGTCACTTATGGAACCAAAGCCCCTTAGAAGCTCGCATATCCAGTGAGCCAGTGGATGCACCCACTACTTATACCATATGCACACTAGACAAGATTTCCTTGCTGGGCCTGCCCCAGATGTGTTCTCAGATGTCTGGATCCTTGTCTTAGTTTGAAAGACGAGTATCTGCAAATGAAGTTGTGAACCTCCCTTGTAGAGGAAAATATGAACCTCTTCCTCCAAATTACAATAACTTTGAAATTATGGAGCTTTCAGGACTAGATATGGGAAAAGGAATAAGAGTTCTTTACAAGTATATATATATGTATAACAAGGCAACCAAACAAGCACAACAGCAGCAACAACAAACAAAATCAGAAACCCAGTCAGTAACAGCCTTTGGCCTAGCGGGCACTTTCCCTTCTCGTGTAGTTATGATCACAGCCGGCAGGGGCGCTGTTGGCTCCTGGCCTGTCAGGACAGGTGCGGTGATTCCCCCGCAGCTGCAGGGGGCGCTGTGGCACGAGCCCCGCTGCCTGCCTCTATGCAGTAAGGGCAGGCAAGTGGGCAGGAGAGATAGTAATGGGCTTCCTTTACAAACTCATCAGGGCAGCTGGTCCCGATACCCCTCTGGATGGCGAAATGGGCTGTAGTAGGAACCTTGGAGCAGTGATTGTAATGGCAGAGGTGGACACACCTGGGGTGGCAAACCAAATGTAGCAGAAATTCTGCAGCTGTAGCAGCAGCTGGGGGGCAGGGGGGGAAGGAGGGGGTGAGGGGGTTGGGGGATGTGTCCCAGCAAGCTTAGCGTGCCGAGTTAAAGTGTTGTGAAAAAGGTGGAGGCGGTGGCAGGAAACAAGGGAGTTTGGCAGCGGCAGCTGGATTTCTGCAATTACTGCACACAGCTGGGAAGATGTCCTCGGGAAGGGGAAGGAGTTGGGGTCCCAGGTTTTTCCCCCTGATGTACCTGAGTAGATGGTGACGGTCCTTTCCAATGTGATTGGGTATTCAAATGTCCCTCTCTTACAAGCAAAGGCTCACCCACTGTAAGGAAGAAATAGTAAGGGGGCTGGACTCCCTGCTTGCAGTGAATTCTCCCTGTGGTAACAGTGCGAGTGAGAGAGAGTGAGGAGCTGAGCCCAGGCCCTCACCTGTCAGCCAAAATCTCACAGTATCTCTGCTCTTCCCAAGAGAAAACCTCCCTGATGTTATAGATATATATTATAATATTGGCTTTTTGCAAATATTAAAATGGATTTCAATATGTGTGGTGTTAAAGTAACTTTGTTATAAAGATATAATTTTTATTTCTGTTGATAATTAAGCTTAGACATAGTAGTGAAATAGCTGTTATAAGTATGCTTGTGTTAAAATGCCTGCTTGGATGGGATAACATCCAATGAACATATGATGAAGACACCTGCGACAGGTATGCCAACTATCAGCACTCACTGTCTGAAGACAGTGTGGGCTGGGGCCCATAACTGAAGGTAATGGTAAAAAAAGACTAAAACCACAACCAAGGAATACGCATGCTCTAAAAAGGTAGACCTGAGGAGGAGCTATGCTAACCAGTTCTTGGAATATGTAAACTAGTTTGGAGAAAACTTACTATGCATAATTGTTAATGAATATGAAACAGGCTTATGCAAATGAAAATAAAATCGTATATAAAGGGTGTTTCCAAAATAGCAGGCGTGCTGTAAGCTGAGTGCCAAGATGCACCTGGACTTGCTCTATGGTCTTTGTCTCCTATTGTACTTTATTAAACTTTTAAATTTTCACAGGAGAGTATATGTGCTGGCTAAGAGAGCAACCAACTGTATCCTTCCCCCCATCTTGGCCACTTCTTTTGTGTCTTAAGTACTTATCATTACCATCTCTTAGGGTAACAAATGGGACAAAATTCCCTGAGAGAAAGAAAAAAGAGGAAAAATCCTAACCTTCAACAGACTTTAAAGCAATTTTTAATCATGGCACAGTCACACAGAAACAGCTTGAGATTAGGCTGGGTACTTCTGAGGAGGGACTCTGAACCAAGCAATGTCTAGGCTTTCGTATCCTCACAGTCTATGCACACAATAGTGTGGGGCTTTCCTATTGTGCCATCAGCTCCTTCCCACCACACATCTGCGGGCAGGTCACCTGGCTGGTGCCAAGGCCTTCCAAAGCCCCTTGTTATGCAAGCACTTGACAGCTCATTTCTGGGGATCCCAGCATTTCCTCCCACACAAAGCAAAATCCTCAGCTTGCACTGCACTACAGCAGCTCACTGAGCTACCCCCACTAGGCGCATTCTTGAACATGTCCTATGTGCCTTTTACTCCAGAATGGGACACCCTTGCTTAGTCTTCCATGTCAAGGCAAAATAATTTCTGTGTTAGGGAGAAAATTACAGGACTCAATATTGTTCAGCAGAGCAGAGAGTAATAGTATAGAACTATTTTACGTAAGGTGCGAGTGAAATGTAAACATTCTGATAGCAAGGCACTGGTAACATATAAGAGCTAACCCAACAGAGTGCTTTATAAACCTTCACAATCTTGCAACACACTCCCTACTGGCATTAAGATATGACAAGGCCAGTGCCAGAGAAAGTTCCAACATTCACAGAAAGAGAGATTAGCCCTCTTTTAGAGAACAAAAAACCAGAATACACAGATACCTAGCCCAAAGTCATCTGTCAGCATAGCCGAGATAGCAACTGTCCCAGCTACCTCCCTGTCTTGTGCTTAAACCTCTTGACTAATATGCTCTTCTGCTGACTCTATTGATTTTGCCTGGCCTGTTTTTTGCTAGTGGTAGGGGTACAGAGGTGTCTCCTGTGAGAAGCCTCTGGAGGTTTGTTCCATGTCTGGCAGAGCCAATCCCTGGTGGCTTCAAAGACAGATGTGCCACTGGCCAAGGCTGGGCCAATTAGAAATGGTGGTAACATCTCTGATTAACAGAGAAATCAAAACAAAAAGTTTTAATCCTGACCAGAGAAGAACAGAGTATGAACATGTGAGAAGAACTCTGCAGACACCAAGGTCAGTGAAGGAGGAGGAGGAGGAGGTGTTCCAGGCATCAAGGCCCAGATTCCTCTGCAGTCTGTGGTGAAGACCATGGTGAAGCAGCTGTGCCCCTGAAGCCCAAGGAGGTCCACTGGTATGCATTGATCCTCCTGAAACCCATGGAGCAGCCCCACACTGGAGCAGGTGGATGCCTAGAGGAGGTTGTGAGCCCACAAGAGACCCATGGAGTGAGGAGCCCTGCTCCCATGCTGGAGAAGCCTGTCCTTCCTTCATGGAAGAGTGACCGATGCTGCAGTTTGAGGAGTACTATTACCCATGGGATTGCAGCTGTTGCTCGTGAGATGGATTGATGTTGGAGAAGTTCATGGAGAGCTGTCTCCTGTTGGAGGGACCCTATGGTGCAGTAGGGGAAGGACTCCTCTCCCTGAGCAGTGGGAGAAGCCTTGGGTGATGAAATGATCATAACCTCCATTCCCTGTTTTCTTGCACCACTGGGGTAGGAGGTAGAGCTGAGAGGAGGGAGGGGTGGGAGGAAGGTGTTTCTGAGGGTCTTGCTTTTACTTCTTGTCATTCTGTTCTGATTTTGTTAGTAATAAATTCACTTCACATCTAAGCTGATCCTGTTTTGCCCATGATGGTATTTGATGAGTAATTTCTCCTGATCCTTATCTCAACCTATGAACCTGTGAAATAAATTTTCTCTCCTCTGTCCAGCTGCAGAGAGCAGTGTGTGATTGGCTTTTGTGGGTGCTTGGCATCCAGTCAGTGTCAACTCACAACACTGACAGACTCTATGTGGATCTCTGCATGACACTTCCAGGCAGTGCCTGCTAAGTTGCATATCTGTCACCATGAAAGAGGCATGGAAAGGGAATGCATAATCAGAGTCAGGAAATGCCTCACCTCTAGCTCTGAGCAGTCCATTTATTGTGCACCTTACAAATTTTCCCCACTTTAAAGAATGAAGAATTAATTCAAGTACTGAATGCAAAAGCTGGTGCCAAATCAGTCAGTGCCAACTCAGGGGCTTTAGGTAGCCTGAGTCCACCCCAAAGCATCCGGCACTGTGAGGACCTGTAGACTAATCATTCTCTGTTTCCCTAGGAGGTGAGCTAAAGGAGGTGAGCTTCTACCCCACAGTCCTACCACTGACTGGGAGTATGCTTTGTCTTGTTTGCATACAAACATTGTATGCAATGTTTGCCACAGTTTGACCTCTATGCATTTACTGAGATTTATTGAAGTATTATGACCATTATTTCCTTCCTTCCAGGAAGAAAGGAAATAAATTCTCCTAAGAAATATTTAACTTCAGACTGATTGCAAGGGGGAAGGGAGAGGAACAACAAGAAGTCCATTTTTATTCTCCTTGAATTAGAAACATGAATTTTCTTCCCCTCCTACTGATTCACCACTCAGCATTCAGCTAAGATGATCACCGAAAAAGGAAAAGCAAATGAACAGTGATGTTTCTTGGGGTGTGAAATACTTTACGATTAAATAAGCTGCTGAAGACTATTGTACCAATCACCAGTGATTGGTAGCTTTTCTGCTAAGTTGCAAATGAATTCAGCACAGGACAGCATTCCAAATTGCTCTTACAAGGTTTCCTTTATTATTTTTATTTAGTTATGCTCTGACTCTCATCCAGAATTGTACTTAATGCCCTCATCTGAAGTTGTTGAAATAGCACCCCACGGCATAGTGTGACAGTGAAAGGATATTGCCTTTGGAAGCTGCTAATGGTCCATGAAAAGAAAACATCAGAAAACAGGAGAGCAGTTGTTCCAAAATCATAAGAACAAAAATCTTTAGGTTTTTAGCTCATCACCTTCCCATTTTCAGAGGATCAAGAATGGGAAGAACATAGTTTAGAGCTAATGAGGACTTGCAGATCTAGATAGGTTACAAGACAAAGATACAATAATGAAAAAGTGCTGCATTATATGAAAAAAACTGTTTAATATTTTTTATCTTTTACTTGCCTCTCAAACTTAATGTTTGTCATATAACATTATCCACAAGGTATCATTATTCCCTAGGATGGGAGAGATGGACAAGTAAAGTGTACAAAATTAGTAGAAAGGGTTTTAAAAGGCCAATCAAAAAAGCCTCCGTCCTGGTTACTCTGACTTAGACAGATACTTAGGTAACCCCCATGGACAGTGTGACACAATTCAAAAGAAGCTCTCTACCTCAGTTTTTATAAGCTTAGGAGTACAAAAACCAGGGAAGGCCTAATTCCTCAGTGACTCTGCCCTAGACTTACCTGCAAAATACTCCAGCAGGAGTACTACAAAGGCAAAGCAATAATCACATGTCCAGTGCCAACAGGCAAGCTATGAGCACATATCCATTTTAAGAAACCCGTTTGTCCTAATTCCCCCAAAGTGGTAGGTTTCCCTCACTGTGGAACACACTTGTACAGGTAAAAACAAAGAAAAATCCGATGTGACAATAATAGCGGGTCATTCATTTAATTACTGTCTCCCTACTCACAAGAGATTTTCCTTCATTTTTAGATTATTCCTGTTGTTGGAAATGATATAACTCTTTAAATTTTGAGTAACTTTAGTCATGGGTTTGTTTGTCTTTGCAAGGGGTAGGGACTGGACAGGGGAAGAAATAGAGGTTTACCTTCAAAAGACAGTTTACCGTGGGTTTGAGTTTTGCTGGGTGAGGCCTGATAAGGCTCAATCCTAGGAAGAAGATTCCTAAACTCTGAGAGTTTAACATCTACATGTTGGGAGTAGCCAGAAGACACAGGGGCGATAACTGGACATTAACAGACATTAAGCCCTGGTGTGGTAGGAGACACCTGATCAGGGAAAAGATTGATAAGAGAACCAAAGAATGAGAACCAAATTAGCATTGAAGCCTAAGGAATCAATTACTAATAAGAGATCAAATACTAAACTGTGTAATATAGAACCAATGAACAAGAATTTCTTTGAATTTCTTAACATATAAATATGTGCAAAGTCTGGTAAAAAAGCATGGGCGGATGGAACTATTTCCATGGCACATCCTGACCAGAATAAAATAATGCCTGATTCTCTAACACTTAGAGGAATAGTGTTGGAAGAGTTTTTCTTCTTTCTGAATTTCAGTGATATTATGGCCATCATAAGTTTTGGCACCTGCTTCTGCATCCCACAGACCACAATAATAACAAGGCACTAGCTAAACCCCTTCATGCTCCCTACCAGTCTACCAATTTACTTTGTGTAGGAAAAACAAGTAGATACTGACTTCTCGGTCACAGAATAATAATATCAAGTTTGTGCGGAAAATCGTGCTGTGAGAAGTCATTGTCCAAAGAAGACAGAGGAGTCCTGCAACTTTATTTTGGAGTCTATTAAACCTGTGTATTTTTCTCTAAATTTCAAAAGTTCAGACTGTGCTCAGCTCTGCAACAAACTAGTGTGGTGTGATGCTCATAAAGACCCCCACACCCATTCTTCCAAAACCTGATTGGTCCTTTCAGATCAAGGAATTTTTGAAGACATTGGCACCCATTTGTCCTAACGTAGTGGAGTCTTTCTGTCTTTCTGAAGTTACTTTAACATCAGTCTACCTTGCAGTGTATTTCACTACAAAGAAAAGTACATCCTTTCAATATAACACTTACTTAAATTACTTACTATCATAAAATTTGCCATGTTTCCTTTTCCTCTCCAAACAGCAAAATCATAAAATAATAGTAACAATAATTAGAAGGAAAAAATGTTGCCACAGGAGACAGTTACATTTACTGATTTCCCAGCAGAAATTAATTCAAAACAAATTTACATTCTACACTTAAAGAAGATATAAATAATTCATGTTCTTATATCATGAGTACTCTGCATGTCATACACTGGGGTACCTGCAACTTTTCAGTTTATTGGTTTAAAATTTTAATTCAGGAAGTGATTATCATGTTATTTTGTGCTTCTGTTCCACTCTGGTAATGTAATAGTCTTCAACTGATTATGTTCAATTAAAATGTATACAGTTTTGCCATTCCTAATTTTCTAGCTTTTAATTTAATTGCTGTAGGCTTCAATTTTACTTATGTACTATTAACTCACCTTGCTCACTGATTCTGCTCGCAGATATAAGAAAACACTACTCCATAAAGATTGAAGAACAGGGTTTCACTCCTCTTAAACCACTTCCACATAAATGTCACTCCATCTGTTTTGGACCAATGATTTCCATAATTCCTGTGAGCAGAGCCAGGCCCCATTGTTTCATTTTCTAACAACCATTCTTCATTCATATAAGCACTGAACATCCTTGCCCACTAATGCAGTCCATTTTCCTTTGACAGGCCCTTCCCACAGCAGCCTGGGGTCCCACAAAAGTATCTGCTTGCTCAGTTCCTACTGAGCACTGCTACCATGCAAGTTCTTGCAAAACCCCCCAAGTCACTGATGTGCTCAGAACTGGGCTTTGCTGCAGAGAACAAGAAAATGCTTCACTTCTTGTAGGATCAGTGACATGACACAGAAAGGAACCTTATTCCAATCACTGGAGGTTTGATGCCTCAGGACAACACTGGAGAATAAGTTTGATGCCTTAAGAAAGGTGACACAAGGGAATAAGTGACCCATGGAAAGGTAGAAGATGGTGATTCAGGTTTTCTTCTGGACTTTTACAACTTTGTATAACCGCAAGCTTGGGGATGGTTTCCCAGGAGGATCCACAACTACTTCTGAATCTCTGCTGCCAAAGCAGATTCCCTAAACTGTAAAACATATAAGCACTGGTCTCTTACAAATGTAATACAAGTGTCGACTGAAAAAAACTAAAAAAACAACAAAAGAGAAGAAAAGAGAAAAATAGCTCTGCATATGCCCATCTGACCCTACGTTGCAGGGAACAACATACCACTGAGGCATACAGTGACATCGTCAGGCTTGCATTGATCTGTAACTAGTTGACATAGTTTATAGTTTAACCTTTACAGGTACTAACATTTTGCCTGTATTTTTGAGCTCTTACAGAGTGACAAGTTCTGACTGACCTGTATTCAGTGGTATTTTTCCTAAGTAGGAAAAATTTAGCTTGTAACCTCCAAAATGAATGGGCCATTTCAAATTCCCGCTTCATTATTCCAAGTTAAATTACTTGCATTTATCAACCCAAAGTATTCTATGCCCATTGTGTTAAGTCTTGTTGTGTCTTTCTGGATTTCCATATGACTCTTGACTGGCATAAACAAATATAAATTCTTCCACCTGAGAGTTTATTTTCCTGTTTTCAAGTGTCAGTCACTACTTCCCCAGCTTTTTCTCCTATAATGAAAAAAGCTAAAATTCTTCTTTATTTCTACTAAGAGGAACCCTTTTTATAGGTGTCTTACAGAGAGAAAAATTTCCATCTATTAAACACCATCTTTAATTTTTATAAATGGAAAGATATTTCAAAGAGTGAATATGAATAAAAACAGGAGAAAAATTTTTAGAAAACAATTTCCAGTCATCTGAAACTACTAAATTTAGGGTAAATATCTTGGGAAAGCATGGTGCAAAAATTGCTTTATATCAATCAGGCACGCAACCCAGAAAAAAAAATATAGGTATATATGTATGTCAAAAATTGTAATCCTGCTGCACAAGTTTCTCTTATTCCCAGGTGTTCAAGTTGTGCTAGACTTAGTCTTTATATATCCTCAGATTGCAATGAACTTGACTTTCCCTTTCCCCCTGTGTATATGCATATGCTGTTATTAAAAGATCAAAGGTCTATCCAAATCTAACTGGCCAATCAGATTATTATGACCAACTTTCTATAGTCAGTGACATGAGGACAGGCAACTTGCTCGGTAACACACTTGACTTGCTTCAGAAACCATTTATACATAAATAAGCATAGATGAGGGATTTCTTAAGAAGAATTTAGACTCACTATTCACTGGGCTTCATAGAAGCAGCAATAGCTTCTATGAACAACAACAACAGCTTCAACAATGCTAGAATCAGATCCAATATCTCCAACAAGGGTCAGTGACATGCAAGCCTGTGTCATGGCCCCTCTATGAATGGTCAGGTCTTCCATCTAGGATGGCCAACACAAGCAAAAACTGCCAGCAAAAGAATAACTTTTTTCCTTCTGTGCAGTGATACATCTATGTCCTTCTTGAACCCAGAAAGTTTGATACAGAGGGGTTTTTTCTATAGTCAGCAGTAATGTTATTTCATTTAAAATTAATGATAGCAACATTTAATTTTTAATCTTGGAATAATGTTGAAGTCTTTAATCACTCAAAAAGAAACATTACAAGGAACCTCAAGGTGTAGTGTCCCAAAGCGACTTGAACACAGGAAAGTGTGATGGTGTTCATAGGGGTTTTCAGGTGAGGGAAGAGACAAGAATGTTGACTCCATGTTCAGAAGGCTTGATTTATTATTTTATGATATATATATTACATTATAACTATACTAAAAAGAATAGAAGGAAAAGTTTCATCTCAGAAGGCTAAGAATAGAATGGAATCTCTAAGCTAAGAATAGAATGGAATGAATCTCTAAACTAAGAATAAATGGAATGAAAACAAAGGTCTGTGGCTCGGACAGAGAGAGAGAGCTAGCTCTGCCGTGACTGGTCACTAATCCCAAACATCCACACGAGACCAATCACGGATCCACCTGTTGCATTCCACAGCAGCAGATAACCATTGTTTACATTTTGTTTCTCAGGCCTCTTATCTTCTCAGAAGGGAAAAAATCCTAAGAAAGGATTTTCACAAAAAGATGTCTACGACAGCAAAGCAAGTTTTTTTTCTTGTGAGTTTCAAGCCATACTGAAGTTGAGCTGAAATTTTGTGTGCCAAATCTCAGTCTAAAGAGAGGGTGGTTTTAGCTACAGTATAAGCCCTGGAGAATGGGAAGCAGTCTAGGGGAAGCATCAAATAGCATCCACTACTCTGTGGTGGAACAAGTGGCTATGTTACAACAAAATCATTCAATAGGACATTTCTAGGGTTAGTATTTTAATTAAAATAAAGAATACTTGCTTCTATCTTACATTCTACAACTGTCTCTTCAAATTTCTCAGACATACATAATGTAAAATCAAAGAGAAAATAGGGTCACAAAACCTAGCAGACTTGAAATATAACTCAGAACCTTTGTGAGAAATATGGCAAATAAAACCAGAATTAATGATTCCATAAACATTTATTTGGAGGCAATATTAACAGGTCCATAAAGTATTTATTTCAATAAAGAATAAATAACACCTATTATTAATGTAATGGTAAAAAATGGTAAAAATGGTAAAAAAAATGTTGCTTACCGCACCTTTGTAATACCCTAGTTTAATACATTATTAAACAGCATCCCAGAATGGATAAACACTGAACAGAAACTCCAGATGTAGAGATATTGCTGTGGTTTTATCAGCAGCAACATGGTTAATGCTAGCCCAGTCCTGATCCCAGCGTAGACAGGGCCTTTGGTTTGCTCTGTTTGGTTTTTGGATGAATAATAACACTTATGCGAACTTCACGCTGGGCTTGGTGGTTTGATCAAATCACTTTCCAGTGGGCACAAAATCTGCCTCTAATGTTTGCACCTTAGCTTTCATTTTAAAGTAAATCACTGAGATGAGACCCTGACAATTTAGCCTTGCATGCCACTTTCTCCAGCCAAACAGTTGTACGTATTGTCCCCTGCAGGGTCTTCCACCGAGAGAAAAACAGGTCTTCTCCCAACCATGCCAACAAATCATCCAGGAGCCTGCTCTGCACGTCCTCACTGGTTTCCCCCAAGCAGTATCTCTTCAGCCCAAATGCAGCTGTGGAGGGAATAGTGCTTACTGGCACCATACGTTAGGAACTTTTAAGGTGTGCTAGCCCACTTCTGACAGCAGAGAAACTCCCAAGGAGACACAGGGCTTTCTTTATTGCCCTTCCTCTTTTCTACCCAGTCAAGTTACTCTGGGTGAGAAATTCAGCCACACCCAGCAGGTTTCTCAAGAAAGATGAGAAATATAGCAAAGACCAGCACTGGCTGAAAATTAAGTAAAAGCCTTTTCTACTCACTTAAATTGAAGGTGATCTTCACTGGAGCCCAGGTTATATTGGTTTATGAAAAGAAATTGCTGATGCAATTCTGGAGGATCAGGCAGATCCATGAAGGGTTCTTACCCTGTCTCCAATACCCATGGCCCCCAGATGCTTACCACATCAGCATCCTTTCACTTGGGCAGTAGTACTTCAGCCTGATTGATATTTGCCTCCCCAGTGTGAAGATTTCTGTTATACACGATTGTGTCTCCCTCTAGTGACTAAATATATTTTTGAAAGCCATTTTGAAAGCCCCAACATAATTTTTAGAGTCTGTAAAGTATGTATCTACCTATGATGTGTAGATTCAATGCTCTTATCTGTCATTCCTAATTATGCACCAAGGTATGAATTGGATTTTGCTTAAAACTGTCCAAATTTTAATAGAGTTATAGTACTAAGGAAGCATCCTTAACTCTGTATTTAAACAAAGAAGATAGTATCTGACCAGTAGGACGGATAAATATTGATTAAGCATTCATGCCATTTATTTTGTACTGGCAGCTAATCTTTGTCCGAATATTTAAATTCAGACAGTGATATTTAACAGCACCTCTACTAAATTTATCACTTGTGCTTATCACAGATATGAGGATCACTCTTTCTTATTTGGCAAGCTAGAAGACATCTACTCATCCTCACCAACAAAACAGTAGCCTGAATTTGGTTTAAAAGTCACAGATAGATAAAGGAAAATCATGACCAAAGGTTCGTCAACTGAAGATAAGAGTGGACATGAGATGACTGAAAGCTTGAAGCTTCACAAAAGGACTGACATTCTGGTTTGTTCTCAGCTTATCCCACAAGCAATAATACACTTTGCACTGATAATAATCCTTTAGGTCTTTTACAGAAAAGAGGAAAAGACAATGTGATTTAAAATCTACAGAAACGGATAAAGTTTGTAAGTAGGACTAATGTCCAAGGCTAGAAGTCAAGTTTGTGAGGATTCTTGAATTATTCTTACCTAATTTCAAAAAAGTGTCATACTTGTATTTTATTTGGCCTGAGATATTTTTGGTTTTTAATACCAATAAAAATCATAATAGGACTGCAAAAGGTAGAAGAGAAGAGCCCTTAAAATTTTCATTAAAACTCACTGTGTCCCTACTCTGGTTTCAAGTTTTGTTTTTCCTTCTTGGTCAGCTGCAGTTCAGCTTCTTAGCTCTATTTTGGTCCTGTTACAAAGTAAATATATAAACTTAAGTACATGACCCTCTTCTCAGGATGTTTGTAGCTTCCTTTATTATAGAATCATAGAATATTATTTTATGAATCATAGAATATGATTTCTTTATCATAGAACCTTAGAATATGCTGAGGGATATTCGAAGGGACCCATCAGGTCATCGAGTCCACCTCTTGGCTGTAGTGGAAATATGTGAAGCAGTAGATGTTTGGGGGTTTTAGCTCTGAAGGAAATGATTTTTTAATAATATTTCCTTTTCAATCATCTACATTCACTAATTTAATTTTGCAGCTCCAAGTCATTGGCTAGAGCAATAGTATGTCCATACTAGAAAAAAAAACAGGGAAAGATAAAGAAATACCACCTGTTTATAAACTGCACAAATACTACAGGAAATCAACCCTGCTGCCAAAATCCAGCAAGTGTTGAGGTGCTCGGTCAGTAAAGTACACCTCAGCTCTGTCTGTTACTCTTCTTCTACCTGCCCATAGGTGGCACCAGTCCTGTTTGTAACACCTCAGACTGTGTCTACCAATATCCCTGCAGACCTCGACTGTAGTTTGCGCCCTGGTTTCTTCCTTGCTGTCGGTGGATGTATTAATCACCAATGTTAAATACATGCAGAAGCAACTTCAGACAAGCTAAGCATGAAACACTGTTCTATCTGCCACATCACACAAAACTACCTGACCATACAGCCATATCCTCAAATGATAAGGCCAAAAGAGTAGCAAGTAACAGTCTGAATCATACCTCTCAGGAAAAGTGCCTTTAAAAATGTTAAGGTGTAGATAACATTGTTCTTCTGTCCCCGCCTCTACCAAAGAGAAGCAGCAAACTCAGGGTCCCGAGGAAACCCATTTCAGCAAAGTACACTCAAAATCTGACAAAGTGCAGCATTGACTATAATTTGTGCCAAAGACCTTTGTAGGTGTTAAGCACTATGCCACAGATGTTTATTTCCCATCCCACAAGTTTCAGAACTTTGGTAAAAAGCCAAAATCATGCTGTTCAAGAAGAAAAATTAGTAGAAATCCGTAAGATAAATTGTTAAAATATTTCATGTAAATAACATTATCTCTTTTTTTGCTATTGTTCTTAAATGTTCACACTTTAAATATAAATTAACTAAATAATGTGATATAATAATTGTCTTGAATTATAAAATAGTAAAATATTTGTCTCAAAACTATCAAAAGGGAACATTTCAAGAAGACATTTTTTCCCCCAGAATTAGAGGGAGTTAGAATAGTAAGAACTGATCTTTCTTACAAACAGGTTCTATTGTTTTTTTCAATGTTCCTACATTTTCCAGAAGAGAAAGCAAATAATTAAAATTGTATCACTTATTTTTTGTCCTACTACCCATTTCTCACAATCTGCCTATTTTTGCCTTCATTTTCTATTTATTTCTTTAAAATTTTATTTTAATTCTGGGATCCAAAATGTTGGAGAACAGACGTATAATTAGATACCTCCTTCCATCCCTCTCCTCTCCAAACAGTGGTGTTTGCCTAGGCCTTACTACATCCAGAGAGAATTACAAGGAAGAATTTACTTCAGACACATGCAAAACTGCTGCAAACAGCCCAGGAACTACCTCAACTTGCTTTGTCCACCTCTAAGCCCAGCACTTGAGAAAAAGCAGAGAAGAGCTGGATCAGCTCTATTATATCTATCAAGGGAAGGACTCATTTACCTAACTTTAGACACCTAAAATGAAGATGTGCGCTTGAAAGCACCCATATAGGGAGGCTCAATGCTCAGTGGAGAGTGATGATCCATCTCAGTCTGAAGTAGTTTCTGTGAGTTAAACTGTCCTCCAGAAATGTGAGTACCTAGTGAAGCAGCCCACAGAACTAGTTTATACTCAGCATGTCACATTTATCTCAGTGTAAAGACCCTGCATATGTACCCTGAATGAAGAAGCTGCTTTTGGGATACAGTGCACACAAAGGTAGCTGTTTTTCTCTTTCACCTGTATCCTCACCAGCCAGTTGCGATCTCCATGGTTAGGGTTTTAAACCTTGGTCCATCTTCATGTCATTGTTTGGGTGGTTTGTTGCATCCTGATGCCCTGCCCTTTACCCTTCTCCTTAGCCACCAAGCAAAGATAAATATGTACTGCAATTTCCAGGCTTTTCTTTATAGGCCAAGAAATAGTCTAAATATACAACACTGTATATACTATACCATAACACGTTCACAAATTATAAAGAATTTTCATTCACAAAGAATTATAAATTATTCCTTTTGCAATATTACTGTAATTCACTTTTCAGTTAGTTTATTTAAATTATTAGTTATTGCTCAACTTTTATCATTTAAAAAGAGATGCTTTAACACATTTCAGTTCTGTTAAACTACCTTTTACACATTAATTAGTGTGAATTTTATTGCTGTATTTTCCCAGCTTATTAATAAAGTGGTACTTTACAAACAAAACTGCAGGATGGATTTATTATTTGCAGTCCTTGTCTAAGCCTTCACACCTACTTAATATGGGTAAAGTGTTTAGGTTTCCAATGTAGTCCAGCCATATGACTCAAATCAAACTTGTAATTGCCTCTTTGGGATTTAAAACTATTAGAGTTATGCTTTTATATTCTCTCTTGTTTTGCTTGAATCACTTTCTCATGTCTATGAAGTACAGCTGACACAATAAAAGTTTGATCAATGCATAACCAATATACATTCCGTATATTTCTTCCAGATATGTAATACTAAGTTGAAAATTATTAATCTATGAAAATGGTCTTTTTCAGCTACCTATTCTTGGAATTAAAATCAGTTTCAGTCTTGAGGTATATGGTTTGGCCTGGGACTTTCCAGTCTGAGCTTTTCAACAGTTTCTTGTAATTTGCTCTATTAAAATGAATGCTATCCTGATGTAAAGTTTCAATTGCCAGGGCAGATTTTTTTTTTTTTTAATACTGTGATACTTGAATAAAATTATCCTGGTAATACAAGAATTAGCATTAGAAAAAACCTATACAAGCAATCTTTATTTCCTTACCAATTTAGTCTCCTTTCATGTATCATTGTCATGCATGCTATTGGATCATGTTCTCAAATACTTTAGGCCTCAGAGTCATGCTTTGGGCATACATGAAATCACCAAAGGCCTGCAAAGAAATTTAAAAATTAAACATTCAATGACAAAAAATTAAATTAATTTAATTTATTGAATTCAATAAATAAAAATTAAACATTTGGCAACATGAACTGGTCTTCAAGTTCTGGGATGCATTAACCTGATAGATAATTAATTTTTGTTCCCTCAGATTGATTTAGTATTCTTCTCCAGCTAAAGCCTGACTCTTCTGGAATTGGTGGTTTTCTTAAATACAAACCAAGAATTCAGACTCTGGCCTTCAGATAACATTCATGACACACTACCTTTTAGAATCAAAAGTAAAAGAAAATAAAAAACAGAGAACGTGTCAGTACATACTTTTTGGTGCAAGATTTTCTAAATAATGTTGTATAAAAATATTGTAGGTATATACCAATATGAATCTGTGGAGCCAGCTTAAACATTGTGATGTCAGATGTCATATATTTCAAGAATTTTCACAATATTTCATGTTTTTCTCTGAAAGTTACATTTCAGGGTTTAAATTTTTATATTAGCCTCAGAAGCAAGACCCCAGATAAAATGGGTAATAGTTGTGAATACGTTTTGAAGCCAACATTAGTAATTCAGATCCTGGATTCCTATATTCTGTTCATGTTATATGTGGTACATCGCATAGCCCTGTGTTGTTCCAGAACATGATTGACTTTGTCAGGCATGAAAGCTGTCCATACACCATAGCAGAAAACCTCTCACAGCCACACTAATATACTAAGGAATGAGCCCACCTTCATAGGAGTGAGTGGACTTCTTATACTGCCTACCCAGTAGGCTTGCTCCAACTTCATGTACAAGACAAAGTTTTTTTGTGGAAGTATGCATAAAGATGGAATCTCTAGTACTTTAAGATGTCTCTCCTACACAATCTTTATATATGTATTGTAAATAAGTTTATTGGACCAGAACATCAAAACAAATGTGGTCTGACTGAAAGCTACTGCTATAGTAAATTTGCCTTGTCTCAGTAGAGTGGAGGCTGTCATACTATCCAGAACCAGACAATTCTCAAATTTCTTCTTTCTGTCTTTAACTTAATTACGACATTCTGAATTCTGGAGCTTACATGCATATTTATAAATCCAAGACTCACATCCTGTTAATGCCTTTAAATAAATAGTTAATATCTACAGAAATGTCAAGCCTTACTCACTGTATCTTTAGCAACATGTCTTAGTTTGAAAGACACATGTCTTCTAGGGAAGGCAGGAGCTTCCCTTGGAATGGAAAACGTGAACTCCCTCCCTCCAAATTTTTAGGATTTTGAAATTAGGGTACTCTCAGTCAAAGATACGAGAATAGGAATGACAGTTCTTTACTAGTATGTATGACAAAGCAAACAACCAATAACTATTACAGCATTAACAACAAACAGAACCACGAAACCAGCGTTCTTGGCTGTGGCACTTTCCCCTTTGGTGTCATTACAGTCACAGCCGGCAGGGGCGCTGTTGGCTCCCGGTGGGCAGGGCAGGTGCGATGATTCCCCGGCGGCTGCAGGGGGCGCTGTGGCGTAAGGGTGAGTAGCACAGGGTAATGGCAGCTTGCCCTGGACGGGAAGGGATGGAAGAGGGGCTTTGCTTTGCAAACCCCTGGGGCAGTCCATCTCGGTGCCGCAGCAGGACTCGTAGGAGCGCCAAGCTGGAGCAGTAGGAATGAGCAAAAATCCCGGAGTGGTGGATGAGATGTATCAGAAGCTCTGTGGCAGTAGCTGGAACTGCGGGATGTCCCAGTAGGGCAGGGGGTGCAGGGCTACGGAGTAGAGAAACCCAGAGCAGTGCTGAAGAAGTGGCAGGAGTGGGGCAGCCTCGGCTCCCAGCAGGGCAGGGAGAGGTGAGCTCAGGATTCCGGGCACCTGAGCCGATGGTGATAGGTCCCTCTTTTAGTGAGGTAGGTGTTAATAAGGTCCCAATTTGGTGGCTGGTCTAGCAAGCAGAGTCTCACCCCACAGCAGAAGGAGCAGCTTCGGGTTCGGTTATGGTGGTGGAAGCGAATTCCTTTCCCCAAGCAGCAGCTCTGACCGTCCTCCTCCTCCAAAGTCCAGAGAGAGAGAGGTAGCAGCTGCCCCAGCTCTGTCCTTTACCTGCCCATTTCTCCCCTCAGAGAGAAACTCCCAGAGAAGAAGAGTGCGACCAGACCGACCAGACCGTCTCCTCTTCAGAGCTTGATCACTTCTTTTGCTTCTTAAATGCTCAGTCATTAGTGCTTCCTAGCAACTTATGGGAAGAAATTCTGTAAGTAAAAAGGAGCAAAAGGAAAGAAACCTACACCCTCCCCTTCCCGCAAGATAACACAATGAAGATATTTTGCATATTCAAGCATAGTCATATAGCTGGTTAATACTCTCTAGAATGATTTTCCATCTATCTTGTACATTGTCATCAAAAATAGGTGTAGCAAGAACATATTCCCAAGTGCAATATGTCCCATCTTTTTTTCTAGAACAGAGGATATACACAAGGTAAGAACAATGATCATTCAAGGGAAGACGCCATTAACCAAAGCCACTGAACTGGGAGAAAGTCCTTGGAATGTTCTGTGACATTCACTTTCAATGTATGTATTAAACAGTGAACTTTATATTTGCTAGTCAGATATGTCTAACAATTCTTCCACACTGTGGAACTCTTCTTCTTGATTGTTTCTTTAATTAAGGCTCTTAATGTGTTCATATAAATCTGGAAGACCTGACTCTTCTGTAACTGGTAGTAATCTTCCTGAAATACCTCAGTGATTGAAAAAAATGGCATTATTTGGCAGATCTCAAGGAGTTTTTCAAAAACACCTATTTTTTAAACTTTTACTGCTAATTGCAAGACATCATGCTCAGATGGCTTTGGGTATAGTTTCTTCTGTTCTCAACTGATTGCTCAGATCTGGCAACTTCAAACAGTAAATACCCTGGATTGCTTATCCTTTTCTAGTACTTTGGCCAAAACAGTCCTCAGTCAATTTTGAAAATATATGAGGGTCTTCTTGGAACATTCACTATTTAGAGAGAAAAAAACCCCACCGTGACTTATAGTAAAGCCTCAGCATTCTTGAAAATCAATGGACATTCGGCTCCTATATTCCTGCCAGTCCTGAGAGTCTTAAGAAAACATCCAGGTCTGATGATTGGCAGACACTTCAGCAGTCACATTCCCAATGTCAGACACTTTCACTGCTGGGACTGAAACATCTTCACAGTAGGTGGCTGCAGTGAGCCAATCAGTGTCCATTCACCTACCTGACTAGTAGCCTTTGCACCCTTTGTTATGCAAAGGATTGGAAGTTCACAGCCTCTTGTCTCTCTGGGCTCTCACCCAGAGCTCAGTATGCATCTTGAACTGCAGTATACAAACTGAGCTACCTGCACCAGGTGTATTGCTGAACAGAAAGTTGGACTTTGGATGTTGAAAGTGCAGATCCATGCCATGAATTCTTCTCTATCAGATCTGCCTCAAGAAGAGGTTTTTTGCACCCTCCCAATAACTGCCCATTCCCACTGCTTCCCTGTCAAAGGCTAAAATCTCTCCATTGTGACAATACTTGTGTGTTTATATTCAAGACTACTTTTTAAAATTTCCTTAAAAAAATATTTTACATAAATTAAAGGATAGTTCTACTACAGTAAAGAGCTGGAGCCAGGACAGAAAGGAAATTTCCTAAAATGATTTTTCCATCAAATACTTTATAAAGCTGTAATATATGTTAGAAATAATTCATGGTATAAAAGAATGTATTTTATAAAGATTGTGAAATCCAAACGAGTCTCTGACCACCAGCAGCCTGAGAGGCGGATGTCTATTCATACTCCAAAATTCCTGGAGTCAGCCAGATAACAATCAGCATTTAGCCCAAGAATTGACGCATCCAGCGCGATGATCACTGGTATCCCGAGCCATCGGAAGATGCCTAAGAGCGATCATCGCCCTGCGGATAACATCATTCAAGATAGCCAAAGTCGCCAGAAAGATACATGTGAATACGCAACTTCCCGGGATTCGATCAACGCTGTCTATCAACCAGAAGACAGTCATTGTCCAGATCTTCACAGTGAAAGAACCAACTATGAATGGGAAGAGTTACAAAAGAAAGTGGGACTCCTTCGCCTCGGGCACAATAAACTGTATAAAACATCCCTGCTAGAAGTGACTCTTGTGAACGGGGGAGGGTCTGATGCGATAGAGGTTGGATCCAGGTTCACCCAGTGCCGATCCCAGGCTCGACGCTGTCTCTTTGGCTGTGGTGGTTTTGAGAACCATATTTTGGTTGCAGAAAAATATAAATAAATCTTTTCGGATTTTTTATAATTTGGCTTTTGATTGATCATTTATAACAAAGCCTTGTAGTGTTCAATAACCAGAAATGTGGGGTTCTGTTGCCCTCAGACCTCTCTTACCACCATCACATCCCAGCATGGGAGGATGAGAGCTATAGAATGAAAGGCTTTTGTCACTCTGACATATCTCATCCTCTCTATGAAAATATGTTTATCCCATCTAGCTCTTGCTATCAGTCTGAGACTTGGTTTGTCAAAGTTTAGGTCAGTTCAAACATTTGCAAAAAAGTTCCCTAGTTTTGATGGTGAAAAACTTCAGCAACAGAACTTCAGGCACAACTGCAAGTTGGACGGTGTGTCTGCAAAGCTTGTAACAAAACATTCATGTAGGATAGCTGCACTACATTTCAAATTGTGCTGTTTCAAAGTAAATTACTTTCCTTTTGCAGCACAATAATTAGGGTTATTATTTATATAACACTGTCAATATTTGCAAGTACTACAGGGGTACACACAGAAGACAGACTTATGGAAGGATTGTTAATTTATTTTACCAGTGGCCTATAATGGTTCTTTGGCTTTCCTCTCTTTGAAGAAAAAGGCATGAGGGAAAGATGTACTATATGTCTTTCTATCATTCTTGAAATTAGATATTTGTATAAAGACCTACACCATCATTTGTAATGCTCTACTCTCCAAAACTGCTGCTTTAATCAAGTGTAATATAGGAAACAAAGTGTACAAAGCTGAAAGGAAGATAACACATTCAGCCATGCTTGGCCTAGTATGTCTTGACTCTCACAAGAAGGCCAGAGTGGCAGGTTGTGGAGGCTGAAAGTCAAATACTTAGCCATCATAAATGCTATATGGTGGTTCATGCTCAATATACCTTCCCACCTAAACCACTGCAAAGATTTTCTCATTCACAGCCATCATCAAAAAAGTAGAGGGCAGCTGAACCTCCATTCTAGTACTTATCTAAACATCTGTGCTGAAGCAGCCACCAGAGAAGATCTTTAAAGTCAATGGTGTGAGGAATAACTACTCACTTTTCATAGTTTAGGAAGGTTTATTAAACCTTATCAAAAATACAACAGAAGACTAGAGAAAAATATTACGGCACTGGGAGCAAAAGATTTTCCCTGCCATGTGCTCTCTCCCCCACCACAATGGACGTTTTTGCCTTTTAACCCTTTAACCCCTCCCAAAGTTCTGTCCATCAACCCCTTCTTCACTGTCCAGTGGTGGAGATCTCTTCCTCAAATCCTGACTGGAGGTCAGGTGTCGCCATACTGACAAGCTGACCCTCCCAGATGTCCCAAACCCAGACGTCACTTGATAACCACGCAAGGGGGTAAAACATAACTATAAATCTATAAAACTTTTCTTAACCTATATACATGTTATTTTTCTGTTAATTGTTAGAGTCAATCATCGCATTACTCATCTATCACAATGGTAAATTTAATTATCTTGTTTTTTGGCCAGATCTTCGACTAACTAGAAACTCAGCCCCCACAGGATGACAAAAGACCACTAGAAAACCTCTTGTCAACTCACATGGCTGTATGATTTGGATGAAGTTGTAAAAACTTGTGTTAGGGAGCTTCTTCTGCCACCACCAGTATTTCTGGACCCCTCAAGGTTTTTCCCCTGCACGTGGTATACATACATAAGACATATGACTCTGGCATGCTCAGCCATGGCAGGCATGTTTGTTGCAGTGTGTTTTGTTAAGTTATTAGGTTGGTTTGTTCCATTCCCCTTCTGTCTGAAAATGGTTCTGCCCCAGTTCTCCCTTCCCGCCTTTGGAGCTGTCTGTCTTCCTGGCTCCACCTCAGCCAACAATGTATCCCCTAAACTCCGCCCTGGTTTCCCTGGAAACCCCTGTATCTTTGCTTCTGATCCCTCCCCGGTACCCCGCCAATCACTCTCACTCCCCACCCTTACTGCTAGAATGTTCCAGCAGGGGAGTTCGATGGTTGGCTGAGGAACTGGGGCTCCTCCCCAGAATGTTTCCCGTTGGAGTTACCCACATGTCAATCCCTTGGACCCCACTCCCCACTACACCCCCATTGGCCCAATGCCTGGCACCTCCCTTGTTCTCCCTACCCCTTAAAACTTGCTGTCATCCTCTCCCCCGTCTTCTCCTGTCGGTCCCTCCCGGATTCATTAAAGCTTGGATTAAGCCACAGTTGGAGTCCGCCTTCTTCTTTCTGCTGGTTGCAGCCTTTACTAGACTCCGTCCTGCACAAGGTGTGCCTACAGCCACAAGCTGGGCACTGCCTTAGGCGCTATCCCGAAGCCAGCTATCGGGAAAAGTGCCCCCTCGTGCTGCTAGCAGTGCTGGAGCTAGCCAGACGCTGACAATTGAGTTGCACTGCTGCACATGTTCATGACTCAGAGGGAAAGCATCAATTTCAGCCTCAACTCCTTGAAATGACAACTCCTTCCCTCCATTTTGTCATGATCTTTCCTTCCTTCAGAGACTTTGTATACCATGCCCCATCAGTAGATGATGGATGAGAAGGAAAACCAAAATGTTCTACTGCATATGCATGAGAACAAGACCTAATTAATTGAGAATGAGAGGTGGAAATTGGTTGTGCAAGACCTAGATGAAACACTAGAGCCTTGATTTCTCTGCTCTTCTCTATGAGCTGTCTTCACATTCAAATACCTTCTGGTGCTGTGGTTGAAAGAAAATTTCTTGAGACTAGAAGAAAACTTTACCTTTGCTGGAAGTCTCCTGTTAAGTCTGCTGTTGCTGCGAAACTCTGCAGCCTTTCCTCAGGGCTGAACTCTGTAGTCTTCATCTTTAATTAGCTTTCCCTTGACCCTTCCTGTATCAGGCTTGCCTTGTCATCACTCAACATCAGAGAGTGTTTCTTCCATGTCAGAGAACACAAGCTGCTGCCTTACTTTTCTAGGTCCAACTCACATGCTCAAAAGTTTCCCACAACAACAGCCCTGCCATGTGGAGCACATCTAGGAATTTGTGTGTTATCATGTATCTCTCAGTGGAGAAATATTTAATTGGGAAGATATGCCTCCAAATCATATAGTACAATATGAAGGTGTTTGCTGGGAGTACTTTTTCAGGCTCTGGCCACAGATTCTTTTGACTTAACCTGCTATACTTTGTACAATTCACTTTATTTTCTCCAAAGCAAAAGAAACTCACTCTTGTACAGACCTTCTTCGCATTATTCCATCTTTCCAATGACTGATTACATCATCACTTTCTATTTATTTCCTGGTAAGAACTACTGCAACAATTTTTAAATTCTTCCTCCCCCTTTGGAACATGCTGCCCAACACAAATGAAGTCAAGAAAAATCTCCTAAAGGAATTGTTCTTCCCAGCTTCTATTGTGCTTTTCAAGAAGCACCCTCACAGTTTAAAAGTGAAGTAAAGAAGTCTGGGCCATGTGGATACTAGGGGTTTGTCATGAATGTACCCTAGGGGCCTGTGATCTGCTTCAGTGGTAATAGCACAGCTACATGTGGTGACTAAACTCCTGACACTCAGGGAAAACAAGAATAATAATTTTTTTGCATCTGAATATAATTTTGCTGTGTTAATATATATACTTTGAATCCTTTCACCGTGTGCTTCTTCTTGCACAAGAGCTCCTTTCAAGTAGGATTAATTGTTCCTTGTGGTGGGAATTCCCTTTTTTGCATGAAGTATTTTGTTTCTTTCCCAACAGCATCCTTCATGTTTCAGATTGCTGCCTCATCCCAGCTGTTTATGGACACCCTTTGACTTCTGCTGTTCTTGGTACCCATTACTAATTTGTAGGTAGTCACCCAGCCCATGGCTTTCCATTTCCTAGGGGAAATTGTTTTACAGCATTGACTTCATCTGTGGTTCCTGAAGTTCTCAATTTGCTATGCAGTAATTTACATTCTGCTGTAATCCCAGTTTTAGTTTATTCTTCCTGAATTTTGACTGAGCAGTGGTATTCCCTCTTGTCTCGGTCACATACATTTACACTGTCATGTATGTTTTCACCTCCTGTCAACAGTCTTGCATCAGGCACCCTTTTCCCAGGAAATCTTGTGCACTGATAACAGGCCAGCAGGTGTTTCCTACCAAATGTTGTGGCTGCTCATCTCTTCTTCCAGTCCCACTTACCTTTCCCAGGATGGGCAGTTTATATTCAGAATATGCTGCAGGGTCCTGATATTATAGCCTATTGCAAAGGGAGCCTATTCTTTTCAGGGATCAGTAAGTGTCCAGACTGTCTTTTTTTTTCCTTTTTGTACCCACCTTAGAGGTTTGACTACTTTAAATCACACCCTTTTCTTAGACACTGAGATTCCTTTGCATCTGACTCATGAAAGTAGCTGCTGAAATACCTAGTTGTCAGTACCAGAAACTTGGGAGGTGACTTATTTTTGCAGTTTCCAGTTTTGCCCATGTTTCTGGACACAAAATTTCCTAGCTGCTAGAAAAATATCATTTTACTTGCCTCTGATAGAGAATGGATTCCACATGTATAAAGTTTTTTTATGAAGTGACACCATTTTTCTGTGTTAGGACTTATTTGACAGCATGTCAACCACATAGAGAGATTCTGACCTTTCTCTTTGCGTAGTTCTCCAACAACTGGGTTTGCAGAACTCCATAATTCATTAGTGGAATCCAAATGGAAGCTGTCTTTTGTCCTTCTTGTGTCTCATGAGTATAAAATACTTTTTCCCCTGCTATTTATTCAAAACTGAATATCACAGGTTCTCCTTTGGCCCTATGTAGCTAATTAGACATAGAAAGCTAGCTACATTGTTATCCTTCTCTTTGCCATGTACTGTAGCCAAGAAGAGTGCTGTGTCACTGCTGCTGCTAGAGTCTCTTTGGGGGTGCTCTCCAACTGCAGGCACCAACTGCACTGTACACCCTGTGCTTTTCTGTTTGCTTATGCGTCATGCTTCTGCAAAATGATTTACTTTGTTTTTGGACTCAAACAGCCTTGCCAAAATGCAACTCTTTTGGTAAAGAGTTGCTTTTTGCTTTACTCTTTTAGTAAACATGTAATGAAACATTTGGACCTCATGAAAACAGAATGTTTTGCTATTTTACAGGGAAGTTTAGGAAGAGGGTAAACAATTTCTCAGCTGTTGAGTCAGCATTTGGACAGTGAGGGAAGTAAGGGTGAAAAGGGTCTCCCTAAATGGCCAGAGCATTATTTTCTTTCGTCACAGTTTTGATGGTCAGAATTGGAAATAGTGTCAGAATGCAAAGCTGCAAATAAAGACAAATGATGCTTCAATCTAGATTCAAAAGCAAATTTGCAGCTGCCTGTGAATTAAAACTAAGACCAGCTGAGTAGAGCCCGCATCTGCCTGCACTTCTGGCTGATGGGGTACCAAGCAATTCTTACCTGCCAGGAGGATAGCTGTGTGCACATGATGCTGAGTCCCTTAATATGCCATCCCAACAGGCAAGTCCTACATGATGGTGAGCACCTACATAACACAGTGCTATAGTCCCAGACCAGGGCTACCTCATATGCATCCATGTCCAAAGGACTCTCCACCTGGGCTAGATTTTTAAAGACGGCCAAACAGTGCAGATAGAGAACTCTGTGGGAATGGGGTATGAAACATGATTTGCCTCTATTGGTCCTGAATGTGCTTGAAAATCTGTTTACGTTTCAAATA
Organism: Molothrus aeneus; assembly: GCF_037042795.1. Classification (NCBI taxonomy): domain Eukaryota; kingdom Metazoa; phylum Chordata; class Aves; order Passeriformes; family Icteridae; genus Molothrus; species Molothrus aeneus. The sequence continues at coordinate 57,883,124 of NC_089646.1, forward strand.
TAATAATGAATTTGGTGGAAGTAAGTTTGATTATTTGATCCTACAAATGGTTTGATTATTGCCTGAGGTGACATTCCTATGGGACAAATTTTATTTATGCTTATATTTTCTGCTAATTGTTTATGATGTAATTGACTATGATAGAATTTTAAAAATATATTCTTATTAAAGAATGACTGAAAAACATATCTTCATCTGTAGTGGTAAGAAGATTCTTTTAAATAGCATTCTTTACCCATATTAGTTCTTTCTTCATCAAATATTTCTTCACAAATTCCTTCTTACTAGTATTGGATTTCATAATTGAAAATAATAATATTTTAGAAATAGTATTTTAGAAAATAATATTTTCTCACTTGGTAATTGTTTTCAAATACTGATGGTATATATCAGAATTTTTGTAGTAAACAGAGAATTAAAATTTACTGATTGGTAGGGAAAAAAGAATAATTTTTCTTGCAATCCCACAAAGACATCATAATAACAAATTATCATACATTGGTGCAGGTATACAAAGGAAAAACTGGGCTTTCCTCATTTCATAGGGATGATCACATTTTGAATTATGTTATACACCTCTAATAGGATAGGGGCATCTTGAGAGGTAATCAACATCTGCAAATCTCAAAAAAAAAATTGGATTCAAGTTTATAATATATTCCTGTAGACTTGAGCCCAGTTTGCACTCAGATTTTACAAACTAATGATGGTATATCAGAAGGTACAGCATTTGTATTTGTAAAGTGTACATTAGCTTAAGCTTGTTCCTGGAACAATATAGAATTATACGTTATTGAAAGTATAACTGCAGTTGTACCGTAGTTCTAATAGTTGCAGTTAAAATTTTAAGCGTAGTATAAAAAATTAAAAAGAAGACGGAAAGTGACCTGTTATAGTACTGCAGAGGAGCTAGAGAGAAATTGGACTGCACTGTGCTGTAAGTGCGTGCTGATGGCAAGTGATCAACAACAGTATGCATTTCAATCTTCGCAACACTTGCACCAGTGTCAAAGTGGCACCAAATGGCTGAAATCTGATTAAAGCTTTTGAACAAGGACCCAGTGAACTTATAGAGGACTGTTTTAAGGCCAGCCAATTCCACTCTCAGTAATCTTGAAGGGGAGACAATCAGTCTCAGTAGGGGAGAACTGAAGATTTCCTCCAGATGTAGTGGAGAGAGCAAAGTAAAGTCCCCCAAAAAGGTACTAGGACTCCTCCATTGAACCCCATGAAAACTAGCTCTGCTATGACACTCTGAGAAGAGCACTGGTAATTAGCCTACAGATATTTTGGCATCTGGGTATCTCACCTGAGAGACATACACATCATCTCTAATGTCCTCTCAAATGTCACTAAAACCTGGGACAATAGCTGTCCAGTCATACCAAGTTCAGGTATGCAGAGCGGAAGGACTGGTAAGATGTATACCAAGAGGCTTATTTACAACTGTGTCCAAGGAGGAAAAGACAGCAGCACAGCAACCTAGAAAGCTAATCACTTATCCTGGACTTTTCTGGGCACCAGTGACTTTGGCTTTTCAGCATTAGGAATTGATTATACAATGTAACTAGTAAGATGGGAAATAGCCCTGTCCCATCAATCACACAGAAAGAAGGCTTCTTACAGGTTCCCTTCAGCACCAAAATCAGGAGATCTGCAGCAAGTGTCCTGCCTCAAGATCTGACTGTACAGAACCATCAATGAGTTTCATGGTTGCAGTGACTCAATGCTGGAAGTAAATGAATGGGAAAAACCAGGCAGAAAAAGTGATTAAGAATGAAAAGCAAGGAAAGAGTATTAAAACCTCCAGCAGTCTTGGTATCTTAGACCACATATTTGCACTCCGTTCTTCTAACAAAAGACAATTATGAGCTTGCGCGTGTGCGCACACACACTCTTGCTTATTCTATGCTTTTTCGCCTCATCTGGCAGCCACTTTCCGGTCCAGCAGACACTAACATCTAATGAGACAAACTTCCCATTTTCAGACTAATCAGTCGGCTGCACTAATTGCAAATGCAAATATGCAAATTTATATTAATTAATTACTCTGCTAATTAGTTCTGCAGTCTTTTTGGGGTAATAAATCATTGTGCAGTGGAAAGGAAACACGTCCTGTCCCATTTCACTCCACATAAAAATTTAATGTACTAATTGAAGGAAATATATTAAAAAAACCCAGATTCTGACTACTGATAGGTTCCCTTCAGAAAGGTACGATTGAAAGAAGTCTTGCACATCCCCAGCAAATGCCATCACTAAGGTGCCTGTTAGCAATTTAATTATCACATTATGGGCTCCAGGAAAAGCCAGTTTGCTGTGCTGCAGGCTGTGACTCTGAGCTCCATAATTGACACATTTTGCAGCAAATGCTGTTTATACATCCATGAAAGATAATCTGGAGGAAAACACTCACTTTGCTCTACCTGAATATTCTGTTAAGGCTTGCACTTAAATCTCAGGAATCTGGGTCTGCTATATAATTCTGTTAAGTCTTGCACTTAAATTTCAGGAATCTGGGTCTACTCTTTAATTCTGCAGCTTCATCAGATCACATTTGAATGGGTTGTTCAAGGAAAATGGAGAGTAGCTGAAAAAGAAACTTCTTGCAGAGCCCTTCCCTGGTCTTGAATTTTGCTTTGTCTCTACTCCATTTCAACGGGACTTTCAATTCCCCATCTGACACCACCTCTCCCTTGCAATCCTTACCTTGCCATGACACCTTGGGAATAGGGGGGATCATTTCACTGCCCTTCCACAGATGTTTTGCCCAGCCCAGGAGATATGTAGTCTTCCTTCCCCACTCCAATATCTGCAAGGTGCAGCAAGTTCCCTACACTGATTTAATGCCCCAGCAATGGCACACAGGACATCATGCTCATAGAACCTTAGGTACCAAAGCCTGACAAGGTGTGAACGTTAGTGTGGAAGGTGGGGCTTATTGTATGTTTTACTTTTTTTAGGACAGGGGAAAAAATCCATCCTCATAGCATAACAAGCCAAACAACACCTGGCTGTAAAAGAATTCCCTCATCAAATGAAGCTACACCAGCTACCAGCAATGCTGTAGTACGCAGTTCATTAGAGGCATTCTTGGAGCCAAAGACTCTCCTAAGCGGTTTAGAAAGGCATTAAGCACACTGAACCCTTTTCTGTCACACAAGTTCAGGTTAACTGGAAATCTCCCACAGCTCCCAGGTTTTTTCATCTTCCTTACTTTTTTTCCCCCACAGTCATGTACCATTTTTTCCATTAATGTGAAACATCTACAGAACATTTTCTTGAGAGTTTGAGTGTATCTTAAGTTCACCTGCCTCATAGATGTAGGTTGCAAACCAGTCAGAGATGTTGTAAAAGTCAACAGAGGACTTATATTACCAGAAATTCACACAACTCACATATCATAATCTTTCATTATTAAAAAAAATCTAAAGTATTAGCAAATGTTTTGCTTTATGTTTTAAATTGAAACAAGAAATAAGATTTATAGGTAATTAAATGCCAAGGGCCTGTATCATTCTAGATTCAACCAGAAGTTGAGCTGTATACTTTTCTCATAGTTTGAAGCCCTAGGATAGGTTCTTTTTTATTTATTTTACTATCCAAACACTGGAATAAAATACTGTTAAACTGAAAACCTGAAGTCTTATGATTTAGGCTCTAGGAAACAAAGGAAAATTAAAAACCCCTTAAAATAGCTCAAATTGAAAGAGCAGTTTATGGAACAGCCAAAGACAGAATTTATTTTTCAAACACTTGTCATTTTTGTTTGAAATACTAATATACACTAATGGCTATACCATTCAACATTGTGCAAATTTAAAAATTTATTTAAAATCAAACCGCTGTTGCTCTTTGTAGATTTGTGGGATCCTGGAGTCAAAAGGTGTCCAAATTATTTGTTATAGAGTACAGGCCTCCCCACCTGCTGTGAGTTTTGTAGCTGCCTTTTTTTTAAGGTCTACAAAGTTTCAGAGATTAATATGTGAAGATTTTAATAGAATTCAAAAGATGCCTCTTAAATAATGAATAGATACAAGATGATAATGTTCTGATTGTCTGTAGTGTGCTTTAAAGTTTTACATTTAAATTTTAATTGTACTAGGGCATGAGATGTAACTTAAGACGTTTGATAAAACCCATCCTTTGATGGGTTTCCTTTTATTAGAAAGCTTCAACAGGACATGCATATTTTGCAAATTACAGTAGATTTTTCTTTTTCTTTTTCTTTTTCTTTTTCTTTTTCTTTTTCTTTTTCTTTTTCTTTTTCTTTTTCTTTTTCTTTTTCTTTTTCTTTTTCTTTTTCTTTTTCTTTTTCTTTTTCTTTTTCTTTTTTTTTCTTTTTCTCCTTTTTTTTCACCTTCTTTTACTTTTTTGCCTTTTTTTTCGCCTTCTTTTACTTTTTCACCGTCTTTTTTGCCTTCTCTTTCTTTTTTCTTTTTCTGATTGTGTTCAGAATACTTATACATAGTAAAAAAAAAAGTGATGCTAGTAAAGTTCCACCATAATATGTTTATGCCCTTTTACTTACTTCTGACTGATATTCATTCTCTTGTCAGGACTGTGAAATTAAGACTTTTCTTAACATATAGAACAGCAAGACCCATTTGGTATCCAAGATGAAACCCAGATGAGTGTTAAGATTGACAGTGTTTTCACCCTTGTAATTAGCGATTCACACAAATGTGGGTTTAGTTTGCACTTATGCTTGGAACATGGCACCTCTTCATACAGAGAGCATCATTCACATGTTAACATTTTCACTTTTGCTTTTTTTTGGCAAGTAAAGCAGCATACTTACTACTGAGTTCTGTTAGCTGTATATTTGCTACATACTTTTCACTATTTGTTAGTATTCTATTCAAAAATAATTTAATGTGAGCAAAGCATGAACAAGAGCAATGTGATGCTCCTCTCCTTTGCCCTGCTCTGAAGGAGGACCTTACCTGCCTAATGTCACTCTGCTGCTTCTAAGTGAATGATTTCCATGAGGACAGTGCTGGGGCACTGTTTTCAAATATATTTTTCTTAAAGTGTAAAGATCCACCTCCCTCCCTTGCTGAGGGAAGGATGGGTGGCCTCAGTACAACAGAATATGTACCACGCCGCTGAGTTTATTTGCAGTCTCTTTCTTGGTTGCGTACTGACTCAGTAATGTCTGGAAGAAGGGCACAGGACTAGGAAGCCTTATGGCAATACAGCAACGGTTGCCAGAAATTCATCAGGGATTTTGATGGGTTTTGAACAAGTCTGTTCATTCTAAATTGAGGATTAAAAGACTCAGTGATAGAAGAGAAGGCACAAGGATGGCTAAAACATCTCTGTTTTGCTAAAGCTGAGATGTGACTGATTTGCTCATACACACTAGGGGTTTAAACAGGAAAAAAAACCCATAAATAAACATCCTAAATGGACTGTGCTCATTAGTCTACTTAGGCTAGACAACACACTACCACAAGAAGTGGATTTCCAGAATGTATGTTTGGAAAAAGGAATTTATATGCATATCAGAGTACCAGTATCCGTTAATTATAGTAATGCTTTTTGGGTCATGCTTCGGGGCTCTCAGAATTCAGCAACTGTTAGAGAACAGGTTGAGATTTAATAAGAGTAATCTCTTTTTAACCTTCATGTACAGACTTTAAGGGTCTCTCTTCATCAAAGGTTAATGCTGGAAAATATATATGAAATCAGAATGATCATAGATCTATACAAACACCAAAAATTACTATGTTCTGAGTTGTGGACTATATGTCTATGTGGTCCTTTGTCTTATGGGAGTTAATGGCTCTTGGAAGTTCATTTAGTCTCTTTTCTAATTCCTTTTAAGGCTAGAATGCAAAAGGAATGAAAAAATGTTCAAGGAAAACTTGATCACTCCAGTGATCAAGCAATAGAGGTAGCAAAATACACATGGTCTTTTGTACCCAACAAATTAATTAATATTGTTAATCTCTTTAGAAACAATTGCATCCACAATGGACAAGAGGACAACATCAGGCTAAATTAACATAAAGATCACATATAAAATCATTGGGGGGAAAAAAGGAGAACAAACTAATGGTGGAGAAAAAGCACAGAGAAGCCCTAAAGGCAAACAATAGAATTAATAAGTATGGTAAATGCAAACCACCTAAGCAAAAAATAAAAATAACAATTGGGGAAATAACAGTAAAATAGGAAAATAATTTTTCTATACTGAAGTTCCATGTCCTCAGCTCTTTGCCTCAAGGATGCCTTTTCACCCAAGTAGCAAGATATCCAGAGAAGCAAATTGAGGCTGCTGTTCATCTCTCATACAGGACTAGAGTGCTGCTTTCCTCTCTGCTCCCACATTGATGCAATATCATCACCACAGCTCAGAGAGGGTATCTGTATGAGGAACCACACTCGAGGCATATTAAGATATATAGCAATGGGGTAGCCCAGGGCTGGGACACTGGTTTACAGCTGCCCAAGGCAGCAACAAGAAACATCTCTAATACAAATCAAGGTGTGAAGCAATTCAGTGCTTCAGAGAGATGTGTGCAGGTCACTAGTGTAGGTCACAAAAGTGAAACTAAACCACTACATCCCTACTGGAGAGAAAAAGGCCTGGCTTCCTCTTTTTTATTGTATTTCGAAGTTCTTTGCTCAACCTGTTGGGGGATACCTCACTGTACCAAATTGAGGCAGAAACAATAAACCTGTGATGTAGCAGGTTAAAATGAAGTTGTGGCTGCAAAGTACCTTGAAATATTTAGGGATAATGAAATTAGAGAATTTTTTCAGTGAGTTATGACAAAAATTCCATGTTCGTTTTCAATCCCAGCCATGATGAAATGTTGAAATATTTTGTTGGTATACTCCCTCACAGTATTTTCAACAGAAAAAGCTGCACTTAAATTTCAGAAGCTGATATTTCCTGCTTTGATGTACAAAGTAGAGAGGAACAGATCATTGCCAGACACTTGTAGAGAGAAATACCTATTCAGTGAAAAGTTGAAAGAAAACACTGTCTTTCAGTTAAAGATTTTTTCATCAGTTAATTTCTCCTAAAGTATCTTAATTATTTCTCTTTTTCAGCATTTTAATTATCCAGAATTGAATTTATCTTTGTGCAATAACACGATATGAACTATGAACATTAAGTTTGTAGCTGATTCTTAAATCACTTTTCCTACATAAATCAGATAAATTCATATCTTTTCTTCTGCAAGAGCAAAGACACATTTGTCGTATTTTACTCTAGCTTTACATAAACAAAGGTTAAATAAAGTGTTAGCACAAAAGATTTAATCAAGGCACAGTTTTTTCCACCACACACCTACAATTTAAACATTTGACTTACACGAAAATGAATTCTTCAGTTTCTCTGGAATAGAAGAGGAAGTGCAGTTAGGTCTAGATTGATTTTATCAGACTGTGAACAGTCTGTGACATAAATTGAGAAATACTTGAATAAAATAAATAAAACTTGAAATACTTGGGTTGGAGAGGAACAGAAAAATGTTTATGCTGTGCTGCATTACCTCCACATGCTCCATAGGCAGCAGTGTTACTGACCTTTTATTTTTCTGCCCTGCCCTCTGTCTGTCCTCTTCTAGCTCACACCATCATTGCCCCAGATAAATAATCATCAATACCATCACTCTTGCCTCAATCTATCACTGGTAAGATATTTGAAAGGGCAATCAGCCCAGCTGTAGAAACCATAAAAGTGGAAAATATATTTCTGCTTAGAAAATGGAAATATTATATTTATACTTAGGACTTGGGCACACCAGGCTCTCAAGTGGTTCTCTAGCTGCCTGAGCACCCTTTTTCCTAATTACTTGTAGATATAATCATTTGCAGATATAAATTGTATTTATTATGTGCATGTGGTAGCAGTGTGCATGGAATATTCGCAGCAATATTCACAGCATTCACCTCTGGGTGAATTTAGAATTAGGTCAATGGGAAGGGCACATGTACAGAGAGTGAAAGTTGCTGAGTTCTCAATGTATTTCTCATTGTACATTTAACTCACCATGGGAACCTGAGTGATAGCTCATCTGTCTGTGAAACACTCCCTGAACAAGTAGGCACTGAAGCTAAATTTCAGTTCATACAATGCTGTAAGATCTCCATTTGCCACGTGCTGTAAGAAGCTCAAGGTAACTTTCACAAGTACAGAAAGTAAAATAAAGTAGATTTCTCTTGCACAACTCAAATGAAAAACCATGGTGCTTGGAGTACTTTTTCCAGCCACAGATGGAATGTAACCATTTAAATAGTTTTTATTCCATAATATTACTTTTGTGCATAAACAGTCATTAACTTTTCATCGGTGTCTTCATGGATTAAACAGTCCCTAAGTACATTTTGACAGCACGGATTATTATGGACTCTTGTAATTTAAAAGAGAAGAGAATGGAGATTGTGTGTGTGTGTGTATATTTCCTTATTCCCTCTCTTTCATAAGCTATAAGGTTTAATAGCAGTTAACACTAGACCACAGCACTTCTAAATAACAATAGCCCTGCCAATTCTAACTGGCATTCCAATTAGTCTGACAATTCTACTAATTAAGAACATTAAACTTTTAAACAAAGGCTATCTTTTTTGTGTTGGGTTTGGCAAAATGGAATTGAGGGTATAAGGAAGCCTGAACCTCTGCTTCCAAGAATTGCTGATAATTAAAGGAAATAAAAATATTTGGGGAGCATGTAGAAACATTTAGATATGGTAGTTAAATAAGAATTCAGATACGGTAGTTAAATAAGAAGCATAGGCTATCTAATAACCTCTACTATTCTATTGTAGAATATTGTAAATAATAGAGAAATGGATTTAAAAAGTGAAAACTGCAAATCCACAATATATGGGTGAAAGAGGTTTGCTTTTTGGAAAAAAGCAAACTTACCTTATTTAAGCCAGGTACTACAGGGATTTCAGTGCATAAGGCAAACTGACAGATTCCTTTCTTTGAAGAAAAGATCCCTTTTTAAATTTTTCTTTCCTTCAGATATGAAAAAAAGCAAAGAAAAAAAGTATGTTCTGCAGTGAAAAATTTTCAGTGAATATTTGTTTTAAATCAATAATTTTTTAAAGAATTGCTCTGGTTTTGATTTTATGTATTATATGAAATTTTTAAAAGAAGTATCCTTTCAAATCCCTCTGAAGTGATTTAAAGACCTTACTTTTCCTAAGTACCTTATTCTCAGAATTAAATTTCATTACAATGCACTTAAAACACAAAGTTTTTTGCCAAAAAATAAACACATTCTTCTGAAAGAATTTTTTTTGCCACTTTATATAACCAGGTCAAACTGCAAATATCTTCTTCATAATCAGGATTTCTGTTTCTGTGGGAGTAAGAGCATTTTCACAGAGTGTCTGCAAAAAAAAATCTTACTGTAACTTTGTGCCACAAGAAGCAAATTAATAACAGGTTGAATGGAAAGCAATATTTACTCTAAACCCCACCAACCTGAGCATCATAGATTTCATTCTTCCACCACCCAGCCTTCAAGACATAGTGCAGGAACTGTGAATCTCTCAGGATTTGGCCTCATGCCATAATGCCAAATATATTTCCTATGTTGCCTTACCAAATCATTACTGCACTGCCTGTATTCACACTGTTTAAGGATTTAGAAATACTGGGAGAGATGGCTATTCTAGTCACCATCTGCTAACATCAGCTGTCTTCAAAATTCATAGCAAAGTACCCTTTTGAGAGAAATCTTATCTATATGGCTTTACATAGCAAGATGTCTTACAGGTCCAAATGCAGAATGCAGACTCCAGCATGTCTCTCTAGGCAGAAAGCTCACTTCAACCCAAGTCACACACAAAATTCCTGAACACATGAATAAAAGCCTGAACATACCATAGCACACTCTTCAGAATGTATGCCTTTGAACAATTTGTTAAGTGCAATTTTTTTCTCTCTCCCAGACACAATGCAGTAATAAGACTTGAGCTGCTATATGTATTCCTCAAACAATAGCAACTGAATTAAACATGATCAGAAAGAAACCAAAATAAAGCTAGATACATCAGATACATATTGTCTAACACTGGGAACAATGCCATGGGAAGAAAAAAAGGATTTCTAACTTGCAAAAATACGTGCATCTTCAGTACTGTTTCTGCTGACCACTGACTGTTTCAGCATTTTGCAAACTATGCCCTGTATGAACTTTTCCCAGCACTTCAAGAGCTTAAAGAGGCAGGCTCACAGTAAGGCCGCATGAACTAGATAGAAAGCTAATACGGCCACCAGCACAATAGAGGGGAAACACAAGCAGGATTCAGGATCAGCAAGCCACGCTCCCTTCTTAGGGAAGGAATTTTGCCAAACTTATGGGTGCCTTCTGGCCGTGGCTATTTAAACTATTTGGAGATTCAAACTAGTCCTCAGCCAGCCAAAGGACTGAAATGAAAACTTCAGGCTGACAAAAGAGATATAATTTCCTTTGCACATCCTGTTACGTGAGATCACTAGACAGAGTGGTTACCTTCAAAATCAACACTGGGTACTCAAACTGTGGCATGGAGCACGGATTTTCATGGTTGGTGGACAAGGGAGCTGGCAAGCTGTAGGATTTACACAACTCCTTTGAGATTGCTCAGACATGAGGGATGTTAATTACAGAAAGTACTGTTTACTTCATCTTGCACTTAAGTGCCTCACTTCTATTTACAGAAGATCACAATGTCATGTTGATTTTGGAAAACTTGATTGATTGTTTAGACAATGCTGTTTCTGAGAGGGTGTCCATGTATTTTATAAAAACCTCTATGCAGCTGTAAGTAGAATCCTCTCTTGATTCTCCTTCTTTAATTGTATACTTCTATATATGGGAATTGAATTTGTTACGTTCAGAACCTAAGAAATTTACATCTTATAACACCATCGTGTCTGCTTGATCAGCATATTTGGTGAAAAACACAATTTCAATGGATTTTTATAGATGACAGCCATCAGTTACTCTGAAAGTAGATCTGCAGCTAGAAGTAATAGAATTGTTCATTCATCACTGAAAAAATTGTTCTTTAAACATCAGGTTTTCCAAAACTATTTTGAGAAAATATCATTACAGTCCTATCTGAATTCAGCACCATTTTACAGCTAAGATGAAATTAACTGTGCCTTTCACTTTTACAGAAGTTTGAGGATAGAATCCAGAAAACAATTTTGTAAATTCCTATTCTATTTGCAGTGGAATTCCACCATTGAATCTCCAGGACTCTCAGGGGAAAATTGATCCTGTGGGTATAAGACCTCAAATGTTCCAGCTTGTCTCAAGGTAAAATGAGATGGTCAAGATCCTTCAAAATATATAGCTATCCACGTTCCACTGCTTTCAAATCAGTGAAAGATGCATATAGTTTTGTGTAACAAGAAAAAGCAGGAAGGCTAGGTAATTCAGTAACTGCACACACCACCTAATCTCTCAGAAAAATAATTTCTGGCATGTCTATCAAATAGACATTGGACTCTTCATGACTCCTAAATCAGTGAAAAAAGTTCAGGATCAATGCTGTAAGATCCTTATGCCTCCCTTTTTCTCCTAGAAAGTAGCATTTCTCTGCTTCATTCCTATAAACATTTAATTCTGGTACTAGCTTAGGTTTGTTTATTTTGTTTTGTGGTTTTTTAATCCAAAATTACCTTTTGTTTCAATAAGGAAAGAGCTCTAGTAAGGTTTTCTAGTACATGCATTATCACGGGTTGCAATGCTGTTTGGCAGTCATGGATGCTAGGACCAGTTAAAAGTGTAATAAGATTTGAGAAGTGTAAGGGAGACCATAGTTCATTAACAGCTTGGGATGCCTGATTGCACAGCTTTTCTGCTTTTTGAATGAAAATTTACTTATCTCAATCAGACAGTATCCCAGGAAAAGTCCTGTCCTAAAAGGGTTATAAATTCAGATAATAAAAGGGAAACAAAAAGGAGCATATATTTCCAGTAAGCCTGAGTCATCCTGCTAAACACTTAATATTATTTCCTATAAACACCTCTGCCGAGCTGTTATGAAAACTACCTGCCTACTTGTGTGTAGAAAGAAGGAAGGTTTCATAGGCAATTGTAGCTCTGGCATTTACTTCTGTCAGCTACTTGCCTTCTCACCTTTAATAGTGTACATTCAAAATAGGCCTAAAGTTTTTACTTTTATTTATTTATTTTCCTCAGGTGTTCATGCTTTTAAAAAGCAGGAAATTATGATTCCTACATATGAGCTTACAGCCCACCTGGACTTAGTGGTTTCATGGGGCTAAAGAAGTCAGTTCTCTAGTCTGAGGACTTTCTCCCTGCTGAGTTTCAAAGGTCTGCTGCAAATAATAAAAGTGTCAGACTTTATAATAAAGTTTGCAAGGAACATTGACAAAATTGGCCTTACAAAGCATGCTATAATTTCCTGGGAGGGAACTGTCCAACAGAAGCTAATGTTGCACTTAAGTTTTATTTACACTTCTGTCAAGTCATCGTTAATTTAACTTCTTGGTTTCCTTGCATTTTAAGATCAAATCACTAGAGAGATGCCTCTACCCGAATTAAGGTGCAAATGAGACCATACATCAATGTCAATAGTATGGATTTCATTTAACAGTAAATGCGAGAGACAGAAAGAAATTGGAAAAGGGGAGAGGGGTTGAGGGGAGAGAGTGAGAAAGATAGTCACCATCTCGTGGATCCAGACCATGTCCCATTGCCCTTTGTGGTGGTTTGACAGGAAATGTGTTTTCTGGGATGCTGTGGTTAGGCCAATGGATGTTCAGATTTTAGTATTGGCACTTAATGTGGCCCTTGGGACATTGGATTCGCCTCTGAGAACACGGGGTTAAAGCAGGGCTCTCCCCTGGGAGGCTCTCTTGGGTTCCGGTCAGGGAAAGGTTCAGAGCTGCCCTGCCCGGCTGCAGGCTGGGCAGGGCAGGGGAAGCCATGCGGCCGGGTGAGGTAGGCCGGGCCCTGGACAGAAGGGAGGTGAAGGCCCCTGCAGGGTGGAAGGGTGGAGGAGCACCGAGAGGCATCGGGCAGCCACTCCCCCACCCAGGAGAGACAGAGAGAGAGCCTGTGCCTATGCTTGGCCGGCCGAGAAGGAGAAGAGGGGGGTGTGAGAAGGTGCCCGGCAGGGCAGGGTGGGAGTTCTGAACAGACGGAGCCTCAGATTTTTAACCCTTTTCTTGGATGATGGAAACCCCACAAATGCTAATCCTCCTGGAGGTGAATGAGAAGAGAGATACAGAGGAGATAAGAGGAAATGGGCCACGAGAGAAATAGAGAAGAACTCAGGTGGAAGAGATGATGGAGTAGCTTATGCTGGACTCTTTTTGTGTAGCCATGGACAGAGCCATGTTTCCTTGTGATACAGGGACTGCATTCTAGGGGGAGGCAATGCCTCAGGACCAAGAGGGTTCGGTGTGGGTACCCCTCGGCCCCAGGGGGTGAAAAATATGGGGGGACAGATGTCCCAAAGTTGAGACTGTGCCCTTTTGGAGTGGGACGAAGCATCCTTAAATGTCGACCCTAGAAGCAGCTCTGGTCGGTGTTCAGTGGTGAGAGCACTGGACATGAAAGGAAGAGGTCACCATTGGCACAAGAAGGACTCCTTGTCCTCTTGATGAACTGAGGATTGAGTATTCTGAAGGGTGGTGCCGGACTGAGAGTTGATGATTTGGGGGATGTATTGTATTGGGAATTTGGTGGGGAGGAGGAGGAGATGTATTTGTGAAGTTTTCATTTTCCTTGTGTGGTTTTTTTTTTTTCCTAAGTGGGAGCCTGCTTTGCTTATTCCTGGTCACATCTCACGGCAGAAACCAGGGAGAGAGTATTCTCATGGAGGCCCTGGCATTGTGCCAGTGTCAAACCATGACACCCTTCTTCTGGTTTTCTCAGTGAAGGGGCTCTCACAAAATAAAGTCCAATGGGTTACTATATGTTCAGGTACAGGTGGGAACGGCCAAGCACCTCCCCTGTTGTGGAGAGTTTTACATTGGCTTTTGCAGCACTGAGGATCTGTTGCAACAGTACCCTTGGAAGGCTTCAGAAATGTGTCTGCGGGCTGTGGCCTCCCCTCGTGGGACCCAGGCAGAGCTGATTTTCAGGACAGCTGCTGGGTTTGGCTTTCCTTGTAGGTACTTTCTTCTCCGGAAGCCTTGCTTACTTCTCCATAGACCTGAGGTAAGTGGACAATAGTAACACCTTTAACTTATCAGAAATTCTTATCAGGTGACTTAACTCACAGTCTAAATTCCAGGAATCCAGGAGGGATACTAGGGATAAGTGGGAAATGTAGAGGGGACCGGTAGGGGGGATGGGTTGGGAGGTCAGGTAGGGGGCTGGGCTTGGGTGGTTGCATGTGAGCAGTTGCTTCTTTATATTATTTGCTATAGTGGGCAAAGTCTTTCAATTATCTTAACAGTGTTCAAGGCAATTGTGATCTTTAAGTCTCTTACATTGCATTTTGAATTTAATTTTATGAATCCATATATTAAAAAAATCCATATATATATATACAGGTCCTAATCAAACTGCTCATCTTGTGGCATGTGGTTTCTGTAAGGCCACTCTGCTCTTCTGTGTCAGTGCTGTAGTCATGTGCTCAGAGCTCCCACCACTTCCTGGACAGTCTTTGTCCCAGCATGACCCCACCATGTAGAGTGCAGCATGTCATCACTCCATGTGGGATGAACAACCCTGTCACAGGGAGAAGACTGCAGAAAGGGAGAAAAAAAGTTTTGGGAATATCTACACAGGTAATCTAGGGAGACTATCTCATCAGGCGCCTCTTGCTGAGGGAGATTAGCAGTGGGGAGAAGAAAGCAGCCACTAGCTGCAGAGAGATTGCAAGCAAATCTATGGAAGAAAAAGCATACATCATAGTTCTGAGGTCTCGTTGAGGAGGGGGAAGCAGTGCAGGTCTCTTCTGGGGTCATACACACCCACACTATTGATGCCGACAAATTTTAGTTTTTTATACATTTTTCATATATTTGCAACTTTGCAGCCTCTTACTACACAGTTAATACACAGCTCCTGATATTTATTGTACCCTGTCTCTTAGATATTAGAATAATATGCTAACCCTCCTAATCCATACTTGGAATTCTGTTTAGTCTTATTCTTAAGAAGAAGAAGCCTGACAAGGACATTTTGTTTTTCACTAGAACTTAAATGGCATAACAAGAAATGGGGCAAAGAAGCCCCTGGAACAACTCTAATGAGGCAGAACTCAGATGAAATTTCCTACCCAACTGGTCTTCTAATTGAACAATATTTTTTAAATATACTAATTTGTTAAACTTACAAAAATTGCAGAAATCTCATTCTGGATGTGCCCATGACAATGGGGAAGCTTTCAATTAAGACCTGCTTTTTAGCTCACTATTTTAACACTGTTGCAAGTTTATTTGATTTTTGGCAACACTATGTCTACTAAAAAGGACTAGCTGCAAGGCCCTTGAAAAAAACATGCATTGATGGGAGCAGAGAGTCTCAAAATGGAAGCACAGAGGAAGAACATCTGTGAATCGCTGTAGGCATCACATCACCTCAAAAGGAGAAAAGTCATCATCACTGATTAGCTGTTTGACAGAGATTGCCATTAAAGAATGAATAGTGATGAGCAGTGTCAGGGTGTGTCCTTTAGCCAAATGTCCCCGCAGCAGCTTCTAAATATTTACAAATTTACTGATCTCAGACCATCCTCAAGGTAGGATAACAGACAGTGTGACCACTTCAGTCACAAAGTATGGATGAAAAAAAACATTTCTCAGATGTACCACAGGGCTGCTTCACACCACAAAGCAATAGCAATTGTCTTAACACCCTGCAACTTTAGGAAGCAACACAGCTACATGACCGGTCTGACTAGAATATTTTACCCCAGGGAGAGAAGTACCTTAAATCCCATATTCTTGCAAAGTACACAATCACCTCTTGATCTGGTACTAAAACTTTCAGGTCATATTGTGCCTCTACTTTTCTAGGTAATTTAAAAAAACAAAGGTATTTTCCATTTTAAAATTATTTGGTTCCACCATCTTTCAATTCCTTTATATTTGTGTGAACCAGGAGTAACTCAAAATTAATAACATTATCCCAAATGTATTTTCTATCTACATAAGACCTATTCTAGTCATGTGTTTCAGAAATCTTAGAGTAATTTCTGGACACAAACTTAATTTTGGTTAACCATAAGCAATTACAGTTAGCAACCATTTTCAGATTCTATAGTTTTACTCAAATAACTCCCATTAAAATAGAGTAACTAACCCCTTTACAGCACTTTCCTATTTGTGTCTAACAGCTTATTCAAAACATGAAACTAAGGTTGCCTGATTACAGCAAGAAGTACATGCTTAATAAAGGGGACCTAATTCAAAACATACTTATATTTTGCCACATTGGCAGATAGGTTAAAAATTGTATTTTCAGACTGAACCAAATCCTCTTGAGCTAATGTAGTTTATTTCTCTGAAGCCAGGGGTCCTTATTGGCGTTTTCTAATCTGTCCTGGGAGAAGGACATATATTGTCTTAGAACTGGCAGAAGAGTGCTTAGTCAACTTGATTGGAACAGCAAGTTCCCCTCATAAAAAAGTCCACAGTCTACAGCAGTATACTGGGGACATGGAGAGGCAGAAGAGGGACAGCTCTTCACAGACAGAAAGACACATCACTTTAGTCCCACAGTGTGCTAGCTGCACACACGATAGGCAGCTGGCATGCAACATGCATGTGGCACATGGTTCTGGTTCCTTCCCCAGCAGCTCATTTTATTGAGACAGTCCAGGCTTTACCAAGAAAGTCCCAAATCTAACCAATCTGAAACTCACTTTCTGAGCAATCTGAAACTCACCGAGGCTAGCAGACCAGGGTCCCTGCCCAAGATACTATCCTCTTTTGAATATTTTTGTAAAACAATATAATTTAAATTTTAAAAAATGTAAATAAAGCACAAACCCCAAACCAAACAAACCCCAAACCAACCAATCCACCAAAACCTCAAAAGCACACACAGAACTCCTGCCAAAGGAGGTGTTCCCACCTCCTTCTTAGCATTAAACCCATAAGGAGACCAGAACCACTGTTTTCCACACTCTTACCCATGTATTTGTCCCTTATGGTCTGACTTTGCAATTTAGGATGCACTAGACATATATTTTCCCCCAGTCTCACTCTCAAGGCAGCAGTTGCTCTGGTGTTTGGGCTGTGCATGTGGGTGCTGTGGCAGGAAGGCAATCTCACATCAGGTCATGAGTGTGGAAGAGGGAGTTTGGCATCATGATTGTCACTGTGTCTGTGTTGCAGTGATGTCTAGTGTGTACATTAGAAAGAAGAGGAAACAAATAAAAGAAAAATATTTAGCTATCTTCCCCTTCTGAACAGTTTCCTGCTGTCCACTGCGATGCAGAGGATCAGGAATGGGACATCACGCCATGATCAATATGATCAAGTGAGGCCAAATTTATTATCCCCAAAAGGGCTAAATTTATGATAAGTTTCTACTGTTCACGCGTTTCTAGCTAATACATAATTGGTTAATCCTAGCTGTTCACACATCTAAAATTGAATGCTGATTGGATCTTCTAATTTTTCATGCGCCTTGCTGTGGTCATCTCGCCCACCCATTGCTTCTCTTTTTTCTCACTTTCTTAAACTTGCTGAGTCTTAATGACTCTTCTTCTTGTATCTTTCTCAAGGATATACTGACCCCATTTCTAAATATGTCCTTATCCATTGTTTGTGAACATGTCCATTATCCATTATTACCAGCAGGCTGGATTGTGCATCGGCTGAATGTGGCCATTGTCTTGCAAAAACTCCTCAATCTGCAAAAAATCCTCAGCAGTCCACAAGGTCCTATTGCTCCCAGTGAATGACTAAGGTTACCACACTTCAAAATGTTCCTGAGTTCCTTAATTTGATGTGGTTTTTCCTGTTCCAGCAAAATGGGGAAGTGTGGGCCAGTTAGGAGAGGGTTTGAGAGGATGATTTAAAAAAAAAAAGTAAATAAAATAATAAGGAGAGAGAGAAAAAAGAAAAAGAGTAAGCGCTCGAATGATAGCATATTGAACTTACTTGAAGGACTCACATTGAATGCAGCGCAGTTTGGGTCAGTCCCCCTCATACCCCATGGAGATTCTGGAGACCTTGGAACTCAGTATTATTTCAGTAAATTTATTAATGACTCATTATTATGGAAATGAATCTATAAATATTTGGTTGTGTTATTATTTATATATATTAATATTAACACATTAGTATAATATTGCATTTGAAATAGTCTCACTTTTAATTCAAGACTAGACAGTCCATGTACAGGAAAAAAATTGTGATATGTGTTCTGTAGCATATTTGCTGCTGTGCAGCCATTCTATAGAGTGCATTTAAGTGTATTTTGTGTACTATTCTTAACATGCATTCACAGTAGACAGCAAAGCAGCAGTTATTCGGTATGCTGTGAATGCCTATTAACAGCAGTACCTATTTGCATATCATGGATCCCTAATACAAAATAGGCATAGTAAAAGCCGTATTAAAAGTTATTATGCATGCACAGCAGAGGCTTTTTAAACCTTGATATCTCAGCTATTTTGTTTCTCCACAACTTATTTGAAAATATTAAAAAGGTCAAATGATGGATTAGGAATGTGTGAAACTGTAGTATTACTCCTATGGAGGTAACCATTCAACACAAACTAATTCATTTTTGGTTTTATTAGCACTATAAAAGATGTTCAAAAATGCATTTGAGTTGTTAAAAAAAATAACCACCTACTTCAATAATAAGAGAGGACAGAGAAAATAGTTTCACATATTTTGAGCACCGTGTGATATAATTGAGAATTTTGTTGGTCCCTTCCTAAACACAGAACTATTGCAATGTCCACCTTTCTTTCAGTATCTCATGGCATTTTTAGTATGTATCGAAACAGTGTTGGTTACCCTAGGACTTTTAATTTTTAGATTATCTTGCATTTTTTAATACTTGAAAATGCAAAATCCTTGAAAAGGTGGACAATCCCTAGAATCTTTAACAATATAAATCTTAATACATTAATTCCTATTGGGGATAATGGGATTCTGCCCTCTCCTTTGTTACAGATTGTAATGTTTGTGGTAAAAATGAAATGAATGCTATGAATAGTACAGCACTTGCTCTTTTTTGAACAGTTTTCCTTAAAGTTTTAACATCTTTGTCACTTCAGATAAATTTTCCTTAATAAACAAAAACTAAAAAAAAAGCCTCTGTTTTATAAAGAATGAGAGAACACTGAATGTTTTACTTCTTTAAAATAAAACAAAAACCACAAAACCCTCAATGTTTGGGATGAGGTGTTTTTTCTAATGAAAGGCTGTAAATCATTGAGCACATCCATATAGATGCATAAAACAGATGTATATGTGATCTTCCCACACACGTGTTGTTCTGTACTGCAGTCTTATTTTTTGTTCCCGTCTCTAATCAAAAAAATACCCCAACATATTTAAATGAAACTTTGTGAAAGAAAAAATAATTGGGTGAAGGCTTGAGGGCTGAGAACATTAATGCCAAGGTTTGGACCAATGTGAATTGAAGCAGATGAATTATAAACCCTTCAAAAGCAGAATTTATAATGGAAATGCTGACATGGACACATAACAATAGCAGCTCTGCCAAGTATTATTTTAATACTAAAAGCATATTCAGTCACTCATTATTTTATGATAGAAATTATTTCTTTACAAAAAAGCAGTGATACACAATAATAATGAAACCAAATTTTAAAAAAGAATGTTTCTAAGGTGACTCCTGTAACTCCCTTGATATCACTTATATGTGACATGCCACTCTTTGAATTAAAAAAAAGCACAAACCCCTAACACATGAAGGTGGAGTTTGTAATAAGCTCCATGGCAAGGCTGAGCTAAGAGTCTTTGTGAGCTTCCTTTAAGTGTTTTGCCAGCAGAAGGAGACAAAAGGGTTAAAAAGGAAGAGCACAGGAGAGGCAGCTGACAGGAGAAACAAGGGCATGAAGAGAGGAGAAGCTAGGTATCAAAACAGAAGAGCAGGGGGAGATTTTTAGGTGGTTTTCAAAGGGAATAACACAGTTTTTAAAGAGATATTGGGGAAGCATTCATGAAAAAGCTTGCAGACTGAGAAAATATGGCAGGGACCAAACCCTTTGAGAATCCTAAGCTACACTTTTGAGCAGGTGCATCCCAGTCACATTGCAACATGCCAGAGCATGTCAGTGTGCCTTGCCACATGCTTCAGAAAAAAGGCATGATTTGTTAAACCTTCGTGCTGTATGTCCAGTTTTCTATAAATGCCTCTTTTATTTTGCAATGTCAAAAAACACCAAGGGATGTGAAGGAAGGATTTCTTACAGATGGCATGAGGTTTTCTCCTATTATCCTGTGCTCTGGGGCAAGAAACTGCACTCCAAAAAACCCCACACCCCAAAAATCTCACCCAGCAGCATCACACAAAAACTACTTTTTGTGACTGTGCTATGCATTATAGAGCCAGCATTACTACCCTATTACCGCCTTCCTTTCCCTGCCTTTTCTTTTTTGTCCCTGGGTACCAGGTGCACTGGAGGGACTCAGATCAATACAAGACAACATTTCTCGTATAAACAATGCCATATTAACAACCAGAGGGCAGCTGTACCTGTAGGCAGGGATAGCACCAAATGCTGGCATGTCTATCCATGCAGCTAGACTGCTAAAAAGAAGCAACCACAGTGGAAATGCACCTACTGTAAGTGAAATGCGGGTGCAGAATTTTTTTCTTTTCTTTTTTCTATCAGTCTAACCTTCTGTGTTGATACATGAATGCTGGTACCCACTTAGAGGGATGCCAGATGATCAGTGCAGAATGAAGGTCCCAGGAGAAAGACTCACGTGGTTTTCTCTGCCCCGTGACGTCACTAGCAGATGGCATGGGTACCAGCTCTGGCAGTTGGCATCAATGTCACTTTTTAGAGATCAATGAGATAGTGCAGATATACACAGATCTAGACTCCAGCAGACGATGCGACATTCAGACTGAAAAGATTTGGAAGGCAAAAAATGAAAACTGATTGTTGAATGAAATAAAAAGCTAAGGTAATACAAATAAAGATATATTTCAATTGGTGTTGGGTGTGCATGCAAGTGTTTAAAGATACAGTATCATTGTCTTGTTTTTTGTGTATGCTATTTGCTGTCTAGTAACTCCTACCATTTTATTTTTCTGATGCAATTACAAACTTTCATTGCTTTTATGTAATACTGCAAATGTGTAGACAGTACTGATAGAGTTAGTCTTTGACTGGGGTTTTTGTTTAATTTTGTTCTGTTAAAAGTCCCTGCATTTACTTTGCTTGTCTCTTTGAAGTCTATGGGATACAAGCTTTTGCTGTTCCCAAACTGCAAATGAAAGCAAAGTAATTGGGAAAAGGAAATTATTTTTCCTTTCCAGGCTGGATTCTGAGCACACGTGCAGGATTGCAGTCAGAATCTACAGACCGCTCCTGTCAGCTAAGAGCTGGAGGAAGACATCTGAGCCTCGCAGAACATAAACACTGCTATAGCGGGCAGGGAATTTTTCACCTCCCCCCCTCCCCTCCCCAGTTGATGGGAAAGAAAAGAAAAAGGAGAAAAGAACAAGAAAAAAAGCAAATAAGTTGATTCTAACAAAACAGATAATATCAAATAGAATTTTTGCTTGAAAAAGGGAGAAAAAAAGAGGTAGGGGGATTTTATTTCCTAACTCTAATCTGAATACGTTTAGAGTTAAATAATTCTGATTTTTGTCTTAATATGAAATAAGTATTATGTGATTTTAATATAAACAACTAGGAAAAATGCTTTGTTTTGAATTATATTACTAGCTGAGTGATTTGGGGGGTATATTCCATTTTTTTACCTTCTCAGCCACTGTAACTTACTAAAGTTTAATATCTTGATACATAAAGGAAGAAATGTGGAGAACAAAAACCCACAATTTTGAAGTATAAGTCAAAAAGTGATTTTAAAATATTTACCATCAGGTAATAGAATTATGGGACTTTTTCAATTTTAAAACTCCACTCCCTCTCCTCATTTTTCCACCCAGGGGAATTACGATTAATGAAATTTCTGTAGTGCTTTGTCACGTTTTGCATTTCTTTGAATTCCATGATGGTGAGAGTTTGAAAGATTTGTTAAAAAAAAATGAGCAGGGAGCTAACTGTACATTTAAAATATGAATTTACTCCATATTTATCTGTGATAAATGTGGTTTTTTAGTTGCAGGGTCAAATGTTTCAAGTGATTTTAGAATTCTCAACAGCTATTATTTTTTTAAACATGGGCATTTGCAACTGCCATTTTATTAAAAAAATATAGACTGAGCATTTATACACACACACATATATACACATACACACACTCTCTCTTTTTAGAAGAGCTTGCACACAGACACAAATAAGGTGCATGAGGCTGTCTGTGTGAGTCGGAAAACTTTAAAAATGGAAATATTTAAACATTGTGCTGGCATTCTTTCAGGTAACTTAAGATTGTAGAACCATGTTAACACTACCATTTGATGAGTCTGTTGTAATGCCAGAATCCCAGATGTGTAGAAAGTTTCCCAGAGAAAGTGATGACCAAAAGCAAATGAAGAACACAGAAAGCTTTTCAAAGCAGATCATCCTCCGAGGAAAGAACATTAAAAGATCTCCTGGAGAAGAAACAGAAAAAGAGGAAGAAGAGGAAGAGCGAGAAGAGGAGGATGAGAATGGCTTGCCAAGGCGAAGGGGCCTTAGGAAAAAAAAGACAAGCAAGATAAGGATGGAAAGAATTAAATTCAGGCGTCAAGAAGCCAATGCTAGAGAGAGGAACCGTATGCACGGCCTTAACGATGCTCTGGACAATTTAAGGAAAGTTGTCCCTTGTTATTCTAAAACACAAAAACTGTCTAAAATAGAAACTTTAAGACTAGCCAAGAACTATATTTGGGCTCTTTCTGAAATACTGCGAATTGGGAAGAGACCTGACCTGCTCACCTTTGTCCAAAACTTGTGCAAGGGTCTGTCCCAGCCAACTACAAACTTGGTGGCAGGATGCCTGCAGCTGAATGCCAGAAGTTTCCTAATGGGCCAGGCAGGTGAAGGTGCCCATCATACCCGCACACCCTACTCCACCTTCTATCCTCCCTACCACAGCCCGGAGCTTGGCACCCCCCCAGGGCATGGGACTCTTGACAACTCTAAGTCCATGAAACCATACAATTACTGCAGCACTTACGAGTCCTTCTACGAAAGTACATCCCCTGAGTGCGCCAGCCCACAGTTTGAAGGTCCCTTAAGTCCTCCCCCAATTAACTATAATGGGATATTTTCCCTGAAGCAAGAGGAAAGCTTGGACTATGGCAAAAATTACAATTATGGCATGCATTACTGTGCAGTGCCACCCAGGGGTCCCCTTGGGCAGAGCTCGATGTTCAGGTTGCCTACAGAGAGCCACTTCCCTTATGACTTACATCTGCGCAGCCAGTCTCTCACCATGCAAGATGAATTGAATGCAGTTTTTCATAATTAATGAGGAAAATGAAAATAAACAGTGGTCATTCACCTCCCCATCTAATTAAGAGCAAGCAGATGCTTGGGCACTGCGTAATTGGCACAATTATATTTAAAATGTTTACT
Source organism: Molothrus aeneus (assembly GCF_037042795.1). Lineage (NCBI taxonomy): Eukaryota > Metazoa > Chordata > Aves > Passeriformes > Icteridae > Molothrus > Molothrus aeneus. The sequence goes on from NC_089646.1 coordinate 57,906,761, forward strand.
AGTTCCTAAAGTGTGTTTCAGCTATTGTGAAGATTTTCTATGTATTAATAAACCCTTTTTATTGTAAGTATTTTTTTTTTCTGTAATCACTGTGAGAATATGTTTCCTCCCAGAGGTTTTCTCCCTCCTTTTTAACTTTTTGTTTCCCTATTTATTTGATTTGTTGAGCAGTGTGTCTGAACAATATTACTGAAATAAAAGCATACACACTGTGTGAAGTCAGTGTCTATTTTGATTGTATAGTAATTATACAAATGCATGTTATTGAAATCAGATTGATAAAAATTATGTATTTATAATTGGTAGAAAATATATATTATGTATTCAAGGAGAGCTGGATTAAAAATATTAAGAATTTTAAAGTAATTATCCAGAACTGAGATGGGCTTGCAATGTGCAGAGGTGAGGGGCCAGCAATATTGAAAGCTATGCAAAAAAAAAAAAAAAAGGCAAACAAGAAAGCGAAATAGTTTTTGGGTTGTTGGTTTTCGGTAAACTAACGGAAAAAATGATTGTCATTGACATTATTCAGCCTGATTTTAGAGTGTTGCTGACAGGGGCCACATGATTATATTTAGAAGATGTTGTCAAAAATTTGCGTCAGTTATTTTGACCATATATAATAAGCACTTTTTATTTGTGTTATTATGACTTCAGATGTAAAGGTTTGTTACAAAAATGTATAACTGTGGTTTCTCACTACAAAATTGACATGCAATTAAAGATAGATGTTTCCACTTTTAAAATACATCTATTAGCTGTGATACTATAGCTGTGTGTATTTTGTCTGATATTTATTATTTCGCAGTATACAGCTGCCTTTGGTCTTGTCTACACACCTTTTTTCCCAGGACACTCATAATGCTTAAATCTGGGGTAGGAAGTCAAGAATTATCAGGGTGAACCTCATGCTATTTTCAGAGGGATGTATTAGTGATGCAGTAGATTCAAAATACCACATAAATAGCTGTGTGTTAAATGAAATAACATGTTATGGAAAGAAAGTAACTTTATATCTCAATGAAATGCCAAATTTCATATGGGGAAGAGCCCTGAGCTAACACACAGGACACTAGCTGCTCCTCTAGCTCATTGGGGGAATGGCAGGAGCATGAGAATTACAAAGACTTCAGAGAAAAAGAATTCCTGGACATTGCTAAACATAGTGTTGATTAAAAAACAGCACCAGTAAACTATATATGTGTATGCAACCCACACTAGTTCAGCAGCTACAGAGGTCTGCACAGTCCCACACACCCTAAGAGTTTATCTTATCTGAGCCTCAGTTGTTTTCTAACCAGCTAGAGCTATTTATCTATAAACTGATGAGTGATAAAATGAATGAACTGTTGATCTAAAAGCCAACAGTCTTTAAACCTCTGAATGAGCAAGACCTCTTTATAATGATGGATAAACAGCAGCTGTCTGACAAGCAAAAGTACTCTGCTCTAAATGAGGAGGGAATACTTTTTAAAAAGCTGTATTAAAGGTGTAAATTTCACATGCAAGTTGGAAGTTCCTGGCTGAATCACAGTCAGAGTCACAGTTTGTTAATGACACATCAATCTCACAGCCTCACTTGAGTACACAGCTGGACAAAGTGGGGATGGGCCAATTTCTCCTGATAATTTGCCTAATGTCACAAGCAATACTTGTAAACAGTCTGCCCTGCCAAGCATTGCAGCTCCCTCAGCACAACCACAACCTGATGTTCATCTCTTCTAAGACCAGGCTGCCCTCAAAGGAAAGTGATAACATATCCCAAAGTTTGTATCAGGGTCTAAATGATTCCACGTTTGCAGAGGTAGAGGGACAAGCATGGGATTTTGTTCAACCAATATCCTCCCTAGGCACAAATATGACACCAAAATGGAGTCTTTTGGAGCAGTCTTGGGCCAAATTTCAGGGGTTTGGCTCAGGATCATCCCCTGTTTCCTCAGGGTCAGGCATGGAAGGTACAGAGGCAGCCACTTTCCACCTTGGATGAAAGGTGATGGTGATGACTGTCAACTCAAAAGCATCCCCAGGTGTTCTGCACTGAATATAGGAGGAATTTGGGAGAAAAGAAGACCCTAAAATAGATTGCATTTACTATTACCCAGAATTAGCTGATATTTGGCAAACCATGGAAGGGTGATGGGAGAGAGAAGGGGGAAGAAGCCATTTGACAAAGTGAAAGAATGCAAGTTTGGGCACAGATTCATGCACACTGAGAAATAATAATATATAATCAGGTGTGGTAGGCAAGAGGGCCCAGAAACAGGGGATAATTTTTGGGGAACCAAATACCCCCCATTTAGCATTGGCAACAAACTCATCTAACCAATTTTACTAAGAGAAGCCTCTTCTAGGAGGCTGAAAGTTCACCAAGTATTTCAGAGCTGTTTTGCTGCACAAGGGGAGGGTCTGCATAAGTTGAGTGTGGTGTGAGGAGGCAGCCATAAAGCCCTCCACTAAGGGAAAGAAATGCCTACTGCAGTACATCCAGCAGGAACCCAAGGGGTGTTCAGTCTTCAGGCTCTGCAATCTGGGCATCTCCAACTCTGTGGCCCTATATTAACTCAATAACTCATGGGCCAGTTCCTATTTCCCCTTCTGGCAGCAGAGACAAAGGGAAAGGGGAAAAAAATTTCCCTGCCAGTTCAGATCTTTCTCCCTCACTCCACGACAGATGGGGAGGCAGTTTGCAGCCAGTTTCCCCCTCTGGTAGCTCAAGGCAACAACCACACTTGCTCAGGGCATTGCAAGTTGGAAAGTCACTCCACAATAAATAATGGAACAAGTAATAGGAAAATATTGAGATGGCATAAAAACCCTTCAATGTTCTCTTTCTAGGAGGGCATGGATTATTTAGAGACATGGAGGTAGGAAACTCCCTTGACAGCAGGCTCTCTTGCATACCTTCTTTTATGCACACAACAAACATTTCTGTGATCCTTCACTGGCCAGTCACAGAATAAAAAGGTACTCCAACCTCTGACATGAATTTTAAAAGTCTTTGAAGATGCCTATTTTAGCAAAAAAATCTGAGTACTAATAAAAGTCCTTTAAAATCACAGGGATAAAAGACAATGGGTTTCTTACTCATTTTCTCCACTTTTTGAGGTTTGTCTCCTTTCAATCCCTTTCATACAGCAAAACAAAACTGGTCAGATCTGTGTGTCTTGTTCTCCTCTTCACTGCCTTAAATTTTTTGAGGATAGAATTATGTAAAAGAACAACTGCTTCAGAAAAATTGGGTGAGAAATTTCTATTGTTCTGTGTCCTTTAGCACAAAAATATTGAAAACTTCTGTCAGTTTTAGAGATGGGAACCCCAAAGCTGTCAAAAGAAGAGCTATTTCATATGTGGCTTTTTTACACAGTGGAACTTTTTGCCATTTATTATTTCCCAGAGTAACATTTAGTCTGATTTTTAAAAAAGCAATGTGGATTTTTTAAAATATTGGAAACACTAATTATTTAAGAATGGCTGTACTGGTTTAGATTAATCATCCATTTGACCTAATATCTATTTTTAATATGAGAACATAAAAAGGTTGTCCAAATGTGTCAGAAGAGGGCAAGGAAAATAATTTTTTTAAAAACTAATAAAAGATAATGTTCCAGTCTCGTTGAAGACAGAGATGCATCTGAATTGCAAAAAGGGCCAGGAGGCATAACAGTGTACTGTAATGTTTGCACTCTTTCCTCTGCAACACTGGACCCATCAGTAATCACTGAGTAGGACACACTGGCTAGTACTAGGTGGTACCATGCCAAGAAAAATCTCATCCAGACTACTATTTAAAACCTGTGGCCCAAGCCACAGTCCTACAAATCCCAGTGAGACCACAAAGAGAGAGGGAGGGGCATCCACTGCTTTGCCAGACCTTAGTGGAGATCTCAAACTTTTTCTGAATTACAGTAGGGATACCCTTGTTTTAGGACACATCCTGACTGTGGTCCCTTTGGGACTGTCTTCATTTTTTCATTTCATAGCTATTTCTGCAAAGATTTTTAAAATGTATTGAGATTGCACAGGCACAAACATGATGGGAATTTTTTTCTATACTACCAATTCCCTCTTCCATTTTTATCGCTACTTTATTCTTCTTTCTCTGCCTTGCCTATAAGGGCTCTCAAATTGCAGCAATTAAGTGAAATGCCATCAACAAAGATAAATGAAATCCCAGTGCAATACACGGCAGAATCTTTCCTTTCAAAAAAAAAGGGTCTTTGCATGGTTTTGCTTAACAGATTGTGGATCTAGCTTAACAGTGGTTTTATTTTATGGTCACAAGGTCAAAGCAGGTTTAATATTAGTACCAAAATCCTTCAGCCTTTGATGTATAAGTAGCAGATACAGTGCTGCTTTAGGCTGAATTATCAGGAAAGCAGCTTCCCTTACAAAATTTCAGCAATTTTGAAATTAAGAAGAAACAAACAAAAAAAACAACCCTCAGTAATCTGGCTGTGGGTCTGACCCAGAGCTGAACCATGGCAGCAGGTTTTGATTTTGCTCTGGAGAGACACAGATCAGCATGGTGAACAGCTGGCACTGTGCCATTGCAGAATCTCAAGGGCAGACCTGTCGTATCTCACTGTTACAAATCTAACTACAGTACACAGGGCTGCCATGCAGAATCACACTCCCAAGCCTTCTCCACCACACAATTAGACCAGAGCAAATCATCTCACAAAAATCTATGCTATGCCAAAAGGAGGGCATGTTTTCCTGCAGAGCTTTTTCCCTCATCTCAGAAGATGTGCAAGAATGAGCTAGGAAAAGGGAAAGGCAAATTTGCAAGCAAAAGAGCTCTGGGGGGAAAAAAGTTTTGGTGGTTTTTTTTTTTTTTTGGGGGGGGGGGAGGGGGTTGGTTTGGGTTTTTTTTTTTGTTGCTATTATTGTTGTTGTTTCGGGGTTTTTTTGTTGTGGTTTTTTTGTTTGGTTTTTTTTTTTTTTTTTTTTGTAATGCCTACAGTGTGGAGTCCCTATGACTCACAACTGGCTTTAAATTGGCAACAGCAGCAAAGGTTGTTACAGATTTCCTCCCCCTACTTCCCCAAAACACCATTTTTGACTGTTTCCTTGTCACTTGATCCTTACATTTACACATTTATCCCTGTAACTGCATTACTTGCATTATTTAATTCTATTCTTGTATGATTTAATTCTATACCATGTATGTAGAACATATCTAATTGTAGCTGAAAATCTGCACTACTTCAGGAGGTTAAAAAAATATTTGCTGGAAAAAAAGTGATGTTTACAATTGTTTGTTTTTATAGGATATTCGGTATATTCTCATCCTCACCCCAGTCTTGTGAACATTGTACTTTCTGATACTCTGAGGGTTTTTTGCATTTCTGTAGAACATTGCTAAGCTGGTCTGAGGGTTTTTCCCCCTCTTAGGTTTTTTTTTTAAATTGCAACTGATTAGTATGTGAAATAATATTTTTGAAATTGATGACATTTACTGATCTATAAGTATGACCACATGGTAAATAGCATTAATTCTGAAGTGCTTGGACATTCTCTTTGCAAAATCTAATAATCAGCTGAATTGAAAGTTCTTGTATAGATAGAGAATAAAGGCACAACCACAGATTATATCATAAATTTTGTACTCATGAAAGCAGGAACGGAGGACATGGGTCCACTCGTGTTCTGTTGGAATTCAGCAGATGCCAGATTGGAGTCTAAATCACATGGGAAGATAAGCATAGCCTTATCCACGGTGTTATTTATTTACACATGAGCAAATGCAGAATGCTTAGATGCAACTGAAATGACATTTTTGTTGGGCAGATAGCTTGCAAACAAAAAGACTCTGACAGGACCCTCCTCAGAATCCAGGGAGAGGCCCACATGGATGTTAGTCAATATTTGCCCCACATGGGGAGAAGTGCCTGTAGGAAAAAAAGATATGGAGAACACCAGAAGCAGGACTCCTGCTAATTTCAATAATAAGCAATTGAGATTGCATTCCCAAATCCTAAAGGAAAGTTCATGTCAGCAATGATGAAAAGCCTTCTCCCTCTGGATTTACAAGTTCTTAGGCTTAGCTTGGTAACAGGCATTACTTCAGAAAAGTACATATTTTCCCCACAATACATATAATAACCATTTTAGTTCACACCCATCCATTTACATACAAAGGCACACCTACACCATTGGGACAGATTTTGCGCATTTCCACCAGAAAGTGGGTAAAATCATTTGAATGCATGTAGTTATAATTATTTTGATGCCAAAATGCCAGAAAATTTATTAATGTGGTAAGACAGTGAGTGAATAGCCATTCAATATGTACAGCCACAAGTTGTCAGGTGTTCGGATTCACAAATTTCCATCTCATGGATTCAAATTAGCCATAGCCATCATGTTCCCATTACTCCTAAATTTCATATATTCTTATTCTTACTATACTCTCAGTTTTTCCCTTCAATTAAATAATAGAAACTTAGCTAAAAGGATAAACCTGTCCCTGTGCCTCATCTCACACTCTCACTATAGGAGAATCTTACGATAACTAAGCCCAGAAATCAGAATGACAAATATTGCAGCAACAGAAACACAGCCCTAGCATAATGAGTGTTGCAGGATGTGAAAAGACACCACGAGAAGTATGGCAACATCTTTCCTAGTGAATAGAGTAATAATTCAATGCATGATGCACTGCAGCACCCAGCAGAAACACAGGTGAGGAAACCTTTGCGAGGAAAAAGCAACTTTGTGGTCACAACAAATTCAGCTAATTACCTCCTTGGAGACAGGCACATTATACGTGAACTGGGGTGCCAGTCTGTTTGCCTGGACAATATGTCCAAATACAACTCTGCCAATCCCCATTTTAAATGAGCTGATTGCTACACGCAGTAGGTCATCTCCACCATAACAGTTACTTCAGCATTCTTGCTGGATTCACAGCCACTTCAGCTGAATCTGCAAAAGATGCCCTAGAGGAGATTATGCCGCTGTATCATACATCCACATCTCACTCAGTCACGGGTTCCCTGTACCCTCAGGTACTCACACAGATGTCAGCACGTTCTGTAAAATGGTGACTGCCATGAGTAATGGTCTCTACCACAGGCACAGCCTTATGGAAAAGCTCTTCAATTAAGATATGCCTAGTGGCCTCCATGAGTGATTAACGGTGAGTGATACTGCTTGAGTACAGTATCTCACTGATACTGTGGTCATATTCCCTTAACTCTTTTTGCTGTCCATGTATTGGGATGAATCCTCCCTTTAAATTTAGCATTCTTCTGGGCAAAAATAACACTACAGAATTAGTTTTAATATATTAATTATGTTATTAATGAACCAAGGTAAAAGAGAAGATATTTTATAAGGGGCCACACATATTTCTGGCAGTCCCAGACTACAAGCATACACTCACTAACATTCTCTGCCTTCTTAAAGTTGCCCACAAGTTGTCTGGGAAGAAACTCTTCCCCCAAAAAGGGATAAGTTATTGTCAAGGAAGGACTGCACACAAAGAGGGATATCTGCTCAGATATCCTAGATCAGTGTTATACCTGCCCCTTCTCTTCTGCTGGCCAGTATGTGTGAAGGTAGTAGTAGACAAAACAGAGTCTTTGCTTGATTTGTCCATTTCATCTGATTTACCTCAGTTCCTGTGTTATGTAGAGGTAATCTGGTCTCCAGCTCACTCCATTGCTCTGTGACAATTTACTTTTAAATACCTAGAGAATTACAAAATAAACCCAGTCTCAAATTTGAATCTAGCATTTATTTTTTTTCCAAGAAAACATCTTCAGACTTTTTCCTAAGTATATTTAAATCTTAGCAGTGAACATGGTGATGGTTATTAAAAAGTAATTCTGGATAAATTAGCTTGCAGCTACAAAATTAATGTAATTCATTTATTACTTGCAGCCACAAATCAAAACGTTGTTAACACTGCTGCATGCAATTTAATATGCACAGTAAGTTTCCATATGGCTTCAATTTTAGGTTCCCTGGTCACTACAGAGGCTCATTTGCAGAATGGTCTGTAGGCATACGAAATCAGCTTGTGCTTACTGGGAAAAGGGCTGTTCAAGGTGGTTCCTACACAGCCCAACAGTCCAAAAAGTCCCAAACCGCTAACACCTCTTGAGATTATCATATCCTACCTAAGACTGAGGAATATCTACACTCATTCACAGAACTTCAGATATAACCAGTGCTTATTAAAAAAAAAAGCATCCATAGTCAGAACTGCTATTTACCAGTTCATCCTCTTAACCATGAAGGCACATTTTTAAAAGCACTAAGCATCCGGTATCTCTTTGAGAGGCAACAGAACCAAAATATAACATTACAACATCAACTTTTTAAAGCTTAAAAAAAAGTCTACAAAACTTAAAAACAACTGAAAAGTCTAAATTTTGACAAGGATATATAGATCACCTGTGAGGTACAGCTAAATTTTTGCATAATGTACCCAGAGTTGTGCATGCACTGTGATTAGCTTGAACACATCAACTAGATAAAGGCAATATGCTGCACATACATTTCATTATCAGTAATCTTGTTGCAGAATGTTGTCATGATTGAATGAGCAACAGTGCCTGTTTTCAAAGTCATGTCTCTTACCTTCTTCAACCACACCAAATTCCAGCAACACCTAGCTCATTTTTACTTAAGAAAGCCTGCTGGAGAGTGATTACAGTGGATTTATACCCCTGGATTCAAGTCTGATTGATGGATTACCTGACTCAGAGCAAGAGCAATAAACCAAGTTCTTTCCAAATAAGAGCAGGTCATGAACACCAGCATCACATTCCACAGCTCTATTTACTAGATTGCAAGCTTGCACAGGTCACAACATTACTTATACCTTCCCTCTTTCTCCTTCTTGAAAAAACTCATTCAATGAAGCACATCTTATAACCAAAGTAAGATATTTCAAAGTATTTTTGCTTTGTTAGAAGTATTCTGATCAGCTTTCTGATCTCTGGGGTTAGTAAAGTTGTCAGAGATCCCCAGCATGCTTTCTCTTTTTCTTCCAACTGGCACCAGCTGTGGCATGGTAATCAACATCAACAGTAAGTAAGGCCAAAATCATAGGCACAGAATTATTTTTTCAAGTGCAACTGACACTTTTTTGAGAAATCAGCATCAGTTTTGGTTTGGCATTGTTTGTCTATGCCTGGTTTTCACTTATACCTGGGAAACCACATCCAGCACAATGCCAGTTATATCACAACTCAGAATGAAAAGGCATGGGGCTGGGGCAGAAAAAGAGGGTTTCACATTGTGAGACTATAGTACATCAAGTAACAACCTGGAAGTACCTATCAAAGGTATGAGCACAATCAAAATTAGGAGGTCAGGTTTATCAAATGTCGGTGGAGCTGCTCAAGAAGAATGAGAAAAAGGTTCTTGATTTCTATTTTTCAGAGACACACCTGAGACATCATTAGCTGTTGGTGGTTCAGAGTGGTGGTTCTGTTAAGCACAGCATACACAGATATATATTTCTTTCCTCTCCTGGAAAACATCTTTGCCAGACCTCTCCTGGGCAGCAAAGGCATCAGCATACCATTGCAGCCAGGCTAGATACAGACAAGGAAAAACCATTGGAAATCAAAGCACTAACAATGCTGAACACTAATTGTGAAAGTATTCAATGAAACAAGTCTCTGATCTAGGCTATTCTAGGATTTCAGGATATTTTGACTAATTTCTAACCTGCAATTTTGGGACAATCCCAGACTAAATTACTGTGAAAGAAGTGAGACAGATGGAGGGAAGAAAATAGAAGCTGGCAGCCCATTATAGCTTAATTCTTACTCTTTCCAGCACTCCTGACATCAATAAACCCTGTCCACCAGAAGGGCATCACAGTGAAGAGAGGACTCACGGATATATTTCACTGCATTTACACAATGATTTCCTGAAATGTGAGGGAGCGGGGGAGCTGCCTTCTTTATTTTAGTACTGTCAACTGTTAGTACAGAGAGTCTCTCTCTGCTGTTATGTTCTCGTGAGCTGGCAGATCTGTTGGGAATATAATGAGGTCTGTTCATGCACCTCCATTTCTAACAACTTACTCCTCACATGCTCTCCTGATTTTCTTGAGGCGTAAGGACCAGTTGACTATGCAAATGAAATAAGAGAATGTAGAAAATGAGTTTGACACAAAGGGAGTTGCTGGCAAATGCCACTGCTTCCTCCAGGCATAATGGTAAGAGACAGCTGCTTCTGCCAGCACAGAAGCAGTAGCTGAGGGGGCTAGCACAGCTCTTTTGAAAATCTTTAGTCTGATGAATAACTAGGCAAAGGCTGCATATATTTCCAAGGAAGGACCCCCAAATCCAGGGCTTCAAATCTTGCTGCAGATTATCATCCACTGTAAATGCACACAGGAGTGATATCAGATGTCTTTTGTTGAAATCTGTGAGTTTATTGTCTTCTAGTCCTTTTTAAAAGAGGAGCAAGACAAGATATGGACTGTGAGAATGTGAAAAGCATTGTCCTTTGCAATTTCCAAAAGTGCTATTGTAAGAATACAGTTATTTTTGCAGCAAGATGTTACTTTTTGGATCAAACATTTTGATATATGAGCAACCCCAATAACTATAGACTAAATAACCACAAAAATGTTTAATCACTGCACACAATCCTATGGTTTTATTTCACATTTTCTTTACAGAGTTATTCCCTCAAGTAATTATCATGGCAATTGTAATTCTGATAATACATGTGTTGTGTCAATCTATCTAATAAATAGTGGCAGAGTACTGTAACTGACATGAATACATAAATATTTTAGGATTCAGTGATTCTTAAATTGTTTTGAAATAGTTATAGTAAGCAGTAAATACTGACACTTTTCTTTTACCTGTAAGAGCATCTGTCACTTGGAGAACTGACACAATGCTTAGACCACCACTTTGTGGAAAAAAACCAACAAAAATATTTATTGATAGTATTAAACAAGCGGCTTGGTGTTGTTCAGCTCTGAGCATAATAGCTGTCTGGAGTGCCACATCAGCAAACAAATACAAAATAAAATCCTTCCACAGGAGAGACCTTAATTTCAAACAAGAGAGAAAACAAAATTCACAATATTAAATTATTAAAAGCATACCATATTGGGAAAAAATAAAATGGACATTTGTGCTCTCATCTTTCCTGAGAGGATAGGGACACATGATACTTTTCAAAGTTCCAAAGTTAGCAAATGGTAAATAAAATTCACATTTCTTGATTTTCCATCCTTTCCCCAGCACTTCCCAGGAAATATGACAAATCTCAACTGAGGTTATATACGCTTGTCAACTGAGGGCTGGTTCACTTTGGCAAGGTTCTGCCCTCATTCTTACCAGCAAAGCTCCTTTAAACACATTGGATTTACACAAGTATTAATGTGGACAAGAATAAAAATTTGTATTTAGTTCTGCCAAAGTTCAACTTCCTCCACACTTCTTCCCAATAACAAATCCAAACATCTTATTCTTATGACATTCCCTTCTTTTTTATTTCCCTCAGAACACCTCGTATTTGTGAGCTGGCACTATTACTACAGTTTAAAACACATGAGAAAACCCAAGATGAACTGGCTGTCCCAAGAAGTTACAAACTGGGCAAAAACCTAGTGATCCACTTCCTGAACCGAGCTGAACCCAGATTCCTTAAATCAGATTTCAGACGTGTGACTTGGCCTAATGGCTGCCATGCATCAGCTGAGCCCCAGTGAAAATTGTTTAAATTAGCATATGCTACCCTACATTTGCAACAGCTCAGCTGCTACATAGGACCTCATTAAGCTATGGTAACTTGCTCAAGAATCTGAAACCTCAATCTAATGCTCTACCCAGTGGAACACATAAGTACCCAAATCATGCCCTCTGCCTCCATGCCAATATACCTCCTGAGCCCATCTTTCACAAAGTAAGGATGTGCCCAAGAAAATAAGCTCAGTACACTTTTCCAGTGAGATGCTTCAGAAGGAGATTTATTTAGATAAGCAGCTAGATCTGGTACTCTCTGCAATTAAAAAAAAAACTTCATGGATGGTACTAGGATTTCTTTGTGTCCTGTCTTTATCTTCTGTTTTATATACCAGGTTTTCTTCTTCAGCTCACCAACAAGTATTACACTACAGATTCCTCTTCCCTTAACTATTGTAATTCCTCCTTGTGATCATCTCAAGACGTACTTCTCCAGAACAATTCAAGCAACTGCTTTTTCCTAGGGAATAAAAGAAAATTTTAAAATATATATATATATATATACAGACTTGTCCTTAATTTAGAAATCCAGTTTCAAGTTGTCTTTATCATTCTCTCTTCCTCTCTAAACCATCTATTCATATATTGTCTATTAGAAATGTAGTGCAGCAAACTTTACTTCAGCTGATGCCATGTGAAATGCACATCCTGGTCCTTGAGCCCTCTTATACTATAGAGGGGCCCTCTATAATAGGAGGTACAGGCCCTCTTATAGGAAAGAAGGCCCATATTCATTCTTGTTTTCTTCCTTAATCTCTCTCTTGGAGTATTGTAGGTGTATCATTTATTAAATGTAAGATACAGATCACATAAAAGTGTTACGCAAAATTATTTTGTATTTTATTTCTTGTTATTTTGCAACCTGTAATATCTCTGAAGATAATTGAATTATATTAAATGCAGAGCAAAAGTGAATATCCCAATATACCTGACCCAGTATAGCTTAGCATGCCACCTTTTGTAAGGCACTAGTTTAAACCTTCAGGGAAGTGTTAGTTCAACAATTATGTCTACAGGTAAAAAAAATTGATTCAGCTAAGAAATTTTGCACATATATAAAATTACCAGGATAAGATTTGCAATTTTGCAAGTCAACTAATACAACAACAAAATAGTATTTTGGAGTGGGTAAATGCAGGAAGACCAGTCACTGTCTGATACCTCAAATTTATGCAGCTCAAGAAAAAGCAGGCTGCTCTTGTTCCATCTGGCAGTATTATCATACCAATTTCAACAGGTAAATATAATTTCAGCTTTGTGCTGTGGCACAAAAGCATTCAAAGATTAACAAAATTTAGGAAATTTGTGAGTTACCCCTTAATATACTATAATTTTCCTAGACTTGTGCCTCATGAGCTCACAAGAAACTAAAGACCCACTTAGCTTTTTAGAGTACCTCCCAGGGCTGATGGGTGTGCTGTGCTAGCACAAGTTCTGCTAAGAATTGCAGTTTCCTGACTGAGGGAAGAAATAGGAAAGCGAGGATTGCTGTAGTTTTTTCATCTGATTGAACTGAGGCCTTGCTTCTTCCTTAGCCCAGTCCCACCAGCTATGAAATAATGTGACTCTAAAGGAGCTGTGGCCATTACCATTCTTCACTTGTTCTCTCAGCTCTCTGAGGGAAATGCCTCTTACTGCTTCTATGTATAAAGCAATGTCATGGATTTGGAGGTCAACCTGTCTGTCAGAACATCCTGCAATCTCTCCATTGTCCTACAGAGCAGCTAGGAGGCAGCTGTCAAAGTCTCTAACCAGGCAACAATGGCCAGGGAAGGGGCTGGCCCCAGGTTTCCCTGAGATAGGCACCAAATAGTTTTCTCTGGTGGCAATTTGTTCACATCATTGGCAAGTTTTGAAACTGTATTCATAGCAAAATGTCTGGGAAAAGACAATAAAATTTTTGTCCTTTGGCATCTCCATGAGGGAACCCATACTTCAGTTCAATCAGTAGCTACTAGAGTGATGGAGAAAATGAGATGTGAATCCTTTTCAACAAAGGAAAAAAGATATCTGTCCCTGAGTGGTTATGTCTAGATTCTATGCTGGGAGTAGAAAAGTGTACAAATGAAAATGAACATGTTTTATAATAAAAAAAGGCAGATAGGGAATAGTTTCCCAAAAAAACCCCAAAAAAACCAAAAAATAAACGAATAGAATAGAATAGAATAGAATAGAATAGAATAGAATAGAATAGAATAGAATAGAATAGAATAGAATAGAATAGAATAGAATAGCTCCCCCCACTAAAAATATTGCTGGAGACAAAATTAAATGTATCTTATTGCATTTTGCCAGAGCTAGGAAGAGAGTACCTAGCTCATAAATTCCATTAGGAGCTTGGGGATTTTTGATATAATGAATTCTACAGTTTCAGAGGAGACTGTTTTGCTAATAATTATGTAACAGTAATTAAATCTGAAAAAGGTTGTACTCTAACTATGTTGATTTATTGCAGCTCCAACAAAATACTTCTAGAGTGTGCTTTGGAGCGTGCACCTCCTCCCTCCAGTTTTCTTTAAATTCTCACAGAGCACTGGGTCACAGATGGTCTGAGATGCGATATTTTCCCTATTAAATTCCTAATAATCTTTTTCTGAGGCTGAGTCATGGAAGCCTGGGGATTTCTCATTTTAATTAGAAGGTTTAAGGAGCTAACTCTGTTTGAAATTTCCTCTTAGGAGATATGGGTGCAGGTGATCCCATTCAGAAGAATGACACAATATCAAGGCCAACATCTCATTTCCATATTAGATTGCATCTAGTTTGGCATAACTCCTGATCTGGGTGCTGATGATGTGCAGCCTGAGTTGAAAGCATAGCATTTCACCATTTGAAAACAGAATTATTTTAGGATTATGTCTGAAGACATTTTAGGCTCTAGGTGGATATTGCCTACTCTATGACCATGCTCCATCACCCTGTGTAGAAACTATTTATAAATATGAATTATTTATTAGTCTGATTGAAACAATTAGTGTTTATCATTTGGAAACAGCACTGTTAAGGATGTTCATACAAAGAGACATACTGTATTGTCCACACACTATATTGTCTGAAGGGTTGATCCTCTCAGTATTTAAGATATTAATGTTTCAGATTAATTCTATCTGCAAATATTATAAGCTATAAAAATAAAACACACCTAGGAAAATGTTTTATGTATGACTTTAGCATTCATAGTATGTGAAGAACAAAGTCCCACCTCTCCCACCCAAAGGAAGTTATTCTTAGGCCCTCAATAGTTTAGTTTGATCATTCATAGAATGCTTGTTAAGAGTTTGTCTTAGTGTACTATTCACATGTACCTTGATAGTCTACTGTGAAAAAAAATCCTTCCTCTTATAAGACAGCTTTTGAAGTTTCATCAGCTTACAATCTACAGCCAATTACTGTGCTTTAGGAAAATGAAGAGCATCTCTTATTCTTCCAGCATGGTATGCAATTGTCAAGAAGTTAAATGAGACATTATTTGCCTTTTATAGGACTACATATCTTTTCAGTGTTCAACAGACAGAAGTGACTGTGATTTGGGAAAGTAAAAAATTTCACCCACTCTCAACTGCACCACTTAGACATGCTAAAAATAAAATTTTATTGGAAGTAGTACTGCAGCATATAGTCTTGGCTGTGAATAAAAGAAATAACCTTTTCTATGTTAAATCCTGACAGTTGAGCCATCTCCATAAATGAGTTTTTATAAGCCCAAAGTTTTAATTTTGTTATGCACTTAAAAATACTCTGCTGAAAAAAGCTGAAGTTGATATAAATTGTTTAAAGGTTTAATTTCTATGTATAATCCATTCATCAGTATATGCAATTTTTATGCCCTAGTTGCTGAAATGTTCTAAATATTTGGGATTTAATATAATGGTAAGTATTTCTCTTATGTGTCACAGAATCTATAAACAAAGACACAGAACAGTGCTTTATAATGTTTTTCAAAGATCCTTACCTTCTGTAAATCACAGCCTGCAAATGCCTCACAAATAAGATTACTCTCAGTAAAGTGCTACATCCCTTGTGAAGGAGGAAGAGGCCATACTAGTTTATGAGCAAGAAAAGCCAACCCTTGCTTAGAATATGGTGAGAATGTAGAATTTGGCCCTACCCTAGATTGCACATAATATTTTGTGTATGAAACTTCAATGTGCAAACTGCAAAAACAGCCATTCTTCTGAATGATCACAAACCCAGCTGATGCTGTAAGAATTGGCTGGATTTGTCCACTTGCTTCATAACACCTTTTGTTAAGCCCAGGAAGGAGGCAACGGGTGGTAGCTGCCTTCCCAAGGCACTCCCATGGAAGCAGCTTGGCCTCTGTGATCTATTGTTAAAATACCATCTCTTGTCAGTGGAAGGAATGTACATCCCATGCTGTAATTGTGTGGAAAATTACACAATTAGTTGTGTTAATTTTTCCCAAAACCTATGTAGAGAATAAGAAGTCCTGCTTTTTAGGCCCCATTGACATAGCAGTTGAGACACAAAATCAATTTCTCAGCAGAGGGCCAACAGAAAACACAAGCAACAACAGTTTTTTTCCAAAGCAAGTAGACTTCCAATAATTTCCTCCCCCTTGAAGGTCCAAACTGTGAAAACAACAAAGAAAAGTAGATTTAAAATACTCAGTAAAGTAAAGAGTTAAAGTGGCAGATGAAATCACATTCTGTAATGAGTTATAGGGAAAATGTCTCTGAGTTCTGATTAATGACTGGGAACACCTAGAGCTGCTTTGGCTGTCTCAGCAGTACATGACTGGTGCATCAGGGTAATGTCTAATAACTAATCTTTGACACCAGAATTAAGTCATTTTGCAAGAAAGCAAGTCATTAGAAGCTAAATTGAAATATAAGTAATACGATCTCTGTGGAGGATTGTAAATTAATTGTTTTTTAACAATAACACTTCTGTATTTTATTAAAGCAGTGTAAGAATTCAGAGAAGAAAAGAATGTAGCAGATAAACAGGGCAGGTGTTGATGATGCAAATGAAATAGATGACAGATGGTTAGTAGCACGATCACTCACTGTGTGTGTATAATGGATAGAGGTAATCGAATTCCTTTGTGAATTGGTGACTTTCTTTACATCAAGAACCATAACTGTTCCATGCTTATCCAGCTTCTCCTTAAAAATTACCTCCATTTCTTGCCATTTTCCTGGGATGCAGAACACTCATACTTGCATACTGTCATAGTCATACACACACACCCCCCCACACCCACACCCACCCCTGCCAAAAAAAAAAAAAACAAACCTGAAAAACCAAACCAAACCAAACACAACAAAAGCCCAAAAGCCAGACATGCAAATAAAACCCTACCTGGGCAATCAGCAACCTTTACAAATTGGTAATAGGATACTAAAGGAGTGTCTGCCATCAAAGAGCAGCTCACCCCCACAGCAGCCCCCATGACCAGTGGTGTAAGGTTTTTCTCCAGCTCTGTGGATGAACTGCTGGGCTGAAAATGACCCCATGATATGGTTGCTCCCCCTCAAATGCCAGGTCATAGTACTGTCTTGGAGGAAAGGGAAAAGTTACTGCTATAATAGAAGGACACGACTTCTTGCTTGCTATTGGGTGCTATACTCAGCTCATTACAAGAGATATACTGATTTTTGTGGGAGGTTTATTTCATGGCCCCCAAGACCTGTGCTTGGTGATTTGACACAGACTATAAGAGAAAACCACCAGGCTCTAGATGCAGAGATAGCACATGATTTTATATATATATATATATATATCACACACACATATATATACAAACACACCCAGAGAAAAAGCAGAGAATGTTTGAGTCAGCACTTATTTTACAGAAAGCTCCGTCTGTTCTGAGCCAAGCAAATTAGCAAAAATAATTGATCAAGGGCTTCAGACATCATATCAGGAGCCAATATACTAGCAAAGCAGCTTCCAGGATGTGTACAGAATGGACTGCTGATGCAGTGGATGGGAAATGGTATCTAAACACATCACTTTCTTAGCACTCTGCATTTCATCAAAAGAAAGACATGTCTTTCCACGGAAGTACTCTGCCGACACCAGTGTTGGAAGAATGCCTGCAGATATTTCTAGGACTCCTGATGAAGCCAGGTTGACATTATTTCTGTCCTTGCTCTTTACAATTACAAGCATAACTTCTCTGCAGCACAGGAGTGGTGTTGCATAGGTGTATTTAGGGCAGCATAAAAGGGTGATGGCTTTCATGGTCTAGCACAGTATTTCTGTAAGAATATGTTCTACTAAAGCACCTGCTTTGCACACCCCTTCCTCACCCTCAAGAAACAGAAGTCATGCCTGCAGATGTTAGAAGGGCGGCAGTATCCTCTGCAGCATCTCTCTGTTAAAGCTAATTCTACTAAAAAAACTAAAATCCTGAAAAACTGCCAAAACCTCTGCTAAACTCTGTAACTGTTCAGCAGAAGGCTTTGTTTGCTCTAAGGCTAGAGCAATTTCAGGGTCACAGTGTCAGCTGCTTGTACCCTTCTCTATCACCAGAAGCTGGAGCCTGGATAAATGCAGATCATTCACCGTGCTTATGGAGATAAGCATGGTGCAGAGTAAATATTGTACTTGAAGCTAAATGTCAAGAATTCTAGCAAGCTTCCGTGGGGAGGCAACAGATATACACCGATGCTAAAGAAAGATTATGACTTTTTATATTATAGAATCAAAAACTTCTCTCTATTAGATGACAGAGCATGTTATTTAATACTTTTTGTAACATGGTTTTGGAGCAGAATGCTTTTTCCCCAAAAAGTTACAGCTACTCCCTATTGAAAAGAAATTATAGCAGGTTGCTGCATCATTAGAACAGGGGAGATAATGCATAACCTAGAGATAACCATATAAAATAAAAGACTGGAACTATATTCAAGATCCTTTGATGCTTCAGTTTCATGCTGTATTTCTGTGTTATGGCGCTTTATTATTGAACAATTATTATTTTGGCTTATTCATATCTGTATTTATGAGTCTCCAAACAATTTAACAAAGTTATTATGGAATTTTATTATTTTTATAATAATTATTTTTCCCTTGACAAAACTGCATATTATTTATTTTGGGGACAAAAATAGAAAAAATGCAGAATCTTTACTTTGTTACAGAAACTATGCATAAACGCTAAAATATCATAAGTATTTGGAACAAAGAGAATGAATCTCACTGAAGAATAATAAAAAAGCCATTTAAAAATATTTTGTCACTGCCTTTGAATAATATCTGCTTAGGCATCAAATCATTATTGTTGCTATTGTTGCTTCTGTTCTTTGTCTGCCCTGCAGAGACAAAACAGCAAAGAATGAGCTTGGTTATTTCCTTTTAGAAGCAGTGTTGACAATGAACTGCAAAATACATGGGCCAGTGTGTTAACCCTAACTATGTGTTACATCTAACCTTGAATGAAAAGTTGTGGCAGGGGAAAATATGGGCTGTTGCATTTTCACCATTAGTGTTGATTAACAGCTAAAGAGGAAGGTATTTGGATTCCTGAATGGTAGGCAGAGTTTATAAGAGGATTTCTTATAAGGTAGATTTTTACCATAATGTAGAAACTAATAAGAAACAAAACTAACTGTGGTAAACATGCACACAGTATGTTTATCATCATGTTTCTGAGCCAAAAGATATTTTCAAATGAACGAGACACCATACAGAGGTATTTAACTGCCAATTATTCACAGGCAAATACAAAGAAAGGTACCAGAACAAGAAGAAACTATATGTGACCATGGCTTTCTAAATGGCTGTTAAAAAGCAGTTTTAAAATCAGAGTCCTATGACAAGACTTGGTCCTGTGTACACTCCAAGCTACGACCCTAGCTCAAGCCTATCAAGCATTTGACTACTGCCTATGTTAAAATTGCATTTTATCAACACTGTTTCGACAAACTGCTGTGTGGTCATTTTATACAGATAAGAGATCTTAGAATGAGTTCCCACTAGGGTAAGAGTCCTCTTCTATGGGGACTGGAACTATTATATCTCAATATGATCAGAAGCTTCTTTAGGAGGCCACACATTTAGCTCTGTGTCATCTGGGGTTCACATTTCTTCCCTGGTACCTAAACTTGCTGTCATTTGTGAATGATTACCCACTTAAAATGAATGAGTATTTGAATATTCATCGATTTTAGCTGTTCCCTGACACCTTGGGTCATTTCGGCAAAGAGTTACAAATTTCCCAAAACTGGCAACATACTGCTGGAGACCTCAATCCTGCATTCCATATGTATGCTAGCATCTATACTACAATCTCTCAACTATATTCCCATACTTCTTTCAGATCATTACATTGCATTGCATTGCATTGACTAATATTACATGTCTCACTCATCATAAGGCAGGTGTATTACGGAAGGGAGGAACCAAACTAAATTAAGATAGACTTCAGGTGAGTAACTGCTTTCTAGCCCTTCATGTGTTGTGATAAGCAGGTCTTTGGAAAAGTAGCAGAAATGCCAGATTAAATTTTGCTTTTTGGAATGCAAGGTTCTTCTGGAATTACTGGTGTTGGAAAGCTGAAATAGAGAAGAAGGTTAACGAGGAAAAGGTGCATTCTTACAACATTTTTTTCCTTACCTTTTCAAAATTCCTGCTGCCAAAGAGGATCTAGAGTAATAGTCTGATCATCACTTCTTTTTCATCAAAAGCCTTATTGTGTGTGGAGCTTGGAAAAGCAGGAAACTCAGAAGATACAATAACAAAGATAACTTAATTTTGCTGATTTGGGGAATCCAAATATCAAAATTTTTACCCATAAATTACATGGGTCTTTCCTTTGAGCTATTTCTGAAGGCACAGGAGCTCACTGAGGTAAAAATAATGGTCTGCATTCAAAAACTTGAATGTGTCCCTATTCCAGTAAAAAATAACTTCTATGTACACTCTGCCGCAGTTGCAAGGATGAGTAGCTTTGCATCACTCCTCTGGTCTGTACTCTTTTAAATGACAAGTAAGCATCAATTTTTCACCTTGACCTCTGCAATGCCTGTATGACTGGTTCTTGCACTGAAGTGTTACCATCAAGTTGGTCTCACAGGTCGTAGGCAGAAGCTAGGTTTTGGTGAGGTTTCTTGTAGGGATTTCTGTGGTTTGGTTTGGGTGGTTTTTTTGCTTCTCTTTTGCTTCTTGGTTGTTTTTTTGTGATGGAAGAGCAAAAAAACCACATTTGCCTCAAAGGCTTCACAGGATTTTTGGCTGCTGTGGGCTGGGAGAGTGATAGAGCAAGGACTGAACATCAGGAGACAGTATCAGACACAATTCTGTAACCTACAGGCCAATCGAGGAAACTGGACAGAAAGAGCCTTTAAAGCAGGCTCTTGGGATCTCCTAAAACTGCTCTATCAAACTTTTAGAAAGAATTTTAAAGTTTTTAAGTAGGATTTACTTTTAAGTTCTTAATGAGAAGTAAATGGCTTTTCTTTTTAGATGTCCTTTTAACTCAGAAAGCACATAATTTCTGCTATCTTAACCTAATTTTGTGGCTGATATATTCCATATGCTTGACAATGAACTTTCCACATTTGTCTTGAACTGGAATTTTGGAATAGGCATCTAATATTGAAAAAGTATTCGGTAACTATTGAGCATTGCCCTCTTCTGCTAGAGTCTAAAGACTCAACAGCCCTTAAAATTGCTGAGGGACTTCAGATAGAAAGTGGCATTTGCTGCAGGTCACACAGGATTTCACTGCATGAGGACAGAAAGGAATAGCTTCCACAGCTTTAGGGGAAAGCAAACAACCAGGAAAGGGAAGTGTTACAGTAAAGACTCTTTCCTTCCTGTGCAAAGGCAAAAAAAGCCTTCTATCCTTGGACATACAATTAATACATACATTAATGATAAAATGTAAAGATATTGAAAAACGGACAGAAAATATTTGTCATGAGCTGGACGTAAAACCTTTCCAGAAAAAACTGTTCCAAATTAGCCAGCTGAAAGATTGTATCTGCTTCCCAGCATATGTCACACCAAAGGCCAAGTTAGAGCTACACAATCCATAGAAGTTAATTTGTTTCTGAGAAAATCTATAACCTAAATCTAGCAGTAGACAACACAATCCAGCGATATGACATGCATATGTGATCCATGATATCAATAATGCAGTCACTCAAATATGTCATGAAAGGATTTTGGGTCGCTTTCACAAGAGCTTGACTGCTGCAGAGAGTGCAGTTGAAAGGTGTTTTCGGCATAGGTATAGCAATAGGGAGCTACACAGGAGATGAGATGGAGAAGATGCTGTGGGAAACACCCAGATAGCAGCTGGACTGGAGACATGTGAAAAGCCCAAGCAGAAAAAAAAACATCTGCACTGAAGCACAGTGCAGCATTTCAGCCTCTGCACTTATTGATAATGAATAAGGGGAAGTTGCACTACATTTGCATTGTTCAGAAATTTCTTAAAGCTAAGAGACTCCTTACGGGCTGTATCAGAATGGCAGCCAGCACAAGGAAATGTGAGCCTCTGTGTTGATGCCAAGATGATTTTTTGCCTTTTCTTTCATATACGTTTTATATAACTTTTATGTATTGTCAGTATTCTTAACATGCATACTTGTAATTCCTTAAGTCTGATAGCTTAGCAGAGTCCTAGTATTTTGTTAGACCAGGAGATTAAACACCCTAAAGGCCTCATAGTAGGAGGCCAGAGAAGCCTACACTATCTTGTGAAACCATGGCCCCCTCTAGAACATATCCTGTAAACTAGAGGTTTTGCCCATCCGGGGGGAATTCCTCAGATGGGGGAATATCATGCCATTAATTGAGGCCTTCCATTGGGGCATCTTCTTTAGATATGCTAATTTATATTGTCTACAAATTGTATATGTGATTTATCATGTGTGTGCATTGCAACACATCCTTGGCAAAACAGTGCATCATAAGGATCCTTATTAAAAACCAAGGTAAAACCCCCTTATCCCTGAACTGCATCTGGCTCTCAATTTTTTTAAGACCAGGAAAAGGCATCAGTGTAACACAGGCACTACGCCCAACACTGTTGTGGCTGAGACTCACAAGTTACAGTTCCCCACAACCACCTTCTTGTCAAAAGTAACCCTCACTTAACAATATGAACACAATGCACATCAGCAGTTGCTTATAAACAACCTGTTGACTCAAACAGAAACAATCAGTTGCAGCAGCACTGGTTCTGCACATCCACACGTGACTTTCAGGTGGCAGCAATAAGAAGTACTTAATCTACCTCCCTGCCCAGATCAGCTCTCACAGGCATCTCTGCTTAAGTTTAGTTTTAAGGTCTCCTTATAAACAACTGGTATAGTGCCCTTATTGCTCTGGTATTTTGATGGACTTCAATGTCTTTCCACAGAGGACACACAGTTGCTGAGATTGGAAGCTTCATGCAACTGAAGAGCTGCCTCATGTTATGTCTGTGATATGCAGCTACAGCCTCCTGGTGTAGAAACACACAATATAACTCACTGCAGAACTGACAATATCTAAGTGGTCAAATCATACCAAGGAACCTGTTTTCTGATCTTTATCCTTTCTGACACCAACATCAATGCCTAACTGTGCAGACACTGTGCTGTGCACCCATCAGTTGCAGAAACTGTCAGCAGGTGATGATTCACGCCTCATTGGTGCTGTTTTATAATTTAACAGTGGTATATACAAATTAGATCTGCCTCCACTGTCTCTTTCTTGAGAGAGCTGATATTATTTTAATGCTGTTTTCCAGCAACCTCCTTACTCATGGTTAAGGGAGAGTAGAAGTTACTTGCAAAAATCTTCTCTGGAAATGAAAAGATAGGTTACATTTCTGATAGTTCATTTATGGAAGCTACCACACCAGCTATAAAATGTGTAAGGAATAGATTAAATAGGAACCAATATATAGCTGTGAAATCTATTAAAAAGAAAAGCAAGAGAAGAATATCATATTAGTAGTAACACACTGTTTTTCCTTTCTAATTTAGAGAAAGGTGTGACTGTTTTGTTCCATGCAGAGGCACACCTACTTTGGTTTTTATTTCATCACTAGGTTCAGTAAATTTTCTTGAAAGAAACTCTTTTCATGGCCTCATCAACAACTTCTAAATTTATTTTTTGTCAGGTCAGTACAAAAGAATTCTGTTATGTCATTTACATTTTTCAATTCTTAAGTGACCTTCATTATACCATTTCAAAAAGGTAAGAGTCCCTTTCACTGTTGCAGCCTGAATTACTGTGAGTAAAGTCCAGGGGAAAGAAGTAAAAAGGGCCTTTGCATAATATCCATAGATGTTTAATTCAGGTGCCCGGTAAGATGTTCAGGTCCAAGGCACACATTGAGGGTCCAGCTTTCTCTCCCCCCGGGGGAACTCGGGGTGCACCTGGTCTTGGGGCAGTACCAAGATGAGGGCCAATCAGGGAATAGGGAGGGAGTGGCTCAGGGGCATAGGAGCAAGGGAAGGAGCCAATAGGGTCAAACAACTTTGAGGGAAGCTTCTTGTGTCTCCCTAACTTAGGGGATGCCCCCCAGGGTCCCTACATTTCACAGTACCTTTAAAGCTCCTTTTTTTACTAGAAAATTTTTGAAAATAGTAATAGGAACAGGGAACATGCTATTATGCTCTTATGCTATTATAGCACTATTACTATGTTGTAATAGTCTTATTCAGGTTTTCTGGGTCTCCTCCCAATGATGGTCAACTGTAACCCACATGGCAAACAGGAACAGACTTTTACAGAAAACTCTTAAATAGTTTCTCTAGGGACTTTGCATCACCACATTTTTTTTCAGCTGCTGAATATGGTAGATCCACAGACACTATATATCTCCCAGATTTGAATCTTATTCACAGTTATAGCTGAGGGGGAAAAAAAGTCTTGTATCATTACAGGAAGATTGGGAGAAAAGAGAAGGAAGACAAAATGGCAAGCCAGGAATTTTTTTTGAGAATTTTTTTTGAGCCAGTTTCAGTAAAAGCCGATCCCTCATAAATAACAAGATGAAATTTTTTGCACCTTGTTACCTTTTGGAAATCAACATTTATGGACACCAACTCCAGTTTTCACATTCACCTAGCAAGACCTAAACCTCTTCTGCTTCAGCAGTCTGGTTAGCCCATTTTCCAGCCCTGACAACAAGCTAAAAATCTCCCATTCATTGTTGTAGGGGAACAGTAACTATAGCCTGAGAAGTGACAGTGAGTAATTCAGCCTCTGGGAATACTTTAATAATAAGTAAAAACTTCTTTTGTTAACTGCTTCAGCAACTGATGCAGTTGACTTACATTTACTCGCCATACCTGATTTAAATATCTTATTCAATGTTGTTGGATCAGGCGGCTAAGGAAGACTCTTAATTCCTCTATCACATGGTGTGTGTAAGTCCCCATACTTGTCACTATTTACATAACAGTTCATATAAATCTAGAAAAAATTAAATAAATCTAGCCTTTTTGGACTACTCTCCAGACAGAAGACAGCATTTTTTAAATATTAAAAAAAACCAAAACCAACAAAACAAAACAAATAAACAACAAGAAAAAACAAAACAAAACAAAACCAAATAAAAACCAAGCCAGCAACAACAAACCCCCAAACAAACAAAAAAAAATCAAAATCAAAACAAAAACCCCCACAAAAACAAAACCCCAAAGCTAAAATAACTTATTCCTAAGGAGTAAGAAAACTAATGTCTTTGGAAATGCCACTCTGTCTCTCTTTCAGCTTATTACCAAAGCAGAGCAGATTTTGAATTATTATCCCCAATGACTGAATTGCCTGCTGGGGCATATAACACTAAAACATATTTCATTTATAAATGAAATGGGTTTTTTTCAGCTTGATGTCTTAAAGCAATCCCCATGGTCTGCTGTCTTATGAAATATCAAATTTTAACATGTTGGTGATGCTTTATATATACTGTATACTGATAGTCCTGTTTTTTAAATACAGGTATTGTCAATTGTGTTATCCCTGACCACATTTTACACCAATTTAATTGGTACTGCTGCTCAGCAATATTAGTACTAATAAAAACAACTAAAGCACTGAGAATATAACAAATGTGTTCTCAGCTGAAGATCATCATTTCCACTGACCTGCTTCCCCCCTTTCTGTCTCTGAAAATAGAGCAGCATGAATGGAAAAGTACAAGACAAGACTCAATTTACAGCTAATTTGGTACTAGGCCACTTCTTAAAGTCCTGCCCTATTTTAATCACAGGAAGCATCATGCACAAAGGATTTATGTGTAACTCTGTTGCAAGCGAAGGTCTACTCTAGTTTAACCCAAATCCCATTGCAGTCAGATCAGGTCCACCCTGAAAATATGTACCAAGCCCTACCTCTCAATAGCACATGAATAATTATTAACCAACAACAGTATCAGCTAAAGCTGTTTGAGTAAAAGACCTCTAGGATTTCATAGGTAATAAAAGCTCTTCTTAAAAAAATCTTAAATCAGAGAAATAAGTTTCCTCACTTTACTTTGTGCAATATTTAAAGGAAACTACAGAAATGGTGCAATTCCTTATTAAATATTAAGAGGTTCTGAAAGAACAGTTTCTAGGGGGCCCATTTAATTTCTAAACAGTCTCACTGGGTTTCATCTCTTCTGAATTCCATGGGGAAAAAGAGATGAATTTGCATTTAACATTAATAAAAATCTGATAACAGGAGGGGAAAACATCTTGCAAGCACTGCAATCATTCCAGAAAAAAAAGTAAAAAGGATTTTTAAAACAAAAATTAAGGACAACTCATATTTGAATATTATATCTTAAGGCACAGAGCCAAATGCAGATGAATCTAGCCATGTTTTGGACCAAAGCCAAATTCTCTCCATCCCAGTTGTTCAATTTTATAGTGAGAGAACAAAAGGGGGGGTTGATATAGTATCATTTGGTAACCAATGCTTGGGGGCTTGTTAAGGTGCAAGTGAGGGCATTTATGTGAAAGTAGAGCATAAAATTAAAAGCGTTCTTCAAACTAAAGGATGACGTGTGCCATGTAGCATTGTATTTTGTCATTTTTTCCGATAGCAGCAGGGCAGCTCAGCGTAACCATTTACAATCAAAGACATTGTGTCAATCCTCTGGGTTTCATTTCACAACCATCTTGAGAAAAATCAAATCTGGAAGTGATATGCAGTGACAATCCCAAATTTACTGTGGCAATTGTGTTTCTATCTGCAGGCAAACAAACATCTACAACAAGGTTTTTATTCTTCTCTCACAACATTGATCAAATAAATTTAGCAAATCCCAGTGTCTGACATGTTAATGTTAGGATTTTGCTCCAAATTGCAATGCATTCACTGGGTCCTTCATACCAGACATAGGGGAAGGGAAGCTGACAGCACTGTATTGGAACAGGGCAGAACAGGTGATTATCAGCAATGCTAGAGACCCATGCCCTCCCTCTCCCCTCCAGTCATGCTAACATATTTCATGATGTAGAGGATCACTGAGCAGAGAAGTAACAGCTGCAGAGGCAGTACCAGCCTCCATAGACCTATGGAATATTAGCAGGTACATTGAGGCTGATCGTCTTGTTATTAATTTCCTTGCTATCCTCTTCACAATGTGAAACTCTCCCTGGAAGAGTTTTTGGGCAGCAGAGTAGAAGCTCTAATGGCCCCCAAAGTGACTGGGGCCAACTGAGGTGACAAAGAGTCTCTGTGCCTCCAGCCTGGACGTCCATCACAGTGACAGTTAGGGGTGGCTGCTCTTCCAAGGGTGGAAAAGACACCTTTCTTCTCAATGTCTACTGTAAAACTAACAAAAAACTGTTAAGTAAGTAATGATAATCCTAGAGATTTGCAGCTGCAAGAAGTTAGACTGGCTGTTTGGAGGGAGAATAAAGAGCCTTCTTCATATACGGGATATTTACAGTGGCCAAAGAAACTGACTGTAAGGGGAAATACGGAATCCCATCTTCCAGGCTCCAAACAGGAAAAAATGTGATAGCCAGAGGGTAAGGATGGGCACTGGAATGTGTGTGAAACTACTACCCAGGGCTGGCTCTGACTCCAAATTTACACTCCTAAAGAGAAAGGGCAGGGTGAGGCTAGACCGTCCACCACTGCCATGGCTGTCCATGAAGGTCCAGGAACATCTGTGACACATCCTCCCACATAGGCAGAGACAGCAATAGGTCTTAGAGGACCATTTTGAGTACTCTCTGGCACACCTCTCTAAGCCTAAATTCAGCTTGAGTACAGGCGACTGCCTCAGAGTTGAAGTCAATGAAGTTGCACCCACCTACACCAGATCTGAATTGACTCTATGAATAGCTATGTACAGGGTAGGATATTCAAATTCTGTAGTTGCCAAAACCAGACATCTGTGTCAAAGCATTTGACAAGTGCACTGATATATGTCAGCAAATTGCCTGAGGTACTTGCTAAAAAATCACAGTAACTTTTTTCTTCCTGAAATATTTAATCTGCACAATGATTAGAAAATGGCTACAAAGGCAAAATGCTAATAAATGTCTGCCTGAGAATTTAAGTGTATGCTTGTATTCAAGAAGTGAGACTGAAATTTAAATTTTGTTATATTCAAAAGAAAAAAGCCAAACAAACTCCACAACATCCAAATACTGTACCTCCGAAAGCATTGCTACCTGACAAGGTGCTAACAGGATGGGACAAAATGCTTCTGTGATTACCAACTCAGCCTGTAACCATTGCAGGAAATTCAAGACGATCATGATCATCAGTTCCAGAGAGCAATCTCTGTGTGATGTAACATTGATGGGTCAAGTTCCCTGTACTGTTTCCTAGCTTAATAATAGAGTTGCACACCAGATTGCTTGAGGAATCCATATGCCGACATTCTGACTCAGTTGTCTCAGCCTGGGCTTCACTGCTCATTACTGGTGTATCTGGATACCACATTCAAGCAAGAAAAAAAGCCAGATTGAAAAATAAAAAAAGTTCTGCTCTGTCTCCTTTTATTGTCAAAGAAACTCAGAGCTTCTAAGGTGTGAAAAGAACCATGAGAAAATTCTGCAGAAAGGAATACACAAGACGGAAAGATATCACCTCTGTTTTTCAGGGAAGAAGGAATATAGTTTGGATTCCCAAGAGACACAATATATATGTTCTGTTTTGAAATGAATGTGGCCTCACAAGTAACATCAACAAAGAATACCAAAGCAGCCTATCCAGGTCTTTGATCATTAGGATTTGTTATAACTCCTAATGGACTTATTTTGATATTATAAAGATATATTTGTTTTACTTTTGCATAAAAAACCCCAAACTCAGAATTGCTGCAAAATCACAGTTCTGGGCTTTTATGAATTCCCTGATTCAACATTCAGAAAAAAAAAAAACACCACAAAACCAAGCCCACAAACCAAAGCAATGACAACAACTTAAAAAAAGGAAATAATTTATGTTTAAAAATCAGATATTTTGAAACCAGCCTGGATAATTAAAGAAATTATGTAAAAATAAAAAGATAGTCACAGGGAATAAATAAGTACAGGAATATATTATATAAAACAACTGAGATAAGGTAGTTGGCCAAAACCAAGCACAAAAGGCAGTTTTCCTAAAAATATGAACCCATCTGAAAACAATAAGTTAGTAAATCTTTAACAATGTTTAGAAGCAGAGCAAATTACTCTGGTACACTGCAGTTGTGACATGGCTGTATTTATTCTATATAACAGGTAATAGTATCTCTTCTAGCACAACAGTATTTGACATAAATTTGTGTGAAGCTGCATTGCACAGATTAGCTGTATTTTAGAATTTACTGTAGCTTAAGCTATGCTACTGTGATGACTGTAAGATTTAGTTCAGTAATTTTATGCAATTGGCAAACAGGCAGAAACAGTATAATTTAACATTTATGAATTGCCAATTTCCTCATATAAATACTGTAAAGAATTCTGCAATTATGCAATTATCTAAAGACAGTAAATTGCAGTTTGGAATGCTGCTTATTTATTAAAGTGATTTATAAATGAACATAAGCACATCGACTTAAAGAGTCTAATCCAGTGACTCAACAAAATGTTTCTCTGCCTAGCCCAGGTAGTTTTGTAATTGTGATACATTATGGAATTTTGCTGTGTTTAATGGATCTATAACTCACCTTTCCTCTTGAAAATGAACTATTGAGTTCTTTTACTGAGAAGTGCTCAGGAGACCTTTCCGGAGTCAGAGGTAAATTTAAAAAAGTTTACTACAACTGAATTCAGAAGCCTAAAATTCAACACTATTCTTATCAAATATGTTATGGTCACTACAAAGTACTTAATTACTTTCTTTTCTTTTGCCTACAGGCAAGAGCAACTCCAGTTTCCCGTCCCATTTCCAGGGCTGCTCAGAAAGCCCTTGCTCCAGCAGCAAATCTAGAACACAAGAGCAGAGGAACAGGCAAAGTTAGCCTTAATGCACTTGCAGGAAGGAAAGTTTCCATGTATGAAAGTAATTGTTCAAAGAGAAACCACTTGTTCTCTGAAATTTGACATTCATTGCTTAAGTATGAGATCAAGCCACAACTTGGAATTAAGAAACAAGCATAAAAGTTCCAAAATTCTTTGGGCCCCAGACACACAGAAACATATGTACTTAACAAATGCATAAAGAATGTATACAATAAGATGGAATGAGTTTACTGTAAAAAAGAATGTACATAAAAACACATAAATAATTGCTTTTCATATGTTAGTGGTAATATTTTATCTACAAGGACAAGCTAAGAATTTCAGTGATATGCATTTGCACATTGTCATCTATTGCTTATTTACATCTAGGCTTTTCTTGGAAAACAATATTCAGTGGTCCATGTATCTCTTTTTGACATCATCCCAGAAAAGGAGCAGTAAAAACTTGACAATTAAGCAAAAATACTTCTGTTCAGTCTTTCATATTGTGTTCACCATTACAGCATCAGAGGACCTTCCATTAGAGCAGGAATTGATGTGAGTCACACATTTGTTCTTTCTTCTTCTCCTCAAGAGGACAATTGTGTGTGGTTTTTTGCTTCATTTCTTGCACACATAGACTGCTGGGGAAAATTTGCTCTGGGGAAGCTAGGGTGAACAACTTGTGTTAGTGTCAAACATGTTAAATTCTATGGTGCTACTTCAGCTTTGTGCAAAAGCATTACAAGGCCATACAGTGAAAAATGTCCTTTGAGTAAAACTACCTTTTAGCCTTATATATACAAAGTTGTTCTCTCATTGACCTAAATATTTACTGCACAGAGCATGTGCTGAGGGCTGAGTCATCAGTACTGTAAAAAATTCAGTGGATTGGTGAAAACTGGGTCACAACCATACACTAAGTCTTAAAGGTTTAAGCTGAACTGTCTTCCATTAGCAGACATGCAAAGTTATATATTGAAATGTTCAAACCACTAAATCACCAAGAAGAGCCTGTTAACATTTTCTCAACAAAACTCTTCCAACAGCAAACTGGTGTCCTGACTAAAAAAAATTTTTACAAAAAGTATCTGCTTTCTATGGAAATTTTTCCTGCTTGTTGAAAAAATAAAAACATGAAAAGTTTTTGAAACCCGTTCTCTGAAAAGTTCTAGTCACAGACATAAACTTAGCTTCTTTCACACATCTTGACAATGTTTAGATCTGTTGACAGTGTTGTTATCAAGAAATGCCGAGGGGACACGGACAGAAATCTGTTTCATGTAGCTCATTTAAGATAATACCTTCTCCTACCGTTTGCTATCCCAGCACAGCCAGTAGGTCCAGAAATAGATGGAAACAACTCTGTGCAAAGGGTGGTTGGTGATAAATCTATCAAAATTAAAATTCAAGGTTCAAAAACCTTGACAACAGAAGGGATCCAGATTTGAATTTGACAGCAAAATGAAAAGAGCAACATTCTCATTATACACTCTTCCATGGTGTTCAGGGGGATTTAATCCTAGAAAATTGCATCACAGCCAGGTGCAGGTTCCCACTGCTCTCCTAGAGGACTGCCAGGCTCACTGTCACTTTCAGGGAACCATTTTGGTTCCCATGTGTTACAGGGCATGATAAATGAACAAAATTGTATGTTGGCCTTGGCTTTGCTTTCTGTTGTTAGATGAATGAATTAAATCTGTCTGAACTGAGTGACCACTTGGGTTATAAGTTTGAAGTGATGATAAATGAAGGATAGCCTTTCCTTCTCTCTTCTCGTAGTTTGTGATTAGCTCAATGGCCTGCTGAGAGATAGGAGGCAAAGAAACAGACAAGGAACAGAGTAACCCTGGGTTTACAGTGTCTTGTGCTTGGGTGCACTGATAAAACTGTATCATACACATAATCTCAGAGAAGTCTAAATATTGTTTGGTGGCAGGTAATCTTGCAATTATAATAGTGTTTTTTGTGGGAACAAGTAATAAAATGTTCTTCAATCAACTATTGCAATAATTTCCAAGCCCTAATGTCCATTTATAAACATGTATGCCTGTAAGACTGGTCTGACTACAGCGTCTTAGCTATGTTCTGAATATTTCCATGAAAGACCCCCTCTCTCTGCTCAGTCATGGATGGAGTCTATGTTCCTACATGACTCAGTGTGTTAAGGTCCCTAACTGCAATTTCTCATGCATTTTCTTCTATTGTCTACTTTCCTCAAATGCAGTTGGTTTTATCGGTGGTATGATTGGAAAGACAAACTCCTGCAGCTACTTCTGAAGAGGAGTCTTCCCCATATGCCAGTATGTGAGGACAGCTGCTAGTCTCCTCATCTCTCCAGGGAGATGAGTAACAGTGGTAACTGAAGACAGCAAGATCTAGTATGTCTGAAACTGATCTGGAATGCAGGAAGCCTGGTCTTTATTCCAAATCTGTCACTCTGTGTTGTGTGACTCACCTTAGGTAAATCTTCTTTATTGCTTATTAGCTTTTTTCTCCACCAATAATATTCTTTATTATCTCTTTAAGGTATAAACTCTTTGAGATAAGAGCTGCTATCTTTACATATAGAAAAACAGAAGACCTAAGCTGGCCATTACGCAATTAAATTATAAATTCAGCAATTCAGTTCTGAAGTAACTCAGCACTGCACATAATTTTTAAACACTTTAGAAACAATCAGTTAAATCTGCTTTTCCAGTGTAGTAAATTGACAACCGGATACTCAAGTGAAAAGCTTTTAGCTTCTGAAAATCAGTAGCAAACTATGGACCACAGACTTGAAACCCTGGCTGATACCACCTTCTCCAGTCCTTGTTCTCTTTCTATGGAATCTGTTAACTTTTTAGGAATGTTATCCCTTTTAGTTATATGCATACAAAGAGCTTGATAAAAAAGGCCTCTGAACTTACATAACAAATGCACAAGTGTATTTTAGCTCAGAAGTATTATGGATCTGGAGCTGGCTTTACATGTCACAATTACATTTTCTAACCCATGCTTTTACCATGTGTTATAAGCATATGGCAGGTTGGCAATGCATGACAAAAATGCACGAAGTATGGTGTTAAAAAATATCCTACCAAGAAGTTTGAGAATCTGCCTATTACTCTCTTCTGTCAAGTAAGTCAGGCATCTTCTAAAGTACCGATTTTCTCGTAAGCTGAAGATTCCCTCTACACTCGCCAGAGGCTTTTCTTTTCATGCTAAATAGAAACATGCAGCTCTGGAAGGGACTTGAAATTCTGGTCTCTTCCTGACAATAGATACAGGTTCAATTGTCAGCTGGTTTATCCCAGTAGAGAGTATAGACCATCTGGGTTGACAAGGAGAAAGCAGTGGATCTTGTCTACCTTGATTTCTACAAGGGTTTTTTTCACTGTCTCCAGTCCTTATAGGTAAGCTTGCAAAATGCAGGTCAAAGGAATGGACTTTGAGGTGGATCAAGAACTGGATGAATGGCACAGATCAGAGAGTCACAATCAGTGGAGTAGATTCCAGTTGGAGGCTTGTAGTCAGTGGCGTTCCCCAAGGACTAGTATTGCGTTCAGTCTTATTCAACTTGTTTATCAATGACTTGGATGAAGGGATAGAATGCATCCTTAACAAGTTTGCCAATCATATGAAACTAAGAGTGGCTGATACACCTGAGGGCTGTGCTGCCATTCAGTGGGGTCTTGATAGGACTGGGTGGGGAGAAACCTAATTAAGTTCAACAAAGGCAAGTGTAGGGTCCTGCACCTGGGGAGGAATAACCCCAAGTACCAGCACAGGTTGGAAGCTGTCCTGCTTCAGAGCAGCTCTGTGAATAAGCACCTTGGGGTAGTGGTGAATGACCATAAGACAGCAGTGCCCTTGCAGCCAGAAGTGCCAATGGTATCCTGGCATGCATCAGGAAGAGTGTGGTCAAGGGAGGTGATCCTGCCCCTCTACTGGGCTCTAGTTAGAAGTATTGTGTTCAATTCTGGTCTCCACAATTCAAGAAAGACACCCATATTCTCTGCCTTTTCTCCCTCTCTCTCTCTCTCTCTCTCACTGGACGGGGTGGAAAAGGGGAGGAGCTGTGTGGAGTTTAAATTCTGTATTGGCTTAAATGATGACAGTTTTTAATTTGCACTCAGTGTGGGGTATGAAATGTTGAGATAACAACAGATCTTATCAGAATGGGTTGGAAACAATTTTTATCTAAGTATTTATATATTAGCTGTGGAGCCCTCAGGTTACAATGTTGGTCAGTCTTTTAATGTGGTTGGGGTATCTAACCCTGTATATGTTTCACTACACAAAATATGTCCCCACCATGGTGCTCTCTTTCAGAGTGGAGAGAGGGATCAGAATTACTTTGTAGATATGCTTTATGATATCAATTTATGGCATGATAACATCAAGGGCAAAAAGAGTCATTTGGGATGTGTATTCAGAGTCGTTCTCCTGCGCTGGACTTGTCTTCTACCACTGGGAATTCATTAACTACTACACCCAGCCAGTGAGGGGAACATGATTTTCCCCAGCTTTTTACTCCCTTTCCTTCTTCAGGCCTGTTACAACAGCTTTGGAGAATTTTGAATTCCATTTGGATGTTAAGGAAAGCGTGTTGCTGCTAAGTCCGCTAGGTCTTCTCAGGGCAGTCCACAGCATGGTTAGAGTCAGCACACAGATTTATAGGAAGGTGATTCAGAGATCTGCCCTGATGGTGGATAGTCTGAGTGGCATGGAATGTGGGAGAAAAAGGCTGAGTTGCTGGAGATATTATCTGCTCCAATTACTTGGGAATTCATCTCTGAACAACTACAGGACACTGATAAAGTCATAAAATCTTTACAAGGAGAATGCTGTGGCAGTTCCAGATAGGAGTAATTTATTGCTGGGCCCTGGCTACTATTTACTGGACAGTGCTCTGTACTAGACAGCACCCTCAGGGGGAAGAGAAGGAAAACACACCAGTAGGCACTGTGGCCACTGCAGCTGAACCAGTTGAACAACTTGTGCCTGTAGCAGGTGCCTCTATAAAGAAATTCAAGACAAATTTAGCTCACTTAGTGAAGGATGAAGAGGAATAGGGCACTCACAACAGGAGGAAGAAGCAGGGCCAGAGAGAATCACCTGATCCCTACCGTCAGGTGAGCTGCAAGATATGCAAAATCATTTCAGCCACCAGTCAGGAGAGCCCCTTGTGACCTGCCTGTTCTGATGCTGGGATATCACAACATGCAATATGAAACTAGATGGTAGTGAAGCCAGGCAATTGGGATCCCTGTTCCAGGATGTAGGCATTGGCAAGGGGATTGGAAAGAGGGCAGAAACTCTCAGCCTCTGGAGGCAACATCTGTCAAATATGAGGGAACAGTATTCTCTCATGGATGACCTAATAGTGCACCAAGACAAGTGGAATGCCACAGAGAAAGGTATCCAGGACCTGAAAAAATTAGCTGTGCTGGAGGTAATCTATAAGGGATTCAAATAACAAACAGTGCC
This sequence comes from Molothrus aeneus, assembly GCF_037042795.1. Classification (NCBI taxonomy): domain Eukaryota; kingdom Metazoa; phylum Chordata; class Aves; order Passeriformes; family Icteridae; genus Molothrus; species Molothrus aeneus. Next base: position 57,942,312 of record NC_089646.1, read on the forward strand.
CTATAGATCCAGATTGGATCCAGTGTACACAATCCATGTGGCAGAAGTTTCTATGGAGTGTGCCATCATTGTACACCATCCCCTTGGCATTGATGTCAATGAAAGAAGAAGAAACACTGCTTCAGGTGATCAGCTGACTTCAACAAAATGAAGTTTTTTTTTCCTCCCTACCAACCTGTGCCTTGGCTGTGAAAAGACTGAACAAGACTGTGGACAGACTTGAAAGACTCAAACAACCTAGAGAGACAATGTCCCATGCCTCTGCCAGTATGGACCACAATCTCTGCTATTGGGAGCATGTACCCCTCTGCTGGAGAGAGGGGTACACACCACGAGGTAACCTGCAGTTTTACCTGCACGACCACAGAGAGGATACGAGAAAGTGGGATGGAAAACCCATCTCTGCCCTAACCGCAGGGGTACGTGAATTGAGAGGAAGAACAACCACCAACGGAAATTCTTCAAGGATAATCCAGTTTCCAGTGGGCAAGTCTTCAGACAGAATGGAAGGGCTGAATGTTATTCCTGATCCTCTTGAAGAGATCTCTAGTTCATGTTTCCAAGAACTGAGCAGTGACTGCCATGACCAGAACTACTGGGGCCCTGCCTCCAGCCATGTGGAAGAAAGGGAGAATCAGATCTATTGGACTGTGTGGATGGATCCCATGGCCTGGCACATCAGACCCACAAGAGTAATAAGGCTTTAGTTGACACTGGCACACAATGAATTCTGATGCCATCAAGATCTGTAGGGGCATGATCTATCTCTGTTTCTGGGGTGACAGAGGGGTCCCAACAACTGACAGTACTGGGACCTGAGGTGAGCCTGGTTCGAATGAATGGCAAAATCACCCCATTCTGATTCGCCCAGAGACCCCATGCACCCTTGGCATAGATTACCTCAGGAGAGGCTATTCCAAGGACTCAAAAGTGCATCGTTGGGCTTTTGGGATAGGTGCTGTGGAGACAGAGGAAATTAGACAACTGAATACCTTGCCTGGTCTCTCAAAGGACTCTTTTTCTGTGGGACAGCTGAGGGTGGAAAAGCAACATACCCATCACTGCCACAACAGTGCATCATCAGTAGCACCACACCAACCTGACTCTGTGGGCCTCATCCATCAGATGATTTGTGAACTGGAGAGCCAGGTAGTGGTCTGTAGAGTAGGACTTGCTCACCCTTCAATAGCCCCATATGGCGATTGTGTAAGTCCAATGGCGAGGGGAGACTGACAGTGTACTATCAGGGCCTGGACAAAGTCACACCACCACTGAGTGCTGCTGTGAAGGCCATGCTGGATCTTCAGTATGAACTGGAGTCCAGATTCCCACAATTTGCCATGCACTCATCCAGACTGAATTGGAAAAGGGTGAGGTTCCAGAATAGTTGCAATACTTTGATGACATCATTGTGTGTGGCAACACAGCAGAGGAAGGGGGAGAATCCTCCTTTTGGCAATTTCTGTCATAAAGGAAAGCGAGGTCAAGGAACTTGCCCAGGAAATTCAGTTTTCAGGAGTAAAATGGCAAGATGGACGTCATCAAGATTCCCATGGATGTGGCCAATAAAAGAGAAGTTATGTCCCCACCAATCAACAAGAAGGAAACATATGCTTTCCTTGGTACTGTGGATTCTTGAAGGATGCATATTCTAAATTACAGTCAGATTGTAAACCCTTTCCATCAAGTGACCCAGTAGAAGAATCATTTCAAGTGGGGTCCTTAACAACAAGAAGCTTTTGAGCAAATTAAACAGGAGATTGTTCATGCAGCAGCCCTTGGACCAGTCAAGACAGGACAAAATGTGAAAAACATCATCTACATCGCAGATGGGGAGAATGGTCCATCCTGCAGTCTCTGGCAAAAAGGTATCTTGGGAGACTTGAGGAAGAACCTTGGGGTTCTAGAGTCAGAAACACAAAGTATCTGAGGCCTGTAAAAATCCAATTGAAAAAGAGATAGTGGCAGCTTACAAAAGGGTTCAAGCTGCTTCAGAAGTGATGGTCATTGTGATAGCACAGCTCCTCCTAGCACCCTGACAGCCACTGCTGTGCTGCATGTTCAAAGGGAAAGTCCCTTCCACACATCATGCCACTGATGCTACATAGACTAACTGGATCACTCTGATTATTACACAGCAAGCTTGAATAGGTAATCCCAATTGCCCAGGGATCTTGGAAGTCATCATAAACTGGACAAAATGTAAAAGTGTCAGACCATCATCAGAAGAGGAGGATGAGAATGTATCATGTTCTGAGGAGGCCCTACCACATAACCAACTACCAGAAAATGAAAAGCAGTACCTTCGCTTTAATGACGGATTCTGCTGTATTGTAGGGATACACTGAAAATGGAAAGCTGCTGTATGGAGTCCTATGAGGTGAGCTGCAGAAGCTATTGAGAGATAAGGTACATCAAGTAAGGTTGGAGAGCTGAAAACTGTATAGCTGGCTTTAGATATCACTGAATGAGAGAAATGGCCAACACTCTACACTGACTCATGGATTGTAGGGGTGGAAGAGTCTAGGGTTTGTAGTGAGATGGGTGAAATAAAAAGTGGAAAAATCCTGAGCTCCAACTCAGTCCCCAGGCTTCCTCCCTCTCTCATGTTGTACAGGTCTATCAGCCTCAGTTTCAAAGGAAATTAGGAAATTTTATTTCTCTGAATAGAAAATGCAGCTACATCAAAAATGCAGCTTGGGAACCAGCATAAAACCCCACAGAATCTATCCACAGACATGTTGAAGCCGGTCAACAATCTCAGCTGACAAATGTTGGGGCTTTTTTCTGAGAGGCTAAATGCTTGCTTTAAAACTTCGGTGTAAAATGTTTTCATTGTTCTTTCCATTGGGATTTCAATTTTAAAGTAACAATGTTTAAATACATGTGCATATTTTGAGCAGCATTACAGACTCACAAAACAAAATTTGGTAAATTTTGTATAAAAATGAACATTTGGCCACTGTTTTTATTTCTCTTCAGTCATTGAAACTTCAAATTGATATAAGTATGTAAAATTGCTAAAAAATAAAATATTTTTATGGGTTTCACTTATCTTAAACTACACAATGTCTGAAGTACAAATGATTAATTTAGCAAAATAAGAATTCAAGTTAGAGCACTCAAACCAAGAAAATCTCCACCATACCCCAATATGATGCTCTCAGAATATTCTTGCTATAATTCAGATGAGGTTATTCCTTCAATTTTAAAAAAAATGCATTTTTCTGTTTATGACCACAGGACTGATTCCTTCCTCAGGTCTTGTTGGTGCTACTGACTCCATCTGCAGGAATGTGAAAGCAGACATGTTGTGAGAGCCTTTAAACTGCCTATCTTTATGATGCAGTGTAATTGTGAAGTGCAGTGAAAAATGGAACAAGCAACTCTCTCTTGACATGAGAGAGAGTGCAGTTTCCTCAGAGCCACTGAAATCAGTGGAATTGTTGCAAACGTATTAACATTGGGTGGAAATATGGTTCTTGGCAGAATTACCTGTATTATATAGGCTCTATTTAAGAGTTATAAAATCTGTTGATCATGGCATATTTATTCTAGCCTGTAATAATAAATACAACTGGAAAAAATAAATATTAATAACTGCTTAATTACAGCCTATGTTCTTCAAATATGGCCTCAACCTGAGGTCTGAATTAGCTTTATATGAAAGGTCTTAAATGACAGTTATTATGCTGCTAGGACCATTTGGTACTTTTGAACTTACAGAGGTGCTAAAGTCTGTAAATGACCCAGTTTTAAACTACTTCAACTGGCAAACTAATTAGTGTCTGTTGTGGTTTAGGAATGGTATTCTATGGTTTATTATCCAAAAAGGATTCCTTCTCCCTGGAAGAGACTGTCTTCCCACCTGCCCCCTCTTCTGCCCCCCTCCCACCCCTCACCCTCAACCCCCCTGAACTTCCACCCCGGCAGATATAGAATATCCTCCAAGTCCCATCCATGCTCCCTCCAGGCCAAAAATTAACCCTATTGTGGCTGAAACCAGGAAAATCACATTATGTGAAAGTCTTTGAAATTCATCCAATACTTGTAAAGGAAGAACTCACCATTTGGTGAAGACATGCTGCACTGTCCAAAGGTTTTATATATATATATTTTTAATATCTTTTCTATAAGCTAAACAGTACCAAGTTGTAATTTTTGGATAGTGTCTCTGCGGTGTGAAGCATTATCTGTTTTACAGATTTGAATGGGCTGTAAATATCCTTGCAAATTGAGAAATTTTAATTTTAAATATTTTCTAACATTTTCTTGTTACACTTTGATGAAAAAATTCACCTACATCAAGCAAGTCAGTGCAGCTTACATTCTTGAAAGAGATCTTACTGTAACAACTTCATTGCTTTTACATAGATATGCTTTTGGTATTTAAGTATAACTACAGAACCACTCCAATGAAGAGGTGCAGAAATGCTCTCCTCTCCTGCAAAACAAACTACAACTAGTTGATTAGAGTACCTGCTTGGTTAATGATAGGTTTGAATTCCATCAGACTGAGAAGAGGATTATATTTGGTTGCTTCAGGTTGGGCTGCAGTTTGCTGTATAAATCCCAGCAGCAGCAATATTTCAGAAGGAAATGAGCATAACGTTTCCTGAGAGGTCCAATTCTGTTGATTTTCATGGGGAACATACTTTCTGGCCGAAGCTACTGAAGGGACAGAAATAATGGAATATGGAGGTTTCTGGATACTCATTTAAACAAGCTGGAAATCAGTACTGCCTTGCTGAATGTGGTGCAGGTGTGAGCATAGTTCTAGACACATGGGCATCACAGGAGTGATGGAGATGGAAACAGAAGTTATTAGGCTTAGAAATTCTATATTGCAACCCTTGATCACTGTTTTTACCTTCCATATCCATCCTGATTTAGGTCCTGCATTTCTTTTACCAGTGAACTTTTTAACCAGAAATCAGGGAACATAATTTTACTATGATTTTATGTTCTGAGGAAAACAGCTTGTACAGCGTTGTTATGCAGCCTGAAAAGTAACACAGTGAGTTACATTTGGTACAAATGTACATTTGGTACAAAACATTCAGGCTGGTGTCTTACAAGTCAATTCACTTATAGCACAGTTTGCATACTTATATTATTTGTAAACACTGTTGGGACTCAATCCTGCATGGTTGAAGAGTTTGATTTAAAACAGGGTAACAAAAATGCTGGTAAATGGCCTAATTGCATTTAAAAATATTTATTCCCATTTAAAAAGAAAATCATGCTAAAATCAAGTGATTGGATTCTATTTGTAAATGATTGGGGTAAAAATGTAAATGGATCTGAAATGCAACACTATGAACCAACCATGTTCTAGACACCTCTTTTAATTCACTTTATTATAATCTAAAGAGAAAAAAAAACAAGGTACTGCTGTTAGTACATTATTTCTGCTTAACAGACAATATCAGTAATTAAATATATTTCTGCTGGTTTTGTGACCATATGCCTGCAAAATGTAAAAGAAAATTTTTCTTTTAAATGTCTTTTGTTCCCAGCACTGACTGCCTGTCAGAGTGAACCCTCCAGATTCCTGTGTGTTGGTATCCATGGGCTCTTTCTTGCCAAGCTGCCAGTCTGGAGCGTCACACCTTACTGCCTTTAAAGATTGCCCTGCAGAGATAGAGGAAAATGGCAATTTTTACATGATGCAGTCTGGCAGCCCAGGAGATTTGAAGTCAAAACTGGTGCCAAGATTTACCCAGGAGAGCAAGCAGAGGCAAAAAAGAGAATGTGGGCCAAAGGGAAAATAATAAAGCAAAGGAAGAGGGAAGAAAAAGGCAGGAAAGCATGGCAGAGTGGGAGCAGGTTTTTTATCAAGCATGGAACACAAGGCTAAGTATTGGACACTACATGTTGCTTGCATGCATTTGTTGAGAGGGTCAGGGTCCTAAAGAAAGTCAAAAGGAAGAGGTCAGCTTTTTTTGCATGGCCCAAATTGTAGTAGATTGCAGAATGCAAATGAGACAATTATTACACCAATGCTCATCAAGCTGTGCTGGAAAGACTTCAATAGCCTGATGAATATGCATGCAAATTTGTTAATTAAGTTAATTATTCTGCTGAAAATTCATTTGTCTTCCAAGGACATTTTCCCAATGATTTTAACATGCTTGTGCCATTAGTCATGCTCCATGCTATTTAACATTACTTTTTGTCCACTTTTTTTTTTCCCTCTCTTTCTTCTTGCTTTTCTGTTCTATTCAGTTTCTGTTGTTGTTGCTTTTGCTGTTTTGATTTGCTTTTCTTATTAAAGCTTTAAAACCAGATAATTGTTTCTCTTAATTGACCCCTGCAATGCTGCAAGATGCTAGCAGCCAGCTCCATAGGAATCCCTTAAAACCAGATTTCATTCAAATACTTGCTTCGTATATAAAAAATCCCTAAAATGTCACCTAGGAAAGAGGGGGTGCCAGGGGGATGGGAACAGTGGGAGCAAACCTATCTGGCATCATTAAAGCTGGAGTCTGAATGAGTCCACACAGGAATCAGGAGGGATAAATCTGTCCTTGCTTCAGGCTATTTCCTCAGCACAGCCTTGGTTTGGCACAAGGTGTTACCTTGCTCCAAAAGGTGTGATCTTGTCACACCTCCCTTCCCTCTGCCTGTTCAGCTATACATAGAAACATATGTGTTCAAAGAGGAACAAGAACTGAGATACTTTTCTGTCACCACAAGGGCCAAAACCTGTTACCATGGCAACAAAAGGAATCGTGAGTTTAAAAATCATGTCTAAATGGCAAAATGAGATAATTTAAAGAAACAGAAGGAATTTTTTTCCTCCTGTGCAAGGGAACGACAACATTATTACAACTTTGAATGATTACATTCTCAAAAAATGGGATCTTTTTCTATCCATTCTCAAATCCCCATTATTTTAAAATGTATCAGAGTACACAATGACAATTTTACATTTCTAATACAGGCTATTTCTCTTAAATTCACTCATTTTTATTCTATTATTCTCTTGTTCTATTCCATTGCAGATGAAAAAAAAAATTTGTTTGGGATTTTTTTAGCAGATGGAAAAAGGCCCAGTATGGCAATGGTATGCTTTCTCTCTTCCCACAGCAACAAGGACACCAGTAAAAAGGTTAACAGAAAGGAATTAAAAGGAAGAAAAAATTGCAGATAACGGAGTTTAAGAAAATTAATTGGTGAAGATTCTTTTTTGTGCAGTCCTTATACATTACACAGTCTGAATGGCACTGTAGTGTCACATAGATCGTAAACCAATTAGGACTGTATTCTAAACCCTGTAATTTCTGTAATTCCATCTGCTTTAGATGGTTTAATTAGTGAAAGTCACAAAAGCCAAATATATTACAATATTTTGAAATCAAGCCCAAAGGCAAGAAATAAAAGTTACAAAAGCCACTTAATGTGCAAGTGGGCATATTGCATGAGTATATAAAGACGAGGGTAACGCTTTTTCTTTTAATTTTTTTTTTAATGGAAGATGGGTCAAAACATGTTAGTAGTGTAATCCTGATCATAAAAAAGACAGTGGCAAAATTGCCATGGACTCTAAAGGGACAAGAATTCAACCCAAAAGATGACAACCTTTAGTCTGAGCTATTTTTCTAGCAGGGATATAACTGCTTTCTTTATTACTTAGACCTCCATTCTGCTCCTTCTGACATCAAATACAAATTCCTCACCAGAGACTATGACCAAAGTTTTCATTTGCAGAGTGTGGTTGATGAACTCTATTATTTTTCTGACTTTAAGGTGGCAAAAGGAAAGACTGGTCAATGGATATAGCCCTTTTATTCCAGGTACTCTGTCCTGAAGCAGTTGCCCTAACTGTTTTAAATTCCTAAACCTTACCTAATAAACTGATGAATACTTTAATGAAAAACTATGTCTCAACTGTATGATTATATACAACATATCCCTGTTCTTATCTTTCTAAAATCTACCATGTCCAATGTGTTTCCAAACACTAACAGTAAATAGCATGACATGGAAAACCACTGTGCTGGCATCATCTCTCCTGTCAACAGTCCTAGAAAAGTTCTTAAGAAGGATCATTTGCATGAAAGAGAGTTATACAAACAACCCATAAAATCACTTTAATAAACCAGAAAGAATAATGTCTTACTTTAAAAAAATGAGGTTTTTAGAACTTTAAAAACATCCAAAACCAATTAAATAGCTCGCAATGCATTGTATTTGTCTAGCGATGGTATTTCTCCTGCAATACAACTGTGCATTATTATGGACCACAAATAGCTTCAGTCACTGTTGACTGACAGCAGCATACTGAAGACAGGGTGTATGCTATGGCACTGTCTGTCACCCTCTGATTGAGACACCGTAGGTGTCCAGGACTGTCTTTGCTTGCTGTGAAAAAATACAAGGTAAAACTGTTACTCATAAAAAAGATGACTTGTCTTCCCCCTTAATGAGAACACAATATAGAATTCAGCTATTAATTCATGGTACCTCCTACAGTTCAAATCACTTTTGTTCTAGCTGTTGTGAGAAATGTCAAGTCAATGAAGATATCTTGCATAAAAACAATTATCTAAACAATTATCAAACAGTGATGATGGCAAGGAAAAATTAAGGGGAGGCAACAATTATATAGCACAGTTAAAAAGAAAGGGGGGGGGGACTAATAAAATGCCTGTGTCTTTATAGGGCAACAGCTGTTCTCTGTTAGGAAATGTTTTACTTATAAAATCAGTCACATACTCTTGTATATTTGATTCTATAGCCCTTCGTAATGTGGTAGTTCTAGTTAAGAGGAGAAATGAAAAAACTTTTCCCTATACAAGATCTACACTGTTGACTTCAAATGAAATCATATCAGAAGCAGCTGCAGAGATGAAGGACACCTCCTGCTCCTGAGATTACCTAGATGTTTGACTCTTTCTCTGTATAATGCAGGCAGCCAACTTGCTTTCTTTTCCATAGCCGAAAGGTTGCATCCAAATGTTTAACGACTGAGACACAGACCCAGACCGGCAGGGAATCTGAGTCATTTATTCAAAGAAATGAGCCAGGTTCATACACTTTTTCAAGGCACTGTATTTCCTTACATGGTAATTCTCACTAAATGACCTATCCCATGTTGCTACATCAGCAACACGCTTTCTAAATATCCTATGGGGTGATCACGCGCTGTTCACCTGTCTGGCAGCTTCCAGCAGGCTCCTCTCCCGCAGGGGTCTGTCACATGGCACCTTCTCCCCCCAAGGTCAGGTGGAGACAAGCCTCTCTGTGCTGCCATGTGCTTCTTTGTACTGCCATGTGCTTCTGCAGGTGCTTCCCACAGCCTGCAGCTCAACTCCATCCCATCTCTTCCCACACAAATATCCTTGTGGCAGCCAGTAATCATCATTGTAGGTGTGAATGTACACCTTTCCTCCCAATTCACAACCCACTGGTAAAGAGGAGTCTGAACTTGTGCTCAAAGTTGCTGAGAACAACTGAGTGTCTGGCTAGTGACTCCATTATGGATTAAGTGTAAAGTTTTCAGACCATGGACTACAATTTTGGCAAACACCACTGAAGTCCAGAAGTACCAGTTTTTCAGGTAATATCTCTGGGGCAAAATATTTGTGGTTGTATGTTGTATTAAATGAGCAAATTTGGGTGAACCATACATCTTTGCTAGTAAAGTTTTAAAAATAAAGCACTTTTTCTTAGCATCCAAGAGCCTCCTTCCTTTATGCAGCTCTGGTCCCTGTGCCCTTTCTTTGTATTTCTTTCTTCTCTGGACTTTACCAGAACATTTTGGGATTAATTTCCATTCTTTGCTACTCTATGACTCCAGTGTAAGAACATCAAAGATTTAGCCATATGGACAACAACAAGCGATTGGTGATCAACAGAAAATCAAGATAAACATTTATGCCACAACAAAGCAGAAGTAAATTAAAGAAAATTAAAAAATCCAGAGCTAGGGGAAAAAAGGAAAGAAATAAAGGTAGCTATTTACTTGGAGAGTTTACAGCAGAACACTAGTGGTCAATAACTATTAAAATTCCCTCCACAACTATAAAAGGTCCACAAGTTTGTGGAAAATCCACCCCATAGGCATAGTCAATGGAATTAGAGGTCAATGAGATGCCTGTTGTTCAGTACTAGCAAGCCACACTATCATCTTCTGTGGAGAAATCACAGGATCCTTTGTACCTCTCTGCTACCTGGTGTCCTCAGGCTCAGGACACTGGCAAAGGGGAAGAGCAGAGCTCACTTTTCCCAATGTGAAGACAGGCAAAAAGCATCTTGCTACCTACTGCAAGGAGCAGCTCCTGTGCTGCTGCCCTTTGTGTTACTGTAAATCAAATACTATCAACTCAAACCTCGTTTCCTTTTCTGGCAGCAGCACCATCCCCTGAGTCATGTAGGGCCCATAGACTCATCATGGGGAGACTATCAGAAACTCCTCTCTCCCCTGCAAGTTATAGCCATGCTCTTGCCAGATCTGAGAGGTCTAGCCTACCTCACAGGACACATCCATTTCACAGAGTTGCAGTAGCTCTTTGGGCTCTCTACCAGCTCCTGAAGGAAGTCTGTGTCTCCTGGGCATGGGCCACAGAAGTAGCTTCACCATGAGATAGAGCTGACATTGAGTCCTGGTGTTTTTAACAAGCTACCAGGGCAATAAGAATGCTTCTATCTGTTTCTTACAGGATCTAAAATCTTGAATGGAGAATGGTTTACTGCCCTGACTGAATGTCAATGACCATTGACAACAATACTATTATAATGTACTATTATTCCAATGGCAATTTTACATAGAAGTTAGGCCAGTGCATCTCATAACTTCCTTGTCCTGCTGCTTTCCAAAAAGCACCAGTCAAGCTGCAGTAAACTCTTACAAACTTTGAGTTACACTGCAATGTTCCTCCTTCCACTGATCCTCTGAGAAGTACTTAATGTGCCCTGAGGGACTATTTTCTTTAGGGTATTTCCCCTCGAGAACTGAGACAACCCTTGTGTTCCTGTCTCCTCTGCTGCATTTTCTGTTGATATCTCCACTGTCAGTTGTGGCTGTGAGATGGAGGCAGCAACAGTGGTTATAAAACCTTAAAAACACTGTTACATTTGAGTCTTCAATTGCAAAATAAACTTATAAGGGAAGTTGACTCAGCACATGGCTGCACCAATTCACTTTCTTCATTTAAAAATCCAACACAACCTATTTTAAAACAGAAAATGTGGGAAAAGAAAAGGCAATAATCTTACCAGTGTCAAGGCAAATCTTACTTAGTCAAGGCAAATCTGGAGTCTTCTGAGATGGGCAGAGCTACAAAACTATATCTAATCCTGTCACAGTTTAAATTTAAAATCATAGCTCACTCTCATTGTGTTCACAATGAGCATTCATTGTGATTTTCCCTCTTCAGGAAAGATGGTATGAAACTCACAAACTGCTGAAGCACTCATTGGGATCATGGTTCAAAATGCCCAAGCAGTCCAGAGGATGATAGGCTGTTGTGACAGACCTTCCAAAAGAGGGGAAGAACTTGGGTAGGGAGACATGGGTTGTCAACCCTGGAGCCACAATTGGGCAGGAGCTTTCCCCATGTCCAATGGTTGCTTCCTTCTGTTTTCATCTGCTTCCCTATAAAGGCCAACTCTATCCTGTTCTGACAGCACAGCTGTGTTGGTCAGAGGTGTGATGAGATATGTACTCTGACAGCCAAAGCTGCCACCACATTCTGGCATGCTATTTTTCTCCAGTTATCATTAACACTCACAGTGAATAAACCTCTTAATACAGATTGTCGCAAATCCCTGTTTGTCTTCTGTTCTTTTAGGTGAAGAAACACAACATGTGTCTGACTTGCAGTCACAACAAAGTCAGTGAGTTCTGCCCACCATCCAATCTAGTTTTAAACCAGCAGATGTATGAATGCAAAGCCACACTACAGATGACAAGAGACAGATCAGCTCCTGCTGAGCATCACCAGTTAGCATGAATAAGGCCAACCCAGGTGTACCACACACATTCAACTGTATCAAAGGCTCACCATAAAAATCCCTAGTCTTCAGCTGAAGATGCTACTGTGAATTACTTGCCAATGAAGAGGCATTTGTGATTTCTCTCAAATCCAAGTACTTTTGAATCATGAAATCGTATCATCAATTTCAGCCTCTGCTTATAAAAAGAAAATAAAAAAGTAAGTGTTTATCCAGGAAAAAAAGTCAGCAAGAGACCCCCCTTCTCAAAAAAAATTAGGAAACAACAAATGTCTTGAGATTTTTTTGAGGGCTGGACACATGAGCTGTTACTTAGCATGTTTTGATTTATTCTTCATTTCTTAAAACATTTCATCTGCTCATCTCTGCAGCAAATGCTAGTGAAAGTTTTGGCATGATTTGTGCTTGCAATAAACTAATGTATGCTGATCCATACACTCAAAATTCTAGGAAAGACGTGCTTCTGAGAGTCCAAAACCCTGCTACATCAACAATTTACACAACAGGGTTTTTCAGCAACAAGAGGATTTTAAGCTCTGTTGAGCAAACATCAGGTTCTTATCCCACAACTCTTCATTGTGATATTATTCTGTTACCCAGTCCAAAGGAACAGACACACTGTATATTTGCTTTATGTGATAAAAAAAATAAGACACATACTTGGATGGAAGGCATCCTGCTCTGCTCACAAAAAGCTGTGTGTACACCTAAAGTGCTGGCAGGAGACAACTTGTGAAGGTAGAGAAAGAAAAAAAAAAGGAAAAAAAAATGAAAAATTTAAAAAAGAGAAAATCAACAAACCAATTCATAATTGCACGCCACTGGTTGCTAAAAATTATAATGGGAAGGATTGTTATAACATTTGCAAATTAGGACATTGCTAGAATTACTTAGAGGTTATAGTAAACCACATGGGGATTACTGTAAACTGAATTTAAACATTCCTGTACACATGTTGATCTAAATCTTCTTGCCCAGAATAGACCAGGGTTAACTTTCAGAGGACTTTATTACTTTGCTTTAATGGGAAAAAATTAAAAAGACAGATGCTGAAGATATATACAGTTAATATGAACAGATAGTGTAATGCCAGTTAGAAACCAATTCAATGGCAGGGATTTTTTCTCTCTGTATTCTTTGTTGTGTCATGTGAATTATCCCTTCTGAGCTTTTTTGGAATGACTCAAGGACTTCCTTGCAGAAGTAAATAGGGGACCTTTTTCAGTTTTTCCTTTCCCACTTCCTCTCTTCTTTCCTTCCTGCTCTCTCCTGCCACCCCCCATCCCCTCTGTACAATTTCAACTATATGTACTGATAATGATCAAAGGTTTAAACGATATAGTGAGGGTGGTTAACACTCTTAAACCAGGATCTTCAACCTCAAACTTGCAAATGTTGCAGGGAGCACTGGTGGCTAAAGACAAAGGCTTTCAACTAAAGCTGAGCAAGCACCTAATGTCTACATCTGTTCTGCAGAAAGGCTAAATATCTTTAAATTTGTAACACAAGTACACTGACATTGCAAAAGAAAAATCAAATGTCATTGAGAAATGAATGGTTAAAAAGGTTGCTCAGGATCCTATTTGCATTTTTTGATGGCAAATTAGGTCACAAGGGTTAATATGTTAAAGAATGGTCTGTCTATTATTATGTTGGCTGTCAGAGCCAATCTCAATCAAGCATAACTACAGACTAATGGGCTGTCTTTGATCACAATCTGAGTCCTTGTTTAGTCTCATTCAAAATGAAAAGTCTAATAGTTAATATTTTAAAATATTTTGCAGCCCATGTGCCATTGCAGTAGAAGTCATGCTGTGGAAAAAAAGTGATGCCAACACTATCATACCTTATAATGGAACAAAGCATCAAACTGATAGTTTAAATTTGTGAGAATGTCCCTGTTTCTTTCATAAGAAAGGCTTTGTTTTCCTCAGCACCAGTCCAGTACCATCTTGTTTCAAAAACTTTCTCAATCTGAGCAACTTTGGCTGAAGACTTGTGTCCCTGCAACACTGAATTGGAACAAAACCACTATTCCTATGGACATGTTCCCCCATTATAATGAATAATTTCTCAGCGGTCTAGGTTACTTTAATGGACATACCACTTTACACTAAGCTTCTGCATCAGGTCTGCCCTCTAACTATAAATGCAAAAAGATAATTTACAACTGCATCACAAGAAAGGAAACTGTAATTTAAACACATGTGTATGTTCTTCAATAAATGCAGCATGCAATCTGCTATGTTTTTCCCACATGTTGGAAACAAATCAGATGGAAAACATGATGTACTGACCAGAGGTCTCACTTCATCTCTCCCTGTATTCCTCCAGCAGAAGAAGGTTTTTATCTCTGAACAACTCTGTCAAAGAAGTAAACTGATAGAAGGTGTTCTCCTGCTTCTTACACAGTACAAGACTGAATAATGCTGAGCACGTATTTCACAGGTCTTAATTTATTTAGAAAGTTTAGATGTCTTCTGACTTCTGAGAGACTTCTCTATTTCTGCAATTCTTCTTAACATATTAGGAAAAAGTGACACACAGGGGGTTACCCTCATCCTTTTTTTTCATTAATGCTATGTTTTTAGAAAATCATTTTATACCTGCTTTTGTTATATTTTTCTGTTGTCAGTTACTGCAAAACCAGAGGAATTTTGCTACCATTTTTATTCCCAACCCAACATGGGGATTACTGGGCAACATGGGCAATTCTGAGCTGCTATCAGATATATCAGTTTGGGCAGATTCAACTAGAGCACAAGTTACTTGCTTCATGTCACCCTAGCACAGTGGTTCTCAGTAGTATGACAGTAAATTATTGCATTCAAAGGTTTCATTTTTCCTCTTAATATTCACTTAAAGTTCACAGTTTCAATAAATATGCCTATTAATAAACTCTTGTGTGAAATCCAAGTATGAGTATGTAAATACTCAGTAAAATCATTTTGATGTCTACTCATTTCTCCCTATAACACTATATATGGACCAACAAAGGTACAGTTGAGAAGTCATTTTCTCTGGCCTATGAGTCTGACTGCTTGTTTTTCTAGGTACTAGCTTGAGGCTAGGAGAATGATACGCTTGCTGCAATTTCCTCACACAGTTCTACAGACCTTCACTTCCTTTGCACATTTCTACGTATGCTTCTGAAGAGTAGACTGTAGGACTCCCATCCACAAACTCAGTGGTCTTATATACCAATATGTTTTACAGGACAGCTACAGTATTGTGGTTTTATAGGTTCACCCCCAACTATATAGACTGTCAATCACAGCACAGGAGAAGGAGAAATGCTGATGTGTCTGAAATTTTTAACCATATTTACTCCAGCTATGCCTGATATAAGCCATTCTCTCACCTAAAAAATTCCTTTCCTCTCATTTAGTTTGCCTGTAATTTTATGGAAGGGATGGTATTACTGGAAGTTGAGCTTTTAGCTGAATTCTTAGATCTCTGATGTGATGAGATCTCCAAAGGCATTTGAAAGGAAACCATCACCTACTAGTGAGCTTCCATGATGATAGGGTATTATCTGCATACTTAAGAGATTCAGCTGGTCACCTAACAGACTGGACTAAACTCCATTTTCATAATTATATCCCTATCTTTGGACATGTACTATGGTGTGTGTGACTTTTGTACAACCTTCCTCTATTGAAAAAACAGGAACTGTTCTTAGGCCTTTGAGAATCCTACACAGTAATACCTGTTAAAAGGACAGAACACCCAAATCTTTAATTTACCCTTGTTTTCATGGTTGTTAGTATTCTACAACTTATTCTACAACTCATTTTAAGTTTGTAACAGTATCTCAGGAGTGTTTGGTGGTGTGGATAATGCATAAAGCTATCTATTGAGCCTCCACCCTTTAAATACCTAACTATTGTGGCTAAACAGCCAAAGAACAGCAGTGCCCAAACACTTCTGTCACTGCTCTGCACTAGAAAATGCTGAGCAAGACTTGAAGTCTAATGATTTAAATGTCTGTGGAAAAGCCTAGATCTGCAGATTTCACTGAGGTCTGTTTAAAGTTGCATGGCAACTTGGCAAGCCCTGGCTGAAAAGTGTGTTCTGCCATACACTCTCCCCTGGACTTGACATCATTCTCCAGAAGAGATGTATTCCTGTACCACACAATCTGTGGCACTAACATACCAAAATGAAATGTATGGAATTGCTCTGATAGATCTGAGGGCTCCACTTAGAGAGACTGAAACGGAGGCTTGATCCAGCATCATACCCAAAGCCCATTGTGGAGGCAAGGGCAGGCAGCCCACAGCCCTACCAGCCACTCGCACAGACCCTCTCAGAGTGTCGCTGAGCTGTGATCCAGCCAGAGTTATTGGCTAGAAGATTTCTGACGAGCCCATATCAACTCACTCCAAGCACCAAAAATCCACAACAGTGTAAAATTTGGACAGAAAAATCAGATTTCATGCAATATCATTCATTATTTTCCTTTCCTTATTTCTCTCCCTAATTCCTAACTGCTAAAAGGCAGCAAGGGCAGCACAGCAAGACACACTGGGGCTGGAGCATGGACAGTAATGATTCAGAAGCCCAGCCCAAGTGTACCCTCCTGCCCCTTTCCTCCGCCATCCCTGGCTGCGGCAGACACAGCAAATGGGCTCTTTCTCACTGCAGCAGTTGGCTTCAATTGTTTCTCCTGGGCGTCAATAGGCCCCTGCCACTCTGTTTTATCCCTGGAACAGCAAGTGCCCCAGCAAGCTGCTGCACTGTTTGTCTCTGTGGTCTCCAGAGACACCAGAGACTGATTTTTTTTCTCAAGAAATGACAGGTGTCTGCTCTTTGGCAAGGAAAGTTTGTCTAGCACAGCAGACATACTGAGAAAAAAACGATCCTCACCTGGATTGTCCCTCCAGCATAAAAGGTAGTCTCACTTGGTAGGTTCTGCCTGTTCTGGCAGTTTGGTGCCCTCATGTTGGATGGGGAAGAGGGTACAATATTAGAGGGAAGCAATGCCAAGCCTGTAAGCACTACAGGCAGGACCAGTCCCTCCACCTGCTCCTTCCCCTCATCTTTGGGCTCTTCACTGCTGTTTGCCCACTGTGAGAAGTCAAGCTAGGCCAGACAGCATGCCTTTCCCTTTGCCTGTTTTTTTTTTGCCTATATGCTTTCTACCCTTCCTGATGATTTCTTCTCCTCCTCCCTGCCCCCCAACAGTAATATGCCCGTTTAAAACAGATCCACCTCTTTCCTCTCTGCTACTCACTGCACTAACTGCCAAAAACACCTATATTCTCAGTCTCTGAGATTATTCCTTATTCCTGGTTCTTGCAAATCACAACCTATGGAACAGATGCCCATCTTCCCCCACAGCTCCCGAGGACTGCCCTTGTTCTCTCATCAGGAGAATCTTTCTTGCATCCATAATTGCAGCAGAAACCCCTAAGAACCCAAATAAGACAAAAGGAAGCACAGTTTGGGGCATAGGAGACAATGCTGCTGGTCTTTCTGATGGGTGTTGAGGATTGATGAAACCATCCTCTTTCATGGACTTTTGTCCCCTTCATCGTCCTACTTCTTCTGGAGTACTGCGAGCCTGCCAGGAAGTAGGCTGACCTAGAGAGAGAAACAGATACATTTTTGGTGATGAGAAGTGAGCAAGAAATGGGAGGGTTTCTCACTGGTAAGAAATATCCTTTACAGAACAGCATCAAATTTGGCAGCTCTGAGAAATCTCTCTGGATCTCCTAACCCCATCATATGTCACAGCTAAATGATAAAACATGTTGTTATCTCATTAAACAACAGTGACAAAATTCAGAAAGTAGGACATTGCTTTCTCCTGAATGGTGCCACCTCTCAGCTGAAGGCCAGGTAGGCTGAAGGAGGACTTTTGCCACTGATATTAAAAAATTATCTCACCCTCAGTCTTAACTGTTATGAATAAAAAAATTGCAAAGTAGAGCAGGTGATCAATCAACTCTACAGGGAAGACCGGGGGTCTGTTATGTGAGTAAGAACGAATCTCACAAACAGAAAAATTTTCCACACTGAAGGACAGACTGAATTGTTGAGGCTGAGTACATTTTCAGATAGTTTCCCGAAATTTCGTATTTCAATAGGATTGTGATGATCTTCTGTAGGGCCACAACTGCCAAGCATTTAAGCAGCCACCACTAAAGAAGATATTTTTAAACTGAAATAAAAAAAGAAAATGCTAAAAAAATAAGGATTAAATTAATGTTCTGCTTAGAACTTTGATTCTTTGTTATTTCATGTTAGCAAATTACATGCACACATACTTTGAATTAATGGACACATTTTAAGCTTTTCCAGTTGCCCTTCTGCTGCGGCCTCATGTAACAGAAGGGTCTCATGGCTCTGCTTTGGATGGACACTGAAGTGCTTTCAGACCACAAGTACTTCCACTGCAGCCAACTGAGACCATTAAATTCCCTGCACTAGAGTTGCCTGTAAAGGCTTTACCAGAGGAGGCCTTATTCTATTTGTCTCAACTAACCTCTAAAATTCAACTTTTCCCCCATCATTCCCCTTCTTGCAAGAAATAGAATGTAATCAGAACCATCATTACCTCTCCTCCCCACTCCAGTTCAACTAAGTTCTTCCACCCCATTAATGTTATGCATATATCCTCCCCAGCCCAGTATATGCAGCTTATTTTAGGAACCTATATAAGGTCAATTTCTGTATTTATCTTTTTATTTATTGAGTTATAACAATGGTATTTCTTCCATTTTTCCATATAACTATGTAATATTTCACAATATATCAACTTTACACCACTGTGGTATTTTATCATAACTATTTGGTCAGCAGTTATTTCAGTAACAGAAAGCCTGTAATTTTCTGTAATGTCTGTACTATCCAAACAGGATTATACAACCTGTGTTAACAACTGATCATTCCTACACAATGTTTAGTAATGTAGCTATGTTCAATCTTGTGTAAATGAGGAAAACAAAAGGTAGAGAGTTTAAATGGCTTGCCACAGGGCTTACCAAGAATCAGTAGTGAAGCTACTTTTCAGGCTTAACTTTTCTACGTAGAAAGCTTTGGCCAATAATTCTTTCAATTCTTCTGGCTACATGTACTTGATTTACTGCAGAACTTACTCTGGCAAATTTCTGTAGGCAAAATATGGTAACAATATTGCAAAGAATCAGAAAAAATTTCTTAGACTTTTTCCACACATTTTAGTATGAATCCGTTTTTCTAGATTTGAGATGAAGAAGCTTATGTTTCAAAGCTGTTTCAAATCTTTGGCAGACCCCAAAAAACACTGAATAGACTTAGATAAGTGAGACTCTTTGGTATCTCTCCCCATACCCAACTAAAACTCTGGCCACCAACAGCATAGCTCCAACTAATCTTTGGTTGTTCTAAAAGGAAAAGTAAATGTGAAAGTAAAGTGTGAAGAAGTAATTTTATAATCCTTGCAAATGTAGCATGATGCTTTTGAACCAATCTGCATAACACTGGGCCTCAGAGCTACCAGCGATCTACACTGAAACCAGAGAGTCAACTCAGAAATATCTCAAATCTTATGCCAAAAAAAATAGGAGGTACTGGTAAATTATGTCAGAAAGCAAAATCAGATGCAGCCTAAATTATGCAGCACAGTAAAATCCACTCCTATAAAGAGTTAACACCAAAGAATCCAGATGTCAAGTTCTTCACCTGTAGTAAGGGAATTATCTCCTGAATCTAAAATAATTACCATAATTTGCCATACTTGTCCTTCTATTTTTTTTTTTTCTGAGTGCAAAGGAAGATGCAAACCCCCCCCCCAAAAAAAAACAAAAACCACCAGAACAAAACACAACAAAAAAAAAAAAAAGAAGAAAAAATCTCCACCGAAGACAGTGTCATCCGAAAAAAAGCTGACTACTGGCCGATTTCTGGTGGTAAGCCTTAAATGTCATAAAGACAAAAGGAATGGGAGATAGGCTAAAGGAAAGGAAGGTGGGAACAGCCCTCATGAGCATTCCGCTCCGGCTGGTGATCGCCCGCTAGCCCTGCCTGCAGGACCCCACTGCTGCAGCTTCTGGGCACCCGCCACTCAGGGTGCTCGCTGGAGCTTGCTGAAATCCCTGGTTCGCAGTGACCTCTAGGGGTGAGTTGTACATCTGCATCCACGGTTCTGAAGGAGGTGTGCTTTTCTTCTACACAAAAAGAGCCTTAAGAGGATTTACATTGAGGATTATCCAAATATTCCTCCATGAGCACCTCGGCAGCGTATCTAGATATTTGAAACAATGATAAGTATTTCCAAATATGAACATGGCACAAAAAGGTTGCTTTACAGAAAACAGGTTAATGTAATTATCTGAGAACATGATCTCAGAGTGTAAGAAAATAAAGTCAGTACCTCTGTCTGTTGAATACAGTGGCAAAATTCACAGCTACCTTAGTAAATGAAGGATGCAATGGATTCTCATTCATTTTTTACAGCCCAAACAGAATGCAGACATAGTCCTGCAAAAAGAATCATGCTCTAAAAACACCCCAGCAATCCTTCGCACCTAAAAACAGGTAATTTACAAGTGTCCTTCTGTGATAACCCCCTCCCGATGAAAAACATTGAGAATCCAATTACCATTTATTCAGGGATTCCTTTTTCTTGCCAGGTCAGCTTAAAAAGTCTGTAAGGCAGAGAAACGTATACTGCCAGGTTATGTTTGAGTACCTTGAATGAGGAATTAAAAGCTCAGTTTCGATTATTGTAAAAGTTTTGTAATCAATTTGTAGCATGGATTAAAAACTCCAGGGAACTGGAATAGGTTAAATTAGTAATTTTACTACTGTTTAATTAAGCTATAGTTGAATTCTAAGGGAAAAGACACTGCTATAACCTGGAGGTTGTAATTTACAAATCCCACTTCCAATCCTAGGATAGCTGTTAAGGACACCCTCCTGTCTGACCATCAAGGACCCCCTCTGGCAGTCTCACTGCTACCATACCAGAATTTCACCCCAGCTAGTGGCAACCACCCTTTGCAGTGGATGGCTCCAGTAAGTCAATGGGTGCCTTGCTAGACTCCCTAACACACCACTCTCACAAAGTCAGACAAGTTTTCCTTACAGGTTCAGCCACAGATTTCCCATAACCGAGTCTCAAATATCTGATTTCCCTAAGTACTTTAATCATGGTAGAATCACACAAAACTAGCTTGAGATCAAGCTGGGTGCTGCCAACGAGGGACCCTGAACCAAGGAATCTCTGGGTTTTTATATCCACAGTCCATGCACATAGGAGTGTGGGGTCTTCTTGCTGATCCATTGGCTCCCGTTGTATCTCAGAGTGGCTGGTTACCTGGCTGGTGCTGCAGGTTCCCATGCACCTTGCTGTGCAAAGGGTCAGTGCCCGATCACTGCTCTTGCTGGAAGCTACAGTCCTTGCCCCACACACAAAGCACAACCTGCAACGTGCACTGCATTGCAGCAGCATATCGCGCTACCTGCACTAGACATATTCCTCAACACCAACCGCCTCTAATATCCAAGCTTGGACTTTCTGGCTGTTCTCAGGCTTTTTCCCAGAGATGGCCTTGCCTGTACTGGTATTTCAGAGGTAAGCATTTATATGGAAAGGAGTTACACAGAGAAACAGTTTTATGGTCTTTTTACTGAACATGGAGGATTTCCTCATGTGTGCAGATGGGGAACATAGCTACATGTCTGCACACCCTGGCCAAACTGAAGGGTCTCACCACAGGGTTGCCCATGGTGTCTGAAGCATGGTGTCTGAAGACACAGCTTGCAAAGATTTCTGAAGTGTGGATGTTAGATGTTTGGATCCAATGTTTGAGATGAGAGGAGGAGGTGACACATAGCCATCCTAAGGAGAAGACAAAAAGTGTGATGATCTGTCCAGATGGCTGCTGAGGAATGGTCTTCTACCTTCTTCCACCATGGCTGGTCCTTGTACTTTCAAAGGTATTTACACATCTGATCTGGTTATTTCTCCAATGTAATTTTTTTGCCGTTAAAATTTTAAAAAACGTGAACTTCTCTGCAAGAGAAAAGAAATATCACAAGCTGTAGACCAGCTAGTTAGGATTTAGTGGACACAAGACCAGAGACAGGGAAAATACTGCCTGGTATAAAATGAAAGGTAAAATAACTTTTAAAAGGCCCAATGCTTCTTTAAGCAAGGGACAATCAAAGCAAAACAGCCTTGCAAATCAATCATCCGTTACAAACCAGAACATATTGGCATTTCAGTCTGCAGTCACTCAGGATGGGGGCAAATGCTCCTGATGCCAGCATAGCTTGAGGCTTTCTGAGACATCTGGTCATTTCACAATAAGGTGAAGACTGCAGATAGAACAGAAAATATATGAAAATTAATTTAAAAGAAGGGGAAAATCATCTTGTGAGTGTTGTTGGGATGATTGGTGCATTGACTAAGAAACAAGCAGGAGGTGGAGGGGAGTGTAACTTGCTGCATACAACACCATCATCCAAAGCAATGGATAATATTTTCATAACTCTACTGGAAACAGTAAAATAAACAGATTCAAACAGATGTTGAGTGACATAACATGAAAGGGCACTCTAGAACAGAATTAAAGGAAGTTCCCATTAACCCTGCAGAGTGACAAAAAAAAAGAAAACACAGCTAGAAGTGCAAGAAAATTACACCAGATTGCACAGTGGGTTAGGTTCTTTTCCCCTGCATGTAGTTTTTAAAAAATGTACAATATTGATACATCCATGCCCTAAACAATATTTTTTATCTTCTCCCACTGATACTCAAAAAGATGGAACCAAATTTGGCCTAATAGCAATGTGCCAAGGTGGAACTAACTCTTACAGGAGAAAAGGATTGCATCTTCATTGATTACGTTCAATTATTGGGAAAAATATTATTGCCAATGATAAATAGTGCAGCTTCACTTAACATACAGGAGTTATCAAATGATTCTGGAAGGGAGGTGTGGGAGGGAGGGAGTGGGGTTTTTTACCAAATTACTAAAAATAAATGAAGATCAATGGAAAATAACCAAATCTATTTATGGCATCTAACAACATCCCCTGATGTTCTCTGGGTTTCTTTACTCTGTCTTCAGTAGATGTTTTCTGTACTGGCACAGTTTCTCCTTGCGAGACATAGTGGAAAAGCTTTATGCTAAGATGCAGGTGACAAGAGACACAGAAGACGGAGATACGGAGCTCTCCGAAGGTACGTGCCGGTCCCGGGCGTCTTTCGGCAGAAGCCACGCTCCGGAGTGCACCGCGACCAGCACAATGCTCTGTGCGAGAAGAAGCCGCTTCTTCGCCTCCAGGAGCCTGAGAGAACGACAGCTTCCGAAAGGTGAAGAACGAAGCCGCACAACACTGGCCTTGTGTGCGCAGCTTCCAAACTGAGAGAGGATAGTACCTCACCACTCCCCTGCCTTTTCTATTCACATTAACATTTGAATGGAAGGAGTTTTCTTTCATATAGATGTGCAATTATAGTGCATTACTTTTTCTCTGCACTTTCCCATGTATTGACTGCTTTTTTTGCTACACAAAGTCACACAAATTACACAAGTTACATAAGTGACACTTGTTACAAAAGTGTCAGATTTGCTTTCCCTCCATTGTCTTTCCCCTAAAGTAAGGGGCATCTATCAACTCAATCATAACTAGGTAAAGCTGAGCAGTTTATGATAGGTATGGGGTCAGGGAAGACTGAATCTTGCCTCCATTATATCAATCATTTATGGCTTCCAGCAAACATCTCAAGGAAAGGGTTGAACACTCCTTTTATTCTCTCAATTTCCTGTTGTTTTATTCAGGATTTTGTTGTTAGAGGAACTACAATAATATTTGAGAAAAAGAGAACTCAAGTAACAAATAAGGAGAAAATAGATGTATGGGAAGGAGGAGGAAATGTCTCTGCAGGAAAACATAACATGCAGCTAGGGAGTGTCTCAGATATGTTCTGCTTCAGTAAGCATTAAGGCAGTGTGAGAAATGCTCACACTGCTCCATCTCATTCCCAAAAAATTTAAAAGGTTTATTAAAACCTTATCAAAAAATATAACAAAAGACTGAATAGAGAAAATATTACGGCACGGGGTGCAGAGGATTTTTCCCACCATGAGCTCATCCACACAGTAGAGATTTTGCCTTTTAACCCTGTAGTCCCTCCCAAAGTTCTGTCCATCATCTCCTTCTTTGCTGTCCTGTGGTGGAGTTTACTTCCTTAAATCTTGATTGGAGGTCAGGTGCTGCAATAGTAACAAGCCAACCCTCCCAAATGTCCCAAACCCAGGCTACTCCTGATGACAGCACAAGGGGGAGTAAAACATGACTATAATTCTATAAAACTTCTCTTAACATATATACATGATATTCACCTTTTAATTTTGGTGAGAGTCAACCATCACATTACTCATCTATCACAATCCCCCCTTTTCCTTTTCCACAAGTTATTTGGCTTGAACAATTTAACTCAATGGATCATACTAGCATCTGTTGATGTGGACAAGGACAGAAAGAACCAAAGGAAAAAAAAAAAACCAGTTTTCCCCAGACACCCTTATCCGGAATGAACAAAAGGACATTACAGAAGTCCGGTATGGCTTTTATAGCAGATGTATCTTAGTGGTGAGTACAGAAGCCAACTTGGTCTTGCCCTCTAGTCCCTTTTGTATTAAAAGGCAATTGAGGAATTATAGAGGTCTGGCATGGCCTTTTTGTCCCTACCTTACCATGACTATGGGGTTGCTACCTGCAGCAGGGCTATGGAGTCTTCTTGGTAGTGAACAAAGGGGCCAACCTGGTCTTGCCCTCCTCCTTTTGCCTTATTTTACTTGTGGTTCTTAAGGATGCTGTCCCACTACCTCTTACAGTCCCTTGTGTACTTCCCCTCAACAGACACTTGTAATTCTTGCCCATTAAAACAAGGAAACAGTTCTTGAGCTGGCTGTTGGAAACTTGACTCTACTTTTTGGGCATCTTGTTATTTTTCTGTTTTTTTCTTGGTCACTGCTTGAGAGTCAATCTCATTTCACCCAGCCTGGATGTTATAGTCCATTCTTTAGGTTCTTCTACTGGGCCTTGAACTCTATTGGCATGAGTCCATCCCCGCTCTGCAGTTCACACGGCTGATTTGGTGGTGAGCAGTACCTGAAAGGGACCTTCCCACTCAGGAGATAGAGGATGATCTCTCCATGACTTAATCATCAACCAATTCCCGCAATTAATATTATAGATTCTGAAATCCAGGGTGGTAGTTTGAGGAATTGTCCCTTTATGTCTTAGCCCTTCTAAGGTTCATGCTATAGACATATTTCTTGGCATTGGCTTCCCCTTCTCATAGGTGGCAACCTTCTGGGGTGAGGTCAAGAAGGGTAACCCAAACAACATCTCATGGGGTGACACCCCCAAATCTGACCAGGGCTGGGTACTAATTCTTAATAAGGCCAAAAAGAAACATTTTATCCAGGACGTTTGAGTTTCAATCATTAGCTTAACTAGAGCTCTTTTGAGAGTTTGATTCATTCTCTCAACCCAATCAGAACTCTGTGGATGCCATGGAGTGTGTAATTCTCATTTTACTCCCAGGGCTTGAACAACTTTCTGCAATGTCTTCTACATGAAATGAGTTCCCTAGTCTGACTCAATCCTGTTTTACCATCCCATATCGGGGAATCATTGATTCTAGAAGTGTTTTATTCACAACATTGGCATTGGCTTTCACAGTGGGTACTGCCTCTACCCAATGAGTCAAGTGAACTAGCAAGTTCACCCTTTCAAAACATCCAAGTACTTTACTGAGCTTTCTTGTACCTGGGGAAGCTCAGTAAAGTCTACTTGGATGTTTTGAAAGGGTCTTAAGCCTAGTTCTTGCCCTTCCCTGGGTGTTTTCCTCATGATGCTCTTATTCACTTGTTGACATACCACACAATGTTCAGTCCCCTGCTTAGCTATCCCAAAAATTCCTATGCAGCCCCAGTCCCGTAGAAATTGATCACTTGGCACTTGTGTACCCCAATGTGTTGTCCCATGTATGCCTTCCAGCATTTCCTTGGCAAGGGGCTTATTCAACATTTGCCTCCCATCTGCTAATCTCCATTTCCCTTTGTTATCTTTCTTGCCTCCTATTTTAAGGAATTCTTCTTCTTCTGTCCTACTGAATACCACGACTTCTTCCATTTCTCTCAAAAAGGTTAATACCATCAATAATTTTTCTGTCCCTGATTCGGCTGCATTTTTAGCTTTTAAATCTGCTAAATTGTTCCCCTACACGTCTTGAGTCACCCCTTTTTGGTGTCATTTAACATATACTACTGCCACTTCCTCTGGTAATTGTAAGGTTTCTAAGACTTCTAAAATAAGTTCTTTGTGAATCAGTCCCTTTCCCTTTGAATTTAATAGCCCCCTCTCTTCCCAAACTTTTCCAAACATTTGAACTACTCCAAAAGCATATTTTGAGTCTGTACGTATTGTTCTCCTTTTCTGTGCTAATATTTCCAGAGCTTGTTTTAGGGCATATAACTCACATGCTTGGGCTGACCAGTTGGAAGGTAACTTTCCCTTTTCTATGGCCACTAACCCTTCATCCATTCTAGCATACCCCGATACCCAGTGCCCCTGGATTATCCGTGAAGATCCATTGATGTACAATCATTTTCCACCTTGGAGTGGTTGATCTGTTAGGTCCTTTCTTATTTAGTTTGATAGTTTATAACTTATAGGCAATTATGTATTAATTCCTTATCTTGTTCTCCATACAAAAACTGGGCAGGGTTGAGTTGGTTACTCACGATTAGCTCTAAATCATAATCTATTAAGATGGCTTCATATTTTAGCACTCAGGAATCAGTGAGCCACTTCTCAGCCTTTCAGCTTAGGATACTTCTAACTGAGTGTAAGGTATATATTCTCAATTTTCCCCCAAAGGTTAAATTTTGGTTTTCTCTATGAGCAGGGTGGTCGCTGCCATCGCCTGAATGCAGGTTGGTCACCCCCAGCTGACAGGGTCTAACAGTTTTGATAAATAGGCCACTAGTTTCCTGCATCCTCCCCAGTCCTGGGCTAGTACTCCATGAGCTACCCCTTTTTCTATATCTACAAACAGGTAGAAGGGTTTGTCTAAGGCCAGAAGACTCAGTGCTGGTGCACTGACTAATTTTTGCTTTAAAGCTTCAAACTTTTGCTCATTGTTTTCTTCCCACCTAATCTCTTCTTCTACTAACTTTTCATGCAAGAACCTGACAGCCTGCATATATCCTTAAATCCATAGTCTTCAATATCCCAAAAAACCTAGAAACCTTCTAACTTCCCTCTTAGTTTTTGGCCGTGGGAATGAGACTATCCCCGCAATTCTCTCAGGATTCAGTTGCCAGCTGCCTTGACAAATCACATGTCCTAGGTATTTTATTTCACACTGTAAAAATTGGAGTTTCCCTATCATATCTGAAGTCCTTGGTCCCCTAAAAAATGTAACAATGCTATGCCCAAACTTCTTTTTCTTCCCCTCCTGAGAGAAGCAAATCATCTATATATTGGATAAGCTTTATCTCAGGTTTGATGGAGAAGGACTGTAGTACTTCTCCCAAGGCTTGACCTAATAGGTTTGGGGATTCGGAAAACCCTTGGGGTAACTTAGTCCACCGAAGCTGTTCCTTCCTCCTGGAATCAGGGTCCTCCCGATTCCAAAGGCAAATATATCCCTCTTTTCCTCTACCAGTGGAAAAGTCCAAAAAGCATCTTTTAGGTCTATCACACTGAACCACTGGTGTGATGGGGGGATATTACTCAGTGGTGTATAGGGGTTAGGCACTATTGAGTATCGATTTACTGTTCTTTTGTTCACTTCTCTCAAATCTTGGACTAGCCTGTAAGTCCCATCTAACTTCTTTACTGGTAATATGGGTGTATTATGGGGGGGACATACAAGGTTCTATAGTCCCTTCTTCAAGTAGGTCCTGGATCACCGGCTGCAATCTTCATCTCCCTTCCAGGGAGACTGGGTTTTGTCATTCCCGAACTGGATGGTTCTCATTAACTATTTTTATTACTATAGGTTTCATATTCAATTTACCTCAGTTTTTGGGTTTTGCCCACACCATCTCATGAATTTTCTCCTCATCCTTTTCCCTTAATTGGAGAAGCTTAACTACCATTTTCCCTTCCTCTGGGAGTACTCCAATGTACTCCAATGTACTGCACCTGCAAATCCCTTCCTAATAAATTGCACCCTACTTCTGGAACTAATAAAACATCCCCAATTCCTATTTTATTTCCCCCTTCAAACTTTACTTCCTTTCTAACTTTGAACCCTTTGAACCTTTGAGACTTTGAACCCTTCCCCTTCTGCACCTACTACTTGTATGGTATCTTGACCCTTTTTGCACCTGTTTGGGATTCTACATACACAAGTTCTTTCAGCCCCCATATCTACTAGGAATTCAAATTCTTCCTCCTGGGAACTTGTTTTTAAAATTATCAGTGGCTCCTGATGGTATTCTGTCCCCAAGAGGTAGAGCCCCTGACACCCGTAATCTTCTGCTTCCCCTTTTTGCTCGGTCTTATAGACCCTCAGGTCCTTTTCCCTCTGGGGGCAATTCTTTCTGATATGCCCACTCCCTTTTACAGTAAAAGCAAATTGGTCCAAGGTTACCCTATTCCCCAAACTCTCCTGTTTGTGTCCAGTCCCAGGGGGCTGTATCCCCCCTCTGTCTGTCTTCCGGCATTTGGGGTCTTGCTCCCTTACCTGGGTAGTTCTTTATGTGCTGATTTCCTTCCCTAATGGCAGTTACCATTACTTGGCTTTTGCCTTGGCCTTCTCTTCGTCTCTCTTTACATACACCTTCTGTGCTTCCCTTAAAAGATCCTCTAACCTCCTTTCTTGCCAACCATCTAATTTTTCTAACTTTCTTTGTATATCTGGCCAGGCATGAGTGACAAAATTTATCTTTAATAAGATCTGTCCAGCCACTGTATCAGGATCAACTCCTGCATATTCTCTCATATTTTCCTCATCTTTCTAGCCACTCCGTTGGAGTTTCTTCCCTCTTTTGCTGCTCATCTAAAGCCTTACAGGCATTTTGATTACATGGAACTGCTTCTTTGATACCTCTTATAATTAACATTCTATACTCCTCCATGTCTTGCCTCCCCCCCAGGCTGTTGTGGTCCCACATGGGGCACACTGTGGGCATTTTCAGATCCCCAGGAGGTCTTTTTCAGGTCCTCAGGAAAGGGAGCACATGCTCCCTTTCCCATATCTATATCCCAGCTGCCCGGATCATCTCTTTCCTCTGGTATGAGCAACATGGTCATTATTGATTGCATTTTTTCCCATGTATAAATATTGGGCCCCAGAAACTGGTCTCACTGCTCTGCTAATCCAATGGAGTCTTCAAATAGTCCTTTTAATTATTTCTTGAACATTCTCACATCAGAGGAACTGAGAGGAACGGTTACGAATCCAGTTCCTCCCTGCACCCCACCCAGGGGTACTTCCCTCAGGGGGTATAATCCTGAGCTTGGCTCCCATCCCCTGTTCTGCTTTCCTCTCATTGTGCCACTCTGTTTCTGGTGTTTTGGCTAGGCCTATCAGGGGGCAGGGGAAGTGCAGTTGGAGCTACTGGAGGTGAAGGAGGCAAGTGGTTTAACAGGTCCCACTCTGTATGTACTGCTACCTTAAACACACCCGCCTTCAAGGTTGTAGTCTCCCCTTCCCAGCAAGCAGTGTAGTCACTCTCTCCCTGATTTAATGATTTCTTAGCTCTTACATACATGTTTAATGCCCAGCATATCCATCCTTCATCTGATCCATATCTTGGCTATGTACATGATTGCTCGTCATTTCCCTTCTGGTCCATTCTACCATGCAGTACTGAATCATTTTAAGCTCGTCCTTATCTCTGGTGTTGGGATCATATTTCCACCAGGCTAGTTTACTTCCCAGTAGGCTATCTGGGAGTATTTCCCAGTAGGCTATCTGGGGGTATTCCCATTGGTACCTCTCCAATTTCTGCTTCTTCTCTTGGGGATTCGCTACTCACCCATAATCCCATCCTGACCAACCCATCACAGGTCTTTCCCCAACAGAGCTCGCCTCCCCAATCAGCCAATTACACACCCTCCCAGCAAGGCCCACCTCCCTAAGAAGGGAGAGGGAAAGGAGGAGAAGAAAGAAACTAGGAAAGGAGGAAGGAGAAGGAAAGGAAAGAGAGAAAGAAAAGGAAAAAAGAAGAAAGAAAAAAACCCTTTACCTCTCTTCCAAAAGCAGCTATGATCCAGGGGACTTCCGTCCCATGGTCGCACTCTGATCCCCGCCCCAGCTGGCTCGGCTCAGCTAAGGCCCACCCCTGGCCCGCCACAGCTCAGATCAGCTAAGGCCCACCCCTGGCCCGATGTGGTTTGGCTCGGCAGTTCCGCCCCTGGCCCGACGTGGCTCAGCTCAGCAGCTCTGGCCCCGCTCTGAGCGGTGCATGAGCTCACCGGCTCCGCTGTGTGAACCCCCTGCGCCATGAGGAATGTTGCACCTACTCTTGGGCGACCCCTCCGCCATAAACGTCTCGGTGGTCACCCCTTTTCCAGCGCAATCTCCGCTGGCTCTGGAAATTGTAGTGCTGGCTGCACCCAGGACCTGACCCTGGCTCCGAGCCACACGCGAGTTCACCAGCTCCCTTTGGAATCCTGGAGACTCCCCACACAGTGCCCCGCTCCAATGCTCTCAAGTCCCCACAAATCCTTCAGTCTTATACATCCTGCCGGCCACGGGGTCCCCGTCAAAATGAAGAAAGAAAAAAAAACTCCACAACTTTGTAAAAGTTGTAAAGCCGGTATGTTTATTACACAGCTGGACACATGTGGGGATCACTCCCCCTTAAGGGACATGCACCCCTGAGAACTCACAGTCCTTTTTTGTCTCCCTTACTGATTCATATGCATAGAATTTCACAATAGGTTCATACATATTCATTTTACTGATTTCGCATTACACTGCAGCTTGTTTTTTATCAGAAAGTACAGGAAGAACTGATTCATCCTGCCCTGTCTCCCGCAGCTTCAGCGCAGCCTCAGCTTTGAGTTTCATCTGTTTCAAAGTTCAAGGGACCCCTCTTATCCCCTTTGCGTTCTTTTCCCTTGGCTGAGGCAGTTCTGCGAGCACTAGTTTTTTGCCGGAACAGGCAGTCTTGAGCTCAGACTAAACAACATATTCGGTTTATGCAAGCAAGCTACAGACTTAATAATTCAAAACAGCACATTTCACCTAAATCCGAAATGGATTTCCACCTTGGAAAATTTCCACTCTGTTTGACAAGGACCCCACGCCTTTCTCACTGACATGTCCCACCCTGCTTCCAACCGTCCATTATCCTGAAGCTTCAGTGGACCAGGACACGTCCGTATATATTACTGATGTGAAGCTCGTGTTCATATATTGGAATTACAGAAATATGATCTGGCCAAAAAATAGTTATGAGGATGGTACTCACCCCCCCCCTTCCCTCTTTTCTTTATCCAGTCTCCTGGTGTCTTTGGGCTTTCAACCTGTGACTGCTGATAGCTCTGGGAGAGTCTGATGGATTCTGTCAAATATGTGTCAGGGTGCACCTTTTTCTCCTAGTACCACAGGGATAAGGTGTAAATCCTGGGCAGAGCCCCCATTTGTGAGAAATTATATTCACTTCCAAAAAATTTCAAAAGTTTATTAAAACCCTATTAAAATATAACAGAAGACTGAATAGAGGAAGTAGTACGGCACCTGGAGCAGAGGATTTTTCCTACCATGTGCTCATCCACACAATGGAGGTTTTGCCTTTTGCCCCTTTAGCCCCTCCCAATGTCCTGAACCCAGGCCACCCCCTGATAACAACATAAAGGGGGGTAAAACATGTCTCTAAAACTTCTCTTAACATATATACAAGATATTTGCCTTTTAATTGTGACAGTCATCTATCACAGGCAGTATTCATTCAGCCTTAAGAAGGATGTCTCAGTTTTCTCAGAAAAGTTTTATGCCTAGCACTTCTTTTAAAAATAAAACAATTCAGGTTGTTGGCTAAACAGGCCTCAACTAATGCTGAGCTTTACCATCTTCTTTCTTTCTCACCCCAGCCCTTAGGTACATCTCACTCACTGCCCTCTTTCAGCTACGTAGCCTTCAACTCACCAGTGAATTAAGTGTCTTTCTTCAGGTTAGGTACTCCACAGATACCATCATCCCCTGGGTATCTGTCTGAGCTTCATAGTCCCAAAATCTATTTTCCAGGCCTATCTTTAGAAAGAGCATACTGTGAAGCAATGGGACCAACTCAGATTTCAAAGAATGATAGAATGGCCTTTAAGATCATCTAGTTCCAACCTTTCCACTATGACCAGGGACACCTTTCACTAGACCAGGTTGCTCAAAACCCCATACAACCTGCCCTTGAACACTTCCAGTGATGGGCCATCCACAGCTTCTCTGAATATCCTGTTCCAGTGGCTCACCACCCTCTTATTCTTCCTAATAGCTAACTATCCTGGGGGGACTATATCCCCTATCGGCTGCTCTAAGCCCAGACATGAGTCTTGTGGCTTTAAGATCGAAAGGGGGTGGTGGGGAAGGTGGTGGAATTCTTTCAGCACCTATGTTCAAAACACAGATAACTGGCTGTCATGGTTTTGCTTGACATTTAGGGAAGTGATGAAGCCAACCCAGGACATTTGCTCAGGTTTTTTTTTTCCCTGTAGCTCTTGGCTTTCTTGTTCTCCAGAGAGAGACAGAGTTTTTCTTTGCTTTTTAGCTAGTTTTTGGGGGGTTTTTTGGGGTTTTTTTGTTTGTTTGTTTGTTTTTTTGTTAGCTGAGGCAAGAAGTTTTTCCTGGGACCATGGCTGCTTCTTCTTCTTCTCCTGGAACTGCTCAGCTTTTCACTGGTCTGAAACACCAGAACACTTCTGGGGCCCCTGCCATGCCACAGCCCAGAGGCCAGCTCTGGATCCCAGAGGGAACCTTACAGAAAGGACTACTGAAAGGACTCTGAATCTACCAGCTCATCTCTGCAGTGAGAGGTTTTATTATTTAACATCATTCTTTTCTTTTTTCTTTTCTTTTCTTTTCTTTTCTTTTCTTTTCTTTTCTTTTCTTTTCTTTTCTTTTCTTTTCTTTTCTTTTCTTTTCTTTTCTTTTCTTTTCTTTTCTTTTCTTTTCTTTTCTTTTCTTTTCTTTTCTTTTCTTTCTTCTTTTCTTTTCTTTTTTCTTTTCCTTTTCTTCTTCTCTTCTCTTCTCTTCTCTTCTCTTCTCTTCTCTTCTCTTCTCTTCTCTTCTCTTCTCTTCTCTTCTCTTCTCTTCTCTTCTCTTCTCTTCTCTTCTCTTCTCTTCTCTTCTCTTCTCTTCTCTTCTCTTCTCTTCTCTTCTCTTCCCTTTCCCTTCTTGTGATCACTCTGCTTGTTAAATTAACAGGGTTTTTTTTCACCTTCCTCCAGAGATTTTTTTTCGAACCGGAGGACATATCTATTTCAGGATTCTTCCTCACAATTTGGCTCAAACAAAGACACTAATCTAAATCTAACCTCTTTTGCTTTAAAGCCATTTCAGTTTTAGGCCATTTCAACCCATTACCCTGGTCTTTACGTGCCAGCATGGCAAGTGCTTTCTGCACTAATGATCACATGGCAACATTCCTGGGCAAGCTGCAGACAAGGAGGCAGTGGATCCCTCTTCTCTGTGTGGAGCACTTGCACAGAACTGCTATGGGGAAGATGCAAAATATTATGTGGTAGCATAGAATCACACAGATATCTGGCATGAATAACACAAACTTCTGTTTAAAGCTTCAGAAAATTCTGTAAAAGGAAAGCTTTTCAATAATCCTGGGTTTCTCTTAATGTGCTTTTTGAGGTCCACACAAAGGCAAGAAATGCCTAAAATGCATAACTAACACAAAATCCCAGTGGCTGCCAGTGAAGAAATCCTGTCTAGACATTTGCATGTAACTTCCAGTGCTGTGGTTGTGCTACTTAATATTATGAAGCCTGTTACACTTTGACATAATAAAGTGGTTTGTAAAGGAACTAAAAAGGGCTGAACCAATCCTGGGAGCAGCTGTGGACAGCTAATAGCATAAAAGGAATTTAGATAGGATAATGAAATCATCAAAGCTGAAAAAAGTTTTTATTTTAATGTCATTTCTGCAATAACAATAAAAATTAAACAGAATAAGTTTCTTGATGTGAGACTAGCTCTTAATAGGGAAATTGGACCACTGCTTAGACATCAAGGTATCTTTCAAACCATTTATGTCTTTATAGCTGTTGTGAAGAGGTTGCTTGCCTCCCAAAGACTGTAAAAATAATGATTTCTGTTAAGATGTCATCTCAGCTTTTTAATAATAAAATACTCAGGACAACAGAAATGGTGTTTTTCCTACTTATTGTTCAAGATCTCACTAATACAAAAGTGTACACAAGGACTTAGCACTTTCTTGAGTTTACATGGTGTCAGTTTTATCTCCAATGTTACATTTGGCATGCTCATCAGTGCTAGCACTGGACTGTAAAGTAAACAAATTAAGTTTTGTGGGAAGAAAAATATTTGCTCAGAATTTCTTTTTTGTTGCTGAATATTGCAGAAACTTATGAAAGGAATATTTAAGGCGAGCCAGTGGGCAACCTTCATTCATTTTCACTTCCAAATCTTTTCCAAACCCTTTCTTTCCTCAGCTACTTTAGCTCCTAATAAAAAAAAATCAATACATTAAATTAAAAAAATAAAATCCTCAAACCCTAATGTACTTTATTCAAAAGTGTTACCAGGGTCTCATTCAGTACAGTTGGCTGAAGGCTAATAGCCACATCCATTAGCGAATATTAGAGTTGGTCCAATATGACTTTTGCTAAAACCAAAGTTTTGTGTTTCATTCTCTTTCACACACTTTGGGTTGACCATAGAGTTTTCAAGTGCTGACAGATTTTTTTATATCATTGAGATAATTTAGTATCTATGAGTATAAATATCAAAATCCTGTAAGATCTTCTAACCCTACATAACCTTTGGAACATTTATCTTATTTCACACAACTGAGTCTTTCTCTTATTTCACACAACTTAGAACTTGTTGTGTGAAATACAGTAGAACTTAGAATCTTGGCACCAGGCTAACATTGAAAATACAAAACAACAGCTCAGGAGGAAGTGAGGTGTTATTCAGCTTTAAAATACATATTTCAAATTATCCAGGAGTTAATTTAATCTTAAAAATGCTGATGGTCTACATGAAATGAATTTTTATGCCTGTCTAGTCCCTGGTAAAAAACTTTCAGCACTAAATGGGTTTTGACTTTAGTCATAACTTCTCTTCTTAAATATATCCAGTAGGCTCAAGGACTGTGACTGATTCTGCTAAACACCCCATTCATGCCCACATTACCACCAAGAATTTTGCTTCCGGGTAAAATTAGGATCCAACTTCCCATTCCCAAAGCACTTATTTCCATATGCAAATACTTGCCATGGCAACACTCATGACAACACTGGTGTTGCTTTGAGTGCCTACTGAACCCCCAGGAAGGAGAACTGGTCCTGCAGAGCTTTTATTCTGCCACAACAGAAAGCTTTTCATCTTAGAAGAAAAGAGAGAAAAAAAAAAAAAAGAATATGGCATAAACATTTATTAGCACATCAGTTTATATAATTGCCACAACACAAAGACATAGAAGATGGATCTATCATCTGCTATTTTGGATTATGGCTCTCCAATATTCTTTAGGAGGACACCTTTAACTTTCAGTCATGTTTCTGATCAGTCTTTAGCCTTTTAGGATGAGCCAGGCAAAGTAGAATTCATTTTGTTGTTGTTATTAATACTGTTGATTGGCATCTGAAGGACAGTTTTCCTCTGTGAAAAACCTGCAATGTTTTGCTGCACTAACATATGTTTGGGGAGGCAGAGGTAAGGTATTTGTTATCAACTATATGATGGAAAAATGCTAGACAGTAAAACAGTCTGTAAAGATCTGTGCCAGAGGAAGGGAAATCTTTGAATGATGGAAACAATCAGAATGTTAGGTATCACTTTGGTGAGGTTTGAGATGGCTCAAAAGCATTATTGAGAAATTGGATGTTTGAAGTGGTTGATATTGGAAGCTTGGAATATTTGATACTGAGGATACTATATGTTTAGTCTGAAATACTGACTTTCCTCAGAAGTAGTCTTTCATGAAAGAGCTATTGAAATAATTCACATTCCAAATGCAAAAGTTCAATATTTAAAAAGAGCACTCAAACAAAAAAAACCCACAAGACTGAAAAAACTAAACTGATCTTGGTCTTTCTTATTCTGTTATGTTCTATTATTCAGTCTAGAACAGATGACTGCTGACAGTCATGTTTTAATTCCAACCAGCAACCAAGACCCATTAAGTTACTTGCTCACTCACTCCCTGGTGGAACACAGGAGAGAATCAGAAGAATAAAAGAGAAAAAAATTGCTGGGTTGAGGTAAAGACACTTTAATAGGTAAAGCAAGAGTTGGATGTAAAAGAAGAGCAAATACAAGGAATTTATTCACCACTTCTCATGGGTTCAGCCATGTCCAGGGTTCCATCATACATGATGGTGCCTTGGGAAAACAAATGCCATAACTCCAGATATCTTTCCCTTCCTCCTTCCTTCCCTCACTTTATATACTGAGCATGAAGCCATATTGTCTGGGATATCCCTTTGTTCAGTCCAGGACAGCTGTTTGAGCTGTGTTCTTCTCTGAGTTTCTTGTGCACACCTGCACACCCAGCCTACTCGGTGGTGAGGTGGTATGAGAATATATTGGTTTTGCACAGCCTGGTTTTTGGTAGCAGAGGGGTCACAGAGGTGGCTTTTGTGAGAAGCTGCTGAAAGCTTCCACCATGTTCAACAGAACCAATCCCTAATGGTTCTGATGGACATGTGACTGACCAAAACTGGGCCAATGAGAGAGGCTCTGTGGCATCATATTTAAGAAGAAAATCAGAACAAAGTGAGGAACATGTTAATTCCAGCCAGAGAAGAGGAAGAGGTGAGAACACGTAAGGGAAACAACACTGTGACACCAAAGTTAGTGAAGAAGGAGGTGTTGCAGGTGCCAGAGCTGAGACTCCTCTGCAGGCCATGATGAAGCAGCTGCCAATGGGAAGGAGGAAGGGGCTGGTGGAAAAGGAATTTTAAGGGCTTATTTTACTTCTCATTATCCTTCTCTGATTTTGTTAGTAATAAATTCACTTTGCAACCTTAAGCTGATCTTGATTTGCCCTTGAAGTGTTTTTCTCCTGGTCCTTATCTCAACTCATGAATCCTTCATAATTTTTTTTTCCTTTTCCTCTCCTCTGCCCAGCTGTGGCAGGGGATGGTGAGCAAGTGCCTCTTGTGGGTGCCTGGCATTGGGCCAGTGTCAAACCATGACTGTCGCAGACAACTTTTATGAAAAATCCTTTCTTTAGGATTTTTCCTCCTGAGAAGCTGAGAGGCCTCAGGAACAAAATGTAAACAATGGTTATCTGCTGCTGTGGAATGCAACAGGTTGATCTGTGATTGGCCCATGTTGGATGTTTGAATTAATGGCCAATCACAGCCCAGCTGGCTTGGACACAGAGCCTGAGCCACAAACCTTTGTTATCATTCTTTGCTATTCTATTCTTAGCTAGCCTTCTGATGAAACCTTTTCTTCTATTCTTTTAGTATAGTTTTAATGTAATATATATCACAAAATAATAAATCAAGCCTTCTGAAACATGGAGTCAGATCCTCGTCTCTTCCCCAGTCCGAAAACCCCTGTGAACATGGTCACACAAGACAATGTCCATCCTCTGCTACACAAAGGAGACCAGCTGCAGGGCCCCTTCACCATGGGCAGGGCCACATTCATGGGAGGGACAGCAGAGGGGGTGTCATGGCCCATCAGAGGCCACCCTCAAAGGGGTCCACAGACCCTGCACCAGAGCACCACAACATGATGCAACAGATGCAGTGTTGCAAAGAAGAGTGTCAAACCTAGCCCCCTCTGTTTAAATTGGTTCATAACAGTATCTTACCCAGGAAGTAGTGTTTGGTCACCTGTATTCAAGAAAGATCAAGTCAGACGAGGAAGAAAGGAAAGGAACTCCTTAAATTAAAAGACCTTGAGGGCAAGAGAACAAATTGAGAAGAAAATTACCATTAAAAGCACCATCAAAACAAAATGCTAGAATTATCTTCAGCAAGAATAATAAGAAAAAAAATTAACTAATTCTACTGGACTTTGGTTCATAAAACGAAATACATGGAATAGTTGCCAATGAAAATAGGAGACTGAAACTGAGGACCTTCCAGTTCCACATCCCTAACTGTTTCAGAATAAAAAAAATAGTGTACATAATTTTGAATGGTTCTGGTTTTGGCAGGCTTGTCCTTTTTTATATGATTTGTCCACTTCCAAAACAAGCTTCAGTGTTATACATGTCTCTCTACCTCCCTCAGATTTCACACTTA
The DNA here is from genome assembly GCF_037042795.1 of Molothrus aeneus. Classification (NCBI taxonomy): domain Eukaryota; kingdom Metazoa; phylum Chordata; class Aves; order Passeriformes; family Icteridae; genus Molothrus; species Molothrus aeneus. The sequence goes on from NC_089646.1 coordinate 57,980,700, forward strand.
TTAGTTATTTGACAAGGTACATTTCAGCCTGGCCAATAAGTTTGGTGAAAAGAAACCTAAGGAGAAGACCACAGTTCCTGACCTAACCTCCCATAGGCCTCAGAACTGCTGATGTAATTGGGGAAACTGCCAGGTTTTCAGGATAAATCTTTTTTGGGTCTGAAACAACAGTGACATATTTCAAACTAAACGCATGTTGGGAAAAATCACATTTAAGTTAGCCTTCTTATTCAGACAAATTGAGAGAGAAGGGTAATAACAGTTATGAAGCAGAAGAAAAACTTCAGAAAAAGGCCAGGGGAAAAAGCTGGTAGTGTTTGCAGAATGGAAGTGAGAGTGGGACAAGCACAGCTGAGCAGGCAGTAGAATATGAGACAAGGTGTAATCTGTGCCACCTGGCTAAGATGAAACATGGGTCTCCCCTTTGATGAAGCCATGTCAGAGATACAGTCTTGAGCTAAGAAACAGGGCAACATGCTACCTTGATTCTGGCATTTGGCAATATCACACAAAAAAATAATCTGTTTTCATAGACTGTGAGATTTGATTTCTCATCCCTCACCCTGAAAATTAAAATGGACAAAAGTATTTTACTACATATATATAATCTTCTATCCAATCCTATATATATTTCATTAATTTAATACTGAGCAAGTATTCTGACCTCTTAATAGGTAATCACTTAGTTGTCAGTTTCCTACTCTGTACCATTCACCTAAAATCAACACAGTAAAATAATAATTTTAGTAATTAGTCTGATCATTTAAGTTAGATAAAGGTAAGGGGTAGATCATGTCCGGTTCTCAAGTGCCCTATATCCATTGAGAGACTGATGTAGGACAGAATACATCATCTCTATGAAGTGGTCTCTGCTGGATAAAGCAATCACTTCCCTTACTATTCCTTTTATCTTTTTGACTATAGCACAGACCAGCATCATTAAGATTGAATAACAAAGCTCTCAGATTGCAAGTCCAGAGGAAAACTGCTAAAATGACAGAAATTATTGTACATTACCACTTACACAGGTTCTTCAGCTTCAGGGGAGCTCATCTGAGTCCTTTCTCACTTGTGTTGATATAAATCTAGAATAATTTAATGCAAGTCAATACATCATATCTGAATGCATGTCTGCAGCAGGTTACTTGAGCATCTCTGCTCAAGGTTACTACTTCAATAATTTCTGATTTTCTGTGTAAATTAACTGCAGGTTAATTTACTAAAACATTTCATATCTAGAATTTCAAGCATTAAAATGGCACTAGCTACCTAAAAAGCAAATAGAAATGAACTAGAAATATGTGAATTATTCCTTTCCCATACTCACAGGAGATTATAGTATGATCAAGACACAATAAACTAAATTTCATTGCTCTTTTACTAATAAGACTCGTTTCTCCACTCATTCTTTATTTGTTTCAAAACCACTTGCAAATAAAATCTCCATTTGCTGCCATTTGAAATATTGAAATTTTGGATTTAAATTTTGGATTTGCTGTAGTAAATAGTCATATGACTTTAAATTCATTTGTACATTTGAATCTATACAAAATAGCTGTCTTTATTTTATTTTAATTCTAGTAGTAAGCAAACTGGGGCCAGAGGACACTAAAATCTACTTTGCACCCTTAATGACTCCCATGACACCGTCCTTAGGCCTTTGGGATCTCAATTATCCAGTGCATTATGCACTCAGAATTTTAATAAAATCAAGACATCTTACCCAGGACTACTCAAGTCAATATGCACCCCACTAGATCAAAAAAGTATGGGGGGAAGTGTCCTATCTTTTTCAAGGGGTATTTCACTACTAAATGGAAAAGATTTAGCAGAGAAATTTCCATTATGTCCAATCCAAAGAGCAGGCCAATGGCAGGCATAGAGAGCCAAAATGTCAGACCAGCTCCAGTCCAGACACATGAGCCAGGCTGAGCAGAATGCTAACAAATGAGCTGGTTTTTTCCATTGTTAAGAAACATCTTATTTTTCTTGAATTTTGATCTAGTTCTTGCTTTGGTGAAACTGGAAGAAACAAATATGCTAAAGGTTGTGGGTTTGATTTCTAAAACAAAGCCTCTTTGTCACAGAAGTACTACAGGGTTCTTAAAAGCTGTATGGAATAACATAACACACAAAATCCTGCTATGTACAAACTGCTGTTCTCTGCTTATCAAGAAGACAAGAAGTGAGCCCCACAGAGGGCATCATTAGTTCATCAATCCTTTGGCCCTAGAAGGAGACGTACACTGCCTGCTTACATGCTCACACACACACATGCACATGCTCACATGATAAAAAAGAGATTTTAGTACATACAAAAGTCTCTGGTTATTATTTTAGCTGCTGCAGCACTAGTTCTTCCACTAATCTCCGAAAGCAAACTGGGCATTACATTCCTTTTGGCAGCAGCTTGCTCCTACAACTTTTGCCCAGCAATGACTGAGAACATTTATTTTTACTTTGAAGGGTGCTACCTTAATGTCAGAACCCACATCTACTTGGAACTCTCCAATGTCTTTGGCATTGTGGTATATAAAGCCGTGGTCTTCCACCAGTACAAATGTGCTCTGGGTCAGAGGTCAGGTCCTAACTCTGCCTAGCCTGTTCTTAGATATAGAGCCAATAGTCTTAATACTGAGGAAACAGACTGCTTTAGTATGGCTAGAGAACATTGAAACACTTAAAGAGTCATAGGAGTAAAAGCTTACATCTAGCTTCTGCTCCCTATACAGGTAAGACCAGTAGCATGGGAATGTATAGAGTTGAAAACATAATTTCAAATATATTATTCAGCTACTATATTCCAGCCACTATGGACTATAAATCTTTCCAGGAAAAGCAGATGAAGGTAAAAAATTAAACTTTCATCCAAATTCATAGTTTGAAACAGAACTCAAGCAACACAGATTGATACTCAACATAGGTCAGTATCACAATCACATGGGGTTTAATTTGATGTTGATAAAGCAAGATTGATGAAATATAAATAACTCTCATACCTTTATTTTATTTCCATGGGTTTAAAATACTGTACTCAAGTCAGTTGTACTCTTTGTCTCCAAATAGTTTGATGTTATAAATCATAGAATTACAATAAAAGATGTCTACTAGCCACACACAGATAAACACACACATACAATACTTAATTCAAATAGACAGGTGAAAATGTTTCACCCACTTAATGGAAAAGTACATGAGCTAGACAAGGCCAATAACTGACAAAATATTATTAGGATAATTTTGCAGTCATTTTTTTATTCCAAAAAGTTGTATTTTTTGTAAACCTGACATTTCCAAAACAGTGCAAGTGAATCAGAATACAGGTAAACACAAGCTTCTAAATACAGGTGACATTAGTAAGAGTGAAGACGTTCTTCCAATCACAAGTTCACAAAAAGAAATATACAATTTCACAATATGTAAGTAATAACATTCTAAGTAAAAGAAGGGATGATGGTGCAGATATTCTACTGTGCATGCAAACCAAGCTCCAAAAGTAATTAGTCTTCCCGCCACTTTAATCAATGCACATTCAATGAACTATATTCTATTTTCATTTATATCCAAGAAACCCTAGAAAGTGGGCAGACTTGGGATTAATTCTGTGACTCCCTTAATTCTTTAGTGAAAGCAGTTATATATTTCCATGTCAAATGGATACTATGCTTTAAACTCGTGCAAAACTCCAAAATGTGCCCATAAACAGAAGACATTAAAGAAAATTGATACTAAATATTGTCAAAGAAACATTTTTCATATCTATTGCTTTCAGCAAACTGGGCTTCCTGCACATCACTGACTTGGTATGTGGAGTCATTATCATTCATGTATTTAGGCATAGAAAGGGCTGTTTTCACTGTTATGCTTGCAAAAGTCTTCACCACTTTGAAAAGATTGCTTAAGTGGTCTACAGGCTTGGAGTTTACATCAGGCATAATTTCTTTCTCAGATAACCCTAGCAACTTGTGAGTTTTTCTTGTCAGATGTTGAATCAGTACACTTAATTCACTTTAAAACTATTTTCTCCCTAATGCATGCAGATAGCTAATAGTTAATAAATATCGGTCAATACTGTATTAATAGTTGACATTTGATGATGGTGGTAAAAAGCAAACAGGAATATGAATGTGGTCCATTTTTATAATTTGAAGTTATCATGAATATGGCAAGGAAGAGTAAGACCTGTTCTCAAGCAGATTTCTTGCATGTTCTCTGCATTCAAGTTTCCAAACTTCCAGCTGTTCTTTTACCACACTCTTAAGGAAGAAAACATCCTGCAACCTTTCAATCCTGGTTTCGCTTTCTACCTGGCCCTTCTTTCCTTTACATGGATTTTATACCAACATGACATTTGCTCCTTATTCACTAAAGTGTAAAATACAGGTAGAATCTAAACCCAAGTCTTACAAAGTTTCATTATTTCTATTCAGAAATCCAAGAGCTTTTTGAAGAAACGTGTTTGAATTAATTACAACTGGATTTCTTCTAATTCAAAAACAATTTGTTAAAGAATTACCAGCAATAAAAGTGGGAAGCTGAGCTCCAGTAACACCTGCATCTTTACTAAACTTCCTTCTAAATTCTTGAGGAAATACATTCAGTACTTGGAACACCCTGATAGGCAATCTCAAGACTCAAATATCCAAACATTTTAATCCTTGGATCTACTTATCTTTCTTAAAATTATCATATAAACAAACTCATGACTCAAGTATGTAACTCACATGAAAAAGATAATGATCACAGCATGTAGCAATTTATCACTTGCTTTGATAGCAATAGATCATAATCTTTAACAGTAGCTTTAAAACTATCCATCTTAATATTAATATGACTTAATTACCTTTAAAAAAATTATTGAAAGGAATTTGTCAATGCCATAGTGGTTCGCTCAATTATGTCCTTCTGGTATCTCAGCTGTACAGTCCTAGAGACTGCAAAAGAAAACTTTCCAAAGAGAACATTCTGTGCTGCCTTCTTCAGTGAGCCAAAGCAAGCTACATCTTGCTACATGTCGCTGAAGAAGTATTTTTATCCTCTCCCATCCTGGCTAGTAAAGGACAGACTCAAAATACAGAGTATCACAATTGTGAAATACTTTAGGTTCTGTAGCTTATAAATCAAATACCAAATTTAACTTAAAGAAAGAGACAGTAAAAAGATTTTGGCTTATTTGTATTAAATGATCTGTATAAGATATTACCAAGCATTGTGAATTAAGCATATGAGGATTCCAGCTACCTTTATCTGCAAATCTCTCTTTTCTCTCTTGCATTGATGTTTAAAAGTACAATATAATTTTTTTATATGTATATATATACACACGTATGTATTTCCAAAGATTTAGCCAGATATCAGTGCTTGAGTGAACTATATAGCTATTCAATAGAAATTATAAAACATTGATACAAATATAAAGACATACTCAATATAAAAAGCTTGAATTTATAAAAAATATTCTTAGGTAAAAGTCTTCCCCTGAGGGCATACTACATACTTGGATTCATAAATATTGCTCTGCACTGCAGCTTGGTTACCAAAGTTCAAAGTTCAACTCTTAAATGAAGTGTGAATTGCTCCAGTCACCTGACATGGCTGCAGTGGTTGCCTCAGGATATGTTCCCTAGCTTTTTGGAGTAATAAAGACACAGCATCAATGGGATCTCCAAAACATCTGGAGAAGATTCCTTCTTCCACATATGGAAGATACGAGAGCAGGACCTATAGACTAGCAAGTGCATGTCACATGACTGGGCAGTTTTGTTTTCATGGGCAGTTTACTGATTTTTCTGGACCCAGTTCCAACTATCTTCATTCTCCTTTCGGCTCTTTTCAGCCTCAATAATTTCTTTGTACCTCCGTCGGAAGAAGCCCATCTGAAAATCAGAAGAGATGACAGTGGTAAGTTATTGAATCATTAAATTGATACTTCTTGGTTGGTATGACGACAGATAACATTATGCAGAAAGAACTAGCCAAGGAATTAGCATTTAATTCCTCCAAGTGCCAATCCAAAATCTTAGTTCCTTATTTACATCAATATAAATTAGATCAGACTGGGTCCCATATCTTCACAAGAACTCTGTTCCTTATAAATGAACTACTCTGAGGTAGGAATCCTCTTATATGAAGTATGAGCTAAAAGAAAAAATAACATGAAGTATTTCTAATAAATACAGACCAGCAGAGACAGATACAGGTTTATTAGTTTAAAATAGAGACCAATGCTAAATTTGCACCTGAACCTAAAACCTAAAACCTAAAAGACTCAAGGCTAACTCTTGAGTCTTAAGTAAATGCTGACAGAATTTTATGAACAGTACTCTCAGTATCTACAACCCCACAAAACAAGAGGGACCAGAGGAATACAGTAGTCACCCACCTCCCACTTCTCAGTTCCAACTAAAATCACTGATAGTCACTTTTGCACATCTTCTTGTTTCCTAAACCCTTGTACTTAAAGAAATGCAACTGGTTTTCATCTCAGTTTGGATAAAAATTCTCATATCTCTATTTCTTAAAGTGTCGCAGATAAACAAATATTATTTTAATAACAGACTTTGATAAGCATTCAAGAACTCCTCAAACTTAGCACTGTTGAGATCACTGAATAAATATTCTGTTCAACATAATTAAACATTTATGTAATTCCCACCACTCTAAACCTGTTTTCTTAACTCCTGCTGTGTAAAACATGATGTTTTAGTCTTCTTTTATCAACCAGTTATTCAGTTATTGCCACCGTTTATCCCCAAATTGCCTGTGTGTAGGAATATTTTGTGTTGTCATTACTAAAATTCCACTAAATTGGACTTCTTAGTTTCAGTTTTCAACAACTTTCATTTTCTTCAAGTGTAATTTAATTCACAGGGATCTAAAAGGTAGCATATTCAATCTGTCAAGGGGGCTTCCCCAACACATCTTCCTAAAGTCTAAGTCCTTGCCTGTGTCTTGAATTATATCCTGAATTCACAGCAGCATGAGACTATGCACACATCATCCTATCATCAGTCTTATCTCTGCCTCTTGCCTTCTGTGCAAAGGACATAGAAGCTGTAGCACAGTCTAACAAGCCCCTCTCTTTTGGTAAAATGGAACACGCTATTAATCTAGAGATAAGTGTACTCTGCTAGGAGCATAGATATACATTACATACATACTTACTGTCATAGTTCCAGCCAAACAGGGATAATTTCTGCAGTAGCCAGAGGGGTTCTACTGGCTAGAACCTGGAGATTATTCTACATGATCTCATGTCATTTGAGGGATGGCAGGGAATCTCTTCCAGGGGAAGGGGTTCCTTCTGGTCAAGAAAGCTAAGTGAGGGTAACAGTGGGGTAATGCTGGCTCTGAGCCAGAGGCAGCACTCCAGGTAATGTGGCTGCAGTTGAGTCGGGCTCAGTAGCATTTTGCATGTGAATCACTCTTTTCAACTATTTTGTTATTAATATTGTTGCTATTACTATTTGTTTTCTTATCTCATTGCTGTTTCCAGTAAATTGTTCTTACCACAACCTATGACCCTCACATTTTGTACCTCCAATTCTCCTCTCCATCCCACCTAAGAGGAGTTTGGAGTGTTTCAGTGAGAACACTAAATTCAAGAATACAATTCCTAAAGCATGACAGCCTAATTTGGTGCCAAGTGGGTCACAAAAGTTATGATAACAACAGATCTGCAAACAGATTTGAACAGAGTAGGCTGGAAACAAACTTTATCTAAGCCTTTGTTGCATTAGGTACAGAGCCACCTGGCTACAATGTTGCTTGATCTGTTCATGTGGTTGTGGTACTGTCCTGGTTCAGAGCAAATTTGGGAAAGAATCCCCAAAGGGGCTCCGGTAGGAAAGCAGATCCAATTGGCCCCTCCCCCCAGCCGGTCTGGGAGAAACTATCTCCTTGGAGAAAAGTGGAAAAAAAATGTTTATTAAACAATAAAACCTAAACAATATTAAACAATAAAACCCCTTGCCGCTCCAAAAGAGATGACAAACTGAGAAAATCCCGTCCCCGGGTTGCAGCTCAGCTCACTCAGTCTCTGATCAGTCCCTCAGTGCTGGAAATGTCACAGGCCAGGCCTGGCCTGCTGGGCCACAGGTGTGAGCTGCTGGTGCTCTCCTGGGTGTTCAGTCCAGAGCAGGTTTCAAGAGGTCCAAAAAAAGGGAAAAAACCCCACAGTCCAGGGAACTTCTTTGCCTCACTAAACTAACTAACTAAAAGCAAAGGAGAGCTCTGTCCCGCTGTGTCCATCCGCAGACAACACAGTCAGGAGCAGGAATGTGGAGGAGTGAGTGCGGTATCTGAAAACAAACTGCACGCTTCTTCTCTCCCCCCCTTCACTCTCTGGAACATGTCTTAAAGGTGCAAAACTTATTATTCAGCATAAACAGAACAAGACGATTGGGGATAAAAGCATCATATAGTCAATCCAGGACAGGTACTTAACCCTGTATATACTCCTTTATGTCCAGCTTTTTACCAGCTGACTTTCTCCAGCTTTTTACCCCTTTTCCTTCTTCAGGCCTGTACAACAGCTTTGGAAAATTTTGAATTATCTTTGGATGTTAAGGAAAGCATGTTGTTGTTGCTAGGTCTGCCTCAGGTAGTCCACGCCATGGTAAAAATTAAAAGACTTTTAACATGATCTTTCAGAGATCTGCTCTGATGGTGGATAGTCATGAGTGGCATGGAATGTGAGAGAAAAATGCCCAGCTGTTGGAGCAATCTACTCCAATGACTTGGGAGTTCATTGCTGAAAAACTACAGGATCCTGATAAAGCGACAGAATATTTGCAAGGAGAATGCCGTGGCAATTCCAGAGAGGTGCAATTTATTACAATATGCTGGCCCCAGACTATGATTTATTGGACAGTGCTCTGTACTAGACAGCACCCTTAGGGGGAAGAGAAGGAAAACACACCAGTAGGCACTGTGGCCACTGCAGCTGAACCAGTTGAACAACTTGTGCCTGTAGCAGGTGCCTCTATAAAGAAATTCAAGACAAATTTAGTTCACTTAGTGAAGAATGAAGAGGAATAGGGCACTCACAACAGGAGGAAGAAGCAGGGCCAGAGAGAATCACCTGATCCCTACCGTCAGGTGAGCTGCAAGATATGCAAAATCATTTCAGCCACCAGTCAGGAGAGCCCCTTGTGACCTGCCTGTTCTGATGCTGGGATATCACAACATGCAATATGAAACTAGATGGTAGTGAAGCCAGGCAATTGGGATCCCTGTTCCAGGATGTAGGCATTGGCAAGGGGATTGGAAAGAGGGCAGAAACTCTCAGCCTCTGGAGGCAACATCTGTCAAATATGAGGGAACAGTATTCTCTCATGGATGACCTAATAGTGCACCAAGACAAGTGGAATGCCACAGAGAAAGGTATCCAGGACCTGAAAAAATTAGCTGTGCTGGAGGTAATCTATAAGGGATTCAAATAACAAACAGTGCCCTATAGATCCAGATTGGATCCAGTGTACACAATCCATGTGGCAGAAGTTTCTATGGAGTGTGCCATCATTGTACACCATCCCCTTGGCATTGATGTCAATGAAAGAAGAAGAAACACTGCTTCAAGTGATCAGCTGACTTCAACAAAATGAAGGTTTTTTTTCCTCCCTACCAACCTGTGCCTCGGCTGTGAAAAGACTGAACAAGACTGTGGACAGACTTGAAAGACTCAAACAACCTAGAGAGACAATGTCCCATGCCTCTGCCAGTATGGACCACAATCTCTGCTATTGGGAGCATGTACCCCTCTGCTGGAGAGAGGGGTACACACCACGAGGTAACCTGCAGTTTTACCTGCACGACCACAGAGAGGATACGAGAAAGTGGGATGGAAAACCCACCTCTGCCCTAACCGCAGGGGTACGTGACTTGAGAGGAAGAACAACCATCAACAGAAATTCTTCAAGGATAATCCAGTTTCCAGTGGGCAAGTCTTCAGACAGAATGGAAGGGCTGAATGTTATTCCTGATCCTCTTGAAGAGATCTCTAGTTCATGTTTCCAAGAACTGAGCAGTGACTGCCATGACCAGAACTACTGGGGCCCTGCCTTCAGCCATGTGGAAGAAAGGGAGAATCAGATCTATTGGACTGTGTGGATGGATCCCATGGCCTGGCACATCAGACCCACAAGAGTAATAAGGCTTTAGTTGACACTGGCACACAATGAACTCTGATGCCATCAAGATCTGTAGGGGCATGATCTATCTCTGTTTCTGGGGTGACAGAGGGGTCCCAACAACTGACAGTACTGGGACCTGAGGTGACCCTGGTTGGGAATGAATGGCAAAATCACCCCATTCCTGTGGGAACTCAGCACATCACTCCGGATGTCCAGAATTACCAAGAGAACCCTTGGGGGGGCTCGGAAATCCTGGAATGTTGCCAGGAGTGTCTGGTGGCTTGATTTTGATCCTTCTAAGGAAGTGACACCTGTTTGAGGACGTGAGAGTCACTTGGGAGTGAGTGGTGCAGGAAAGACACATTTATAGGGTGAAATATAGATTTTAGAATTTTTGGTACAGGGGGGTTATGGAGACAAGGTGGAGGGATCAGGGCATGTCTCGTCCTTCTTCTTTCTTCTTCTTGTCATCCATTTTCTGTGGTGATGTTGGCACTTGGGGATTGGTTTGTGGTGCACTTGCTAATATGGGTGAAAGGTATTGGGAAATAAAGGTAAATATGATGTACGTAGATTTTAGTATAAAAAGACACGACCGCCCCGTGGGTGGTCAGAGTGCCCTTGTCTGCCTTGCAGGTCAGACCTCTGTTGGGCAGAAAGAAAATTCTGTAGATAAGAAATAATAAACAGCCTGAAGATCAAAAACTGAAGAGTCCAGACTCGTCCTTTGACCACCCTACCCGTGTCCGGGCAGAGACAGACAGCCAAACCGGACACATTCCGATTCGCCCAGAGACCCTATGCACCCTTGGCATAGATTACCTCAGGAGAGGCTATTCCAAGGACTCAAAAGTGCATCGTTGGGCTTTTGGGATAGGTGCTGTGGAGACAGAGGAAATTAGACAACTGAATACCTTGCCTGATCTCTCAAAGGACCCTTCTGCTGTGGGACTGCTGAGGGTGGAAGAACAACATACCGATCACTGCCACAACAATGCATCATCGACAGCACCACACCAACCTGATTCTGTGGGCCTCATCCACCACTGAGTGCTGCTGTGAAGGCCATGCTGGACCTTCAGTATGAACTGGAGTCCAGATTCCCACAAATTGCCATGCATTCATCCAGACTGAATTGGAAAAGGGTGAGGCTCCAGAATAGTTGCAATACTTTGATGACATCATTGTGTATGGCAACACAGCAGAGGAAGTTTTTGAGAAAGGGGAGAAGATAATCCAAGTCCTCCTAATGGAAAGTTCTGTCATAAAGCAAAGTAAAATCACAGCACCTGCCCAGGAAATTCAGTTTTTAGGAGTAAAATGGAAAGATTAATATAATCAGCTTCCAGTGGGTATGTGGATGGAATCCTACATGGCAAGTCACAGGAGTCATTGAGGGACAAACTGGATCAAGTCAGATTGCAGTGCTGAAAGCTGTCCAGCTGGGTTTAGAGGTATGAGTGAATGAAATAAATGGCCAGCGCTCTACCTGTACACTGACTCATGAAAGGAAGAATGAGTGGGAGTGGCTAGGCTGATGGAAAAAGATCAATTGCCAGCACAGAGATAAACTCACCTGGGCTGCTGAATTCTAGCAAGACATCACTACCCAAATAGAGAAGTTGACTGTATGTCATGTAGACATACACGTATGTCTTGTCATACGCAAGTCAGGCTACTGAAGAACACCACAACAACAGACAGGTAGATTAAGCTGCCAAGATTAAAAGTGTTTTATGTGGATCTGGACTGGCAACATAAGGGTGATTTTCTTCTGGCTTAGTGGGATCATGACAACTCAGGCCACCAGTAAAGAGATTCAATATACAGATGGGCTTATGATAAATGGATGGACTTAACCATGAACACAGTCTCCCAGGTTATCCACAACTGTGAAACGTGCCACAGGCCAAGCAAGAAAAGCCCCTGTGGTATGGGGGACTGTCATCATGATATTTTCAGAAAAATCCCTTTGCCAGGATTTTTCTCCTGAGAAGCTGAGAAGCCTCAGAGGAAAAAAACCACCAATAATTATCTGCTGCTGTGGAATGCAACAGGTGAATCTTTGATTGGTCCGTGTTGGTTGTTTCTAATTAATGGCCAATCACAGTCAGCTGGCTTGGACCCTCTGAGAGTCATGAGCTTTTGTTATCATTCCGTTCTATTCTTTGCTAAGCCTTCTGATGAAATCCTTTCTTCTATTCTTTTAGTATAGTTATAATATATCATTTTAATATAATATATATCATAAAATAATAAGCCTTCTGAAACATGGAGTCAAAATTCTCATCTCTTCCCTCATCCTGGGACCCCTGTGAACACCGCCACAGGGGACAATGGTTGAAATAGGAATGTGGGGAGGTCTGAAAAATTGATTGCATCACACTCCAGCAAACCAAGGCAAGCGCTACATTCTTAAAATAGGGGAAGAAATCACTGCATGGCTGGAGACCTACCCTGTGCCTCAGACCACTGACAAGACCACCATCTTGGGCCAGCAAATCCTGTGGTGACATGAAACCCCAGAAAGAATTAAGTCAGACAATGGGACTCACTTAAAAAATCACCTCATAGACACCTGGGCCAGAGAGCATGGTAAGGAGTGGGTGTATCATATTCTCTCTCATGTACCAGCCTCTGGGAAAATTAAATGATACAAAGGACTGTTCGAAAACCACATTCAAAGCAAGGGGTAGTGGAACCTTCAAACATTTGGATCTACATCTAGCAGAGGCTACTACTATTTAGTTAACATCAGAGGCTCTACTAACTGAGTTCACCCTGCTCCATGAAAGCCTCTACATACCAGAGAAGGGGATAAAGTCCCCATGGTGCATACGAGGAATATGTGTTAGGGAAGACACTTTGGGTTAGTCCTGCCCTCTAAGGCAAAGGCAGAGCCATCTGTGGGATTGTTTTTGCTCAAGGACCTGGGTGCACATGGTGGGTAATGCAGGGACAGAGAAACACAACGCGTACTTCAAGGGGATTTGATTTTTGGGTAAGAGGAGTCTGTACTGTTGAATTGTATAATATCAGTTGCTGAATGGCACTGCTACTGTATGCCATAACCACCATGGATATGGACTGCTCAGATACACCAGTTGTGAACTCCTGATGCAGCTGGCACCCACCCAACAGCACACCAGCCCTCCTGCTCTGGAAGACAACCTAGAACAGAGAGAATCCAGTGTCATGGACTAAATGAACTCAGCAGACATCTTGGAAGGATGGCCATTGACTATAGAAACTATACCAGTGCTGTATATACATACATACCCCCCCATATATATATGTGCGTGTGTATATATATATATATATATATATATATACACACACATTTATGTATAGAGTTGGAAGGTGTAGGATCTGGGAATGACATTCATGATCTAGAATAAGGGGTGGATAATATTCTAGTTCCAGCCAGCACAGGGTTAATTTTTGTAGTAGCCAGAGCAGGCATGGCTAGAATATGGAGATTATTCTATGATTATTCTATACCACCTCACGCCATTGGTGGGGGTGGAGAGGGAAGACAGTTTCTTCAGGAGAGAAGGATTTCCTTCCAGTTGAGTAGGTGGGGGAGAGGGATTGTTGGTTCTGAGCTGGAGGGAATGGTTGGGGTAGCATGGCTGTGGCTGGGCCATGTTGGGCCCAGTGAGCCTTTTACATGTGAATTACTCTTTCTTTTATACACTTTTGTTGTTAGTATTGTTGCTGTTTGTTTTCTTACCTCATTTCTGTTTCCAGTAAATTATCTCAGTGATCTTTACCTTTGGTGCTTTCACTCCTCTCCAGCTCACCATAAGGAAGAAGGTAGTGGCAGGGAGGAGCAAAAGGCTCAAGGTTTTAGTGGGAGCATTAAATTAGAGAATTAGAGAATTAAATTAGAGAATACCATTTCCAAACCATAACACCTGCAACTACTTCATAAATGTACAGTAGGTAGACATACATATAAATGCTCATGATCTCAATGTTACAAAGGTTCCATGACCTGGATGGCCCCCTGAATAACTGGAATTACACCTTAAAAGTAATTTCTTCAGTCATTCTATTGCACAGACTGTGAACATAGTAGCTTTCCCACGTACCATAAGCAAAGCTTTATCTGTTGCAATGTACATGCGAATGCATGGATAATGGTGTTTCTATTCTGAAAAATCAACTCACAGAAGTGACTCTGTTGAATTTTCTCACTTCCTAGCCTCTTTCAGAACACTGTATGAAAGGATTCAGAAACAGAGAATTGGAGAGGAGTTTCTCTAATTCCCAACTCCTCAAACTTACTCTAGAAGTGAGATAAAATTCTTTTTTTCAGCAGAAAAATATCATTACTAGTAATTTTTGTACTTGGAACCCACAAGCTATACTGTGCAAAGAATTTCTTTTCAGAAGACATCCTCAAGATTGCACCATCATAAAATCACAGTGAAAGTTCACTAGTGATGCCAACAGAATTCAGCTCAGTGGAGACTGCAAGTGAATAGCAGAAGTTTCTCTATATTTTCAGTCTAAAATGGAACTGAATTGTTATATTGATAACAAAAAAAAAATTGTAAGAGCCTACTACTTTCCTGTTCTGCTCCAGCTGGATTAATCATGGGTACTTATTTATTCACTGCTGCTACTACTTACACATGCTTAGGGAGCAGATGTTATGAAAATGTGGGTGGCTTTTTTTGGTATTATCAGTTTTTGCAACAGAACCTACATGTTCTGTGCATTAGAAAAGAAAATTGCCAAGAGAAGTACAATTTCTAGTTCTAAAAACAGATTTTAAATCCTTAAGGTTTGCATCTTTCATGCAACCATATCCTTTGTACAGTAAAACTTCCTCTGGAAGTTATAATGAAAATTATAGAAAGGCTTTTTAATTTCCTTGAGAGCCAAACAAACAAACCCCAACTATTTCCCACTGATATTTTATATAAAAATGTCTGTTTCTGAACATCTGCTTCAGGAATTGTTTTTAAAAGTTGGCAAGGAGGGTTTTGGTATTTTACTACTTTTTTTTGGATAAAGAATGCTGTCGTATAACTTTCTGGTAGGGATAAAAAGTGAGCTAAAAATTGTAATAAATATTAATGAAGCATGAAACCCTATATCTATAAATGATTCCACTATGAAGAATTATGTTTATTTGCTGTAAATGATGTGGATACTGTAAAATTATGTAGAGGACTTCAGTGCAAGCAAAAAGAGAAACTGGACCTTAAGGATATATTTTTTTTAATGTTTTCAGAAATAGTGGTGAGGGATTAAATACATCTCCCATCCTTCAGAGACAACAACGTTCTTTGTTATGTGACACTGTTCTTTAGTGACATATATTTACATTTAATGTAATAAAATCCCTCATCAGACCACCACCAGAAAGAGGTTTTTTTTTGTAATTACCATGAAGAAATCACAACATATAGTTATTGTCTCACAAAAGACCACATATCCATCTCCTTACAATTAACTCATTTCATTCAAGAAGGATAGCAGTATGCACCATATGGGGAAGGCTGGTAAGTACCTTTGGTAAGCTGGAGAGAACAAGTGAACTTAACATACAATGATGGGTAATAAGGAGGCAGACAACTGGACCAAAGCAGGAGAGTTGATACAACATAGGTAGGCTCTTTTATCACTGGGATGAGGTGACACCAGGTCCTCCATATACAGGCTCTTTTATCACTGGGGATGAGGTGACACCAGGTCCCTTTTCCATGGCAAAGCCATTAAGAGAACTGAAAAAACCTATTGAGGAAAGCACTGCTGGGACTCAGTCCTGAATTTCAAGCAAGGAAGGGAGAGATCCTCATCTTTAAGAGGAGTATTGCTGTGATCTCATTTGTAGAATGGGTGTTTACAGTGGACCAGTGGTTGATAACATTTGTTTCACAGGCAATGAGTCTCTAATATAGTTAATTTCTCCCAAATTTTGCTTTCCATATATATATAGACACACATGTATATGTACACATATAGTGTAGAGCAAGGAAATACCCAGCTGCAGAACTGTGACCCCATCAGGGAGTCCCCATCCAAGGAAAGCTCTGATCAGTAAACCTCTGCCTGGGGAAGGCACTCATGAGAAGAAGAGCAACAGGAGAGTGCTTTTACAGGAGGCAAAGAGAGACTGTGTGTCCTGGTTTAGGGCAAATCTGGGAGAAAACCTCCAAAAGGGCCCCCCCAGAAAGCTGGCTCACACAGCCCCTTCCCCCAACCAGTTCAGGAAGAATTTATTTGGAGAGAAGTGGAAGAAAACCTGTTTATTTAACAGGCAAAGCACTCCCCAGCACAAGAAATGAACAATACCAGATGACAAAACTCATTCACCGCTCTGAAGAGATTACAAATTCGGAAAGTCTCTCCTCTGGGTGCTCGCTCTGTTATCAATCCCTCCAGCAGAAAGGCTGGAAAGGCTGCTGCCCAGAGTAGGCCCCAGAAGGCCACAAAGTGCAAGCTCTTGGTGTTTTCCCGGGTCCCAGTCTGGAGCAGGTTTGAACAATTCCAAGAAAAGGGAAAGAAAAACAGTCCAGGGAAAACTCGGACTGCCTCAGCTAGCTAAACTAACTAAAAAGCAAAAGGAGTGCTCTGTTCTGCCCCGTCCCTGCCCAGACAACAACAGTGGAGTTCTGTGTTCCAGCAGACTGTGGGGGAGAGTGCAGCTGATAACGAAACTCTGTGCTTCTTCTTCTCCCCGCCTTCAGTGTCAGAGACAGTTTTGAAGCCACAGAATATAATATCCTGCATAAACAGAACACCCGATTGGGGATACAAGCATCATAATGTCACCCTAGGACACTATGAAAAGCTGTGGAAAGCTGAAGGGTTATAAGGGAAGGGGAGGCATCATCCACTAAAGACAACGCAGAAAATGAGAAAAGGATAGATGGGCTAGAATAACTTAATTAAAGGATGTATGTAAAACCCATGGATGGTTTCAGGTTTTGAATCTAAACCACCTACTTATAGCAGCTCTAATACTTGAAGCACCACCAGAAAGGACTGGTTATTTTTTGTCACTTCAAAACCTGAAACCATCCATAGGTTTTTACACACATCTTTAATTTAGTTATTCCAGCCCATGTACCCTTTTGTAGCACAACCTTACAGTATATGTTGAGAAGAAAGCATGTTTCTGGCAATACTGAATAATAAAGTAATACAAAAACTGTTAGTCTGAGATGGGAAATTACACCTATTATTGTGAAGTTATTTCTTGCCATGTGACAGCCAAGTCCTCTATTCAAACACAGGTACTTAGTCTTTAGCATACACAACTTCCTTTAACTGCCATGCCAGATTTAAAATCCCTTCAATCCCAAGTAAATCATATCTAACAACACTCACATAGAATAGCATTCTTCAAGCACCCACAAAAATGAAAAACTTCAATAAAAAATAATTTCAAACTGTTGAATTAGTACCACAATAATGAATTATCTTGTTGGGATTTTTTTCTGATGCTACTTTCTGCATATCCGAAGGCTGAATTACTAGATCTTATATTTTCCTAAACTTCAAAAGTATAAGCACTTACCCAACACAACCTGGAGCATGGGACTGTGGCTATCTCTCTAGGATGTGAATTATAAATATGTTTGAAGAGTGTTGAGATTACAAAATAAAATTTAATTTGCAGTTGGGAAAAAACAAAGCTGATCAGAGGGCAAGCAATATCTGCTTTTATTTTATTCACTGATAGGTAAATTTCTAAAGTGTTTTTATCATGCCCAACAAGGTTTATTCTCCCAATCAAATAAAAAGAGAAATAGCTTGAAACGTGGATTGTAGAAGAATGGTTATGTTTTGCATTTTAAAAAGATTTTTCCCATTAATATAAGAAGTTAGGAAATAAGAAAAAAATTATAACAGTCACATACTGCTGTAAAAACAACATTGTGTCTTAATTACAGTAGTGCTTCAAGACTATAACTGAGTTAGGAATAGAGGTTTGTGAACAATGATACTCAAACAGAATTCAAAACTGTATCAGAAGGTTTTGCACTTCTTAGTTTTTAATTAAGTTTCTCTAGTGCATACTCTGTGTCTTAAACTGCACACAAGAAGTACTGATTTTTAACAATATTACTCTATTGACAAGGTTACCGACCACAACATGCCAACAAGTAAAAAGAAAAGCCAACGCATAAAAAGAAAAGAGAGAAAAGTAAGTACTAACAAAGGGGTAAGAAATAAAACATTAGAACCACTGAAGAAATCTTCCAGGGAACAAGGCTTTGACAACATACTTTAGGTTTAGTGCCTTAGTCACAAGCTGTCTTTCCTTTCATACACAATTTCTTTATCTAATATAAGCAGTGTCCAGTCATACCTGATGAACAGTCTGTATTTACATAATTAATCTTTTACTGCCACATTGCTAATCTAGGTGCATGTCGCAAGGCATTCACAATCAACTTACACTTCTCATCTTTTTTTGGTGTGTGCTACTTGGGTAGCTCTCCCTTCACATAAATAGTACCACAGCTAGAAAAGTATGCAGCTAATCATGAGTCAAAGCAGGGCCAGGAACTACACCCCATTAAGATGCCACCAGTCGGCAGAGGAACACTCCCAACATCTGCAAAGCAGTGTTGCTGAGATTAGAAACATGGAGTATTTAACCATGTAGAGATTGATCACTGGTTATTATGCATCTCATAATGCATCTCTAAATGCATCTCATTTTACTGTCACCAAGAAGGCAAGTAAAAACACTTTGCACTTGGGTTTGCATAGCCCTGGATGATTCTGGCAAGCCATCAGTTTCAAGAGGATGCAGATTGTTCTTTCTCCCAATTAAAGAATGCTTGCCACAGTACAAAGAGGTCACAAACAGATATTTGTATCAGCTTTTCCACCAAGAATTGTCAAACTGTCAATCCTGTGTCACCATGTGAGGAAGAGGCATGTTCAGAGAGGAGCAATGTGTCTTGTCTATAGTTAAAGGAGAAAATGCGCATTTCAGAGGAAGGATGATAGTGTAACTAAAGTAAGCTTATGAGCATGCAGGAGGTCTGGCTTCAATTATTCAGTCTTTCATTGATTTTTTGAGAGGCAAATCCCTCAACTTTCTTATAATGTCGGTTCTCATTTGCTTAATGAAACAAGTACAAGAAAATAATGTGATTCAAACATCACCATTCCACAAGTGGCTGCACACACATATAATACACGCTTTGTACATGTACACAATGACATATATACTTATACAGCCAGGAAACTGAGGCAAAGGTAAGTTCAGCTGCTTGCTCAAAGATAAGTTCTCCTCTGCAAATGCTTTGTTTAGCTACTGTGGAAGAATTTTACACCTACTATCTGTATCTGATCCCAGTGTGATAGACATTGATAGACATTGCTATAGCACAAAGCATTAGTAACGTACGCAAAATAGCTCTTAACTTTTAACCTACTTTCATCTAATCTGGATAAGATTTCTTGAGATGTTACTGCTGGTATGTTGAGAGAATATCTGTAGTTCTTCACAGACATTAAAAGTAAATTTATTTATTTATTTCACATACTGTGGTACTAAAACAAGCATAGTTTTTAAACACACATTTTATTAGGCAGTTACTTTGTAATGTTGAAATAATAAGATAAAACTCTTCTTTTGACAAGAGCATTCACAAGTAATGAACTTATCTAAAGGGATATAGCAATATCAGGCCACCCCAATGTCTGGGAATGATTGGCATCTGACTCCAAGGCTTCGGAATGCCGAACATTTGCTTTATTAAAACTATATTATACTATACTCTACTATATCTATACTACAAAGAATACTAAAGAATATTTACTACTAACTAAAAACTCATGACTATCTGCCAACTGACAGTCCCCACAGCTTGGACCTGATAGGTTAATTAACATAAACAATTCCACCAGAATCCAATCAAGCAATCACCTTGGGTAAACAATCTCCAGACCACATTCCACATGAGCACAAACACAGGAGCAGCAAATAAGATAAGAATTGTTTTAATCATTCTTTTCTCTGCTTTTCTCACAGCTTCTCTCTGTTCAGAGGGCATGTGAATACCACAAAGGGATCATTAAATAAACTACTATTTTAACAAAATGCCCTATATCTATCTGAAAGACCAAATATCAAAAAACAGTCACTAAGGCTAGGTACTTGTCCTGGTTCAAGACAAATTTGGGAGAGAACCCCCAAAGGGGCTCCTCTAGGAAAGCAGATCCAAATGACCCCACCCCCCAACCGGTCCAGGAGAAAATACCTCCTTGGAGAAAAGTGGAAAAAACCTGTTTATCAAACAATAAAACCTAGATAATATTAATCACTAAAACCCCTTGCTGCTCCAAAAGAGATGAAAACTCGAAAAGTCCCCTCCCCGGGTTGCGGCTCAGCTCACTCAGTCTCTTATCAGTCCCTCTGGCACTGGAAATGCCGTGGCCCAGGCCCGGCCCGGCGGGCCACAGATGCAAGCTGCCGGTGCTCTTCTGGTGTTCAGTCCAGAGCAGGTTTAAAGAGATCCAAAGGAAAAGAAAAAAAATCACAGTCCAGGGAACTTCTTTGCCTCAGCTAGCTAAACTAACTAAAAGCAAAGGAGAGCTCTGTCCCACTGTCTGTCCATCCGCAGACAGCACAGTCAGGAGCAGGAATGTGGAGGAGTGAGTGCAGTGTCTGAAAACAAACGGCACGCTTCTTCTCTCCCCCCTACACTCTCTGGAACAAGTCTTAAAGGTGCAAAACTTATTATGCAGCATAAAGAGAACAAGATGATTGAGTCAATATAGTCAATCCAGGACAGTACCTCAAAGTAGATGCATAATTCAGACTAGCAGCATGCATGCAAAAGATGTGTTTAGGTATGCAAAACAGTTAACTGCACACAGAGAGGAACACCAGTACAGACAATCTAATTTAATACATTGGTTTCTTTTAATACAACATGCCTTGCCATTGTCACTGATGCCAGAGTGTCACCCCATTCATCAATAATTTTTCCCCTAAGCAATTCTTGTGCAACTTTTCTCCCAGGAGCTGTTCAGTTGGCTTCAATGGAGCTACTCAGTAATGTGGTGAATAGAAATGTTAGGTCTGTTATTTACCCTTGGAATATCTTTACCATGTAGGTACCATCCAGATTGCTTCAGACAAGACTTATTCATCTAGGCTTTCATTTGTGCATACATAGTATCTTTCGTTAAAGACTTAGTATTTACAGTACTTCAAAAATTAAGAGAATTCCAGTGACTGGACTCATAAAAATCTTTCAGTGCTGAGTTAGGGTAACCTGAGTTTAATGAAAATACAAACGTCTCGCATCTTGCAGCATAGTAACTATTGTACAGTATCTTGCGAGACAGATGCTACCAATATACTTATAAGTATAATTTAAAAAATTGGCCAACATTTAAACATACAAACATTTCCATATAGTTTAAAAAATTTTACTTACTGCAACATTTTACTGTATAGTTTATTTTAAAGATAGAATGAACACAGCCGTCAACAAATGTTCATCTCTGATTATCACTCTCAAAACTGAGAAAGAACACAATGTCTACTACAGATACGTCCAGATAAAATTGTCTTCTAAAATCTCAACAGGGAATAGGACAGTAACTAAAAATATCATTGCTGTAAACACAATTAATTTAAGACATATCTCAATCCATATTTTCCATTTCCTCTCCAAAGAGAAGAAAGAAACATTATTGACATATTTTTTGCTTTGTTTGAAAACTAGAGACTAAACTGTAATCAATAAAAAGTAGCTTTACAATCATACTTTGATGTATTTGATAGGTGAAAAAGATTTGAATAAAAGTTGTACCATGTTCACAATTATCAGAATAAGTCACCTTCATGGATTAGCCAAAGCAGAAGGAAATGGCTCTGTCTGGTGTAAGTTATAATACAGCATTGCCCATTGTAACACCAAAGACAGAATTCAGACTAGGCAAATCACATTTGCTCTATTATTGGCATTTGGGTCTGACAGATGCTAATGACTTCCAATAAATATACATATTGTGTTCTGGTAGTAGGAAATCTTGGAACCTTAGGTACTTATTTGCAATTTTTCAGCATACACGTTCGTTGTTTTTCTGGTTTAGACTCCTGAAAATGATGGCTATCTTTTGTCTTTTCTAAAACACATTCTAAACTACAACTCTACCTCTCTCTTGCCAGCGGATTACATTTGTCTGCCTCGTTCCAGGATAAGAGCAACACAGCTACAATGGCTGTGATGTTCTCAAAGTACTCTGGCATGCACAGCTCTCATTTGGAGGACACTGAGACCACAGAGAACACTCAGTCACAACACTATTCTTGCACATTTGCATAGCTCATTTTATCAAGAAAGATAACAAAGGCATTTGACAAATACTGGACACATGCCACCACTGAAATGTTGCCAATCTTTCTTTTGAGGGTAGAGAACAAGTATTAAATGGCAGCCAGCAAACTCAGTGGTGAAGGCAGTGTTTTGGCTACAACAGCAGCATTAACCATTTACTTGTGCAAGAACAAAAAAAGATGACCAAACTCAATCTTTCTGCAACATCCAGTCAGAATTCAAAAAACACAGCTTTTAGTGGAGTAATTGGCTGTAGAAAACCCAAAGTTTGAGGCACTGTTGCAAGAATACCCTTTTTTGGTCTCCACAAACCAAGAGTCTACAAAAATTTTGTGGTGTTTGCTTTGGTTCAGGAAAAGGAAAAAATAAAACAAGTTTTGATTGTTCTTTAAGAAAATAAGGAGACTTTAAATGATCCACTCAGCTTCTGCCTGGTGAAAACTTCATTTTTTGTACAGACAGCCAACGACTTCCATTGTCCCATTTCCTCCTCAAGGCTTCCTAGACACCATACAAAATTAAGATCTATCCATGTTTGGGGGTAATACAGGTTTGGTGTTGAATCACAGAAGTTAATTATCACCTGATTGCATTTTTAATATTTGTAAAAGGATAATATTGAAAAACTTATTCTAGGTCTACTGAACTTAAAGTCTGTATCAAAAAAGTAGTACCCTGAGAAGCCTACATGTGAGATAGCAAGTAACAACTTACTTAAAGAGACTAGATAAATGTGTAACAAAAGCAATAAAGTTAAAAAGTTTATCACAAAACCATAGAGAATGCAATGCTTCAAGGACTACAGAAAGAGGAATTTCAAAGAACCCAAACAAAGTCACTATTTGCAGATTTTATGGACAGACAGGACAGGTATGGGCTATTAGGTTGCTAAAAACAGAGATCATATTTTTGTGAATGAGACAACCTCAAAAATTCAAGGAAAAAGGTGAGCAGGACTTTAGTAAGTTTGAAAAGATAGTGTTGACATGTATTTAAATAAAGGAGAGATTACAAAGATGAAAAAAACAAGAAAGAAATTAGAAGAAATATAGACTTCTTAAATTCCAAGGCAACTGGTGCATCCCTCTACATCTCTACAGAGAAGATCTTTGTGATCTGTTCTCTTGGGTTACAATGTAAGATGTATACCAAATATACCAAAAGTATTCTACTCCCATTGATATAAGCTGTTAAAATGGGTGGAGCAATGTTCTTTATCTTCTCCGTGACTTAGCCCTGATAACTCCCTCTGGGGAAGCAGGAGCCACCCTGGGGGACCATCTCTGCTCATGGGCCATCAAGGTCTCTCAGCATGACTCACAGAATAACATCAATCCATTGTGAGATAACCCGGCCTGGGGGAGGAACCAAGCATTTCTGGATATAATCTGAGGCTTGGAATACCACAAAAGACCACCACTGGATTCCAAGAGGACAGGACTTCTCAATAACCACCACTGGACCTCCAGAGAAGGACCAGACCTTTTCTACAGGATCACCGTTTCAACAAGACAACATCCATCACTCCAGTGGTACTGCAGACACCATTTAATTGGACTGCTACCACCACCCTGACCAACAGGGTATCAGGTCGTATTCTGACTCTGTCAGTTAAAGACAGTGTTTCTGTACTTTATTGTAATTTTCTGCCTTTATTGTAATTTTCCTATTAAATTGTATTCTGATTTGGAATCTCTCACAGAATATTTGTGTGGAGTTAATTCCTTTGCTGATTTGCTTTCAAACAAGCACAGCTGTGAAATACATCATTCCCACCAGTAGTGCCTAGTAAGTGCTTTCACAGCAAGTTGATCTGACTGCCTTGTTTATCTGAACGATTATGATTCTTCATTTTTGGCTTTACCATAGTACATAACGGTTTATTCTTGGAATTATATGTGCAGAAAGGAAGGAGCATGTGAATTCAGAATAAACACAACAACTTTCACCACAGATATGAAATGCCACTCGGTTTCAATAGGTTTCTCTGTCCCCACCTCTTAAAACAACATTCAAAGTCATAAAGCTTCAAAGTCATATAGTCCAGCTGGGGGACTTTTCTTCAATTGAAATGTACTCTTACTGGAAAGATTATATATAAATAGAGTGGGAGGAGAGAGAGAAAAATAAAGATAGGAATATATCTACACACATATATAAGTGTATGCATATATATGTGTATATGTACACATATATATTAATGTATACTTTGGTCACAATAACCCCATGTATCATTACAGTATGGGGACAGAGCGACTGGAAAGCTGCCTGGTGGAAAAGGACCTGGGAGTTCTGGTCAACAGCCATCTGAACGTCAGCCAGCAGTGTGCCCAGGTGGCCAAGAAGGCAAATGACATCCTGGCCTGTATCAGCAATAGTGTGGTCAGCGGGACCAGGGCAATGATTGTTCCCCTGTACTCAGCATTGGTGAGGCTGAGCCTCAAGTACTGTGTTCAGTTTTTAGCCATTCACTTCAAGAAAGACATTGAGATGCTAGCAAAAGTCATGAGCAGGGACAATGAAACTGAAGGGTCTATGGAATAAATAACATAATGAGTAGCAGATAGAGGTAGGTTTTTCAGCCTGGAAAAAAGAAGGGTCAGGGGAGACCTTACTGATCTCTACTACTACCTGAAAGTAGGCTATAGCAAGGAGGGAGTCAACTACATCACTCTGGCAGCTAGTGACAGGACAAGAGGAAATGGCCTCAAGCTGTGCCAGGAGAGATTCCGGTTGGGCATGAGGAAGAATTTCTTCACTGAAATGGTGGTTAAGCATTGGAATAGGCTGCCCAGGGAAGCAGTAGAGTTACTATCTCTGGTGGTGTTCAAGAAATGACTGGACGTAGCACTTACTGCCATTGGTCTAGTTGACAAGGTGGTGATTGGTCAAAGGTTAGACTCAATGTTTTTGGAGGTCTTTTTTACCTTGATTTTATGATTATGTATATATCTCTGTCTGTGTGAGTGTGTGTGTGTGTGTTTGTGTATGTGTGTATAACAGTCGCACTGCTCCCCTACACTGAAATCCAAAGAGGTTTTGTGCCATAATGGTATTTCCCTATGCACCTCGGGTGGAAACTGTAGTGTTGGGGTTTTTTTGTGGTTTTTTTTTTAATCAGTTTTATTTCATTGCAGAGCTGCTACTCCAAAACCTGACTACTAGGAAAGGGGGTTGGTGTGATGACTGCTCAGGAAACACTAGTTAGATACTGCCACCTGAGCTGTAAATGAAAGGGACAGAAAATGTTTTGGGGCTTGTAACATAATACAGAGCAATCACTGGGAAAGATTAGGTGCAGCATTTAGAAGTATTTATTTTTTTATTTCACTGGAATATGATGGGCTTTATGTTTTGGACTATTTAAAAAGACTTAATGTTTGAAGCCCTAAGTAAGAGAAAGGCTCTCCTTCCAAAAAGGGGAAAACTTTTTTGATTTTACTATATAGATGAATTTAAAGTTAGCTTTAGTCTTGGTTAGCTTCAAATATCTTCTGAATGCTGAAACAATATGTGAGGCAATGGCAACTACTCTGTGTAGGGGAATACAAGTGTTCTTTCAAAGACACACAGTCCCAAGTTATTTCTCCTAAAATCTAAAACCAAGTCTTCAAATTCTCATTTTAAGACAAAAGGCAAAAATGTACTGTGTAGCACACACTGAAGAGCAAGAATCCTCTGGCTAGGCAAACCCCCCCCCCCCCCCCATACGTGGGTGTTAGTCTCCTTGTCCTTCTCTCCACAATCTCAAAAATCCACAAAGTAGAGGTTCTTATTACATGAGACATCCAGAGATCAATTTTTTGACCCAGGAATCCAGAAAGCAATGCTAGAAACCTCATTTTAGACAAGTCAGAGCTTGGATACCATAGGGACAGGCTCAGCTCAGAGACATGCTTAATGTCAAATAAATAAGTTTTGATAAATGTCTATTTCCTGTGTTAAACATACCACAGAGAAACAAAGTAATGTTGCTGCAGTGAATATAAATGAATATAAAATCTTTGTTTTGAATATCACTTCCACAGCTGGCTCCATGGATCACTCAGCTGCCCAAACGTCTAGCCTAGTGCTCACTTACACATTCCCTCTTTGATAACATTTTGTGTTTTCAGTGCACTTAATCTAAAATGATATGGATGACATAATTCACTTCACAACTCAAGCCAGTTCAAATATAGGAATTTCAATCCAAAACACTGTAAAGCACTACTGTCATTAATAGAATATTTATTGTGTTATATCACACTTCAGTTGTGCCTTTGCATGGTGTATACCTGGTCTAGATGTGCATAAATACATTTTACCCGAAGGAGACTTTGTCCTGACACATTGCTTCAATCCTGACACCTGAGGGAAGCATGTTTGGGACAGCACTTGCCAAAATAAACTAGCCATCACTGCCTTTCCCTCCTGAATTGTTGCCAGTGCTTGTGAAACCACAGGCCTATTTAGCATGTGCGTAACTGGCCTGAAGGAAAGCAACTTCCTGCCCTGCTCCACTTTCCACAAGTATCAGCAGGCCACCAAAGAGGTATGGGCCAATCTCCACATAAAAAAGCAAAATATATTGCTGTGGGCAACAGTATGAGAGCTCCTCCTGCTCCTTCCTGCAAATAGACAACCACAGGTGAGGCATGAGTGGGGAGAGAGAGCTATGCTGCAGAGAATCTGGCAAGTATGAGAGCATGTCCCCACAGATGCCTGCACAAAGTTATCCAGTAGATGAACAAGACAGAAAAAGCCACAAGTTGGGCTGTCCAACAAAATAGGCAAAAATGGGGCAATCCTTGCCAGTCTGCCTTATGCATGGCATCTTGTGGAAGTCAGGGAAAAGCTGCTCACCCTCTCTGAATCTGTAGGCACTTTAAACCAGAGAAAGCCCAACATCTACATGAAATATGAAAATAAATATAGAAATAAAGCAACTCAAAAACTGATCAAGTTCATGCTAAAAAGCTTTTTATATGTGTATAAACATGGCTGTGATCTTGCATATAAATAAATAAGCTTTTATTTGAAGTGAAATAACCAAACATTTAACATCACTTCCATTGACAAGAACCCCCTAAACTGTGCAATTTTAGATCTACAAATAATGAAATAATTACTATCCTCATCTTAGTATGATGCACAGTAAACTTATTCTGTTTAAAAACAGAATTTTGTACTGGAATGTCCTTGAGATCTCACTCCTGCTAATGCTATTAATTCTAGCAGTGTGTAATGTGAAATATTTACATGTATTCTAGTATTCTTCTGTAGCTTTAAGGAACTGTCTACTCCATTTGCAAAACATCAGCATGTTTGTGGGTTTGTCCTCTTTTGAGGTGTAGTTGTGCACACAGCAAGAGCGTACTTTCCACCTAGGGCTGAGACATGGGCACTACCAGCACACTCTGTACTGCTGCCAGTGTTCAGTTCTGTTACAATGAGTTTGCTCCAGCTCCTGCTCTTTTTTTTGTGTAAACAGCTGCCTTCCAGCACCACAGTTTAGCTCTAATTAACTTCTTAATAAAAGTATAATTTATTTTATAATCTAGTCCTTAAACTTGGCTAAATTCTCATTCTTACTGGCAGTTCTAAGATATCCAAATTGCTATTTAATTAAAATCTGTTCTTTCATTCCACATTTAAAAACTAAATTCTAATATAAAGTTGGGATTTTTTTTTTACTTCTTCACACACAAAATTAAGGAATGACTGTAGGATCTACTTGGTGAATTTTGTCTAAAAAATATTTACAATCAGACAATTAAGATTCCTCCGTAGGACTGCAACTTTACTGTGGGAAATAGTAAACATAAGAAGATTTCAGAAAGCTGGAAATGTAGGCCTTAGAAACAGAAAGAGCAGAGAAACTTAGAACTAGATGCAGCTGCAAAATCTGAAAGTAGAAAAAGTTACAACGGTATAGTACAATTGGTATTACATAGCAAAACTCAGATGATTTGCAAAATGCATTGTTAAATTTTTCAGGTATTTTTTCTATTCATTATCCAGCCCAGAAATTGTTGCAAGCAAAATTGAGTTTTAGAGAAAAACCCATGCTAAGTGAAGACCCTTTAAGTACTATAACTCTCTTCACTGATGAGTCAAAGAACATACATAAATCAGTGATAGTATAGCTAAATCAAACAACTAAAACATGAGAATCAGACATTCAAACAGTAGAAGGGTCTCCTCAGATTGCTGAACTAGCTGCAGAAGTTAAGGCTTTTCAGCTCTTTCTACAACCTTTTAATTTGATTACAAATTCTGCTGATCTTACTAATGTAGTTAAAAGAATAGAAGGACCAGTTTTAAAGGATGTTAGTAATGATACCCTATATCGTTGTCTTTCATGTCTTTATAGAATTTTACAATTTTACAGAATCCACCGATATTTTGTTTCTTACATTAGAGCTCATTCCTTGCTTCCAAGATTTATAGCAGGAAGAAATGTAAGAGCAGATAAACTGACAATGGCTGTTTCAAACACTTTATCAAATATTTTTAAACAAGCAAAGCTAAGTCATGCCTTTTTTCCCCAAAATGCTAAAGAACTTGTGCAGACGTTTCATATCTCCAAAAGTCAAGCTAAAGCTATCATTAGTACTTACCCTGATTGTCAGCTTGTGCCACCCCCTGTTTCTACAGGAACTGTCAACCGACTAGGTTTACAAAGCCTACAATTATGGCAAACAGGCATCACTAAGTACCCTTCCTTTAAGAAATTTAAAAATGCCCATATGTCAGGATGGATGACACATGGTGGAAAACATCAGGTGCAGTCTTCGCTTCTGTCTACACAAGAGAAACAAGTAATCATGCCTGTTAACGTTTTTCACAAGCATTTGCTTCACTAAGTGTGCCCCAAGAAGTAAAAACAGACTACTGCCCTGCATATATATCCCAAAAAGGGGTCACATTTTTAATAGATTAAGGTGTTTGTCACACCTTTAGTATTCCTCACTCCCCCACAGGTCAAATAATTATTGAAAAGATGCATCACACAATAAAACGCATTCTAGATTAACAGAAGGAAGCAGTAAATGCAACGCCACAGGATGAGATTAAGCAAAGTTTTATATGTTTTTAACTTTTTGAACAGCTCTTTTGCAGAACCTGATCCACAAATTTTTAGGCATTTTTCAAATCACACAGGTGAAACTGAAAGAAATTCCCCTTGTTTTAATTAGGAGCCCTGAGACAGGACAAATTGAATTCCAACTAATAACTTGGGGTAATAGGTATGCTTGTGTCTCTACAGGTACAGGACCTAAGTGGGTTCTGGCAAAGAATATCAAACCATATCACACATGAGAAAGCGCTGACGAGTCCAAGAGCAGAGAAACAAGTATGCAGATGTGAGCCAAAAAGAGACACTATGGGTCATGCCTGGCATATCTGTGGAACCTGCAAACCTTGATTTTATGTCAATGATAAGTGTGTGAATTGTTGGTTTCACAGAGCTCTTTTGGCGAAAGTGTGGTTTCCATTGTGTTATGTTACAGAATAAGAGAAAGTGAGTCCCCTCATTGGATTTTTAAAGGTGAAATTACCTCATTTTTAACACAGTTGATTAGTCCCCAGGCAACTTTGGGAAGGAATGAAAGCAGAATTTGTGAGTTGAAATATATGGGGAAATCTTTTGCCAAAAAATAGCTCACAAAAGATATGGAGTGAAATTGAGTGTTACACGGGTGCTGGCTAGCTTTGCTTGCTTCTTGCAGTGAAGATTTGCCTGTGGAACAGCCGAAAACAAATGTTTGGGTGACCTTAGCCAAGGCAGGCTCAGACACCATGTCTGTCCAATTCGAACCCAGAAAAGCCTTTTTCAACTTGTCTAGTCAGTGTGCCGGTAAAAGATTGGCTGATACCCATATATTATGATCCCTTGACCAAAAAGCAACTTAATAATAAATCAGATGAGTTTGCCTACCGGAGCAATCCTGTGCCTGACTGGGACATTTGGACCAAAGAACTTCCCAAAGCACTTTCTGAGCCCCAAGAATTGGAGATTCTTAGTTCCTTAACAATAGATTTATGTCTTACATTTTCAGATAGCAATTAGTGAATGATCCTCCAAAATACAATGTCACTGCCAATTACCCTGCTTACGGAAACGTGAGTTTTTAGTCTAATTACTCAGATAGTTCAGGTGGACTTTCTGGGGTTGATCAATATCCACAACAATTACAAAAGGATATTGGTTCATTTGTGGAGATAGAGCTTGGCAAGGTATTCCATCACGACTTGAAGGCATTCCAAGCAGTATTGGACAACTTACTGTGCTGGCAACTAGTGCTAATAGAGTCATTAAGAAAAAACATAGAGGAAAAAAATTTCCCATCAACATGGAGAAAATTGTAACAGTGATTTTAGGCCCTGGAAAGCTGCGGAAAGAGTTTCAGCAGGTTTTCTTCTACCCCAACTTGCTTCTGCCATGACACTGAAATAGTTAGATTGAGTTGGATGTTGGCTGAGCAAACAAACCAATGCCACATCCATTGCAATCATGTCATCAGTGTTAGACATGCTACCCTTCCAAACAGAGCAACAACTGATTTTCTTTTACTGGCACATAGACATGGTTGTGAAGATTTTGAAGGATTTTGTTGTATAAATTTGTCTGACCATTCTAAATCCATCCACAAAAGCATACAAAAGCTGAAAGTTATAACAGCCTAAATCAAAGAAGATGGTAGATCATGGTTAGACAATTTGTTCAAAGGATGGAGCTTTGCACCTTGGTTAGGGGAACTTTGTAAAATAGGTTTGTATGTGTTGGATGTTTAAGTGATGAAACTAGTAGTAGTACTTTGTATACTTTGGTGTGTACGACAAATGATAGACAAAACTATCAAAGGAATTTTTATCATACAAGAGAGAGATGTAAGAAATAGGATCACAGAAAGTTCCCAAGATCATACAGAGATGTGGATGTAAGCACAGACATAGATGAAATGCTTTGAATTAAGACCTTAGAATGGATGAGACTTATTAGAACAGTAAATAGTAACCACTACCAGATTCGATTTATATCCTTTGAACAGACCAAATATTTTACAACATTAAAATGACTGTAGTATAAAATAGCAACACCTCAAGCAAGAGAAGTGACTCAAACAAGCAAAAAGACATATGTAGTGTAGTAGAGCTATGTAATGCAAGGTAGTCCATAAATGACAAAGTTAAGAAGGTTTCTTTTTGGTTGTACTGAAGGGGGGAAATGTGGGAAATAGTAAAGGGAAGAAGATTTTCAGAAAGCTAGAAATGTAGGCCTTAGAAACAGAAAGAGCAAGGAAAATTAGAACTAGCTTCAGCTGCAAAGCCTGAAAGTGGAAAATGTTACAATGGTATAGCAAGCAAGGACATTAAACAACAGCTTGAGTTTTAGGCTTGGCTAAGATGCACCTTAAGACTGCAGGAAAATATGCTAGTAAGATAGTAGAAGGTTTTAAGCTTAATAATGGTCTATTGTGTATTGTTAATAGAAAGGAGACAAGCAAGCGTTGTATGAAGCAGGTGTACATGTTCTTTTAGTAATTGGCTAGAACAATGGTCTGTAAGCTTTAGCAATACACCATTGGCTAGAAAGTTTTTCAAATGTCCTGTAACAAAGAAATCTTTGGCTGTACTCTGGCTGTATGTGAACTTTTGCCATCTTCCTATTGTCTCAACCATGTAATGAGGCTAAAGCTGCAATAAAAGTTCAAGGAATGTACCCTAGCAGTCCCTTCCTGTTTGTGTCCCCAACACACTTTCCCATGTCAGTTTTATATCAACTTCAATATTACCATAATTTTAATAAATACAGTAACTACTGAGTGTGAAATATTACTTATATATATTTATGTATCAAACTAAGATAAATTAAAATACTGGCTGATACTACCAGTTCAGAGTTTCAATCACTTTTATCTAAAATGAAACCTTAAATTATTGGATCCTTTAGTAATCATGCAAATCTGTGGATGAAGTACTGGAGCTCATCTGGCAAAGCCCAACTGTCATCTCTGACTCTGGGCAAGGGACCTCAAATTCCTTTTCCTCAGCACATATGCATGCAAAACCAGCTATGTAACCCCAGTTATAGCTATTTGCTGCTGTTACTTGGCATTTCTCTCAAAGCTTTCATGCAACAAAATGGCAGTTTCTTCACATGTACTAAATGATCCCTATAAAATTTAAAAGAGCTTGAAGTATCAAGATTAACCCAGGAAGCAAAGAACTGTATTTAACTGTAGTGGAGATCAAGAACTGAACTTGTACAAATTTTACCTGAAGACTCACAGGGTGATATTTCTCTTATCTTGCACATTTTCAAACAGTTTATTTCATGTCTTTTTATGACAGGAAATGAAAATATGAAATCAGTCATATAGGTATCAGCAGCAATATATCCTTTATCAAAACTGTGTGTCATTGAGACATAAGCCCTGGACCTCTTTCAATCCTACATTTTTTCATTCTCATGATTATTCTTCTATCTTAATTGCATGGGCTTTTTTTCCTTTGACTATTTCTCTATTACACAGAAAACAGAAGTATTTCCCAAATGCCAGAGAAACAGAAGTTATGAGACATTCTAGACTGTGGTCAGACATTGTTTTCCAAATGAACATGGCTAGTAAGTACTTAGAAATCTTCAAAACTAATTATAAAAGTACTTTAAATCTATAACCCATATAAAATTTATGTATTATATTATATTATATTATATTATATTATCTGTAACCCAACTATACACACATCTGCATAATTTAAAATAAGAATCACATGGCCAGTTTTAGGTTTCTAAATCCATTTTATAGCTTCACAACCAGCAGCAATAGGTCCAGCACATTGGGGTTGTGGCCTTCTGTCCCAGCACAGCTGGCTAGTTGAGCCTGCAGCACATATGCTACTAAACAGTGCAAGTCAGGGTCCTGGATTTCTGCCATGGGAATCAAAATAATGCTGGACTTGTTCCCATGTGTGCATTTGATATTTACTTCTCCCAAAGAAAGTCCCTAACCTTGACTGTGGTCTTTTGAATTTATGGATTGGTAACAGGGAACTGAAAAATGAAAACACTTGAAGTTCCTTACCCTTCATATTTACCACACCCGGCTGCTGTCAAGTGTTAGCATTAGCCCAGTTTTATACTGTAACAGTGCTTGGGTAAAAGAGCTGCACTTTATCAAAGACGGTATGAAGGCTGTCTTTTAACAGGTCCAGATGCTTCTTGCTCTGTTAAGGCATTTTACTGATCTGGAACTCTTTGTCTGAGGGATCTGAAAAATATATTGCTGTATAGTCCTCTCCCAAAGGCATCTATCTCTTGGAAAGTACCAGATAGTTTTTCCAAGACATGTACTCTTTGCTGGTCAGGCAAAGTTGACCTGATTTTCAGGAAATTCTGTTCAAATCAGTGAACCTCAGTCATCATAAAAACATAGAAATGCAAAGTATCTAAGTGTAATATAACAGCAGATTTCTATGAGAGACCTTCCATTGTCCTGAAATGGTTATTGGAGGTTTCAACTTTTAATAACCAGGCTCTAAAAAACCCCACTTTTTCACTTCTTCTTTATGTCATTAGTCCTTGCATGTCCCTCACAAAAGCTTGTTTATTAAATTGGTTTTACTAAGGACTTCTGTAATGGAGTAGACAATTATTCAGTTCCTAAAGAAAATTGATGTTAAATACAACGATAAATTTACGCTTTTCTTCCCTGGGACTAGCTTTGGTTTTATGCTGCATCTGTTATCTTACCTTCCATAAGAGCACAGCCAGCAACAGGAAGATGAGAATTCCCACCAACAAACTGATTGCAATGATCCATCCGACAACATACCCACGAGGCTCCAGATTGTGCAAGGCCTCAAAGACCACCTACATAGCAATTAGAAAAAAAACTTTTTAGAATTGGAAGTTGTATTGTTTTCTCTTGTACTTATCTTATTAAACATATTGTATGGTGGCCTCACTGATCATATTTCATCTGTCAAACAAACAGGGAATGCAGCCTTAATTTAGTGCTTTCCATCAATTTTTCCCAAAGGATTTAAAGCTTTCAAGTGGATTTAGAGTAGTCATGTGGTGGATCCAAGAATATCAGTCTCCTCTCCAACATAACACCCTGCCAAGCCCCAACACTGAGCTTGTTCAGGTGCCGGGTCATCAAATGTGCACATAGTTTTGCATGAAAAAATCCATCCCTTGGATTGGCAGGGATTGGCATGACACCTTGCATGGCTTGTTTTACTCATCATGTTCTGGCCCTGCCAAACCCCCAGATGCTTCACATGAAATATTCATTATGAACTTCTGTGGGTTAGATTTTCTCAAGTGAATTTCTTCCCGCTTGTTATCAGGGAGATGCTGAGGGTAGCTTTCTAGGTAAACAGACAGTGATTAAGAAACAAAAGGAATAGCCAAGCATCGTGATATACTGTTGAAATAGTTTTGGGGAAGGCAACAGGGATTTGGAGTTTTTAGCTGGGTGAGAGTAGTCATTTCCCAGCTCAGAGCAGAGACAGTCAGAGACAGTCACGTGGGGTTTTTTTTCACCTAGGACTTCTCCTGCACAGTGGTTTAAACATTGCCATGGAGCTCTGCCTGCCACCTGCTTGTAAGCCCATTGCTTGCAAGAGAGAAAGAGTTCTGGCTGCCCCATTGACTGAGACTTCACCAGCAACCAGCACCGAGAGAGACAAGCACAGCCCCTGTGGGTACCTGGGGGAGTCATTCCTTTCCACCCCCTCCCCAAAGCCACTGCGTGCTGAGATGCTTGAAGCCAGAGCTGCCCTCGCTAGACCTCCTCTCTGTATGGTAGTGCAACATCATGATAAATCCTTGCCTTCCTTCCCAGCATGTATCAGCTCCAATTAGCAACGCCAAAGACTGATCACCACTCGCATGTGTGCCTGGCAGAGTAATTTTCCTTTTCCTTTCCCTCTCTCTCACCTGAGCTGCTAGTATCACCACCAGGGAGGTCCCCTTCTTGCATCAGAGTGCCCCTGAAGCCACAACGGAGATACTGAAACTTCTCTGCCTCACCCGAGTCACCATCACCCCCTGTTGTGGTTGTAACTACACCAAAGGGGAAACAGCTTAACGGGCAGAAAAAGTCTGTTATTAGTTTTTTTAAAAATCACTGTTGTTATAAATGATCGAATAGTGAGCCAAAATTATCAAAAATTTAGCAAAGATTTATTAATTTGTCTGCGAGACAGAAGTTTGGTCTTCGAAAC
Organism: Molothrus aeneus; assembly: GCF_037042795.1. Classification (NCBI taxonomy): domain Eukaryota; kingdom Metazoa; phylum Chordata; class Aves; order Passeriformes; family Icteridae; genus Molothrus; species Molothrus aeneus. The sequence goes on from NC_089646.1 coordinate 58,016,389, forward strand.
CACCACAGCCAAAGACACAGTGTCGAGCTCGGGATCAGCGCCAGGTGAACACGGATCTGACCTCCCAAGTGTCAGAGTCTCCCCCGTTCATGCTCACTGTTTCCTATGGCAAGGTTTTATACAGTTTATTCTGCCCGAGGAAAAGATGACCAAATTTCCTTTGTGTCTCTTCACATGCATCGATGTTTCTTTCCATGTGCAGAGATGGACAAAAGCTGAGTTCAGGTATGCCATCGATGTCAATCAGCTTTGGACGAGCCATGTATTCAGATGTATCATTTATTGGCCGCTGACTATCTTGATAGATGCAATCAGCAGGGCGATAATTGCTCTTGGGTGGCTCCTGACAACTCGGGAAACCAGCTATCATCGTTCTGGAAGCTTCTATTCTTATGTTAAGGCGTCAATCGTTATCTTAACTTGTGTCGGGGAACTAGTTGAATCTAAATAAGACAGCTGCTCCCGGCCAGGGTGGTCAAAAGACATGGTTTGGATTTCACAATATTTTATACCATACATTAATAGCATGAATTATCCCTACCATATATTACATTGTTGTTGTTTGTTCTGTCTTGTTACATATACATATTTGAGTAATGAACTGTTCTTCCTTTTCCCATATTCTTGCCTCAAAGCTCCAAAATTTTTGAAGTCACAGGAGGGGTAATTTTTGCATTCCAGGAAGATTTCCACATTCCTTGGCAGATATTTGTATTTTAAACCAAAACTGCTTGTTAACTACTTTTTACCCCCCAAAAAACTGGACAACTCATACATCACTACTAAATACAAATCATCCTTGTTATGCTTTACAAGACACATTGTGTGAGAGGCAAGGACACATACAGTCATGGGTTTTTCTGGAAATGCTGAGAGCTGTTCTCTCTTTTTCTATAGCATGTATGGCAGGGAAATACAGACAACAAAGAGCCTTTGCACCATCTGTCTCAAAAAGACAATGGGAGCAAATTACATTATTCATATATACTATCTGAATTTTCAACTTCTTATTTCAATGAAAACTAGTTCCTCAGTAGAAAAGTCAAGAACAGCTCTCCTCAGTGAAGGAAATTTCTATGTTAAATTTTGCAATATCCAGCAAATGCAGAGAGGCAGGGGGGGCTTTTAAAGATAATTCATTTGCTTTGTCTGGCTTTGTTTTGCAAGACAAAGTAGCTGGTTTTCCTCCCCCCTTCACAAACCACTTTCACCATCTTTGCTTAAAAATGCCAAAACCATTTTGTAGATGTTATAAATGGGTAATGCGATGGTTGGGTCTCACAATTAAGAGATGAATATTATGTGTATGTTAAGAGAAATTTTATAGATGCATAGTTATGTTATTTTTGTATGTTCTCCCCATGCACTTGATGATACCATTGGTTGCCTTGGCCACAAAGGCTCACTGCAGGCTCATGGACAGCTTGTTGTCCCCCAGGACCCACAGGTCCTTCTCTGCAGAGATGCTTTCCAGCAGTTTGGCTCCCAGCCTGCACTGGTTATGTTTCTCCAGGCGTAGGACTCTGCAATTGCCGTGGTTGAATTTCAGACCTTTCTTTTCTGCCCATCTCTCCAAACTCTTGAGGTCTTTTTAAAAGGCTTCACAGCCCTCTAAGGTATCAGCCACTACTCCCAACTTTGTGCTGTCAGTGAACTTGCTGCCCCTTCCCCCAAGTCACTGATGAGCAAGTTAAACAATACTGGGCCTGCCACCAAATAGCATATGTGAGCTTGCTACCAAGCCCCAGGATTGAATGACAGGGGCTTCTCCCAATCAGGTCTCTTACGAAGCTGCAAGCATTTCACTGGCCAGATCCCGAGGGAGCATGGAGTTCAGACCAATGAGAACATACAGACCAGGTCTTTCAAAATGCCCTTTATAAGGAAGGGCTTGGAAAAATAAACTTTCTCTGTGACACACCAACATCGAGGGTGAGTGTGTCTGTCTCCTTGCCCCTCACCTCCCAAATGTGACTTAACACGTGGTGAACCCCAAAGTGATAGGAACTCAGCAACACAGAGCAAAGGAGACACACAGTGTTATAGCTGGATTTTGGTCTACAAACCAAAACCAGTTTAACAAACAGCCTAGAAAAGGAAAGTGGGGTGGGACCTGGATTACAGGGTGTCAAAGCCTGGATTGGTGTTTGGAACCAGAGAAATACAGCAGGAAGCTGGAAACATGGCATAAAAGCCAAAATAGTGTAAAAACCAGATTTCCGGTGTAAAACTAGGACTCAATGGTTAGACAGTGGCAAAAAATCCCCTCGGCAGACAGCAGAAAGTGCTATGGGGGTTTAAAAACCTGTTTTGTGGATAAAATCTAAAATAATTCGTGCTTGTGTAAAATATACATGAAATAAGTTGTACTTGCACAAAAAATCCTTAAAGATATAAAACCACAAGCCACAGCCAGGGAAAAGATTGCTTCACAGATTGCAAAACCACAGATGTCAGTGGAGAGAAAGCTCTAATTAGCAAACAAAAAGACGTGGCTCCAGGGGGAGATGGGCCCTTTCCCGGGACAGTCCAGAAACTACTCGATAAGTATCTACAATCAAGATAGTCAGAGCTGTCAAGGGGTGCATCCCAATACCAAGTTCCCATATTGGAGATCAGCATTTATTATTCATCACTTCCCAAAAACGGTTTTGTCCAGTCCAGCACAGGGAAACGGAGACTACATGAATATGTGAAGCTACCAGAAGAATAGGAGAAACTCTGCCCCAGGCGGAAAAAACTATAAAACTAACCCAACGGAGACAACATGGAGACAACATTCGTGAACAAACGGGATCCGAAGTGGTGGAGTCTGGATCAGTGTTCACCCACCGCCGATCCTGGGCTCGATGCTGTCCCTTTGATTGTGGCTATTGGAGACTGAATCTTGGTCGCAAAATAAAAACCTATTTTTTGATTATTAATTCAGCTTTATCATTTATTACCTATAACAAAGACCATGGGAGCTTGGATGCTGGGACCAGAAATCTCCATGATGAAGGTACTGATTTTCTTCTTTCAAAAAAGAGGGATTGTTTCCCCGGGGAGTGGGGCAATACTGGCAGATGCTGGCATTGTCCAGGGAGTCGGCAGGACGGATTGCAAAATCCAGCCATGTGGAGAGATGGCGACCATGGCCCCGCACCTAAACCAGCCTCTAAGGGACACAGCCAAGCCTCTGTGGAGCCTGGCCGCACCTCCAGGGGGAGCAGCCCCACCACCAAGCCTGCTTCCAAAGAGAGCTGCAGAACTCAGAAGCAGAGCCTGGGAAAAACCCTTGCAAAGGTCCTGCTTGCAAAAAGGCCATGCAGGGAGACGGAAGGGGTGTGGTACCGGAGGGACAGAGAGGGTCGAGTCTGCCTGAAGAGATGGAGTCGGACTCACGGGTTAAATGCCTCACAGCAGCTGAAATCAAGACCCACTGTCATCCAGCCAAGTGAGAAGCCAGCAGCTGCTTGCAAATGGATGATAAAGAGACAGACACTAAGTTTCCTTCCCTACAAAGCATTGCAACCATGTTACCCCTTAATAAATCAAGGTTTTAATTTCCCAGAAATTCTAATAGCCTGAAAACATTTGCAAAGGGTAAAGAGTTCATAATACAGTATTTGTTGATTTTGTTTGCAATTGCTAAAACTAAAGTTAATAAGCCCATGATCAGTAAAGTGTTATCTTTCTGTCTTAGACTATTACTGCTGTGCATCAGGAAAGCATTGTGTGTGTATTGTTATGTATTTTTTAAATACTCCTACTAATTATTGTCACAATATTTCAAGGAGGATGGGTAAGATCCAGGGTATGTCCACTGAGATATTCATGTTAAAAACTTTTTGTTTTATTTCGTACTGGACATTAATACAAACTTGTTTCTAAAATGTAGAATGCAGGAAATCTCTCCCAACCAAGTCATTGGCCTAATCAACTATGAATCTGGCTAGTAAAGATTCTGTGCAAAAAAGCTAAACCTTTTTCTTTTCAGACAGGCATAGAGGCTTCGTTCAGAAGTAGCCCTTCAAGTTCGCTCATAGTGAAAAAGAGACCTTGCAGTAACCCCCTACCTTATTAATGCTGTTAAAAATTGCATGCTTTATTTCTATTTCTACTTATTATAGAAAGAAAAAAGGGAAGAAAGATTGGGATGAAGATACACCCCCCCTTTTTGAGTTTTAAGTGGTGTCACGTTCTTATGTTTTATAATAAGTCATGTAACAGTACAATATTCCTATGAAATACAAGGTAAAGGACATTGGGCAGAATTCTGATGTCTCTTCAACAGAACAATGGAGCACAAATGACCACCTACCTCATGGACAGTCAATATAAGGACTTGAATTGTTTATGAAGTATTTTCCTGTTTACAAACTGTTTTTCTATTTACAGATTGTTTTCTGGGTTTTGGGTTCTTCAAGAGATAAATGGGTTACAGGTTGTTTTTAATAGATGTGTTTTTCTATAAGGGTTAAATGAGTTAAAGGTTGAATGGTTTTAGTTTTTTATAAGTTGTAACATATAAGCGTTGTGCCTGTGGCCTGAGTTCTCCATCAACAGATCCTGAACATAAATGCTGCAGTTTCCATGCAAATTTGGCCCATGCTGTCTTCTCTTGTCCCGTTTGCAAAGGGCCTTTGCAGATGGGTAACAGAAAACAAGTTACGAACTTTATTAAAAAGGAAGGGTGAGATATTACCGAAAAGCATATGTGAGCTTCCCAATCAGGTCTCTTATGAAGTTGCAAGCATTTCACTGGCCAGATCCTGAGGGAGTGTGGAGTTCAGACCAATGAGAACATACAGACCAGGTCTTTCAAAATGGCCTTTATAAGGAAGGGCTTGGAGAAATAAACTTCCTCTGTGCCACACCAACATCGGGGGTGAGTGCCTCTGTCTCCTTTCCCCTCACCCCACACACATGACCTAACATGGGCCCAGTACTGAACCTTGGCAGACACCACTAGTGACAGGCCTCCAACTACACATTGTGCCACTATAATACTCTGGTATCTGCTGTTCAACCAGTTCTCAATCCACCTCACTAGCCATTAATCCAGTCCATACTTTCTGACTTTGCATATGAGAATATTGTGAGAAGCAGTGTCAAAAGCCTTGTTGCAATAGAGGTAGACAATACACACTGCTCTTCCCTCATCCATCCAGGTAGCTGTCTCATCATAGAAGGCCATCAGGTTGGTCAATCATGGTTTGCCTTTAGTGAATCCATGTTGACTACTCCTGATCCCTTTCTTGTCTTCCATGTGGATAGAGATGGCCTCCAGAATGAGACACTGCATTACCTTTCCCTTTCCAGAGATTGAGTTATGCTGATTGGCTGGTAGTTCCCTGGATCCTCCTTGGTGTTTTTGAAGACCAGGGTGATATTTCTCAGGCACCTCTCCTGATCACCATGACCTCTCAAAGATGGCCATGAGTGGCCTTGCTTTGGTGTCATGATAACAAGACTTGAAAACATAGCAAATAGACATGAACTAAGCGCTACGTATTTAGCATTATCCAAACATATTCCCATAACTAGTATTATTATTCAATAACAATATTGAAAATAGTTCTCAAACATGGACCAGTTCTTCAACCAAGAAAAAATAATTTTTCATTTTAGATAATAGCACAAAGCCTTTGTCAGACTTTTAAACATATTTTGCTGAACATAGAGCCTCTTAAGCAGCAGACTGTCCCTCACACCCAGTGTAAGGGAAATAACAAATAGGGATCAAACACAGATCTTCTGCCTTCCTTGTTGCTGGGGTTTAAGATTCTCTCAAAGAATTTTTCCCCATATATGTTACTAGGAGACAATAATGACCAGGTACTTAAGAGTGAGAAAAGTGGCCACAGCTCAGGGAAGGGGTCCAGCTGGCTACTCTCCCTTTTTACCTAGAGGTTTCTCTGGGAAGGGCAGAGATACTGCAAGAATTTGGATGGGAAAAGAAAGGGCTGAGGCAGCTGTTAGCTCTGTCTCTCTCTCTCTCTCTCAGCTTCAGAGAAGGACGGTTGAGCTGGAGGGAATTCACTGCCACCACTGGAGCCTAGCCCATTCCTGCTTCTTCTGCTGTGGGGTCAGCCTCTGCTCATGAGTTCCCACTGAACTGGGAACCTTATTTACATCCTACCTCACTGAAAAAGGACTTTCACCATCCACTCAGGTCCTTCAAGGGAAACCCCAGGATCCCTAAACCCCCTCCTCCACCAAGGAAGCCTCTCCTGGCCATGTTCAGGAGCCCTGTTCAGGAGTCCAGCGGCCACTGTCCAGCCCCCAGTGTTTTTTGCCACTGCTCCGAAGTTTATATGCTACACTGTAACTCACACCCCTGCCCTGCAGGGAAGCCCCGCAGTTCCAGCTACAACTGTTGAACTTCTGATACATCTCATCTACCACCCCGGGACTTTGCTCATCCCTGCCTTCCCAGCTTGCCACTCTGAGGTTCCTGCTACAGCTCCTTTTGCTATCCAGAGGGGACAGAAGTATGGACTGAGTGAGTTTGCAAGGGAAGCCCCCTCTCCATCCCTTTCTGCCGGCTGCGTCCGCCATTACCGTGTGGCGAGAGGCGGCGCCACAGCGCCCCCTGCAGCTGCAGGGGAATCATCGCACCTGCCCTGCCTGGCTGGGAGCCAACAGCGCCCCTGCCGGCTGTGACCATAACTGCACCAAAGGGGAAATGGCTTAAAGAGAGGCAAGAGACTATTTACTGTGATTTTTGTTCACGTTTGTTGTTGTTAACATTGTTGTTGATGTTCGCCTTGTTATGCATACACACCTTAGTAAAGACCTGTTATTCTTTATCTTGTATCTTTGCCTGAAAACCCCTTAATTTTAAAGTTATAATAATTTGGTGGGAAGGGGGTCATATCTTCCATTCCAAGGGAGGCTCCTGCTTTCCTTAGCCAAGACGCTTGTATTTCTAAGCAGCTTGGAAAGATGATCTGATGTGGCAGTCCAATTTTCACAGATGCTAAGGTTAGCATCCATCTTACAGACACAGGTCTTATGACTACTTCTTAGATAACAAGACATTAATTTTATTTTCCTTTCTGCCTCTAAAAAACCCAATCTCTTTACATTTCAAGTATTGCCAACTTTACTGAAGAGACCTTTAAAGTAGTCTCTGGTGTCTTCTTTCCACTACTCAGCAAGCAAATGTTAACATATCACAACCTCCAGCACAATAGACCTATATGCACTTCATCTTGCCAAAAGAGAGAAACAGAAAAAGCTGCAGAGATGAAATAATATGTTATCTCTATAACAAGAGCTTCACATTTCAGGTCTGAAGCACACTGGCTAGAAGACCCTGGTTGTAGCTTTTGCAGTCACAGCTTGAGCTAATAGGGTAGAGCAGCAGCTTCTTATCTGTCTGGTTTCTTCTAGCAGTCTGGAATCAACACACATGCATAAAAAACCCCATTCAATGCTTTGTAGTTTGGAGAGGAGCACGGATGTTGTGCATGTTAATGTCTCTAGCCATCTCAAGTCCTCAAAATCTGCCTGCATAAATACACAGCAACTGCAATGAGTTCTGGTGAAGAAGGTACCGACAACAAAAAACCCAAGCCAAACCCAAACTGAATCAGACTGAGCAGTCAGAGTATATTGTGTATCTGGAGTATCAGGAAGAAGACGGTACAGTCAGTGACAGAATGCCAGGGAAGCAAGCCATCCCTGGGGGGAAGGTTGGAGGCAGAGGGTAATTGGTACTAAAGAGGAGTACACCGTCTGCCACCTGCTGCTGGACCCACTGGCCATTGCGTAGTCTCTAATAGCTGTTCTTGGGCAAACCTTGAATTCCCTGTCCTTTCCATCCCAGCAGCACAGCCTCTACAGGGTGGGTAACAGTTTGGGGAGCACAAAGCAACCTCCATCTCAGCACAATTCCCACAGCTCTGACCTATAGAGAAGACAGAAGTGATAAGAGTATGGTGATGATGCTGAGGATAAGGGGCGTGGTGTTGGCAAAATATCCCAAAGGGTGCAGTAGGGGCAGCAGGTGGTTCACAGAAAGCACATATAACAGTTACAAAATACAGACTGGATTAGATGTTTGTTTTCAGATTCCGATAAAATGCCAGGGAAAAAACATGAAAAACATCACTGTCTTGACATATGAGGATTTTTAGCTTCATATTTATCTTTTCCATTTTGCACTGTACATGCAGGATTTGAAAGTGGGGAAGCCTAGGAGGCAGTGCAGCTTGCCATTTAGCTTTATGTAGCTCACACCTCCATCAGGTTTTAAGCAGTGCAACTGCCCTTCTGGAAAATAACTGAGATTTCCACCCAACCACTGATTTTTGCAATGCCAAACACACATGTACCTGCCAGTTCATCTTCTACCTGTGCCAACACTTGCTATATCCTGATAGCTATTTCTTGATTAACAAATTATGAAGAAACAGAACTTTTGTTTTTAAGAAGTTTTAGAACACCTTATTTCAGTAAAGCATGTAAGCAAGAAGTTAACTGAGTAGGAATTTTTGAAAGTAATTAAAGTTCATACTCTGTCAAAGCCCTTTTTGGAAGAGGAACAGACTCTGCACTGGTACTCAGAAAGAAAAGGAACATACTTCAGCAAAAGCTGATTTAAAATGCAAATTGAGAAGTTTTCTTTTTGCTCATATATATTAAATAAATTTTAGGCACCTGCCTCATGAGCCACAGAATCATGGGAGGCATGGTGCTTATAAAAAAGTGCTACTCTATTTCTGTATTATCACCTAGATTATTTCTGTTTTTTCGAACCACACTGCATTGCTGTTTGACTTTTCCATTCAAGTACTGTTATGCTTGGGGGGAGTTCACCAGTAAAGACACTATTCTCCTTTATGTCTGTAGATATATGCATATACATCCCTTCTACATTGTCCTAGGTTACAATATAAAGATGTATTCTATCCCCATCTTCAAGAGCTGCTGAAACCTGGAGGGGCATCGTTTTTCCTTGTCTCCTGTTAATGGGCCCATCAATGTCTTGCCTCATGACTCAGAGATAACTCCCTCCAGGAGCCATTTCTGTTTAATGGGTAATCAAGGACCCACCCCATGACTCAGAACGATATTAGCCCATTGTGAGATGATCTGCCCAGGGGGGAGGAGCTAAGCATCCCCACCTGGATAGAACCTGGGTTTTGGGACACAACTAGCAGCCCTTACCCACTGGTTTCCAGAGGACAAGAGCTACCAGATCTTTTCTACAGGATCACCACTTCAACAAGACCATTTCATCTGGACTGCTACCACCACCCTAACTAGCAGGGTGTTAGGTTGTATTCTGACTCCGTCAGTAGATTTTTCTTTTGCATTATTGCATGTATTTTGGTTTTTTTTTTCCTTTCCTAATAAATTGTATTTCTGACTTGGAGTCTCTCACTGGTTTTGCTTTCAAACCAGAACATATTTATTTATTTACATATACTAAGAAAAGCAGTATTTTCTTAAAAAATACAAACCTGAAGTTTTCTTCCAACCTGCTTGTCTCTATCCCTAGGAAATTAACTGTAATTGATTGTTATTATGTATTCTATTCCTTTACTCAAGTGTATGTTTCTACCTGAGAGACTGCAGTGTAAAGACAAGAAAATCTATAAAAGGAATATTATAGCAGCAAATGGAAAGGTAAAATAAAATGAATACCTTAACATGACAAAAACAATATGGCAGCAAATAATTTGCTGGCAAGGAGGCTGCAAAGCTGCTGGAGAAAGCTCCAGCCAGATATTAAAAAGGTAAACTGGGGAGATCTGATGCCTTAAAATGCTGAGTGTTTCTAAAAAATGAGAGGTTGCTGGTGGATTGCTCAGTGGAAGATGTATTCCCACATGCATTAAAAAAAAAACAACTGGAACATCATGGACACTGTCCAGTACTACAAGCTGCTTCAACACAGACATGGAGAACAGGCCAAAGTCAGGAGTCTTCAATGCTGCAGGCAGACAGCTAAAGCTTAGGTTCATGAATACACATTTAAATCTCCTTGCACAGAATATGCATATAAAGACAGCTTCCAAGTCTTCATAACCATAAACTGACTTTTTGTAAGTTTTATTTTCGCTGTTGTTTTTCTCCAAAATATATTATCATTGGAAACATAAACATACCTAACTTCTGAGCAGAAAAAACCCATGGAGGACAACCACTTGACTGTGATGCATTGTCTTGGTTTAAGACAATTTAAAGGGAACACTCTACAATGAGTTCTTTCCCTTAGCATTAATCCCTTTCCACCAATAAGAAGAAACCGAACACTAGTAGATATAAGTGAAAAAACAGCAGTTTACTAGCAAGCAAAACAGTAACAGGCAAAAAAATAACAGTAAACAATCACTAGATACAAAATTGCTATTTCTCACAGACACCCACCAGAGACAAAGAGAAACGTGAATCTGTAGAGTGACCCATCCTAAGATGCCACCTGCCATAGCTGAGTGTATGGTTCTAAAGACAAAGGGAAAATAGCAGCAAACCCTCCCATGAAGGTAGGAGCTTTTGAAGCAGTACTAGTGGCAGATAGAAATTGTCAGGGTGTGTGGGATCAGTGTTCCCAATTGTTGCCATCTCCTGATACCTGCTGGACTATGCCAGTTTTGGTGCTGCTGCCTTAGGTCCCTACTCCAACAGAAGAGGAGGAAAGGAAGAATAGACCTTCAGCACTGATGAATGGTACACTGGCACCAGACCAGCTCCGGCTTAGTTCTGTCCGCAGGTGTTGCAAAATAACAGTAAACTTTGAAACACTCTAAAACAGTTTCTGATTGCAAAATGCTGATTCTCCACTTGGTACTGTTGCAAGTAGAGACAAGAAAAGGCCAAGAGGCAAGCCAAACAGGGAGAGGAAGAGATCCCCGAATGCCCCAATTTTTAAAAAGCCCAGGGCACCACCTCCCTATTCTGTTTTCTCGTGCAGGAGTCTTAAAGAGACAGTAACAATTTTGAGCATAAATAGATAGGGGATACAGTAACATTTTGGGTTACCTGGGATATGCATTAAACCTAGAGTGACTGAACTGGAAATAAAAGAACAGTGAACTCTATCCAGAAGGCACAAAAGGTTCAGAGGGTTGATGGAGCATACCTGTACTTAGTGGATAGTACCAGACAGCAGCCTTAAACTTTACAGGTCACTGTGTTGCAGGACCTGCATATATTTTATCTGGGGTTGCCTTTTCATGCAGTCAGCTTTGCATTCCCTCACTTTCAATACAGGAAGACTCAGAGGCATATGATGGTTTTGTTGTAGTAAAATCCAGTTAATCTTTCCTCCCTTCCAAAGGCTGTCCTTTTGTTCCTTAAGAGCACTCCTCCTCTTCCTGCACACAAGCAGCGAGCAGAAAATGTGGACTCTTCAATCTGGTATTTGACTACTGCGTTCTCTTGGAGCTTATTGTTGGTTTTGCTCATAGACCAAGAAGAAGAGAACCAAACCTTCATGGAAACTCATAAGATGAAAAAAATAAGGTATGCCTCCTGAAAATATGACACCAGTTTCAGACTATATATATGGATGCTAGTACCACTGTCATCACAGAGCCAAATCCAAACTCTGATCACCTTCTTCATGTGATTTGTCTAATATAAGAGCTTGAGCAGCCTATTGTAACCAGAACCAAAAATACATAATTAAAAATCACATAAAATCATATCCAAATCCAGAGAAATTATTTTTGAGAATTGCACAAATGCATATTTTTTAAAATAATGGGTTAATTTTAAAGACAGCCTGCTACCCAACTTAGAGATACTCACTCACACTCACTGTTGAAGTTTCTGACAGAGTTGGTGTTTATATGGGTGGTCCACTGATATTTCTTATACTACCATAAAAATATCCGCCTTCCTTTTCTGTTTGTCTTTTGTCTCAATTTGTCTTCTTTACAGAGAATTTGCACTCTGATACTATACACTATAATGTAATAGCGCCAATTGAAATAATGGTACCTGGTCTTAGAAACCAATTATATGTTAATAATGATAATAAATTGACTTATAATAAGCCCACATTTAGCCTTAGAAAGCAAAAAGCCTTTTCAACCTTAGCATGATAAAGTGTCTAACAAATGTTAGGGAACACTGTCATAAACAGTCTCATAGGAAGTCCATGCACAACTATACAAAAGGAGCTGCTATCCAAATGGATACTGTACAGCAGTCTCTGTTCAATGAAGAGTGAAAAATGATCTTTAAAAAGGAAAAGAGGAGGTTGAACGATGACATTTTCTTTCTCCAGTCTCTATTTCCAGCTAAACAGTTGTGGCTTGCAACTGTTTAGCTGGAAATAGAGACTGGAGAAAGAAACAACTACTCTTCCCTTCTGCATTTCACAAGAAGAGAACGCAGAAAAATTAATACCTTGAGCCAAGCCATATCCTAAATTTGTGCCTGAACATGACCCTGTGCAAAACATACAGAAATACTGAAGCTGGCATATGGAAATACCATAAAGTAGAGAAGAATTGGCACTCATATGAGAAAATACTTGAAACTACAGATTAATTTTACATGGCTACAGCATTTCAAGCATGCTCTTTTACAGCTAGGTCTTTCCAGGAATTAGAAGCAAGCTCTTGTTTGAAGTTTAAGATAGCTTCCCAATACATACACAGTGAGCTTCACAATGCGACTCAAGGCCTGATGAAAGGCTTTCTGAGAATAGAAAAGGACAATTTCTTTTTTTGCCTAATTTTCTTTTTTTTTTTTCCTCTAAGCATTAGATAACAATGAAATACAGCAGAGCCAGCATTTCTAGAAAAAAAGCATTTCTAAATTTTGAACTTTAAAAGATAGCAATCTGACACATTTTACAGTGTGCCTATCATTCTTAGATATTCTAAAACCTTTAACAGTTGAAAATATTTGTCATAGAGATACTGGGTTCTTCCATTTCCGTTGAGACATGGGTATCACAGTCAGGCGTTACTTCAGTCATATTATAAATGGGCAATGCAATGGTTGGCTCTCACAATTAAGAGATGAATATTATGTGTATGTTTAGAGAAGTTTTATATATACATAGTTATGTTATTTTTACATGTTCTCCCCATAATTTTCTTTCCCTTCTCCCTTATATTGTTGTCACTAGTCTGGGCATTTAGGGAAGGGCAACCTTGTTACCAGGAGGCACAGCATGGCAACACCTGACCATCAATCAAGTTGTAAGAAAGTGATCTCCACCAATGGATGGCAGAGAAGGAGTTGACTGACAAGACTTTGGGAGGGGCCAAGAGTATAAAAGGCAGAGCATTCATTTTGTAAACGAGTGTATGGCAGCTGGTCACATAGACTCTCAGAGCTGTAAAATTTTTCCTTATTCAGTACTTTGTTTTATTTTTGTTAAGGTTTAATAAAACTTTGAAAATTTAAAAGTGAGTGTTGTTTCTCAAAAGTCATTAATGAAATTTTGCCATACAATTGCAAGATGAGTTCTGTGCAAGCTGCAGAACTCAGAAGAGGCCAAGCGATGTATTAACACTCAGGATTGCAGGCCACTTACAAGGCACATTCGCGGCAATGGCTATGTTTTTCATTTTAACTTCCAAGCCTATTGTATAGAATGGTAGAGAAACCTGACAAAGAAAAGAAAACAGAACGGAAAAAAAGAAGATTGTGTCATATAAAATAACTCCTTTTTCTGACAGGTCTAATGAAATAGAAATTCACGACTACAGTTACAGACATGATTGTTGAGGGATACCTCTGGTGCAAATAGCTGAGTTTGCAAACTGCAGATTGAGATGCTGATTGAAATGCAGACTGAGCCCTTCTTAGGTGCCCAAGACAAGAGGCTGTGAACTGTGAATGGGGTGGTGCCAGCCAGGTGAATGGATACTGAGACACAGTAGTAGCAGTGAAGTGGCAGATTTTTGGATAACAGAAGGAAGGAAGACAAATGGCACCAAAAAGGTAGAAGACTCAGGAGGAAGAGGGAGATCAACACAATATATGGTATCAGCTCATACTTGATTTTTATCAGCTTAGCACAAGAAAAAAGAGTTAAATTAATTTCTGAAAGTTTAGACACCTTTTTGCATTTTCACAGCTCCCAAAATATCATTAACGCTTCTAAATATTTCATTCTGGCACATGTGAAAAGACTTACTGAGGTTTCAAGTCTCTTCTAGGTTTTCAAGGGAAATTTGAATTACATTAAAGCAAATATTAACTGTAAATCAAGACCTAAACCTAATTTTTGCATTAATACTTCAAGGGTATTTTAGCTAGTACAACATAGATCACACTATGGTTTGACATAACAACATGCACTCTGTTGACATGGTTATCATAGAGAGCCAAACCACAAAAACACAGTTCACAGTACTGTTAGTCTGGTCAGACAAAGTCTAGGCACTCTTGTGGGTTAGCCCAGGCACAAATTCCAGTTTGTATAGAGCTCTCAGTGATTTCTAGCCCACTGGGTTAAGGAAACATTTCTCTTTAGCTTTGTGTACTCACTGGTTTTTCTTCTGGGTTCCCATTGGGCACCTCTACAACTCTGAGGTCATGGTCCACCTGCAGCCTTGCCCTTGTGACAAACTGGATGACTGATGAACTGTCCTGAGAAGAAAAAAGAGGAACAACTGGACTTAACAACAACAACAACAACAAAAACACCAAACCCCCATCAAAAAAAGCCCAACAAACCATCAAACAATTGCCAGTATAATAAATACACCCAGACAACGCTTAGTGAAGGCTAGGTTGGAGTTAAGTACCAGCCTGGTTACAACTCTGCTTTGAAAAAATATACTTTATGCTCATAAAAGATATACCTGAGCACATTATTTCAGATTATAGCAAAATCAGGTATGTTAGACTTTAAACACATATTTTGTATTTGGTTTGTTAATATTTCCCACATTTACCATGAAAACAAGACAGAGAATTTCCAATGACACAGACAGGCTCAATATTAACTGTGAAAAATGTTCCAATTTGTTTTTCAAGTGAACAGAAAAATGATATACAGAAACTGGGATAAACTATAATATATCCTGGGGGAGAACTTCTTACTTGAATCTGTGCATGGCAACTATCTTATTCACTGTACAATTCCTCTCATTAATATGTATTTCTCCAATAAAATGCCCGGTGCATTTTACCATGCACATTTCAATAAGATGCCATTTCAACTTACAGATTACTCACTTATATGTGGTTTGCCTTGGGAAGAGAATGTAATAAGTAGAAAACAGCATGCACTGGTGATACTCAAACATGTGTAAACACTCTATGTCTTTTAAGGGAGTGTTGCTAAAAGTAATCTTAGAAGGGACCCAGCAATGGGATGAATCCTGGCTATATCCCAAGAAGCATATTTTGCATGCACTCAGTTGTAAACTATGTAAACTATGTAAATATGTAAACACTACTTATTTGCATATTTCAGCATTTCTATAAGTATGTAACAAATATCTGAAACTTCTGGCCATGTCTGTACTTCCTGTTTTCAAATATGAACAAACATTAACAGACTTATTGGTTTCAATTGGAAAACCTCAGGACTATTAATTGTTTTCTAATAAGGGCTCCCTCTGATGCTTTTAATCTAACAACTATGAAAGACAGGTTTATTTTAATAGGTTTATGTTATCAGTTTTCTCCTTCAATTATCTTATTCCCTCATAACCTTACAGCATCTTGCCAGAATTAGTTAGCATTTTTTAAAGTAAAGGAACATAGGTCAAAATGCAGTAAATCACAAAAAATTTAAAAGATTTACTGTCTCATTCAGCACCTTCAGAGAAGAAAGAAATTAAATGGCAACCATTTGTTTATTGCCACAAATGTTAAGCTCAGCATTAATGTGGTCATGATGCATCTTCTTTGAATAATAATAATTTGAAGTAAAAATGACAAAATACTGCTATGTGTCTCTTTACACAGGAAGATAATACATAGCTGGTCACAGTTTACATTCACTTACATTTTTTTAGAATGAAAACTTACAGAAATCAATGAGATTTTCAGAAATCTCTAGCCTAAACATCATGCACACAATTAGGGGTCTCATTTGTCATTTTTCAATGTATAAATTCCTGAACTAAATTTATTTCTATTCTAATGAGTAATGGGTAAGAACTAAGATTAACACCTCCGTACACGCTGTTAATGAGTAGATCTGTTTTCTTTGATAACATTATTATTTTTCACACACTAGTAAAGAGGAAGAAATGGAAGTTTTGAGTTCATTGGTTCACCTAAGCACACTTAAATTGGCATTGAAGACAACCTACAAGGAGACCACGTACTTTCTTGAGTATCTCGGTATTCAGCAGCATGTAGATATTTATATCACAGGACTCTGCTTTAGGTAGTGAGCTGATGTTGCAGTGTACAATTAAACAAGACTTGCCTGGTCTTTCACAGTCCTACAGGAAATATGGAAAAAGTTGTTAGGCAAAGGAGGTAAAAATTAAATGATAAATGAAAAATTGTAAAATTCAATGATACATGATAAACAGCAAACACACCAGAAAACTAAGTTATAAGACTGCTATAATACAGCACTCTTGCACTGAAATAGCAACTTTCAAGACCTGAAGATAGCTGGCTACAGATGCCTGTATGAAAGGAGGCCAGGTAAAATTCAGTCCTCTACAGAGCTGCTGAGCCAGGCAAGCATTCAAAACTGAAAGGAACAGGACTGCTGCTGCACACCAGCTCTTTGTGCGGGTCAGGCATCAAGTACAGTGCAGTGACCCACTGCTCCCACATGCCTTTGAGAGAGCAAAGGCTCTGGTTA
The DNA here is from genome assembly GCF_037042795.1 of Molothrus aeneus. Taxonomy (NCBI): domain Eukaryota; kingdom Metazoa; phylum Chordata; class Aves; order Passeriformes; family Icteridae; genus Molothrus; species Molothrus aeneus. The sequence continues at coordinate 58,033,130 of NC_089646.1, forward strand.
CCAAGTATGTGCTGCCACATCAGCTAAATCCCTTTCCACTGCACTTCCTGAAACCTCCTCTTTACTTTTAAAAAACAGACAATTACAATCATTACATTTCCCCCCAGCACAAACTATCTGCTTCAGATCGTCATGCCAAACCATGCAAAATGTTTTGTAAAATATGCTGTATGTTCAAGTGATGCCATAAGCAGTACTGTTTCTTACCAATACTTTTCTGCCAGACTTCGTGAAAAAAGCAAATATTGTGTGGAAAATGTTTTCATTTTCTTGAGGAACAACACATGGGCTGTGGCTTCTATGGAAAGAACAGCTTCCTTTGTCCTGACCAACCTGCATGCACAATTATAAATCACAATAATTATTCCGAATTAGTGAAATTACACAAGAAAGTTGAATTAGCCCATCTGTAAAAACACACCTTAATCTGAGCTAAATGTCTGGTCTCCTATTAATAGTCAAAAGAGAAAAATAACCACCTTGGGAGTCAAATAACCCTAAAGAAAGTATCTGAAGTAAGCCAGATAATCATGCACTGGCAATGCTTTGACTGGACAGGATACAAGTATGTCTAACCTAGCTCACGTGTAGGTGTCTCTGTTCTATATGTCTGGAGACAGAGGAGAAAAACCTCAGCAAAATATATGTTATGACACAGCATTTTAAATCAATCGTTGTCCTAGTCACAGAAATAGTAGGCAGAGTTTAGCACTAGGGCTGACCCAAAAATCTTCCTCTACAGCAACCCGCACAAGTTTGTTTATCGTTTAAGACTTGGAGTCAGAAGCAGAATCTCTGTGTTTTACCCCAGTTCACAAAACTTGGAGGGGTGCTTTGTGCCTTTAAAAACAGGAAACAGAAACATGAAGCTCTCTCCCCTTCTTTCTGGGCTCTCAAGCATTTCAAAATCCCTTCAGCCACTGCCATAGGCCATTTGCTGGGGAGGAGACGGACTTGCCCGCTGTTGCCTGCAGCCGGCACGCCAGAGGTCAGAGGCACTCCCCGAGTTCCAGTCGCTGCCAGCAGCTGCACCATGCTAGGGAGAGCCCCTGGTGGGTGGTGTGGAGTAGGCAGCCCAGCAGCATTGACTGCTTTTGGACAAAAATAGCTTTTCCAGATTTTTTTTGTCCCTGTTCTCTGTTGGTTATTCGTTTGGCGGAGCAGGGGAGGCAGGGAGTTTTGGAACAACGGAAGCTTGTTTGCTGTGTTGTTTCCTCTCTTGGCTATGGGGCCCAGGGAGGGGATTCTCCACCATTTTATCTGTGTTCCCTGGGACAATCAGGGGGATCTCCTCTGCATTTGTGCATGGGCGTTGAACTGTTTGCAGTTTACATTTAAACCATGTATTTGTTGATTATTGCTGTTTTTGTTAAGTAAACCGTTATTTTCTTCACTTGTATCTCTTTGTATTTGTCTTTCCTCATTAGCGGAAAGGGGAGAAGTTAAAACTAAGGGGAAGCAACTTATTTCAGAGACCTCACCCCGTAAATTGTCTTAAACGAAAACAATACTGTTACCCTTTGTACAACCTTTTTTGATGTTTTGGCCAACTCAGGTGCATCCCTGTTTATATCAGAACTAACAAGATAAATCTTTGTGTAAATGCACAAGCCTAGGCACTAAGTCTGTTCTTTTACCTTTAGCAGAAATAGTACAAAACCACCTTTTTGTGTCATTAGCTTATTCACTTGCCCAGGAAAGTGGATGACTGAGCCAAGTAATACTTGAAAAGTACCAAACTGATAAAATGAGCTTCAGTCAAGATAATATTGCTCAAGAAAAGCTGTCTCACTTTTTGCAACTAACAAATATTTACTGAAAAAAAAGACCAAAATTTAATAAAAAGTATGACAATAAAGTATCAGCAAATTCTTCCTGCTACTGTACTTAAAGCCTGCAAGTGAGAGAGGGAGATTTGCTCACAAATCACCAACTGACATTCTTGCACATACTGCCGTTGACCTCCTCACATCCTATGACATGATAAAAGACTGAAAACTTGTACCTTACTAAATTCATAAATCCTTGAAAGAGGAAAAGAAAAAGCTGTTACAGCTGTTTGCAGGTCTGTCTAGATTTTAAATGCTATTTCCAGACAAGTGATATGTATGTCTCTTTGAAAGTGATATAGATCACCTGTCTGCTTCACTGGCCCACAAATTCTTCATAATCTGTTCTTTGCAGTATGTATTCACAACGTGACTTAATATAAACTGTCCTTACATTCCCAACAAATATATCCAAAGTTTACGGTCTCCTTGGCTCAACTGAAGATAAAGACTGATTTGTTTAGATCAACTGAAATGAGTTTTCATTATTTACTTTAGATAGGAGATTCACAAATCCCACAGACTTTTATTTCTTTGATCTTTCACAGGTAAATAAGATCCATATCAACTAGAAGGCTTACGTTAAATTAAAAAGTCAGGATCTATTGTGATAGATGAGTATTGTGATGATTGACTCTCACAATTAACAGACAAATATCATGTATGTAGGTTAAGAAAAGTTTTATAGATTTATAGTTATGTTTTACCCCCTTGCGTTGTTATCAAGGGACAGCTGGGGTTGGGACATGTGGGAGGGCCGGCTTGTCACTATGGCAACACCTGACCTCCAATCAGGATTTGAGGAAGTAAACTTCACCACTGGACAGTGAGGAAGGAGTCAATGGACAGAACTTTGGGAGGGGTTAAAGGGTTAAAAGGTGAAAGCTCCATTGTGTGAGTGAGCACATGGTGGGGAAAATCCTTTGCTCCCAGCATTGTAACCTTTTCTCTATTCAGTCTTCTATTATATTTTGGATAAGGTTTAACAAACCTTTCTAAAATTATGAAAAGGGAGTAGCTATTTCTCACATCTATTAAGTACTTGTTATTTATTCCTGAAAGTTTAAATTACAGATGTCATTAGATTTATGCAAGAGATACAAGAAGGACAGTACAAGTTTTCATGCTACACAAACTTTTGGCATACTTCCTAAATAGTCCTGATTTATATCTTGTAAAAGTACAGTGTAAAAATGAGCCAAAGCAGAAATGTCACAAGACTAAAAGGAATTGTTTAGCATGAAGCAACTTAAACCTGGTCCTTTCTACTTGAAGTTACTATCTTTTCTTAAACTGAAGATTGGCATAATTTTTAAAACACTTCAGCTGAAACAGAGAAAGGCACCTCCATAGGATCAACTCTGAACTTGGAAATATCTTTTCCTCTCTGCCAACTACATAGCAATCCTATATGAGGTGGATTATAAATTCAGTGTTACAGTCCATCTTAGGAGGGAAACATGCAAGAACTAAGCACCTCCTGTTACCTTCACGGCTTTGGAACAGACCATCAGGTCACCTATACCCTGTTTCATCAGCAAAAGTCAGCAGCTACTTCCTAGAAGGCAGACACTGCTATTTGGCCAGCAGAATTTGGGGGAATTCAACCAGGCAGAAATTAGATTACACTCATCTGTGTACCTGCTGTGATCAATCAGCATAAGCTGGCAGGCAGGAAAGGATGCAAGGCAACTGAGCAGAAATCCATTTTTTTGGCACTCTTGGAAGCCAAAGAGCCACAAAATGGGAAAAAAAATTGATAAAAAATTCTAAGTGGATGGATCATGGTAAGGTAGAAACAAATCCATCCTTTTGAAAGGACTGGCCACAGTTGATTTGGTGGGATATTTTCTAGGGGTTTTGGTTTGTTTATTAGGATGACTGTTAGACACTTTTATTTCCCATCATGTGTTATTCTCAATTTTTAAATGCATAAGTGTTCTACAAACCAGCCAGAAAAAAACTTGTGGCAACTTTTCAATAAACTTTGTTTTCAATTACATATTCATCTGTAGAAAGACAACTAGTTAAATAAAATCTTAGCACAAAACTGTTTGCATTATGCTGAGACTGAACTGCATCTCTGAAAAACAAATCATGATTTGTATTGTGAGCCTCATTGAGACTTTCTTCTTGTTCAAACATGTTGCTATCCCTGCCACCTTGTGGTACACAGACAAGGAAATTTCTGGCCAAATGTTTATGATTTATAGATGCAAGAACTGTACAAGTCTTTGAAATGCAGTAGGAAGGAAGCCAGGCTCTTCATCAGACTTGGAGTTTCAGGGTACCTGGCATTCCAAAGCTTTTCGAAAATTTCCATTTCTCCATTTCTCAGCAGCCTACAAACAGAAAAAGACTACCACCAGAGTGGTCTTCCCAGGATCTGGTATCCAACATCTTACAGAAACAGCAGAAGAGACTTTTTTTGAGCAGTGCATAGGATGTTGAAAGACATGTGCACTGCTCAAAAAACTGGGGCAGGGAACAAGAGGCACAAAAGGCAGGCTCTCTTAAATCCTACATTACGACTACAGATCGGAAAATAAAAACCTTTCCCAAGAGAGGTACCAAGCAGAAGTAGCCCTGCAGCCTTCCAAGAAGGGATTTCCAAGGAGCTTTGTTGGAGGTGTCTCTGCTGAAGGTTGTTTCATTCTGTTTTCCAGAAACTACTTATTAAGTCCTAAATAAAATAATTTGCAGTCTGGTGCACTGGTCTGGTGCCTACAGATAAATCTGTATTGCAAGTGTACCTAAAATCTGTACCCAGAAGAGGTAGACAAAGTCCATGTTAGCACATAAAGCAGGCCAAAAAAAAGGTAAACCAGGCTAACTGCATAGCATCTTCAGCACCTATGCTCATATTACACATTTTTCTAACCTGCTCTGAGTCTGGTCCTGTGGTCTGAATGTGCTGCAGCCACAAATTAATGGCTGACCTAGCAGATTTCACTGAACAGTTTTACATTGCAGGAAAAAAAGAGTCTAACTTAAAAGACCTTAAATTATTTTTTACTCTTTCTTCTTCTCTATATTCAGTGGTCTATGTCATCACATACAGTCTAGACTACCACACATATCATGAGTTTTTTTGTGGTAATAGTGTAAAATTTTTGTAACACAGAAGTATTACTAATTACTGATCCTAGCCTTCAACTCCTGGAAAACATTTCTAATTTTAAAAATTTTTTTGCAAAGAAATTACATTTTCAGAATTCCAATTCTAAACAGAAAAATTTGTAAGGGGGTGGTTGTCTGATGAAAATCCAAACATTTTATAAAATCTTTTCCCACAGATTTGATATATCTATTATTTATTTGTCATTTTCATTACTTGAATGAAGCATGCTTTCACTATCTTGAATGTCTTCAACCTTCACATGAGGCAAACCAACATCAAGAGCAAAAGTAAAATCTTCCCACAGAAGATTTTACCGACAGTCATTTCTTTTTACTATGGTTGGGATGTTCCCATTCTCTAGCAATGTCTCGTCTTAGGCTGAAAAATACTTAACATCAATGCACACATCATGTTTTTTCTAGTTTTTACCTCAATTTCAAAGGAACTTTTGTCAAACTGCTCAGCCCCAGTGTAAAGAAATGTTAAAAATGTTATTCTGATATTCTCACTGCAGAATATCAGAGTGATTAATGCAGTAGCACAGCCCGTACTCAGATATCACGTGCATTCTTGGACACCACTGGATGTCAGAATAGCCTTCAACATTTCTCAATAACAACACATTATTGTCAGGTGCCTCACTTAGACATCTGTGGCGCTTGAAAATCATGATCTTTCAGACAGTTTTTAGTGGCCATCCAAAATCTGAGGGACTGAAAATCATTACTCATTCCAGAATATATATGTGTGTGTGTGTGTGTATGTGTATGTGTGTGTGTGTGTGTGTATATGTATATGCATATGTGTGTGTATATATATGTGTAGTCTCCTATTGTATTCAACACATGTGCATATACATGTAACATGCATAAATGTAAGAAGATACAAGCCAGAACATTTTTACTACACAGACTTGTCATGGCACCTTGCAGAACAGGCCACTACATGTCACCATAACTCTGCAAAGGCTAATAATATTATTAATCTGTCATTATGCAGAACAGCAGAAAATCCCTTATACTGCCTCTACCCACATCATTCTGTCATGTTATGATTCTATAAATGATCACACACTCATTCAGAGATAAGTTAGTCTCTAGCTTTGTTAATTTACTGTAAATTGCCCTCCCCGTGAAAATCCTATGAACATGCTTGAGAGACATTTAAATAGGACCACCTGTACAATGGGTTACTCTGTCAACTTTTTGTTGTCAGCACAAACCACTAAATTTCTCAGAGCAAAGATACAACCACCAGGAAAGCATGCACGTTATTTCATGCATTTAAAATGCTCTATCTACAACAGGAAAGAAATTACTGCAGGATGACTTTAATGTATTCTGAATATTTGAATCTGAATTACTTCTTTAGTGCTACTTTATAGGTTGAGCAGAGGCAAACCCATAAAGTAGAAGTGGTTTTTCATCGTGTAAGATTACATCACTCTTGAGAAAAAGTGGCAGGAGGACATTTCAGAGTGTAACAGCTGATGTAAAACATATCATGTACACTCCACACACATCACAGCCTAAAAAGCCTGCAGGTTTTTTAATAGGGCTGTATGAGAATAGCATGTTGAATTTATTGCATAATAGGGATCATCATCTCTGACTTTCACTGCATGGTGTAGAGATTTATGAGAATACTTGGGCCTGGTTTGCAGCTCCAAGAAGGAAGTACTAGTGCAAAGGGGAAAAACACCACACATTTTCCCGGAAACACAGAGAGTAACCAAGAGCTGCCCATGAAGCCAAGTCACCTGGGAGTGGTTGGAGTTTCTAGGAGAAATAATATAGCTGCTGCCTCAGCACATTCCTGTTCTACTATCATCTCTCTTTCCCACCTTCAGGGTACTTGCAGCATCATCTCTGCCCATCTGTAGCTACTCTCAGAACATGGCAATTTCTAGCAAGCCTTTGGGGCCTTTCAGAAATTGCTGCAGTTTAGCAAACTTTTAGCAAACAGTTTAAGAGTTTAGGCCACAGTACCTGTAACATAAACTGCACAGGTAAACTGAAAGCCAGTGGCCCCTTCTAGATTTATCCTCAACCCATTAACGTGCATCAAAGGCAAGACCTCCCATTTTTTCAGGGCCTTGTATCCAGCACATGGTGTCAGCCTGGGAGAAGGAAATCAAATACAATTTCAAAATGGGCTGGACAGGACAGCTGAGGACCAAGCACCAAATGTTGAGGACCAAGTGGATATTATCAGCTGATGTGGGGTAAAGTATGTGCAAGTGATAGGAGTCTCTTGGAAGAATGAGACAGAAAAACAGGAGGAAAACTGGCTGTTGCTTCCAACAAAGCATTATGTACAATCTCCCTGTTGCACTGCTGTATATAAGATGCCAAGGGCTATTCCTGTATTTATTGACTGACATTTTACAAAATAAATGTGTGAGCAAATATATATCTTCAGCTCATTCCTAATACTAGCAACACTAGATTTCCACTAATGCAAAAGAATTCATTATGATATTAAAACTTAAAGTTTCCAAGCTCTTCCAGTAAGTCTGGAATTCCCCTCTTCAGCTAAATCATCAATAGTTGTGGAGGAGAGCCTGGAAGTCCATAGAACTAAGCTGATACAAAGCAAGGTGGAAGGCGGAATCCAGACGTGAGTGCATGTGATAAAACAAAACCCACATCCAGCCTCAGAAAAAGTGTGTGGGCAAGTTTAGGGAAAACATCATGAGACACAAGATATTTGGAACAGCAATTTTACTTCTAGGAGACATGGTCAAGGTCAGAACATAGGCCAGTCATTTCACAAAATTTTTAGCATTGTTCAACTCTGTAATGGATGCCTTTCTCATCATCCCTGGGCTATACTGACTCCAAAGGACTGAGTTTGGCTGTGGTCTGGCAGAGAGTTTTTACATATTTTTTCTCTATGTTTTTTTAAACTGATTTATTTATGTATTAATAACTAAGCAATGGTTCAAGTTTTCAAACTTGAAAAATAAATAACAGATGTGTTTGTCTGTCTTTGTTGCTAACCGTAGCACATTCATCCTAGTATTAGGGGAAAAATGTATGCAAGTATTCTGATTCAAAGATACTGATTCACCCTTTATTAAGTGAACAAATAATTGATAAACAGGGTTAATCTAACATGTCACACTGAGAAAAAAAGGGAACTGACAAGAAATTCCAGACAAGGTCAGACTCAACAGTAGACAAATAAGTTATGTAAATATGTTATCTGAGTACTTGCACCATATGCCAAGAATGTTTAATATTCACAGATAATGAAATACGTTTGAATCAGAGCAGTCTTGTTGATTCTGGTAATAAATTTAAAGAACCACTGAAAAAACAGTAAATAATTTAAAAAATTAACCCAGTTTACCCAACTCTTGAAAGATTTCAACTAAAAATAGCAATGATGGCACAGAAAACCATTAGTCCACAGATCCAATAAGCAGCCTTACAAGGCCATGAGAAGAGGCAAGTGGAAACAAAGTGGAGATGCTAAAGCATTAAATCAGCTTAGAGGGGGAGGAAACCATAGCTCTCGCTTCTGCTCCTCTAGACAACAGGAGAATGCACCAGATGCATATTTGGCATAAATCATGCTGATTGGAACACCTTTAGATGTTTTTCTGATGCACTTAATATATGGCTTAAATAAATAATCAGATTTGATAAGCATGATTCTTGCAACATTGGCCTGGTCTTGTCCCTGTAGCCAATTTGCACATACTTAGCAAAAATTCCCAGAAGTACTGCTCTCAAGAACTAGTGATTCCTACCCAGTTTTGTGACAGAAGCAAAGATCTTCTCATATAAAGTTCCTGACTTACAAGACAGTAGATTCCTTCCTAGACACAGAGCTGTACATGCCACATGTACACAGTAAGAAGAAAAACTGACCACTTGGTATGATTTAACCCTGAGGTCCTCAGAAGATTCAGGTCTAGGAATGAATGACCACCACCTTACACAAAAATCAGCTTACCACTATCATTCATGTGCTCCCTATATATTGGCCTCTAGCAGATGAAACCCAAGAAAGGGTCACTCAGAAGTGCTTTTCCTCTCCTTATGATGAACTGTGAAATGCTTTACCAACATATGAGGCAATATATAATTCTCAGGGTATGTCTGTATTTTAAAAGCCCCTGAGATGACTTGGCATTTGATGTTCCTTCAGCTAGGTTCTATCTGTCTATATAGTACATCCTTTTCTGTATTAGACACAAATAAGGCCATGTTTGTTCTTTACCTGATCGTTGGACTTTCCCTATGGGCTGTGTTGATGTTAGGATGAGGAGCTCTGAAGACTGTGCAGGTAAGTACATTCCCTGTAGGGTTCAAACAACTCGTGTGTTTTGTTTCACTAAAGCAGATGTTTGAATGTATCAGAAAGGTGTCTAAGACCTAAACTCTCTTTAGAAGCAGTGGAGAAAAGGTAGGACTTTCAAGGGGATAATTTTCCTTATCTGTTGTAGACAACTGAAGATTAAATGGGTCATTTTCATTCAAAAAACACTCTTGAGGGGTGGAGGAGATATATTAAGTTAAGCAGCAACTGTCATTTGTTTCTAAGACATCCTCAGAATTTCCTCCAAGAAATGGTTTATTGATACTTTTGATACCATCTGATACCTTGCAGAAGACTGGAATGATGTACTTTCAAGCCAGGAGAGGAATCCAATACAAGATGCTTATTTTCACTCTGATACATGAACAGGGAGGAAAACCCTTCTGTCACCACATTTACATAGATACCATTGTTTTAAACGCTTCCTTGTTCTTTTGCTTCCTTCATTTACACCACAAATCTTGCACATTAGTTAGAGAAGAGAAAAGCTAGTCTAAGAGTCAGAATTTAAAACAGGACTGTGTTTTAAAGGAATTTACCAAGCAGTTACTATCTGAATTTCCTTCTTCTTTCCTTCCAGCTTTACCACTGGAAAAATGGTGAATTCTTACACTAACTCCTTCAAAATAAGAAAAAAAAATTAAAAATTGTAGACTTTCTTTTCATTCAACAGGAGGAGCTTCCTTCTCTAGCTAGGAAGCTTACAAAAAAACCAACTATATTTATATTTTTCCACACCACAGCAAAACTCCTGATTACTACATGATTACTCACGATAATCTGCCAAACTTCCTGCTTCCTTCATCATTCTCATAACAGATTATTTATATATCCATTCTATTTCACATTTTTCTTTGTCTGAAATTTCTTTTTATCAAAAGGCAAATAAACCATCTTTTTCAAAATTGGAATTCACATACTCAGCAAAAAAAATAGGAGCTATGGGCTATTCACAAAGTAGCAACAGCGTCAGCTGACCAAAAACATCAATCAAGCTGCCACTCATTTGAAAGGCCATGATTTTTTGTGGGGGGACAGTGTTGTAAAATTTCAATACCTAGCTTATTTGACAAATTTTACTATAGTTTAGAAGTTAATAATGAGCAGGCCACAATTGGACAACAATATTGTGTTGCTGTGGCCTGATTTAATATATGGATCACAGCGTTTTTTTCCCATGTTTCAATGGCCTTGATTTCTATATTATTAGACTTTACTGAAAGACAATTATTTTTTTACATTCAAAGTGCCTTCCCAAGAACATCCTCTTAAGAATTTTCAAAAGAAATCCACTGCTTATACAAATACCATAGCACTTTCATATATAGAAGATTTGGTCAAAACAACTGGGAAATGGCTGAGAATTTGTTCAAATCTGGTTTCACCTAAAGATCCCAACTAGGAAGTCACAGCAATCTTTCTTTGACATTAAGAAGTTTTGCTCCATCTTCAAGGATGCATTCAGCAATGCACAAAAAGATTATTTTGAACCACTGGAAATGCTGTGAGCTCTGATCAAGGCACAGCTCTTGTATTATGATGCAGATGGCAAAAATGCTGGGATTTTTTAGATTTATTTTAAGGTCATAATTCAGAAAAAATCTTAGTTTTATGGCTGGTGTCCTGAGGTGACTTTATGATGCTTGTATCCCCATTAGTCTGTCAGCCAGAAATAAGTTTTGCACCTTTAGGACTGGTTCTGAGAATGAAGGAGGGGTGAGAAGAAGCATGGAGTTTGTTATCAGAAACTGCACTTGTTCCCCCACATCCTTCTCCTGAACTGTGTTATCTGCAGACAGACAGTGGGAGAGAGCTCTCCTTGCTTTTTAGTTAGTGTTTAGCTGGCTGAGGCAGAGAAGTTCCCTGGACTGTGGATTTTCTTTTTCTTGGAACTGTTTAAACCTTCTGTGGATTGAAAACCCAGAAGAGCACCAGCAGCTCACACCTGTGGCCCACTGGGCTGGGCCTGAGCCACGGCATTTCCTAGTGCTGGAGGGACTGATAAGAGACTGAGTGAGCTGAGCTGCAACCCATGAAAAGGACTTTCTGAGTTTGTCATCTCTTCAGATTGGCAAGAGGTTTTATTGTTTAATATTGTTCATTTTTTGTGCTGGTGAGTGCTTTGCCTGTTAAATAAACTTCTCTCCAAGGAAATATTTTGGGGGAGGAAATATTTTGCTTTCTAGAGGAACCCCTTTTGAGGTTTTCTCCTAAATTTGTCCTAGATCAGGACACCTGGGCAGCCTTTTCTGTATAACAATGGAAACTTAAAAGACAGCGAAGTTCCTCTTCAGTTCATTATACTGACATTAGGAACTCTTTCTGAGCTGCTTCACGGTCCTCCTCCCTGCTCCTGTCTAAAGGCAACTGTGCCATACTGGACCACAGTGTGTGCTTCTGCCCCTCCTCACAGCCATCCTGGATGTGGAAGATGCACTAGTTTCTCCTGCAAGAGACAGGCCTCCTAGGCAAAGCCAGATTCAGCTGATATCACTAAGGTACTCTACACTGGGGGTGGGGCAGGGAACACCTCCAACTGCCTAAGCAAAAATGTTTTCAAACAGTCATTTAAAAAGCAATTAAAGTGAAAGAGGCAGGAAGGTCAGAAAGTACCTGTACAATTTTCTGTACAAATTTCTGTAGAGTATATTCCCTGGAATGAGTAATTTCCTCCAGTAATCTAGCTACGTTTTTAAATATGGTGCCAAAATATGTGTATGCCAGTGTGTGTGTAAGTCATTGAAATGAAGAGAGTACATGCAGAATGACTAACACAAAGGGCTAAAATAAATCTTGCTGTAAATGCAAAATGTTCCTGTACAATCTTTCTGTCAAATGTCAATTTATTTTATTTTTTTCTTTCAACATTCACAGGAAGAGATCAATCAATTTAAAAGGTAAACCTGTAAAAGGAATTCTCTTAAATTCTTCCATTAATTCATTCAGTTTTTCTTTACTTTTTAAAAGTCTTACTGATATCCAGCTATCATAAAGGCACAATCCAGATCTCACCTGTGTAGAAAGAAGTGTGAAGTGAATATGCCAAACATAATAGGACAACTGGAAGACTCCTCTTTGTCCTTGCAAGAGAAGGACTTTTTATTTTGCTCCCTAAACAAGAAGTGACGGGAAGGGTTGGACCAGGGCCTGGGCTAACTGGCCCATTTAAGGTTGATTGGTTGAAAGGTTGTCCATTTAAGGGGTCAGGAGCCACAAGACTGAAGTTCAACCCATTTTTCCTTCTCTGTAAATAATTCTCAAGATCTCAGTTTAGAAGCCTAGGGAAAATCAGGGAAACTAGATGGTTTCTGTATTATCAGTGGACACTGGCAAGTGCTTCTTCAGAGTTGCTTCTGTGCCTCTCTTCATTAATTGTTAGAGTAAGAGAACATAGTAATTTAAATATATTCTATTACTAGCAATTACTAAAACAGTCATTACTAGACTTAGACATCAAGAGTTACAGGCAAGGAGGAAGATTGTCAAAAAACTGAGAACAGTATTTCTTTCCCTCTTACTTTCAAATTTCCTTTTACATCATTGCCTAGATTGAAAACTGTTTCTGAAGAGACTGTCTTGCAACATATGAATCTTACTTTCCAACAAGATTCTTATCTCAGTGATGGTGATAATATGTTTTTTTTATATTCTTGATACTGATTCAACAAACAGGCTCTACTTAGTCCCTCCAGAGGAGGGAAGAGGACTATCCAGTTCAAATAGACAAATTTGGTTTGCAGCTGTTAATTCCTCATAATTGTATTTACCTTCAACCAGAAGACAAGAATCTGACCCAGTTCCATAAAGCCAGCACAAGAATAATCTTGGACACATCATTTAGTTATGAACAGCTTCAGGAAATACTGTGGTTAATTTAGTAGGAACTCCCATTGTGAAAATCTTCTTGACGATCCTAGAAAGCAGCTCCTTGGCTGCCAGCCAAGGTCTGGTAGTGCTTCTCTTGCCCTTGTGTATCCCTAGCTGGATACACAAAGGAAATTACTGATCTTTCAGTTCAAAACCAAAAACATACACAAATATAATGAGCACTGGTTTTCTTCCTGGAAGAATAGATAACCAATGGCTTGAAGAGTGGAGACTATACCTTTATGTTAGGACTACCTTCTCTTCTTGTGTGAAGCTCTTCTATGTCATCATCTACACTATCACAACACTTTTACTAACAAGCTGAGGTATTTAATTTATTATGTTTTTAACCTGGCTGGTTTTTAACCTTTGCAAGAAAGCAAATACAAAAATTCATAAAAACAAACAAACAAACAGGTACTAATTTGACTTAAGTGTTTCTGAAATATCATTTACCACTGCAGAATGTATTTACTATGTAAAACCAATGTCAGAGGTGAAATTTCCTAGCTAAATTTGAAAATTTCTAGTATCTTCTATTCATTAAAAATTAATAGGGAGGAAGTTCAATTGTTTTAGGGTTTTGTTCCCCTAGTTTTCTTACAATTATTTTTGGTTTTTTTGTTTACTTCTGGCTTTTATTGTTGATTCATTCCCTTTGTATATTGGGGGCTCTGTTGGGGGAAGTGCTGCAAAAACTGCAGTGCTACTCCCAATAGCCCTTGAATTGCATCTGAACATCTCTAAGGCAGAACTACAAGTGTCAAAACATCTCCATGATCTGAATTTGTCTCGAACAAAATGTTAAAACAGTTTCTGGAATAAAGCCAAAAGCTCAGAATGGCAGGAACATAGGAAGCATGAGGGCTGTCATTTCCTCTAAGACCAGCAGATAATACTTCCTATTAACACCTCCCAGAGATACAGACTGTTCCAGTGAGCCATATGTGACTGTCTTCTTGCTATTAATTTTTGTGCCTGAAAGACTAGTTCAATCAACACAATATGAGAGAGTTTACTCCTGAAACTATCTTGTGTAGTTTATGTGTATGTGAGACAAACTCTAGTGCTTTAACTATGCATTTTGACTCAAAAATTTCACTGCTTTATTGTGTATCAGAGAATGACAATAGAAAAAAAAAGCTTTAAGATAAAAACCATTATGTCATCAAATCCCCAGTTCTGTATCAACAGTGTATTTTACAGATAAATGACAATTCCTAATCCTCTGTATTAATGACAGCTATTCTCAAAGTTTTGTCAACACTGACAGCTAGAACGGCTAGATATATAGGTATCTATCTATCTATCTATCTATCTATCTATCTATCTATCTAGATATAGATATAGATATAGATATAGATATAGATATAGATATAGATATAGATATAGATATAGATATTATAGGTATAGAGAAAATAATGACAAAAACACCTGCAATGTCTGAAAGGATTCTATTACCTTACTATCTTTATTGAAGTCTAGATTCTGGGAATAAGCAAAATAAGCAAAGCCTTGAAATATTTAATGATTATGCTTACAAAAACTGTCTTGGAGAAACAGCTGTTGTAAACTATTTTCTAAAGTTCATTTCATTTTAGGTTTCCTTGTTTAATTAGATCTATTCTATGAAAAGTTGAAAAACTCCATTATTTTAGTTCCCTTTCCAGTCAATAAAAACTCACTGGGAGAGAGCAGTAGGAAAGAGAGTGGGATGCCTTCTCTGTTACAACAATAAGACTTGGGATACATTGGTTCTAGTAAGATTTGGGATACATTGGTTCAGTGCCTGGCTCCGACACAAATTTCCTGTGTGAAGTCAAGCAAACCTTTTGGTGTTCCAATTATGTATCTGTAAGGCAAGGATAACCACTGTCCCAGACAGGATTTTCTTGGCTCACATTTATTAACATGCTAGAGGTATTTAGAAAGTCACATAGGAGACTGACTGAGTCACATAGGTACTGACCATGTACCCAAAATCAATACTCAAAATTACTGGAATGCCAGTGCGTGAGGCAGACATCTCTCATAGAAACACACTTGCCTACTACCTGCAAAGAGGTCCTTTAACAGCAGTTTAACATTTCTACAAAAACAAATTTCAAAGTACAATTCAGTAAAATAATGTGCAGAGCAATGCAACCTGTTGTTGGGGAAAAGCAATACAAACCCTGCTAGCATTTATTACCACAGTGCTCAAGACCACACCACTCAGCTGGGACCTCCTTTATAGAGTGACTGATTTTAGAGAAGATACCAACATTTGGGGAGATAAAATCCATTAGGAAGATTTCCACCTCTCTCTGTCTGCTGTGAACATACCCTCTCCTACAGCACACAGAGACCAGGGAACAAACAAGGAAACAGGTCATGATACTTTGACAAGCAATGTGTCAAAGGAAAGGTGATCTTCTGTATATAAAGCTGGACTAAATAAACATTAAAAAGCAATGCCGCAGAAAATGATACATATGCTGGAGAACTAATTAAGTGTGGTTGGCAAATTGACTCCATCTATGCACTACTACTGTTTCATACAATATTCCCACGTTTCTCAGTCATTCTGTCTTTACTGCCCATCTGTAAGCCATATCTATATTTATCTCATACCTTCCAACAGCAAAAATCTTGGAAACCTGCTTAGAAAGATCTTTCAGATCTATATTTACACATCTTCAGTGACACAGTTTCCTACATAATAGGTAATACTTTTCAGCTAAAAGGCTAGAAAAGTAACCAACAACATGAAAGTATAATACTTCCTTTCAATAATCCCCAAATGCTGGTTTCATTTCACAAAGGCAGATTACTCTGAATTTCAGTAATAAATTTACCTCAGTAAAAAGGTATCCATCTTTTGACCACCACAGTGCAAATGATGGTATTTTAGTGGTCTAACAAAGGTTTTGAAATAAATAAATAAATATTAGAAATGAAATCTAAGAATTTGTCTACCACAGTTTATGTTGAATTTCTTTGAAATTGACACAAAATTATCTTTTGAAAAGCATTGTGTTGAAAGAAGATCTTTCTCTATTATTTACATTTGTTAAAAGAACACTCAAAAAGAGCAAATTATAACACGGACTATAGCAAAATAGGGACAGATAACGTATTCAGACCTAGCTGATAACCACAGAAAAAACCCCAGGGAATCTGAGTCAGCTTGATAAAGCATCCTACCGATATTACATACACCATTTAATCCTACCTCAGTCAGGCAGAACTGATTAAGAGACAATCTTCTTTGTAGGTGTGACTTGTGGAAGTGTTCTCTATATTTCCTTCAGCATCAGCCTGACCTAGTTTTACACGGCATTGTAGGAAACCAGGAACATACAACTAGCTGTCTTTGCCCTAGCTGGGGGAGAACAGCCAGTAGCTGGAGGGGTTCAGCTACTTACAATCTGGCCACAGATGCAAAGAACATTTGATTGTCTTAAAAAGCAACTGATTCACTGAGTTTGGTGGACTTCTTTTGTTTTAGTCATCAGTAGCTCTCAGTGCCTCTCTGGGCTCAGAGTACATTGTAACGTACTCACCATCATCTGCTGAATGTGAAATATTTCGGCTCCAGTGGCAGAGAGGCGGTTTGGAATTGAAATATTAAGAAAAGCTCCAGGAAGAGTGCTTGGTCCAGCATTATAAATCTGTAAGAGAAAAAATGAATACAAATAAAATTACATACTTGACTTCTCATAAATGGGAAACTACTGTAGATTCAGAGCTGGGAGTACAGGTAAATTTGAAGAAATACAAGTATTTTGCAGGTTTTTCAATGCCTTCAGACTAAGACTTCTTTTTCAAGAGTCAGAATGAAGTCAAAGGATTAGCTTACCTAACAGTCTTCAGGCACAGCTCACATATCAAAGGAGAAGCAGTTTTGCAGGATAATTACCAGCCATCAATACAAACAGTATCTTTTATATACAGAGACACTGCTAGTACACTGAATGTTTTGGTAATAAAATCTTGAAGGCTATAAGAAATATTACTGTCTCAGTTAACATTCTCATTTCCATCTGTTAACCACTGCATGATATTCTGCATGTGTTTTCCTTACAGAGCAGAAGCCAAACAATTACTGTGACTACTGGACTGTGGGTTTTCTGAATGAGTTGCCAGGAAATGCATGTGAACAACTTCCATTCCAGTTCTGGCATTTTCAATAAATTACACTTTTAGTGGAAAATATTAGCTTTCTACCACTCCCTGGCCCCCAAAATTTCAACAAAAGCTCAAAGAGTTTCCCATCCTCCACTGAAATGTATCCAGTGAAAATTCTAAAATTTATGGAGTTTTGCTGAATGGAAATAATCCATGGAAAAAAATTCAATTAAAGTAAGTTTTCATTTGTATCTATGTTTTTTTATTAGGAAAAATATTTTCTGGTTCTTTCTAACAACACAAATATAAATGCATTAAAAAACATTAAAGTAAAAACATGAAACCCATTAAAATATTTATCCACAATGAGATACTACTGTGAAAAGATGTATCATGCAGTTGTTAATTGTGAAAAGTACAAATATTAAAACCAATAGGTTTTCATTCTTCAAACACTGTTTATATTTGAAGAAATGCCTGACTGATAAACAGAACTGGTTTGCAATGCCAAATCCTCCTCACAAAGGCCCTGAGGCTCCAGGCAGGGGGAGAAATCCCATTAGAATGCAGTATGATAAATGCTGCATGAAATACAAACATAGTGTTTCGTGTTAGACATTTTAAAAACTTTGATTATCTCACTAGGATCAGATATGATTTATTGCAGAAAAGGCATTTTCTGTTTCCTTGTTCATATTTGATCTATTAGAGATTTTCACACATATAAACTGCTATAAAGGCCCATATTTTTGTAACTCATCTCTTTCTCTTGGTTAAGGAACTATTATTTTTCTCCATCTGGAAAAGTTAAATATTTGGCAGGAAATAATTAAGAAAAGAGTGATACAAACAATCCTTTGCCTATTGTGAACTACATTTCTCTCTGATACACACAGTTATAACGTTTACCCCATTATTGGAGAGCAGATGCGTGACTTGTTATGGTATAATTTTCAACTTCTGTATGGAAAAAATATTACTATTGCATCTGCTAAGTGTGTGCATGAGAGACAAGAGCATTTGGTAGGACAAATGGTGGCACTGCCAACACATAGATTCTCTCTCCCTTCCCTGTTATCACTTTGCTTTACTGAAAATATTTATCTAGTTAAAGCATCAGTGCATCCATTCTTCATCTGCATTAACCAATCACTACGTATGAGGAGGAGGAAGGGAAGAAGACCTACAAACCCCCAAGAAGGAAACCAGAATCACAAGAATTAATAGCCTGGTTCACAAAAGCTTTTATGTCCTGAAATACTCCTTTCAGTCCTTCAATAAATAGCTAAGGGCACTGTATGCAGTGGGGGCTTAATTGCTGTGGATTGCAATCTGTCCATGGAGGCAGACGTTATTTGTTGTAAGCTGAGTTTTCAGCCTAGGAAAACAGAAAGAAAAAAGACAAAACACTATTTTTCACAATAAATGAACCTACCTCTGCATGGCTTATCATTCCCTAGTCCCATCTAGCGGTCAAAAAGGATTTGTAGGGCTTGTAATAGATGCAGTTACACCAGTGAAACACAACGCCAGTTAATGTTGGCCACATCACAAGAGTTTCTTATAATAATCCATTCATATATTTTGCCACATCAGGAACCCATCTAACTGCCTTGTGAAGTATAATATATAAGTAACACTTGAATAATGCTAAGATGCTATGAGGTATTTATTGAAAGCTTCTCATACGTGTCTTTGTGATGACACTGTTGAGTCAGGGATGGAAGGAAGGCTCCAGTCTTCAGGTAGATCAGAAGGCAAAAGCATTTAAGGAAAATAGTGGGTCTTCTTATAATGTGACTTGCTAAGGTGATACTTGATTGGTCTCAAAGTAGAAACACCTCACAACATTGGTGAACTATGAATAGCACATTTTGGACAACCATATCTATAAACAATGGTTACAGAAAGAGAGATAATAATTGTTTTAATTCTTTTGTCTAAGTTTCCCACAGCTTCTACACAGCTTCCCAGGATTTTCTTGGGAGAACCATGTCTCTCTGTGTTCAGAGGATATGTAATTACTACATTTAGTGTCCTTATCTCTTCCCTATACTGTAATCAGTAGTGTTATAAATATTTTCATGTTGGGGCATTTAGCAAGCCTGAATCCCTAGCACAGATGTGTATTTGTTCTCTTGGATAAAGGCTGCTCACTCCTTTGTTCAATGACCGTGCCACTAAAAGAATTACTCCTCCACTTTTAACCTGTGGCTTCATCCAAGATGTGGCACTTGAACAACTAGGGCTCTTTACCCAGCATGTGAAAAAAGGTGAAAGAGAAACAAACAGTAGGAGCTTTTTTCCCTATGGAAGTGAGATGCCATGTTTGCAATTCCTGTCATAATATATTCAGATAAAGGACATATGCCATCCCTGCATGCTGTAAATACGGTATCTAGTCAAGAATGCATTGTACAGCATTGTAGCGGGATGCTCTGCCTGAGTGGGGGTAAAACAGCTCCAACTAAATCCTATTTGTGAAAGTTACCCATGATGGATGGAGAAGGGTAGTCATGCTGACTTTAGTGTTAAAGACTGCTGAGGCTTGTGAGAAATGGATTTGTAAGGGAATCTCAAAACCTGACAGAAAGCTCACACAGTCTGTATGCAAACATTGAGATAAGGTGTGCTGACTTAGGCAGACCATGGAACAGAGATGAGATTGTTGAGAGAGAGATTGAACTAGACAGAAGTTTCAACAAGTTTCAAAATCTGGCCTTGCAAAAAGATCAGATATTTTAGAGAACTGGAACTATGAAAGATGCATTGTAGCAGGACCACATGGGGTGAAAATATAGGTGATTGGTGTTAGAAGTATTAGCAGCATTGTGTGGCAAAAGCTAATAGGCTGAAAAACATTTATAAGGTATTCTAACCAGGAAATAGATTGGCTTCTGATATAATGACGTTGAGTTTTACATCTCTTATGTCTCACCCTTCAATATGACTGATAAGGGAATAAAATCTTTTAAAATGCCTCTCAGTTGCCCTGTCTCTGAAAAGCAGGGACTACCAACAGACATTGACTCATCAATCCCAAATTTAAGCATTCAGAAAGCATTTCCTGACAAAAACTGGTACCAGTGAGGATGTGACAGGCAATGTTCCTGATAAAGGAATCAAGTGATAGTACAGATAACTAGTCTAAAGCTGCTGAGCTGGCACAGCTAGCCTAGAAACACATGAGTGACAGTTGATCAGTTTATACTATAAAAGCTCAGTCCCATTTTTTATCAGCATGGATTTCTAACACACCACTTCCAGAAGAGAGTCTGGAGATTCTTCCCTTGAGTGGTGATGTCTCTCAAGGTTTCTCCTTGAGCAAAAGAGATTTCCCCACAGTTGTTGGTATGAGCGAGTACACCTATATAACCTTCAGATGAAAACTGTTGACCCAGTTCAGGCTAGGACTGGATCCAGTTGCACCTAGATTCCTCTCTGAGAAGAAGTTTAGAAAGCAAGGGAGTCCTTTCTGAACCTCATAACTCAACAAGAGGGTCTTCTTTATAAACCTTGTCCAAAGCTTCCATTCTGCCCATGACTGTGAAGCAAAATCATGCACAAAAGCCCTTACCATACTGAGAGTAAAATAGATACAAAACAAGAATGTGCTGTCAATCAGGAAAGCAGTCAAAATAAGGATGAGGTTTACCTGCAGTGTGAAGTTGAGAGACTGGAAAAGGCATTCATGGTTTTCCAACTGAACAAAGTTGGAAGCTGCCACAGAATCACCGTAGAAAAATGAAGTAGGGAAGACTTCTCTGTAAGACAAAGATACAAATTTAGTAAGCTGAATTTGTGACCAAAATGAAATATATTTGTGTCTAGCTGAATTGCACCCCTTCCTTTCTAGTCATGTGAAATTCTATGGGACCATTTTACATTACTCTATTTTTTGTGATTTGATTTGCTTTTGGCAACATAGTTAGACTACACAAGCAGCATCTCAACTGACATGGGCTAAAATCCCACCAATGAATCAGATGTCTTTTAATTATTCATCCTTTTTCTCGTTTCCTATCACAAATCCTCCTTTTTGGAGTCCCCTGGCATGGTTGATTTGCTCAAGTCCCGTAGCTTGGATTAACATGGGAAATCATTGCACTACCAAGTTATTCTGAAGAAATAGTTTCTAAGAGGAATACTTTAAGTTGCATATTCACTAAAGTAACATTTCAATTTTATTTAACATTTACATAGCATTTCAGGAATAAACAGTTAATTACCTAAGTTTTACTACCTTTATTATGAAGCAGATTATTAAAGGAAAGATTAGAGGGGGATAACCTGCTTTCAACTAGAGTAGAGCAGTTCAAGTTTCTTTAACCATTCTGATCATCTAATCACACAGTAAAATGCAGTAGGATTTTATCAGAAATTACTTGGAAGCACAACACAGTACCTAAAAATACTACAGAAGATGACTAAGAGTGCTTTAAGCATCCTTTATGTCTTCTTTCAATGTCGGGCTTCTCCACTATCTGGAAAGGGTCCTGGTGTAATTTCAGACAAACCTTAGTCCTCCCTACTGCCAAAAACTCTGCTTCCTTCCCAGGTTTTCCTTTGGAATCAGAGCACTTTGAGACAGGATTTTAACCCTGTTTAGGTACATTTCCTTTTTCCTGCCTGCATCTTGTGCCAGCGATTGCTAGGGGAAACAGTGAAAGACAGATTTTCTCCTCCCATTTACAGCGTTATGCCAGAAGGCTTCTCCCAAATATGGTACAAGCCATTCTGGGCTATTTATAACCAGGAATGAAGTTTGCTCCTCTAGATTCAAATATAGGACAATTAAACTAATAAAACAAGCTTCAAAAATATACTGTCCAAAAAGAAGAATATTACTAATATTACTATGCCTAGGAATGTGCCCTCCAATAAACCCAACTTTTCTCTGGCTGCTTGATTTTTCTGTGAACTTCAACTAACTAAGGTTTGTCTATAAGAAAGAAAAATATAATCCACACAGGCACTTAGGTGGGGCTTATAAATTCAGAAGCCTTGTGCTTTAAAAAAGTACATTCTGAAGAAGAGAAACAAATTTTTTATTATGTTTTGGCACGCAGTATTCTCTAGGTAATGAACAGAGATCTAAAGACACAGATGAATGCATTCATATCTGTAAAGCTGAATAAAAATCTGTATCAAAGCATCAAGAAACAAGAGTTCAATTTCTAAGGAATTTGTAACAATGAAAGCATCGAAAAACTTCCAGAGCATGCTGCTGAGATTGTACTCTCAATACAGAGATTTTTGTCCTTGCTAGTCATCTTATGAGGTTTGACAGTGCACTTCCTTTCTCTGAGCAGGCTCAAACAAACCTTTTATCCATTCTGACTGCTGTGGTAGTAATTCAGGATTTTATTTCTATCCAACAGGATGAGCTCTATGAGGCAAAACCCAGTCCAGGCCTTGAATGCATTTATTCAGCTTTTCAATCAAATCACATGTCAGTGCAGGTTAACTTTTTTTCTACACATGTAGCATAGTGGTCAAGGGAATATTTGACTTCTAATGATGCCAACCTGCACTGGTCATTTAGACAATACCTGTCATCTGGAGTTTGCCATAGATGAGACACTGACCCTCTGGGGACACTATTGATGAGTTTTTGCTTCCCCAGTTTAGAAATTAATGTCAGCTTTCTCAGTCTACATGAATACTAATTCATCTTTCAGTGACCAGGTCCTCCAATTTCAACTCAAAGAACTGTTTATGCTAAAGAATGACTGACTGTTGAGACTGACCACAAATCTTTCATTCTAGGCTTAAGACTGTGATGCCAAGTGGAAGGGAAGAGCCCCAAGTTCAAAGGCAGGAACTCATACATGTACAGCCTTAGGGAGAGGACACAATGGTTATATGTTATACAAGTATTCCAGTCAAAGGGTGAGAGATGCTCCACAGTTGGTAGTCAGATGCATCACAGACTAGGGAATAGAGGAAATAAGAAAATAAACAGAAGCAGAAGCAAATTCTGTTTGTGTAATTAAACAGAAAGACAAACAGCTAGACTTCACCAATCTCCTTAAAATTCCAGAACATTTGACTGCAACCTTTGGCCTGGTGTCTCTCAACCATTTCCTTAAAGACATGTCCTAAGGAACAAGATGTAGTTTACTTGTTCTTTTTAAATTTAATTTTAAGGTCCCATCATATCTACATCATCACTTGAATTTAAACACAATCAATAAAATACCTACTATAAATGTGATGGTAACTAATTAGCATTATTTAGGAAGTAGTGAAAATGAGGTACAGTCTTGAAATTAATAAAATTTACAGATACTGAATGAGATTGTCTTAATGACCAGAGTCTGGGAAACAAGGAAAAAGCAATAGTCTGGCTACATGTAAACAAAGAGAAGAAGACATTCAGATGTTATTCTTAGGATGATGCTGCTGCTGATTATTATTGTTGTTGTTTTTGTTTTCATTTGGTGATTGATACTTACCCATTGATGGATGAGTCCACCTCATGCATCAGGGGCACAGACAGGATTAAAGTATTATCATGCAGACATTCAGTGCGTTCTAGGTTTCCACTATGTCAGAAAGGAAAAATAAACATACTGCAAATCGACAGCCTTTGTAATATATCACAGTTTCACAGTCACCATCTCTCTGCCTTGTACTCTGAGCCTCTCTATTTGAGTGATATGAGCTCCTTAAGAAAGTTCCCCCAGCCTTGGAGAGGGCACACACAAAAAGCATGAGCTTTGTGGCTGTGACATGAACAGGCTCATAAAAAAAAAAGTATATTGGAACAAGGTGTGAATTCAAATGTCTGTGGGAAACTACAGCAGCCATCATACAAAGTGGAGAGAAACAAGAACATTTAGACTTCCATGCAAGGGCTCATTTTCTCCCAGTTTGACCGCATGTCAGATTGTGAGTATCACACCTCACACAGGGTTTTGACTCACCAAATGAAAAAATGTTTTCAGTGTACCTGCACTGTACTATAGCACCAATTTGCTGCCACTGCAAGCAGTTTTTTGGGCAAGACTCTTGTAGTGAACTGGTCATAACCTCTCAGCAATTCCACCCTCTCCCCCTATTCCTGTACTTAGCTGCCAAAATGAAAGCACTTCTACTTTACATTGTGAAAGGCAGTTGCCAGTCACAACCAAACTGAAGAAAGGAAAAACGTGAGTAATTAGCTTTCATTTAAGTCAGTTTGTTTCAGTGTGAATACTTTATGAAGTCTGGGAAAGGTTCCTGTAATGCATGTCTAGCACAAACCTGCAACTATTCTAATTCTGATGATGAGTCTGCTCATTGGGTGACAGCTCAAAACAACAATCTTGAAAGATATGTTACATGTATTTCCAATTTCTTCAGAAGTATTCTGGAATCACTTTTGTCTTGCAGTTCGTTGGATTTACTCACAAATCAAACTGGCAAAACAAAATATATGATCATATTTATTTGAGGACGGTATCACTGAGGCAACAGCAGGCAATAACAAGTGATACCATGCAGATTATGAGTTGCTCAGATTACAAAAATAGACCCTGCTGGCTACATACATGCTTACCTACAGCTCAGCTTTCTGCAACTGACACATTGCCTACGTCTGCTGATAAAATACGGCTCAGATAGAAAACTGCACAAATTTCACCCCTGGGAAAGAACCCCACTTAATAAAAGCTTTTCCCCTGAATACGCTCACACAAGAGTCCAAAATTGAGACATTTCTCATCCAACACAGTACCGAGATACTATGGTGGCACACAGAATAAGCAAGTAGAATTCTAGACAGGGTTCATGGATATGTTCTTATCTGTTTCAAATGGAGTAAAGGTACTGTCAGAAAAGGAGAACACAACTCAGTGAATCTAGCTCTAGAAAAACAGTTCATACCTGGAAGCAAAGAAAAAGCTTTGTTTTTTTTAAAAAAAAAAGCCAAATAGTGTAAAAGAAATATAATGTGATGTTTAATTCTTTCTCCAATTGTTCCAATACTGAACCAGTCTCTTGTCACAGATTCTACTGCTGAATTTGCAGCTACACAGGACAGGCTCAGGTAGACACTTGAAAGGCAACACTTGCTTTCCCATGACAGCATGACATAGCTTCCCTGACCAGCTATTTCTGTCAGAATAACTCCAGTTCTGTGTGGAAATAATGCCTTCATCTATGGCAGTCTGACTGCAGCACAGGTACTTTCTCTCAATTTCCTTATAACTGACTTTACCTCAGGGCTCCCTGCAAATCTTGTGGTAGAAAGATTTTGTTACACTCATTTGACAGCAAGGGAATTAAGCAATTTGCCTAAAGTCACAGAGGAAATGAGGATAATCAGCACTGAGAACTGCACTACTCTCTTTGGAGGTTCAGCTCAATCCTTCAAAACATAACTATTCTCTCTCAACCTTCTACAATGAGAAACTTTCTCATAACATCTCTAAGCATGCACTCAATGTGTAACAATTACTGTTTTTTTCTTTGCTCATCTAAAGGCACAGACTAGTACTTCTCATTGGTAGGGCACAGAAATATCAGTGAGATTACAGAGGCAAGTTCTGTGCTATCCAAGGTTGGAAAACACTGGTTGTGCACATTTAAAGCACTGCTGACCCATCTCTGCACTAACTGGCATTCACCTAGCAGATAGTGATGTCTCTGACTGAGAAGCATCACAGGGTCATCTGAACACGTGATGAACATCCGATGGAGAATAAAACTTCGCTAACATGCAAGACATGGTGACGTGTCTCACTTTCATTATCTCACACCAGTCCTATGTGCTGCAGGATCTTGTTTCCACCTACAGCTGCTACTGCAGGGGAGGACTATACCTTGTAAGAGCAGTCACTCAGCAACTGCTACATCTTATCTCTCATCTCTATCTTTTTGTAGAGGTGTCATCCCATTTGGGAGGAGAATTCAGACTGAAGATCCTGATTTGGATACATAAGAATATGAATTTGGCTCATTTACACAGTAAACGGGAGGAGGAACTAGTCAAACACCCAACACATCAAAGCAGCAGTTCATGGCCAATGTTAACGCAGCTGCGCATTGGTTCCCATACAGACATTGAAGTGCTTGTTACTGAATCACCCATGCAGTATGCTTCTTCATGGTACATCATCTTAGAAGTCACAAAGCATGTGTCACACCTTTTATCCTGCCCAAGACAAAATGCCTATGCATGCATACTTTGCAACACCCTACTTCAATGCCTACCTGAAGTGCTCTTTGGGAAGTACACTATCTAGATGTTTTCCACAGTCTATCATGGCTCACTGAAGATCCAGAGTGGGGAAAAATAGATACGTGATTTTAGAACCTAACACTGGGATCCTTGACCATCTGATTAAAGCATTTATCTTTTTTGGTTTGCATCCCAGCATGTTTATTTCATTCAAATGCTGGAACAAATGGGTTGGGCTATCTTGTGTTGATCATCAACTGCAGCTGAGGTTGATACATGGTCCAAGAGATAGCCACTGAAACACAAGAGCCTTTCAACTGAGAGAATACAGAATGATCCTTCAGAATGGCAACTGCCTGGCAAAGAAAACCTATGTATGATCCTACCTCATTTTTCAGGAAGCTTTAATACATAGTTCCTCTGCATCACCAAAATACATGCAATTAGCCCCAGTAATTTAACCTAATTTACGTATCTACAGCTAATATAATGTAATTGTCAAACACACGTAATGCACATGGAACAAAGAATATCCAAGTCATCTAGACATATAAGGGTCCCCTTACCTTTGGGCAGTGACAAGGAAGGTAAGCGTTTCTTCCTGCCCAGTCAAATGGCTTGTGTCAAAGATCACATTGAACTCATACTGCGCAAAGAAAAAGCCATATTTAGAGACTCAGCATATTGTTTCAAAATGTATTTATTCTGAAACTTTATTTATATTTTACTGGCCTAATTTTACAAAAGTGGCATATTTTGATATGTGTAAGAGCACTTCTACTGCAAATAACCTTTTAAGTCTTAGTAATTGTGTTTGTCTTCAAATACTATAGAGTTTGGGTTTTCCTTCATTAAGAGAAGACCTTTACTAGAATTGCCATTCAAAGATATTTCTTGAGGAGATCATCTGCCTGGGAATGAGTCTTGCAGAACAGGAGGATCACTACCTGAAACTACGTCTTTATGTTATTTGTTGATTAAGAGATCTTTTGGGGGAATAAAGGCCGCGCCACAGGCCTGCACTTGGAGTCTTGGAGCAAGTGGCTCAAGCTAAAGCAGCATTCAGGACACACATCATAATGGGTGAAAACAGGTGCTAATTTTGAAATAAGAATTTTACTTTGGTGGATTACTTCTCCATGTAATTTTTCTGCCTAACTCCAAAACAGACTTTGGCGAAGTGAAACAGTGTCCAAATCCATTGTAATTTCAATGACATTCTTATATTCTAGATAATATTTTGCTACTGCATGTGTTTTTTTAATTCCATTTAAAATATTTTTTACTTTTTCAAAATAGCACAAAAAAGTCAATTATAAAAACAGAAAACAAAAACTTCTATATTGGGTCAAAGGATACATCAATTCAAATGGAAAGGATTTGCTTTTGAAATGGAAACTTTCTGAAAAATTTCAGACTCATTTTTTTCAAGTCATCCTTAAGTTATTCCTCATTTTCTCACCTTTCTGAGTTGGTCATTTATATAGATCATTTTTGTGGCAGAAAGAACCCATCTGGATTTTTTAATGTGATAGAAGACAAAAAACTCACAGAGGCAACATAAGTAAGACAGAGTCCTTTTCTAATTTTTTGCAGAGGAAATATGTAGGTTTTCTAAAGCTGCAACTTTTGCACCATTTTTCAAAGCCATTTTACTGCAGTGCCCAGAGCACTGTCATTGGCCCTGTCTGGTGGGAAAAAGGATAGCTAGTCTCTGTAACTGTGAAAGACTTGGATATCTGGCTTAGCAAGCTAGAGAAAGTATCAATCACAGACATTTAACAGAGCAGTTGGCTTTCCAGCCACTCTTTGAGACACAGGTAAATGGACCAATATTCTGCAAATGCAAATATCACAAAGTTACCCTAGATTTGGATCTCATGAAAGGAAATCCCACACTGCACTTGAGGAAATCTGACTCCAGTAACTCACAAGCAATGCCCAGCTCCTCCTGCAAGAAAACAAAAAAGACCATGAGATTACATATTTGGGGGAAAAAGAAGATTGCTAAGAAACACCAACATGATAAAACACTATGAAAATTAAATATTTCTCATCATAGCACTGTGTTGTACTTCCTTATTTCCCATTAGTCAGACCAGCATTGGGAAGAAGACAGCTATAAGAACCTTGCTCTAAGAGATAGATCATAAGGAAATACTGTGTGACTAAACACATTCGAGTCAGGGAGTCAGCCCAAATTCTTGGATAACTCAGTTATTCCCTCCTTGTATTAAAAGAAAGCTTTCAAATGATCAAGAATGTAGATTTTCTAAAGTAGTTTTTCCAGGTACCTGTACCACGAGGAGACAACAGTGTTGGGAGACAGTGACCAAACCATGCGATACACAGATGCAGAAGAGAAAGTTAATCTGGTTCTGGTGACATTCAGTGCCCTGATCTCTTGCCCTGGTCCACAAGACGAGTCATGCTGGTATGGATACTAACCTTTAGTGAGACAATGGCATAGATAAAGTAGAGGAATGAGCATGTCCTCATGCTAAACATTGACTGTGGACAGTCAATAATTCAAATGCAAAATGTTAGAACAGCCCTATCCTGCTTGAGTGGTGACTCCACCACAACAGAAATTCTTCTGGTGAAGGGAGTGTTTCATTGCTCCATAAAATAAGTGCCTAGCTCCAGATGAGCACATTCCCATTACAAGATTATCAGGGAACAGTTTAATACTCTGCCACTGTGGACAAGTTCATCTCACTAAACTTTAGGAGTGTGATTCAGCTCT
The DNA here is from genome assembly GCF_037042795.1 of Molothrus aeneus. Lineage (NCBI taxonomy): Eukaryota > Metazoa > Chordata > Aves > Passeriformes > Icteridae > Molothrus > Molothrus aeneus. The sequence goes on from NC_089646.1 coordinate 58,062,298, forward strand.
GGAATCTTGCTTTTAAAAGCTTACACAGCAAGTGACTGCTATGTGTTTTACATGTCACTGTTCCCATGGTAGTAAAAGATGTAGAAAACAGTTCAGCAGACCAAATGCAGATGTTTAATTTAGACTGGGCTGGATACCTCTCTAGGCTCTACTGTTGATTATAGCATCACCCGAACTATAGCTATAACACAATGTGTGCTATAACACAAATACCTAAATTTTAGAGATCTCATTCTATAAATTAATTTTATTCCAGACATGCAGCTGACAATCTCTTTGCTACAGAACATAAAATTTCTTTGACCTATTTTCTCTATTTACTGCAGTTTGCAAAGCTCATGCTCATGTACATTTCCTGAGTTACTTCAAATATGCACTTAAAAGTTACATTCTCAGCTGGAACAAGAACGAGTGGAAGGAGCTTCTTGAACCATGCACTTGGGTTATAGGCATCTCCAGGAAATGCCTTTCTGTCTTCCACATTCTGACCTAAGCACAACATTAGTGCTCTACAGATATTTAGCTTCAAAACCATGGTTCAAATCAGGGCACATATTTCTAGAAAATGACAGATCAAATACTATCTTTCTTACCTGACTCGGACAGTATTTCACTGGTTTCATGAGAAGCAAAAATAATGTAAGGAGAAAAATCAGTGCACACCTTGAGATATCTAATGGAGTGACATTACTGCAATACTACTATAATGCCAGAGGAGTGGCCTTCCCATTCAGTTTCTCTATGAATTTGTTTCCTTGCAATCTTTATTAGACTTCCATTTCTGGAAATATGAAAGATGGCACTGCTTAGCAAATCAAATATCTAGCTTCAGTAGTACGGAGCTACCATCCACATATGTGTTAGATTTTCTGCTCAAAAACAAACACAAAATAGTAAAACAAGTGCTTCATGGCAAAACATCCCTTTCACTAGCCTTTTCCTCTCAGGAATCTGGAAGGTTCTCCAGTTTTATGAGAGTGATCGAGAGAACACAAAGTCTGGGCAGCTGCATAAACAAATGAAACATTTCACACCTGTTTGAACCAAAAACATTCTCAGTTCTGGGTCATTCAAATGTCCCTTGCTAACTGGGGCAAACGATGAACTCTCTTCCATCAATGCCTAGCCTGTGGTCTGTCAAGAAGTGTTTCTAATTACATAGCTGTCCAGTATGGTGACAGTGACCAGACAGACCCAAGAAACTGTCTCCTCTCCTCAAGGCCATATCCCTTCAGAGATGTAAAAGACCAGGATAATTGAGAGAACCTTCATACTATTAACAGAAGAAGAGCACTCCTTCTTCATTTTGCACATTGATGCCTTTACAGACCAGACAGCTGGCAGGCAGATGCCCGTGGTTTTATTGCCTGTAAAAGGAAATTACAAGATAATGTTGAATTCACTGGTTTTGCTTATTGTTGCTTGGAAAAGTTTAATGAATGCAGGAAAATTTACTTGAATGACTTTCTGGCTTCATTAGCATACTGTCCAGTTTAATGATTAATATTAATACTACATTACTGAAGTTCAGAGTGGAGAGTATGAAAATGTTATTCTCTGAGAGGGTGGTCAATCAGCAACAGGCTCTCCAGGAAAGTGGTCAGGGCACCAAACCTATCCGAGGTCAGAAAGTATCTGGACAATGCTCTAGGTTATATGGTTTTATTAGGGAGTCCCATGAGGAGCAGGGAGTTGGATTTAGTGATCCCTATGGGTCCCTTCCAACTTGAGTGATTCTAGTCATGGCATACAATAAAACTTTTCAATGCTAGGAAATAGCAGAAATGAGTTTGGCTTCATCATACTGGTTCAGCCTCCCACAAATTTATAAATTAAAGGCTACCCAGAAAACTTTTCCAATGGACTTGTTGCCTTGCTCTGTGATTAAGATGGAGAAGCTCAGCTAATGAGTAAATATTTTGGTTTTCCTTCACTGCTCACTGTTTAGCTTCAGGCTTCAATTTCAGTGTGCTGTTCTGGAGGGAGAGAAAATTCTTTCTTTATGTGTTTTCCTATGGTGGTCAGCTCTCTAAACTCAATTCTCTCAGTGTTCCAGGAGGCTGAATGGTTGGTGCTGTCTTATCTTACAAATAGGGAACAGCAATGGAACTCAAGGCTTACAGAAACTGCAGATACCACTTCTTGCTGATGGATGTTAGGTCATGCTTTTGATGAGGAATGCTTCTCTATGATTATACAGCCCATTTGAAAAACTCAGCTTACTGCATGAGCTTCATAGCAGTTCCTAGTTTGCATAGAAAATATCACCAAAAGGGTTGGCTGTTTCACTTCCAACAAGACAGTGTGAAGCTTTATCTCGAAAACTTTCTTTCTGAAACATTTCAGAGTGTTACATACTCTTAGTCAATCAGATAAATAGTCAGATAATTAGTCAAATAACTATATTATGACTTCATCGCAAATGTTGATCTGGTTATGAGAAATACGAAGCTCAGGCTGGCTCACAGTCTGTCTCAAAGGTCTTTACCACAGAAAAGATAGGTTCTTCATCATTATAACATGAGCAATGAAACACACAAGTTCAAGACATTGAAACTTCCTCAGCCACATCTTGACTTACCATTTTCAAATTAGACCCCATATGGGTTTTTTCCCCAAGTGAGTTTTGCATACCTGGTATGGGATGACTTACTGGCTAGCCAGTACAACCTGACCATTCTCTCTCTCACTTATATCCAACCAAAACCCTCCAATCTTCCTGAGCCTGATCTGGCAGTTCATATAATTATATTTGGGGTTTATTTCTCCCAACATCATTCATTTCTTCCCCAAAGGTAGAACAACTCCTCTGAACTGATGTTGGCCTTGGCACCAATCCAGAGTCACCACTTCACTTCCTCAACTTTCTCCCCACTCATCTCCACCCATGACTGGTTGCAGGTTCCTTGCCTAAAACATCTCCTTATGTAATCTTCCCCAGCCCATTATTTGCCCTTCAACACTGCTACTCCAATACCAGGCTTTTATCTATCTGACAACTCTTCTACCATATTATGACTATCAGCAAAAGCAAACATTCATATAAGTACAGGTAATTTGTGTCATTTTGCATTCACCGTGTTCTCACAGAGAAGGTGTGAATTCAACTATTCTAACATTCATTTATGACCTGTTAGCTCATTGCTTCTCTAAGCGCACAACCTATGAGTAGATACTGCATCTGCAACGTCACTAAAGAGATGCAACAGAACAATACGAAACGTGAAAAGGATATTCCAGATGTGGCTCTCAACAGAAAGTGATATTAATTTGTGAACTTAAGGTAATTTATGTATTGTGTTGAATACTGCTGAATATCTGTGCTAGAGTTCACATCATACTTCTAAAAACTGTTCTGATTACCTGTTATTTCTTAAGGAACTTTTGATTAAAACCACCAATGAAAGGCATTGAACCTTCATTAAGGAATTATTAAAATAATCTGTATATTTTTAAAATGGAAAAAACCTCAAGTTGCTAGAAAATACATTTGCCAGCAGTTTATATTTCTCTTTCCTTAGCTATACTCAAATTAAAGGTCTTTTTATATTGTTGTTTAAACTGAAAAAATCCTCCTCACAAATCTTGGGTACTAGCGCATACATTCCAGAACTGATGAGAAAATGTCCTGGAAGTCTTGTGTTGTTGGCAGAACACTCCTGTTTTGAAGATGTTGAAAATTTACTTAACTTGTTCAGATTTTTTCTTGTGATGCTGCTTGTTTTCCAAGGGATACAAAATCAGAATAACAAGAGTGAATTCCGAGGAACCCTGCATCTGTTGTCAGAGACCACACTCTTGTAACTGCTTTCCTTGTTGTTAGTAGTTTTCTTGTTCTATGGTGCCTGTTTGTGAACCAGTGCACTTAGCATTACAGAGGATCATGAACAGTATCTTCATCCAAGAGGTCTTAAGATAAATTTCCTGAGAAAATATCACAAGAGAGGACTACTTGCACTGTCCACCTCATGCTATGCTAAGTCTCAAAAATTAAGTACTATGCATCTACCTACTATATCCTCTCTGGATAGACTTTATAACTATATAGACTTTATAACTATCCCCACTAGCTATTTGGAAATTCTCTGACCTGCACCAAAGGTAAAGGCACTGGGAAAATTTGCTAAATTTGTACCATGTTTTATTCTCATCACGGATCCTGACTAAAAGGCATACTTATTCCTCAGTAATTTCAATGTGAACTTTTTGTGAGAAGGGATACTTTCCCTAATGAGAATTTAGATGAACATCTGGATGTTTTGTTCCACACAACAGGAAAATTATATAGACCTGCATTTTAAGACCTTCTTACTTTTGGGAGATATCACAAAACATATGTCTGCTCACAGCTAGTAATCTGCTTTCTACATACCTGGCTTGCAAAGCTGGGTAGAACAAACATATCAGGACCCTAAAATAAAGACTCATCTCTTTGATAATGTTTGAAATGATTCCTTCAAATCACTCTTCATGATCTTGGTCTAAGCCCTTCAGTTGTGCTATCAACAGCTCATGGGTTTCTCATTTGTTTGGAAAGCAAAATTTTTATTTTGCTCCTACTTACCTCTCCCTGCCTCCACTGAGGTGTTAAGGATATAAAGATGTACCAATTAACTTAACAGCCACCTCCTGAACATACTAATGTACTTTCTTTCCACAGCAATTGAGGTAAAAAAGAATGTGGTGAGAGTTATCCACATATGTAGTCCAATTAGGGATGCCTGAGCTCATAAAAGACTGGGGATTTTTTTTCAAATAAAAGGTCTGGCTCTGACTGTTTCCTTATGATTGACAACAAGTACAGCTCAGAGTAATTTAATCGTGGAGGGCCCCTCATGCACATACAGCTTAGTTGTTCTAATACAAAATTCCAGAGATACCACACTTTCCTCTAAAATAGTGCTTTGTAGGATATTTTAAAACTGCAAGAACACAAAGAGGATTAGTGGTATTACTGACTGGGATCCCACTGGCACTATGCAAGAATTCAAGATCATCTGAAATCACTGAAATGGTGTGTCTGATCTACCTCAGATACTTCATAGAATTTGCTCTGATTATCATCCTCGAAAGCCCTTTAAGCCTCTCTTTTCTTCAGATAACTAGCAGTCTGATGTCTGCTTTGTGTTTTTGTCAGCAGTATTCTCTGGTAACTGAGCAGACAGTATTTCCTCCATGTTTCTGGGCTGGACCTTGCCAGCACAGTCCTTCCCCAACTCCAATCCACAGCCAACGCCAAAGGCAACAGAAATTCACTTTTGCTTGGAAATCTCAGTATCTCACAAACTGAGCTTGCAGCTTTGGGGTTTGGTTTTTCTTCTTTTGCTCATCTGTTTCACGAGTTTCAAATGCACTAAGCCTTCAAAAAACAACTGCCATCAGTACCCGACTCTCTCAGCACTTCACAACCCATGGATTGGACAGGGGGGAAGCACAGGGAGAGCTGTGCACAGTGTCAGGATGCACTGCTTCTCTGAGGCCAGCTTCTTAGGCAGTGGAGATAGTACTCAGTGGTGGCATCAGGCCACCTGGAAAAGCCACAGTGTCTCTAGTAAGCAGTGAGTATATATTGCAAGCTGGGGAAAAAAATCATCCTGTTACTGATAGTAACTCTGAAGATAGACTGCAGTAGTTAGCACAGGTGGCTGTAGCTGATAAAGCAGTCATGGGTCTAGGAAATATTTTCATATGAATTTCAAGGAGTTTCTCTCAGAGTGAAAATCCCATGAGTTCTGTTCCACTTCATGGAAATATAGTTTACTTGGCAACTTCAAGCAAGCACTTTGTGGTTAGAAGCTCTTCTGTGTATAACTCTCCACTTGCCAAAGCAAAGTGGGTGACAGAATCATTCAAAAGGAGGAAAAAGATGTTCATGATGGAAAGAAATTAAGATGGCTTTACTATTTTAACATAACAGCTCTGGATCTCAAGCTTCAAACATTTATTCCCTTGTAAGTAATTTCCAAACACAGGTGGAATGCAAGTAACAATGTGAATCATATGAAGGCCAAGTCAATGATAAACCCGTATCAATAGCAACTATAATTTAATATAGTTAAACGTTACCTGATAGAAAAAATATTACAGAGAGGGAGTTATAGACTCAATACAGACTTGCTTATCAAGACCTTGTAATGAAACTAGCATTTATCTAACCTCTTGAATGCAATGATTAAAGAATATTGGATATCACGTCAAATTATACAATGGAATAAAAGTATAATTTGTGTGTACCATAAAGGTCTGTTTTAAAGATGTCACAGGGACTGAAGGTCTTCCTTTATTTTTAACACATAGATATTCTCCTAACAAGCCACATCAAGAAATATGAATGTCTATACTATAAATTCTGTGAACTGCTGTTTCACCAGTTGACCCTTGCCATCTGAATGCTTAACGAGTAAGCAAAACTACATACCTGAGTATGCTGACATTCACATAACCAAATCTTCATATGAAGATATGGGGCAGTGGGGCATCTGGATCTGTATACTAATAATAAATTGATCCTTTGATTCATCACCAGAAAATAAACTTGAAAGGAGGCTGGGGAACCACAACAGTTGTTTCATAAAAAGAACTAGAGAGGAGAATGAAGTTTCCTTTGGCATTAGGGAGAAATTTCCTGCCCTATTCCATGATCTCAGTAGTAAATGCTGTAGGCACATCCCACTCTGAAACCCAGCAACCCTGACTTGAAACATCTTGGATTTGCTCCTTATTTTGAGAAAATGGCTATTTCTGTATGATTAATTAAAGCCTCTTACCTCTCCTTCTCATCCCTGGATGGAACCTATTTTATAGATATCTTACTGATCCCGGCCAACACAGCAAATATTTGAGTAAAAAGGGAAAGACAAAAACTTTTCTATTTACTAGATACTTCCAACTGTCTCTCACTCACAAACTTTTATCTTAACTTGTGAAAAGCTATTGCAGCAAATTTTTAAAGCATAGCACCTCAGAAGCTGAAGAGACAGCATAAATTGTTCATTCAGCTCAAGTGATTAAGCCCCAAAACAATTTTCAGAAACAGTCAACAAAACCAATCATTATTTTTGTTCCTCCTATCTTTCAAGGGATGTGCCGGAACTGCACATGGGGTGGATGTGGTGCATGTGGTGGAACTGTAAGGAGAAATGGGGATCTGGTGCCACAGTGAGAAGCTCCTGCCACACTCTCATTTTAACAGACCAATTAGACGTACATTGACTTTCACTGTACTACGCAGCTAAGTATTTCTTTTTTCTGCTTGCTGAGAACTGCTGAACTTAATTTTTTGAAGAAAACAATACAGGAAACATCACCAAGATACATTGTCCCCATAGAGCTGTTAGGTCAGCTGACTCTCATTTACTGTGAGGATGGCCACATTTCAACTATGCTGTTTGGCCAGGATTGACTCTATGACCCATTCCCATATGTGTTAATGTACAGCTACACATTTCTCCACTATGGAAAGTACTTAGAATCATAGAATCATAGAACCATTAAGTTTGAAAAAGACCTCTGATATAATCAAGTCCAACCTTTGGTCAAAAAGCCATCTGGTTGACTAGACATATTAATAAGTGCCACATCCAGCTGTTTCTTGAACATCTGCAGGGATGGTCATTCTACCACCTCCCTAGACAGTCCATTCTAATGTTTAACAGCTGTGAAGAAATTCTTCCTGATGTCCAACCTGAACCTTCTCTGGCACAGCTTGAGGCATTTCCTCCCATCCTGTTGCTGATCTCCTGAGAGAAGAGTCCAACCCTCACCTCCTTCCAGGTAGTTGTAGAGCGTAATAGGGTCACCCCTGAGACTCCTTCTCTCCAGACTAAACAACCACAGCTCGCTCAGCCACCTTTCATAAAATGTGCTCCAGACCCTTCAAACAGCTTTGTTACCCTTCTCTGGACATGCCCTTTCTTGTAATGAGGGGCCCAGAAATGGACACGATTTGAGATGTGGCCTCAGCAATGCTGAGTACAGGAGGACAATCACTTTCCTGGTCCTGCTGGCCAAATTTTCCCAGGATAGCTCAGGATGCCATTGGCTTTTTTGGTCACCTGAGGACACACTGGCTCATGTTCAGATGCTGTCAAACCAGCACCCACTGCCCATTTTCCTCTGGGCAGTTTTCCAGCCACTCTTCCCCCAGCCTGTAGTGATGCATGGGGTTGTTGTGACCCAAGGAAAGAACTTGGATCTTGATGTCAGCCCATCAATCCAGCCTGTCCAGAACCCTATGAAAATCCTTCCTACTCTCCAGCACATCAAAACTCCCTCCTAATCTGGTGTCATCCACAAATTTACTGAGGGTGCACTTATCCTAGGTTACAATATTCTATTCTCATCTTCAAGAGCTGCTGAAGCCAGGAGGGGCATCGTTTTTCCTTATCTCCTGTTAATGAGCCCATCAATGTCTTGCCTCATGACTCAGAGATAACTCCCTCTGGAAGCCATTTCTGTTCAAGGGGAAATCAAGGACCCACAGCCTGATTCAGAATGATTTCAGCCCATTGTGAGATGCTCTGCCCGGGGGGGAGGAGCTAAGCATCCCCACCTGGATATAATCTGGGTTTTGGGACACAACTAGCAGCCCTTACCCACTGGTTTCAGAGGACAAGAGCTACCAGATCTTTTCTACAGGATCACCACTTCAACAAGACCATTTCATCTGGACTGCTACCACCACCCTAACTAGCAGGGTGTCAGGTTGTATTCTGACACTGTCAGTGGTTTTTCTTTTGTATTATTGCATGTAATTTTTTTCCCTTTTCCTAATGAATTGTATTTCTGACTTGGAGTCTCTTGCTGGTTTTGCTTTCAAACCAGAATAGCACTCAAATCCCCTCATCCAGATCATCACACTGATCAGGACAGGTCCCAGTATTGAGATCTGGGGACCACTAATGACTGGCCACCAACCAGATGTGCCACCACTGACCACCAAGAAAACGGATACTTATGAACAGAATGGGAAAAATCCATGATCCACATAAACCAAAGCACGACAAAAAGGCAGTATCTTATCGTCACTTAGTAATGTACTATCAGTTTCCCAATCAAGACAAAACCTTTGTTCATAAAACTTTGGAGACATGCCTTTTAAAAGCATTGCACTGGCTAGCAAATACACCAATATAGTACCAAGCATAAGAAAACTTCTATGTGCTAAACCATGTCCTCCAAGTTCCACATATAAAAACACAGTAAAATGAAAACTAAGGGAAAAATCAGTTTGACTCCACAATGACATATTTAAAAAGCAATCATATGAACTAGTACACAAAGTATCTCTGACACACATTAGGCTAATTTCTTAAGTAATTGAGACTGTACTATTCCCACAAAAAGGCTTTTCTCTATAAAACTGCAGAAAATTTGTTTGATTAAATGCCTGTTCAGACATAATCTAATTATCTAGAAAACTTAAGACTCAAGAATAAGAATGTGCAGAATTATACACTGTTCCTGTATTCTTCATACCCTGACATGTATATCCAAAATATATATGCTGTTGAAATCTGTCAAATGTATTGCATTTGATTACATCTTTATTTGAAGGAATTGTGGATGAACGTGTATTTTTTTAATCTTCATTATTCCCTCATTATCCGTGCATAGGATTATTATGATAAGTTTAATAACAAGAGTGCATTCTTGTCTGCATGAGTCCATGCTCTCCAAAAACCCAGGGAAGAATCAGACAAGGAAATCATTGGGAGAAGAAAGGGCTCTGGGGTAAGCTTTCCTTCATCTCATTTCACATGTAAATATATGTATACATCTATACATATATCACACATATGTATTTCACACTATTAAATTGTGGCTGCATGCACTATTAACACAGATATTGTTTTTTAATTATTACAGAGATATACTCTAGTGGTTTGATACTGTCTGGATGCCAGGTGCTCACCAAAGACACTATATCACTACCCTCCTCAAGAGGCCAAGGGAGAGAAAATACAACATACGGTTGATGTCTTGAATAAGAACTGGGAAAGATCACTCATTGATAACCATCACCAGCAAAACAGACTCAATTGTAGGGAAATTATCGAGTGGGGAAGTCAGTTGAATTTACTACCAATCAAAATCGGAGAAGGATAATGAGAAGTAAAACAAATCTTAAAAAACCTTCTCTCTACCCTTCCCTCCTTGCTGGGCTCAAGCTCCTGCTCTCCGAGCAGCACAGGGAGATGGGGAATGAGAGTTATGGTCAGCTCATCACATGCTGTTTCTGCTGTTGTGTCCTGTTTCATGCCTTAAGTTTTAGCTTTCATATTTTCCAGATTCTGGACTGCATTAGTATATAACTCTGAACTTTATATAAAGTGTTAGCAAGTTTTCTTCACAGTTTAGTTAGACTAAACAATCCTTTTCCAGCCCGAGAACCAAGGACACCATTGCAGCTTCAGGCCCAAAAACTATAAACAGTGAATTGAGGAGAGCAATCTGGGAGGATGGGACTTCATAATATGAAGCTGTAAATGGACAATTAACCCCAATACATAAATGGACCAAAACTTATAGAAGTGTGAAAACGTGTGACCTGTCGTCCATCTTGGGTGTAGCCATGGCCAAGCTCTTGTACTGCCCAAGGTGTATCCTTTGAAGGCCTTCTTAATAAATACCTACTTTAATCCTTTAACACTGTCTAGCCTCTGTTCTAGGTAGCCTCTCAAGGCATCATGCTCAGGGAAAGAAGTCCTTCCCCTGCTTCAGGATGGGATTCCTTCTACAGGAGAATGTTCTCTATGAAGTTCTCCAACATGAGTCCTTCTCATGGGCTACAGTTCTTCACCAACTGCTCCAGCATGGGTCCCTTCCACTGTGTGCAGTCCTTCAAAATGTCTGCTACAATTGTGGGTCCCCCACAGGGTCACAAGTCCTGCTCTAGTGTGGGCTCCTTTCTCCATGGGTCTGCAGATCCCTGGCAGGAGACTGCCCAAGTATGGGTTTCCTATGAGGTCACAGCCATTTGGGCATCCACTTGCTCCAGTGTGGGGCACAACTGCTTCACCGTGGGCTGCACAGAAATCTCAGCTCTGGCACCTAGAGCACTTCTTGTCCCTCCTTCTCCACGCATTTTGGTGTCTGCAGAGTTGCTCCTCTCACATGTTCTCACTCTTCTCTGGCCACAATTACTTCTGCATGATGATTTTTTTCCTGCTTAAATATCTTATCACAGATGTGTTACCACCATCTCAGACTGCCTTGGCCTTGACCAGCAGCGGGTCTGTCATGGAATCGACTTACATCCAGCAGCTTCTTTGAGAAACCACACCTATAGCCCTCCCTGCTACCATGCAAATCCAATAGTTATACACATTTCTATTCGACAACAAAAACATATTTTTAAAACATACTGTTCCAAAAATTAAAAACAGGAAACAAAAGGCAGAAATCAAACAAATTAACCAATTTTTTTTTCTAGTGGTACTTGTGAAAGCATGCATAATATATGCCCAGATATACTCTAAGACGAACTTCTGTGTATAAGGCTTCAGTTATAATGAATATTGGTGTATTCAACTGCAACACAGCTATTGACTCTTAGTGTTACAATGAAATGCCTAAATTCACAATGAGTTCAGGAAATAAATTCAAGTATCATCAATTACACAAAGTTTGAAAAAGTAAACTAAAACCCTTACAAATAATTTAACACATCCCCCCAAACTCAAATACACTAAACCCAAATACATAATGAGGAATACAATCAATAAAATCAAGCCTTACCCTACCCTTCTGTCCTTTCCATCCTTCACTGGTAGTAATTTTCAAGTGTAAAGAATAACATTAAGATAATAACAATGATAATGAGTTTGGCACTGGACATTTTCCTGGAATTTGTAAATCTTAGCTCAACATAAAATTCCCCAGCAACCAAAGCCAAACCTGAAATCCCAGGAAATGCCTCCTTAAAACACACATATGTTTGGGGATTTTGGTCTTCCTCTTTCAGAAACTCAGAGACAGTGCGCATCAGGATATCTTCCCCAAAATCCCTTCTAACATCATGAGTACCTTGAAAACTAGGGACAATGCTGAAATGTAAAAGTATAACCCCTTACCTACTGCACTTGGATATTGAAACAGACTTATTTAAAATATATTTTTCTTTCTTTAAAATAAAATTTTAGCAGATCATTTGTAAGGCTTTATGATACTACCTCTATGAAGTACCACACTACTTCATAGAGCAGTTTTTTAATGCACTTCTCCTTTTCCCTTGCTTAGTGAAATTCACCATGTCTGCAGATTGTTATGGCCAGAAGTCATGTGCAGGATTTCTGGCCTCCTCCCAAAGGTAGGCTGCAAAAGCCTGCCATCTAGGAATGTGCCTGGCTCAACATCCCCGGCAGCTTGCCTGGGTGGGGGGGTCCACAGTGAAGAGGTGGTCTCCTGCTCACCCCCAGAACCTGCAATGAAGCCCGCTGAAATACTTCTCACTCTTCCCTCCTGCTGTGCTCAATGTCTCTGGTTTTGACGAAATGCCACAGGAAGCTCCCTCTCAAAAAAACCAAAAACCACAAACCAAAACTGGATTTGGGGCCTCCTTCAGATGGGGTTTAACATGCCTGCTTCTGCTAACAGGAAGACAGATATAAAACCCACTGACAGGAAAGTTTGTGATTTTGTAAGCAGCACTTTGATTTTTAGCTAAAAACTTTTCACAACCTTACTCATGTTTTTGACTGTGTAGCTGGTTTTTTTTAGTCTTTCTACAGCAACACTGTCATTGACTTCAGAGAGTCTATACCTGAAGTATGACACATGATCATGTCTTGTGTTTAATAAAATTAAAGAGGGTTTGGGTTTTATCTTATCAGCTTCACAGGAGAAAACTAAACTACTAGGTGAAAGAGAACAACTGACACTACTTCCAGCCACTACAGAAGACCATGACTACAACATTCTAAAGGACTAAGCAATGCAAATAAGTATAAATATATATACACATATATATTATCTGTGTAATATACATGTTCATATATACTGCAAAGATAGATATATATATTTGTTTACAATTCTATTGGATTTTACACCAGGGATGTCATTTATCTTCTGACAGCATCGCAGATGCCTATTAAAAAAGTGACCAACAGAAATTCCTGCCTAAACGGAATTGACCTTTCACACCAGAAACTCAACAAACTTAAAGCTTCAAATAACAACAAAAATAACCCCCTATTTCTTGCTATAATGAAAGCCACGTAAAGCTGTGCAAATTAGTTCTTATTTAGGCCTTTTGCACAGGATGCCAAAGTCCAGACAATTTTAAGCCTCACCCTAAGAACATAGGAGATGAACCCTGCCGCACAGATTTTTCACCTCAAACATTGGCAAGTCTTTGTCCATTGAGTTTAAGAGCAAAACATGATAATGAAATGAGACACTGGGGACAGCATAACCTTTAAATAAGCATATCCAAGATAAGCATATTGAGTTCACTATATACTGGGCTCTATCTTCTGTGAAGGGTTTTTACCTTTCTCCTAGTAATGCAGTTTATCAAAATAATAGTCTAGATAGGGGTGGCTGGATTGGAACAACAGAGGCAGCTAAACTGCTTTGCCAAAGCCTTCTCCCATGACTTGGTACTGCTGGCTCCCAGCTCTGTGCAGCTCCTGAAAATGTGCAGGGAGAAGCAGCTTGGCTGGTGAACTATGGGCCACTCAGAGACTGAAACACAGTGAACAGCTCCTGCCTGTGGCTCATGAAGCCCTTCTCCACCTCATTGAAGAAGTCTCCTAAGTTAACTGCTTTGACTCTCATTTTCCCTACCTCACCTGAATGGAAACCAGGACCTCTGCTGATGTCCAGACATGGAGAAATGCCACATTGCATGGTACACCTTTTCAGTATGATGATCTACACCAGCATATGGGTCAGGATTCACTGTAAATGGTCTTTGCTATAGCACAGACTGCCTTCTAAACCCTCACAAAAAGTACATCTCACATGACTGTATTCATCCACAGAGCTGTTCTTCCTTTAGAAAATCATTCCCCTGGCAGACCTGTGAGAAGGGCAGAACCAGGCAATCACATAAAACCTCCCTTAATAATCTGAGCCACACAAAGCATCCCAGGATCTTCCTCAAAACCACTATGTATGTATATATATATATATATATATATATATATATATATATATATATATATATATATATATATATATATATGATCATAGATTCATCAAAGTTGGAAAAGATGTCCAAGATAAACAGTCAAATTAAAAATCATTATGAGCTACTTTCAGGACAAACACTTTCTTACACTGTGCAACCCAAAGCACAGCCCTACATTATCAGCATAAAACTTCTCAATGTATGTAAAAATCAAACTCACACAGGTTCTTCCAACTCTGAGCAAGATTTAATGTCCTATAAAATCACTAAACACCTTCCAATCAGAATTATTCCAAAAGACTTGAGGATTTTTCATTCTATTAATGAAAGGTGGTTTTTTTTTTGAGAAAAAAATAAAGCAATAAAAAATTATTTATATATCTATATTTATATCTCTAGATATGCAAACCCCACATATGCCCCAAATATCAATATCTCAGATCTACATGGATAAATCATAGTATAAGAGAAAAATTTAAAAGGCTCAAATTGCTACTAACTACATGAATAAACCAAATCTACAATGCTCATTCCCTGATGATAGGAATGATACAAGAATCCCGAGTGGAAAGTTTGGATCAACAGTCTAGCCTTCAATTCCTGCCTGCTGTGAGTAGGGGTATATTACATAACACAGCCCCTGACCTGAAAAAGCACTGCTCTTTACTTATCCCTAGGGAGTTAGAAAAGTTGTGGGTTTCTTTGAGCATTCACAGAAAAAGAAAATTAAAATAAACAATGAAGTCTAACAACTTGAGCTGCACCCATTTTTTTCTTCATAGTTAAGAAAGTGGACAATTCTACACCAGGGATACAAAACATTTTGGTCCACTCTGGAGCAATAGTTGACCATTAGATTTGCAAAACTAGAGGCAACATAGGGCATGGCTACTGTCACACTACTCATATTCCCAAGACTGGGCAATAAAAGCTTTTGCTTTCCTGGCAAACGGTTCAAATCTCTTAATGTAAGTGATATATAACTTGGGCAATCTTTCAGATGCACTTGTTCAAGGGGTCAGAGCTTCCATGCTACTTGGCAACACTGATCCTCTGTCGGAGTGGTTTACAGGAGCTAGTCGAACACACTACATGCAAAACCAGCAGCATTAAATCAGAACACCTACTTATTAAAATAAAGATTTCTGCTAGCAAGCTTTAAAAGGTTTCTGCTAACAAGTTAGATGTGAATTGAGACAGATCATGTTAACTCATTCGCCAGAGGATCCCGATGCAAAATTGATTTTTGCTTTTATATATTCTTCACATGTACTTGTAGCTCTGTAGCCTATTATTGTATAACTAAATAGATTCCTAGCTAGTATTTTAACTGCTCTGCTAGATGGAAAGACAAAACACATTCCTAGGTCCCAATCCTATTTTTGCTTCTCCTGAGAACCAAGGTCGAGCGTCACTTTCCCATAAACAACTAATGAGGAAGGGGGGCTTTAAAAGTGCATTGAACCAAAAGGGGAAATTACCTTATCACTTGTGTCTCTAACTGGGAATTCTTGTCAATTATGCTAATTTGCTAAACTTATAAAACTGTACTCACTTTATGTCATGGGTGTATCTTCAGCACACTTCAGTATCTTGTGCACTTGAGGGGATCCTTTAAAAAGTTAGGTGCATTTTATCACCTAACCATGATTTTAGGGCTCAGAAAAAGGCATCAACCCAAAGGGGCAGCAACTGCTAGAAAAACAGGTATAATGAATACCCAGGACCTAAATTTTCTTCCAGCAGCCCAAAAGGGAGCTTGTATCTTTGTTTTTTGTGTCCTGTCTTCTCCATGCCAGACTTAAGGCTCTGGGACTAAGTTTGATCAATGTGGGAATCAGGAGCAAAAGAATTCCAATTTGGAAAAAGTTAAACTCTGCCTTCATCTGCAGTCCTCCTGGACAATCCTAGTCAAGAGATGCCAGCAAGAGTTCTGGGAATGAGGAAGAAGAGTGAGTTCTTATCCAAACTGCATGACCTCCCTAGTAACATAGAGAGTATCCAGACCCCATAAGCAGCATGACTATGGTTATCAGCAATATTCATACTCCACAACAGTGTTTCAGGTACATGCTTACAAAGGAATCGTGGGCAACTACTACATCCAAAGAAACCATAACCTCACTGTTAACCCTGCCCTGGTCTGGCCCTGCTAACTTCACTCACCTGTTGCTTAGCAAAAGCTATTGTGAGAAGCAGCAGGTATGTTACACACAGCTGGTTTTGGATACTGGAAGGATGTCTGAAATGTAGGAACAATCTACATCAGGGAATGACGTTCAGCAATGGAATCTCCTGACCTACTCTCTCCAAAACCAATGCTGGGTTAGCTGAGAGATTCCTATCAGCTCTTGCAGGAAAGGGAGACATTAATGCTATACACTCTCTTACTGTTACTATAGTAAATACGCTTGGTTTATACTATTGCTATAAAATCTCATGCCATAGCTGAGCTCATTTAATAGAGACATGGCTCTGCCGTACACATTTACTGTCACTGCCAGCAAGCTTACAATGCTATTTCTGCAACTGTACTGGAAATATCCCCCTGCACTGAGCAGCAGCTAATAATGGTTAGCAAAGTGCCTATTGCTGACATACATCTTCAGCAAAACAACACAAGCCAGGAGGTAATTCCAGCAGAAGTAAAATGGTGCAGAAATTAGTAGCAATAGCTTTGTATTATTTTTCCAGACTCAGCACACTGCAACACTGCATTCTCTGATAGGAAAGTCGTATCAGCTCTGTTAGGTGGACTTTTCAGACTCTGAAATAGAATGCTTTCCTAAAGCTGAATTAAATTTAAGGAAGAATAAATTTACAGACGAAAAAAAGTATTTTAAAATCTACTCCACACAGAAGAGAGGACTAAGATTTCTTTGCCAACACAGTAAAGAAAAAGTCTAAGCACGCAGGTGAAGTGTCTTTCTTGCTTTCTATTTTTTCTAAAGAACACATATTTCAAAAGTAACACTTTTCTCAGTGGACACATTTTGAAATTTACTGCAGTGCTGTACTCTATGCACCTGTAAAATAACCCCTATCTCATAGAGTGAGGTCTTGAAATGTTGCACAGGAATTGTACCCATAGGACCACAGAGGAATGAGAAGTCAGCCCATGCCACATACTGTGCCTCTTCTGAGAAGAACTATCTGACAAGAGTAATGTAAAGAAAAGGCTGGGTTTCATCCATGAAATTGAGAGGACTGACTACAGCATAATAGGAAAAAATCAGATAGTGGAATAGGTGGAGTCTCCCAAATATCAATCAGCAAATGCTTTTTCAACTTGCAGAGATACAGCAAAGCCTGGAATATCAGGTTGGAAGGGACCTCAAAGACCATCTGGTCCAACCTTTCTAGGGAAAAGCACAGTCTAAACAAGATGGCCCAGCACCCTGTCCAGCTGAATCTTAAAAGCATCCACCACTGGGGAATCCACCATTTCCCTGGTGAAATTATTCTAGTGGACAACTGATCTTTAGGTGGTGTCTCTATTTACAAAGTATGAAATCTCAATCTTCAGGAAGGGAAGAGGGGCTAGCATACTCAGACTCTTCAGGGAACAGTACCATCATCATCCCTGAACTAGGCCACCCCATTGCTTTTCAAACACAAGATGTGGTATTTTGTCTCAGGAACTCTGTTGAAAAATAACAGCATTAAACTTTTGCACTGTCAGTCTCATTGTAACCAATCCACAGAAAGAAACAAAAATGCACTGGATCCACTACAAGTGTCCCCAGTGGAATGATAGAAAAAACACACAGGGAACTTACAACATCTTGAACAGACTCCAGAGATAGGTTAAAAAAGCCTACTACATGATCATCATTCTCAGAGTCACCTTGCAGAGAAACAATCAAGCAACCACATGAAAGATCTCATTCAATTTCACTTCAGCACTATTTATTAAAAGGCAGATGATACTCAATGCTTCCTACCACACAAAGCTCTTTGATTCCAAAATTGCTCCACTAAGGAAAAACTCTAGGTGCTGTCTTTTTTTTATTCTGGCTTAATGTTCTGGATTTTTGCTTGGACAATATTCAACAAGAAACAAAATCTGCATAGATGTCAAAGGATGGGAGTAGGCTGTGAGACATGGAAACTGATATTTTACCCAAAAAAACCTCACAAAGAGCTTAGGGAAAATATAACACTATAATTGATGCTATGAGATCATTATCCAGTTTCTCACCTGAAAAAAATATGAGGCCAGTGATATATTATTTTGACCAAAAGCAAAAGCTGAATGAGACAAAGGAAAATAGCCTAACATAATCCTTTAACTTGGTTTTCCAAAATTGTTACTGAAATAATGAAATAAATACTTTTAAAAAAACTCAAACCCTATGAAATTTATCATAAGAACATTGGACAACAGAACAGCAGGAATAATAGCAGACTATACTTTGATGCTGTTTGCAAGACCTGAGGAAGATGTATGCAGTACTTTTTTTAAAGAAATACTAGCTTCTCTTAGAAGAAAATACACTGAGTAGTGAGATAATATTAGAATGTTAGCTGCTTCCAGAAACTGCTCCTTCTGTGCAGCACTCAGCACAGATGTTTTCAAGTCTTCTATAAACCTAAGCTGAAGGCAAAATATCACCGGAAACAACATAGCTTCTTTCCTCACAATGTTGGCCAAGGAAAATGATGAAGGTAATTGGTATTCCAGTTACTTGGTATGTGCAAAATATGCAAAAAAGAAAAAGGATGACAACAATCTTTTAAAAGAACAGGCATCAAGCTTTGTTTCTTTTCTAGTGGAAAGGAATGGAAACCCTCTCACTGACGTCAATGAGAACTGGGCCAGACCCTGAAAGTCTTCCCATAAAACTTTCACCATGGAGAAGTTGTACATTGGCATAGGCAATTCTAATTTATCCCCTGCCTTTTCCCTCCTAATAAATTGCACACTTGCAGCACATAATGGCTGAAAATAAAGTTTATAATAAAAAGACAACTCACTGATGCTTGCAACTGTTCAGTCAAACCTGAACACTATGAGAATTAACATGCATTTAAAATTATGGTTTTTATTAGGTAGTGAGTTAATTTAAGAGTTTTATAACAATTTAAACCTATCATAAAACATGACAAACAATGGCAAAATTTCATTGGTTCAGTGGACCAAGTTAATCTTGAACTTGCAATAATTGTATTACTGTTATTAATATTACTCTTATGGCTTGCAAAGCAAAGCTCTAGAGGAGAGACAAACAACGGTGAAAAGCAGGAACAAACAGAGAATGTCACAATCATATAGCTCCCATTATTGTCACATCACTCACACCCAAAAAGCTTTCACAGCCATCAGTTTGCAAAAAGCTTGATTCATTACAACACCCTTATTTCTAAATGAACTCCTGATAATGAAAACATCTATCTAAAGGAAAAGAGACTAAAACTCAAAATATTCACCTGACTCCATGTGGATGAAATTAAAAGCACTCTTGATCTCTTGGATCTAGTGATGTGCCCGGGGCACAACCCAAAGTTACAGCAGGATATGAGCAAAGAACAAGCCTTGTATCTTGATTTCAACAAGGAGAAAGTCTAGAAGCCCAGATCAAGAGATAACCAGGACTGCTGGGTGTAGTGTGGCACTTAAACAAAAGTTACACTTTGTATTTCAGTACCATTTGGTACCTTATCAGTCTCCAATCAGTCTCCTTCTACCTCTTAATACCTCAAACAAACTGTTTTCCTTTTTCATTAGTGCACCACAAATAACAGTCATGTGTCTTCTACAGAAATACAGAAGGTGTAATCTATACACTCCCAATCCATAAAGAAAAAAAATCTCATTAAAGAGCCTGAGAGGAATTAAAGTCTAGCATAACCAAAACCAACTTCCAAATGTCTCAGCAGTGTGGACTAGGCCATCCTCTAGTCCATCCTTAATTTGTAATTAAATTGGCTTAAAGTTAAGAGACTTGCTTGCAGTGAGATTAGCCTTTCTTACCTTTTGCCACATTTTGATGAAGAAGAGCTCTCCAGAAAAATTGAAGAAAACATTGGTGTCATAGGCATCATCACCAGTGTTGGAGATGAAAATATTAAGTGAGATGTTCCTCACTGCTCCCAGGGCCAGGTAGGCAGTTCTGTCATCAACACTGTAGGCAGAAATAGTTACATTGGCATAACTCTGGTAAACTTTCACCCTCTGATCTTGCTTTCTTCTGCTACAGAAGTGTCACAACTCAACTGTTTAAAAGCTCAGCAGTAAGAAGTTCAGGAATGTACTGCACTGCATAGTGCAGAGGGCCACACTAGGAATGAACAGCTCCTGACTCAGGGTTCTGACACTGTATTTTGGGACTGTAGGAAAACCCTATGATTCCCACATAAAACTATTTCACACACCCTACTTTGTGTGATAATCAATTCGTTGAAAACTGTAAAGTAATTGTGCAGGAAAAATGGAACAACTGCAAGATATTATGCCTACATTCAAATACACAAGCTATTACCATTTGTCTCTCAATAATTCAGACTTATTCCAGAAACTCTCTGAAAAGCCTTCTTAGAGTTATGCTATGGATAGAAAAAAATCGAAACCAGGCTCAAATAAAATCCAGAAACCAATGTAAATGAAAAAAAATGTGTGGAAATAGCACCAAATTACCACTGAATGTGACTAATCTTTCTTTAGATGTTTATGCTGGACCTAACATGGTGGAGTCATCTTCTGCAAGTGGAGTATCAAGAGTAACAGCTATATATCATGAATCAATACACTGTTGCAATATGGCATCACAGATTACGTACAAACACAGACATGCACACATAGAAGGAAATAAAGGTATTCATGCACACACATTTATTATTTGGTATTTAATCCTTCTAGGCTGTTCAGAAAATGAGCTAATTCCTATTCTAAGTAGGAACAAAGGCTAAAAATAAATCACAAGAATATACAATATGAATGCACAGATCTGCAGGTCTTAAAAGTAACAGTAAAAGATAATATTAAATATACCAGGTGTTCATTTAAAAATTAGCAAAAACAGACAAATATTAAATTTTATGTTTGTCATAACTGGACTCTAGACCATTCGTACATCCTGAAGAAACAGAGGAAGTGCCACAGAGAAAACACAGAGTAGCTAGTCAGAAATGGACAAAGAACTCCAGGGAACAAGGCAGGGAGATGCTCACAATTATTTCCCCTAGAGTACAGCTAGCCCAAAAGTAAGAAGGAACCACTTTTCATTCACCCAATTTCTATAAAGCTGTTCCAGTGACATACACGTTGGCACACACCGCACTTCTGCTTATCAGCAGTTGTCTGAAGATGGTTGGTGTGCAGGCCAAGAGCTTTGTTTAAAGGCAGCCTGACCCTCCATTGCTAGCAGTTCTCTGACAGCCTTCTTCATGTTACTGCAGCCAGGGCATTTGCATAAAAGTGGAGTTTCTGGAAATGCATTGCTTATAAACTGTTCAGCATCTTCTGCCAATCAAAGCTGTACCAGACGTCCAAAGGCAGAGCTTGCTGGACTCCATTTGCCTGTGTTTATCAAGAAGATTTAAAATGTGGGTTTCTGGTGATACATACCAAATCTAGTGAATGAGAAGTTTGGAAGAATATTATCTAGACTCCGGTTTTAAGCTGATGGCTATGGACTGTGAGTGTAACTTTCACCATGTAATATTTGTAGCATATTTGTTTCCTTTATTTATTTCATTTATGATCATCTTCATTTATTAAGTCCAAAATTACGGCTTACAGTTCAATGACAGCTTATTACAAGGAAGATAGAAGTATCCAGGAAATGTGTCTGCTTTCTCACACTTAAAATTAACTGCAAACACTGACCAATCCTATTGATAAATGGACATTTTGCTTTCAAAATATTTGTTTATTCTCATAATCAATTATCAGTGCAAATAAGGATTTGCAAAAGTGTATGTAGTACAGGATTGACTGCAAAACTAATTTGAGTTGTTGCTCAATGTACCAAATTAATGGCTCATGTATAGGGAAATACTTGAAAGTATTTAACCTTTTGGCACCAATTTCAGCAATTACTGTTGACAAACAAACAAATTATGAAGATGCTAAGCAATCTGCTGGGATTTTCTAATAATCAAAAGTGCATGCTTGTAAGCAAAAAAAAAGCCCAAGCATTTAATACTGTGAATTATTTCTCGTGAACTTTATAATCTCACTTCTTGCAATCACTTCAAAACTTAATCAGCATCTGTTATACTCATTAGTAGAATCTGGAAGTATTGCTCCAGTAAGCAAAGGAACATTACAAGCTCTTTATCTTATGTAGAGTTGATATTAAATGTAATGTACACTACAGAATGTTCTCTGAATTGGTAGTAGCAGAACTTTGAGATTTAACATAAAGTGAAGACAATTGAGAATACTCTCCTTCCTAATGAATAATTTAAAATTCTCATAATAAAATCATACTTAAAACTGACCCCACAAAAAATAATTCAAAAATTAATACCAGTGGGTTTTGTGACTCCTTTCTAAAGCAACCACTTTGTTGTTCCAAGTCTATCATATAAAAATTATCTCAGCAGAGACATTTCTCTCAACAAAGAAAAAAACCACTTTTAAAAGCACTCTGTTGATGCTCCTATACAAAATTCACACACTAATAAACTCAAAAAAATCTTACTGATTTTAGGCTGGCAGGTGAGTTCAGTTCACCCTCTGAAAGCCTGTATGTCCCATAAGATGATGCTGTAAGTTCTATTTTAAAAGATCAGCTTTCTGAGTCATTGAATTTGTGTACTGGTGCATCTGGAATGCATCAGTTCCACTTGCATCAGTTCACTTGCAGTGAACTCCCATTTACAGGGGAGCTTCCAAGCCCTGTTGGCTGCTTGAGAGTAATGTCACAAGTGCAGAAGCCTGCTGGGGTGCTGGAACAGCTCTATTGCCAGCCTGGTGCCATCCTTCTCCAGCACCTGCCACACATTAAGCACCCTAGCTGCCAAGTCAAAATATGTCAACTAAAGAATTTGTTGTCACCCTTCAGAAACAAGAAAACAAACTAGTTACCCTTTCATCTCAACAAGGTTTATCAAACAACTTAGGAAACCCAACCAAGGAATAACTTTTTGTTTATATTTTCATATATGAGAACTACAAAACTGCCAACATTCTCAACAGGATCCTTGTAACCTGGCTCACATAAAGGAAGAAAGGCTAAAACAAACAAACAAACAAACAACCCCAAACAAAAACAAACCAAGCAAAAAAAAAAAACAAACCACAAAAACCAGAACAAAAATCAAAACAAAACCAACCAACCAACCAAACAAAAAATGGAAAAAAGAAAAGTAAAGAAAGAAAGTAAGTCAGAAAATATCAAGAAATAAACAGTTAATTGGATAGAATACCACCACCTTGTTAAATTAGGTACTACACCCAAAAAATTAACTGAAAAAGTTCTGGGCAGACTGTAGATGTATGTATTTATTATATATATGCAAACATATTTGTATACACATACATACAGATGCCTGAAGATGTCAAGTTATCAATGTCTGCATGGAAAGAAAAAAAAAGTTTTAAATTCAGAAGTACTAAGTACTTCCAGCTTTCATTCACATGATCCAAACTTGCAACTAACAAGCAATTCTAAAAATCAGGCTCCAAATTTCTGCCATAACTTTAAATTCACTGACAATTGTAGTACACATCAAATGTAAATAGATATTTAATTTATGTCTTAAGTGATTAAGAAAAGGAAAGCAAATTGCAGGATAAAACAAGTACCTTTTTTTCATGCTTTAATGCTCTAATTGTCAATGTCCACACCATATCATTGCATTATGGTCAGTGAGGGAAGAAAGACCATCTGAGAAGACAAACTGAAAAGATCTGCAATCTTCATTTCTCTACCCCTCAAGATGTTGCTTTTTATTAGCATGGGTCAGTGGACGCATAATCTGCATTCCAAATGGTGTGCAGGGACATTTTCTCTATTTCGTATTTAATTTCTCTATTTCAACAGGGTGATTTTTTTTTTAAAAGTGAGAAGGCATTCAGCACTTACTCTCAGTCTGTGCAGATCATACATAGGGCAAAGAATGTGGCAGGGTCACACTTACCCTATTATCTGGGTCACTGACTTTGCCTTTTGTATTGGGAACCTTTCTTTCCTTATAGCAAATTAGCACCTACACAGATAAATCATCATAGACAGTGGAATAGACTGTGGAAGGTACAACTATAGACAGTGGAAGGTACAACTATAGTCAATTAGACTGCAAATGGGTAAAAAAAGACTTCAAACAACTGAAGTCCAATCTGTCCTCCAACTCCATCAGATGAAAATAAAGAACCCCACCTTTTGCTCCTAAATCAATAAAAGGTGTAAATCAACAGTGTTGCTGTGACACATCCAAACAGATTTCTACCTTCACCAACCAGCACTGCACTTGGTTTTTGTAGTTACTAGGATAATTAAATATTAATTTTGTCTCCACAGACTCTTTTTACATCATACCTTTCTTCTGTTTGGTTGGTTTTTTTTTAATTGCAGTCTTCAGGGTTAGTTGAACTTCAGGAGGAGTTTTTGCAAGTACTTAAACCTCAAGGGCCATTGAAAAGCTGAAATCCTCAGTTGATCTGGGGATTCATTTGATATCTCAGTGCAAAACTGAGAGGTAGCAGCCCCACACACAAATATAAACCAAATAACACATTTTTAATCTATGATTTCTGGATTCTTTCCATTCAGGTTCTGTAATAATTTGACAAGTCGATACGAAACTTCCGTAGCACATTTTTCAAATCACGTACCTAATATCTGATAATGTGCCTACTGAACCAGAGGGAGTCCTTCTGCTGATTTTAATAGGTCCATGAGCATATTCATCCCTGGATCTATACACAGAACTTGCAAACAATCAGTTTTGCAGTTGCATGGATAGTTCCTATGTGAAATCGTTGCAGTTTCGGAGACAGAAACGTGACAAGACACACCGGGTTTATGCAGCAAGAGCCAACATTTATTGAAGGGCATCCTCTTTTATAGGGGCTTTGAATTTCCTACTCTTACATCTATGACTGATTAAAGGTCTTAACTCTGCCCAGCTCACTGGCCAATTATATGGGTGCATTCATGGTTCAAAGGGATTGGCTGAGGCCCTCTGTTTGAACTTGAATCCGGCCTATCAGTAACACACCTGGGGACTTAGTTTACTTCCATTATCTAATGAACTAGGCTGGTTGAGCTGGTGTCTGTTATGCCAAATTATCTCTGCAGCTATAGACCAGCTGTAGCTCTCACATGAAATTACTCACTCTTCAATAATACAAATAATATGCTTATAAACTTCAATAGAGTTGTAAGCTCAAAGTCTGGAAGTCATGCACACACTCCTTTGTCTTTTCAGACAAGCTTGGGTTAAGTACTTCAATATTACATCCTAAAACATCACATTAAATCATTTACCTGCTTATCATATACAGAGCCATGCATAAGACAAAAGAGGTCACAGAAATAAAAGAAGTGTTAGCATAAAAAATGTCAATCCTCTAGTAAGTCAGAGTAGGAATATATATGGAAAAAAAGCAAAACCAGTCTTCTGAGGAACTGACTAGATAATACTGGAAAATACTTTTTCTTCATAAATAATTATTTCATTAAAATGGAAACATTTTAATTGAGGAAGTTTTTGACAGACTGGAATTTTGTCCGTTCTCTGGCTAATTTCAGAGGAACAAATGGAAGGAAAAACAGCCCAATCCACAAACTTGACCTTTTAATTGGAAAAGGACATTTCTCAAAAATCCCATTTTATAAGAGAACTTTTGAAAGTGTTCACTTCAACTCAATTAAAGTCATAACTAGGAAAAACTTGGAAATTTCTGCAAAATGCACCTGTCACTGCTTTGGCTTCCTATGACTTTTGCTTCCAATTACACATTTCCAAAAAAATCCCCAATTTTAAGCAGTATACACAGAACCCACCCAAGCCAGTCTGTAGGAGAGGAACATAAATTTAAGCCTAATGAATGGTGGCCTTTGAAGAAGCTCTAAACCAACATGAAATCAAGCTGCTACTTCCTAATAGCCAAACATCAGTCAGAAGCACTCGGATGGATAAGCAGTTTTGTTCTAATGATGGATTAAAGGTAACCTCATGTCAAATAAATGTATGAAAGAGCGACTTCCTCTTGGAACCCTCTTAGGAATAGCAATATTTACTGCAGTATTTTCTATCCATGGGGGCTCATAGTCCTATGCTTACAATCTGATTTACCTATCACACACACAGCTTGTGCTGTAAGACAGCAGCTACACAACATTCACATCATCTTTCTTTCTTCTTGTGCTGTTTGTTTTTGGTAAAGCTGCTCTATTCATTGCAACACACAGGTTGTCAGTATATATACACAGCCATACAGGATTTTCTCCTTAGCTGTATCTCACATGCAAGCAACCACACATTCTGCTCTGGTCTTTTTAGCTAGCTTGTTTCTTACAGTGGAGGAAAGTCCATTTTTTCAAACAAACACCCTCACTGTTCCTCAAATGTCTTAGCACTTTTCACCTGATTCCTATTACATCCTAAAAAGACTAGATAACTGGCCTTTGCAGAGCCAGTCAGATGGACATGCATCAGATCAGGAGCTGAAACTGCATTGGTATGTCAGACAACACCTTCCTCAGCAATTTCAGGTTCTTCTTAAAAGACCAGAGAGCTTTTCTCCCACATAAAGTACCAAATTAATGGATACAAGATTTTAAAGGCTAGGGAGATATAAACCTCTGGGAAACACCTACTTCAGAGTTCGCCTCAGCACATCTTGAGGAAACAGACACAGCTCAGCATCTAAATAAGCATCTACAAGAGGGTCAATAAAAATGTGCTAGTTGCTGCAGAAACATGATAGAAAAGACATTTATTGTGCTGAGAGAACAGAAAGAGGCATTAAAGTCAAATGATAGGTAATACATATGTTTTTAAGACTAAAAAATATTTGACAATAATAACTAACATAACATTTTGTTTTTCTGCAGTGAATTGCTAGAGAGGAAACCTGGACCAAGTTATGGTCAAAAAAACCAAAGTTTACTGCAAAATATTCTATTCCTATTTCTCTTACAGTTTCAGGTTGCGTCATTAAAGTTACCCATACACAATAAATACATATATTCTTTACACTAAAACACTTTTAAGTATCTTCCTTTAGAAATCACTAATACCACTATCCACAGGGTATAACTGCATGGATAACACCAGATTTTGCCATTTCCTATGGCAGCTGCAAGACTCAACACTGGAGAATTGTTGAAGGGGAAGCAATGAATCATGCTTCTGTGCCATGCTGCCAAAATTTCATATATTTATTCTTCAGAAAAAATGATTTGAGAACAGTCATGACTGGAAAGATGAAATGCCTCTCTTCTGCTCCTTCGGTTTCTCCTAACACTGCCTTCATCAAGTCCCCAGCACACTCCATGGCTACTTTTTCCTTATTCTTAATTGCCATCTGTAGTTTCAGGCTAGCAACACTCATACTCCTATGAGAAAATCCAGGCCAACCACTAGAAAGAACATTTGTAGCAATACTAGCACACACCACTGTAGCTGTTCCTACAGACTAGCTCATAACATCCACCATAGGGAGTTCAATCCTCACAGTTTGCTTTGCCAGGTCCAGTCTTCCCCTTTTGTGAAGCTGCTTGTTCTTGCTGGCAGACATGGCATCAGTGGGAGGCATGGAGTTCCACCAGCAAGTTTCCAGCCACTATGCTGGAGCATGCCCATAACCCTCTCTACTCAGATGTTTCCACATTGAAGAAAGGCTGATTTTGTTGAAGAAGCTTTGCTTACATTACAGAGAGGATTTACCTCAAGATAAGTCAGAACACTACAGAAAAGATGGTTGGGATTTCTAAAGGTCAGAAAATCCATTCTGATCCTCCTCAACACACAACTCAACACAGCAACAAATGAGGTCAGCAGGGACCTTATCCAAACTAGTCCTAAAACCCAGGATGGCAAAGCACACCATCTCAGCACATCTTATTCCTGAGCAGCATGAACTGCCTATACAAGAAGGTTTCTCCAAATCTCTGGTCTCAACCAGCCAAGCCACAGTTCATGACCTTTACCCTGCTTACCATCTGTCACAAGCAACAAGATTGCTGGCTTCTTAGTCCAGCAATCCCTTCAGGAAGCTGGGATGGATTTGCATGCAAACTGATGCTAATGAAGGTGCACATGCCTTAAAGAGATTTATCTGTTAACTGAAAACAAACCTTTTTTCTTTCCAGAATAAATGCATCTTAACTCTTCTTCAATCCAATACAGCATGTAACCCTGGTCTTCAACTCAAGTCACCAAGGACTCCTTTCACTGTAACAGAAACATTCAAAAGAAGAATACATCCCATCTCTAGCTTCCTACATCTTTGCAAAAACTTCCAGATAAAATTAGAAGGCTTTAACATTTTTTTATCATCCCCTGCTTCCAAACAGTCCTATCCTGTCCTCTTGTATGAATTCACAGTGAAGGGTTTCAGTTTGCCCAGCAGCACTATTTATATTTATTTATATTTATATATGTTTTTTATTTGTGCAGAACACAGAGTTGATAATACAGAGATCTTTTTGTTATTGCTGAGCCAGACTTATACAGAGCCAAGGCCTTTTCTGCTTTTCATACTGCCACGCTGGCAAGGAATCAAGGGGTGGCATGGGAGGTTGCGAGGAGACACAGGTAGGGTAGGTGACCCCAGCTGATGATGCCATATAACATTATGCTCAATATATAAAGTGAGGGGAAGAAGGGAGGAGGGGAGATATTTGGAGTGACAGCATTTGTCTTCCCAAGTCAACATTATGTGTGATGGCCCTGCTCCACTGGAGATGGCTGAACACCTGCTTGCCCATGGGAAATGGTGACTTAATTCCTTAGTTTTCTTTGTTTGTGTGCACACATTTTGCTTCCTGTAAGAAACTGTCTTTATCTCAACCCAGAGGTTTTCTAGCTTCTACCCTTATGATTTTCTACCCCAGTCCCTCTGGAGGAAGAGTGAGGGAGTGGCTGTGCTTGGTTACAGGCTGGGGTTTCGTATCTTCAGAGCTGGAAGCCATCTTTTAACTGGGTAATTCTAATGATTCAAATGCATCATGGGTGAACTCTGTATCAGTAGCTTGTGCAGTTCCTGAGCTCATAAGAATGCAAACAATTCTCTTGATGATAATGTAATCTGAGCTAACTTCCTGTGCACATATATGCTGTAACCAGCACACATTTGAAAGGATATATAGTGATGAACAAAATGATACCTTGCCATATACAGCAAGGTATAGTTTGAACTCTTAACAGCTTTTGGCTCTAACATGCTACAATTTTAAGAAAAGTATGTAAGGACAGCCAGTTTATGTAGCAGAGAGCCCTGTGTCCAACTATGTCTAAAAGCAAGATCACGATGGAAGAACAAGACAAGTACAGAGTGGCATTTTGCTGATATATTTCTGCAGCTTTCAGAATTTATATTTGCCATTTCACTACTATATACAGTCTCAGCATTTACAGTATCCTAAACAGTAAAATCCATAGATTAATCACACACTTCATGAAAGCATACCTCCTTGCTTGTTACTTTCATTGCTCTGAATAGTTTAATAGGATTAGCAAATGTTATCATCTTGCTCTTCAATTCTTGCTGATTATTTCCCATATAATTTGTGAATATGCTGAATACCACTAGCACTTGCACAGCTTTCTCCACCACCAAAACCAACTCTTTATACTTTTTCTCTGTTGACTATCTTTTAATTAGGTAGTAGTACTCAGGGCACCATTCCTCTCAGATCTGGGCAACTTATTTTCTTGGTGAGAAAGTCTTTTGCCAGCCAAAGCAGACGGTCTTAACCAAACCACCCTATCCACAGGTCCAGAGACATTTTCAAAAAGCTGCAGCAGACCTGAGAGATAAAACTTACCACTGCCTTCCTATAAACATCCTGTTTATTTCAATTCAGTGTATCTGTGCAGCATTAATTGCATCCTTTCTGAGAATAAGTCCACCAAATTTAGGTGATTATTTAGACAAAGGTATTAACATAACCTTGCTAACAGTGAAGTCAAATGTTTTGTGCAGATAGTAATAAATGAGTCATGTTTTTTGCTCCTTAAAAAAAAATTTGCTTTCTGCACACACTTACCATGATCAAGAATAATGTGGAAAAATTGTAATGGGATTATTTTGCATGAAACACATGGGGCTGGAAAAATTCAAGACAGCACTTGTTTAAAATCAGAATCCATAGCATGTTTCTTGGTAATTTTATATGCAATAATAACAAGAATATGTTTTTGTAAGAGACATTTATTGTGCTATTTCTTAATAACTGAAGCTTACAGAGCCCTTTAGCTAAAGGGCTAAAGAAAGCCCCTACTGTGCAAATATTTGACAACATCCTGTTAATTTCAAAAAGGACTTCAGGTTGTAACTGAATAGAGCAAATTTGAGAGCATTTGTTGAATATTCTGCTATACAAATGTAGAAACTGTTTTTGAATATCCTAAGCTCTTATGACAGGTGGGACTTGTAAATTACCAAGATAACACAAATAACAGCTGTAAAAATAAACAGCCTAATGGTCCAATCCCAACTGCAGCTCTTACTGTCGTGATTACTATACATTGACTGACAAGTTTTAGGATTTGTCCCTTGCCATTTATTCCTCAAATGTGGCACAAAATCCTTCACTAGGTTCTCTAATCCACACAGACACCTACCTAGCTCTCAACAGATTTTGCTCAACACAAAAATTGAGTCAAATATCCAGACTAACTGCAGCCAAACCTTGGACTTTGTAGCCTGTAACCTAACCTGCTCCTAGCCAACCCCCCAAAACATTCATGTGGATTTCAAGCCTGTCTGGAAAAGTCCAGAACTTCTCAGACTTGACTCTGGTTCAGTTTTGTCTCCAAGTGCTGCTACAGCATGCTGTAGATCTATATTAAACATGTATGTAACTAGTATTTCTTCTATTTTTGTTGTTTTGTTTGGGTTGTTTCTGTTTTGTCTTTCACTCTCCTGACCTGAAAGCAAAGCACTTCACAGATTCTCCATCAAATAGCAAAATCTCTAGCACACAACTGAATAACTCTCATCAGCATTTCTATCTTTAAAAATACTGGGGGAAAAAAAAAAAGGAAACAGAAGTCATGTGATGCTCACTTTTAGTCTGATTTATCCCCAAATTGAGTCCAGGCAAAACAATAGGCTTTTTCCTAGGATCACCAGTATTATAAATGACTCACACCTCAGGCAGGAATGAGTAAAGAAAATTTAATTAGGACCTGTTCAAATTAAAAAGCAAAGGGGGAAAACAGTGCTGGGAGCATAGCAAGACTACTCCTGTTCACCAGAGGCTCAGCTTACAAAGCAGTGTCTCTGCCTTTTATATACTCAAGATTGCATCAGCTTCATTAATATTTATGAGCAGTCCTTATATGTCCTCCCATGCCTTTCATTGGTGGAGCTCTTCTTGCATCTTGATTGGTGGTGCAATGCTACCCTGCCAGGCCTTCCAGCCGCAAGTGTTCCCCCGCTCCCTATCATCTCCCACCAGGGGCAAGCACGCGCCCTCCCCCACGTGCCCCTGCAGTCCTGTCAGCCAGAGCTGCCCGGCAGCCACCTCACAGGGCAAGGAGGATTCAAGGGAGAACAGAAAAGGGTTCAATACCACACTGGAACAACAAACGTATATGTTGAAAGAACCGCCAACCCCAACAGAACCTCTCCCAACCACACTCAACAACTCCTCATTTGTGTGAGCCAACCACCACACCTAAATCATAACACCAGTCACAAGAGACAGAACATGAACTTCAACTCTGCTCTATTTGATAAGTTTTATTATCCCAGAAGAAACTGAAATCAGACAGTCATCCCCAAGTTGTAACAAGAAGAATTTGAAAGGAGGAGTATTTAGAAGAGTTTGCAAAACTGCAAGCTGAGAAACAAAAACAGTAGTTTGAAGATAATTTGCCATGTTCAGAGGGGTTTTTTGAAACCTTACGTGTGACAGAACTTTTCTGCAGGCAGTTTTACTCCTACCATGTCATGAACAGTATTCTATTGTTTTTGAAAAATTACGTGTTCCACGTTGGTATTTGATTTGAGCATGCATCTTTACTTTCTTTGTCTCTCTCTGCTATCTATTTATTTTCTTTATTTTTGTCCATTGTGACTGTTAAAGTGAAGGTGTCTTGCACTTTATGTGACCAGAGCCTACCACCACAAGAATTCAGATACTGTGAACATCTCAAGACCTTCTGCACTAAAGGGGACATCACTGTCACCATCTTTCTAGTCTGGATCTAAAACATCTCTGTTTGTATTTTGACTTTCCAATGGCATTCCACATAAAATGAATGGCATACTACTGTGCAAGAAAGAAAATAAAAGTTCACCTACTCACCTAGATAGCAATAATTTACCCTGAAGTTTCAAATCAGCAGCACAGTCATCAGATTGACAGTTCCTCTCAAAAACAGTCTGTGAAAAACAGAGGAAAGAACTGGTAAAACATGAAAAGAGTAAGATCAAAATTCAAAGAAGGAACATGCTTTGGCGAAATAAAACCAAGACCAAAATCTGGGATATAGGGATATATGGTGTGAGTGTTAAAGAAATTCAAGTTGAGGCAAATCTTATCTTTGTCAGAACTGGTTTTATTATCTTCTAACTGAACAAGAAGTTTCATCAAATCCAGACTCTCTCTCAGAGGTTTTCCTCAATCCATTCTCTCTTCTCATCTTACAGAAGTAACTGCTAATATTATATTTCTGGCATTCTTGTACTCCCCAGCTATGTAGATAAAAAATGAAACAGAATATGAAGTATTTATGAAACTATTTTCAGTCCTAAGGATTGCAAGTAAGGAACTCATACAGAAAACATTTTCCCTAGATTCAATATATGGCAGAAAACATTTCTGCCATCATGCAAGCAGAAGAAAATTACAAAGACTGTTATGTATCAGCGATAGTCTCAAATAATGGAACCATTGTCAACCTTGTGAACTCTGGTAATACTGAGGTAATATAGCAAATTGATAAAGCTAGGAACTATGAAAGGACAGCATATGGGCATACTATTTAAGCAGCAGTAGTTTACCATGGCTAAATGAGACAGCCAACAGAAAGTGAAAGAAGACAACAGGAACATGCTCCTTGCATCAAAGAAACCAATATGCCATTTAGATCATTGTTACTTTCATTGTTACTTTCCCCTGCCGTTTAGACCACAGACCAATACCTTTCTAAACATAGGGCTAGGCTTTTCAGGCTGGAAGACTCATTCTTACAGAGGTATAATGCTCTTCAGCCTACCAAATATTCAAATACCCAATATGAATGTTGCCAACACTGTTCAGCTAGGAAACCTGACAATCCACTTATCTCTTCCTTTAAAATGAATGTTCATTTCTACAGGCTTCATGACTGTTATTACCAAAGTAAATATATTTCAATCATAAACACAAGGACGGGGAAAATCTGTGCAGGATAGACGTAATGGTCAGATTGGGTTGGAGAGACTGAGAAGGCAAAAAAATGCCAACCATACTGAGTTAGTACATTTTTAAGAGCTCTGCCCCAACTATATCAGGACTGGAAAAAGACTTGAATCTTAAGCCCAGAGGGAATAGACACTTCTAGTCCTTTGCTTTCCAGGAAGGTTCTTGACTAAGCAGACAGTTTGTTCTCCTTTTTCTATGCTGTGTGAGCTCACCAAAAAGGAGTGGATGTTTATGAAGTTAATTGTTGTGATGCCCAAATGAATTTTGCCTTTTTGCTTTTATATTTCCTTAAAATATATTAATAGTTTAATATACAACTATTGTTGTATAGTTATATAGTTCCTAGCTAGCTCCAGTACTTTTCCCTACCTTTTTCCCTGACAGGCAGAAGGACAAAATACATTCCAGATGCTCCAAGCTGGGGTGTCCGGGCCCCTAGCCTGTCTTGGTTCTTCCTAGGAGCCAAGTTTGAAACCAGCTCTTCAAGACACATTTTCATAAAAAAGTTTAGTTCCTATCTAAGGGTGGGGGGGATTTAGAAAAGAGTTGAACTAAGTGGTAACTACCTTACCACTTCTGTCTCTAACTGGAGATTTTTGTTAGTTATGCTAATTTGCTAAACTTATAAAACTGTTTTTACCCTGTGTAGGGGTGGGCATTTTCTATATCTGTTCCTGGAGGCCTCCAATGAAGATCAGCCTTTATATTACCTCCTTTATTAATATTGTCTTGAAAGTGTATTGTTTTATTTCTAAGTTCTTTAAGGTATCAGTTTGATAACAGATATCAAACTGTGCTGTAGGTTGTATGGTGTTTCAAAAGAAGAAAGGTGGAAGGTGGCCACCTGATCCGGGCTATTTACTTTGGTCTTTCATTTTTCTTCCCTACCTTTTGCTTTATCAGAATCTCAGAAGTGAAATTCTTTGGGCATTTAGAAACAAAACTGAACTTACCCTTCGTCCTTAATAAAGACTGCCACAATCAAAGGACAAGAATAAATCATGAGACAGGAACTGGCACTAGGCTTCCCTCTCAAACATGGCACATTTCAGAGGTATAGTTTCAAAAGCCCTCAGAATTGATCCTCAAAACACTGTAGTAGTTTCACATAGGAAAGACTGCTGGTAACCCTCAGAGGAGAAAGAATAGTAAACGGTAAAAAAATTCTAGCCTGTCAGTTTCTCTGTTTGAATTGCAGAAATCTTGGCAAAGTGAACACATCAATCAAAAAAATTATCTGTACTTTTCAAAGTATAAAATACTGTAAGTACATTTAAGCAACTATTTAATAATCCTGGAATTTTCTTACTAAATCTGTAGTTACCATTACTCAGAAAGAATGAACAAATACTTCATTTTCTAAAATCGCTGAGAATGTATCTCTTCCAGCATATCATGTACTAGAGAGCGAGCTACTTTGAAATACGTTGGGAGTGTTTCCTTGTCATAGATACTCAGGTTTCTACACAACACTGGGTTGGGAGAAAGAAATTAAGGATGTTGAGTTCCAAGATCTGTAGCTGTGTAGGAGTGAATCATTTGCTTCTGTGGAGAATCTTAAACGTGTTCAGGTTTGGGGGAGCTCTCTCACCTCAAAGCAGCTGGCTGGTCAGGATTTCCAGTCCAACAGGCTTCTAGGACGCACGGATGCAGGCACAACTGATTCAGCAGCTCAGTTCCAGGTTAATAACATCTGTGAACTGTTTTGCTATTTTCCACTATTTCCCTGGTCTACCTGGACTCTACTCCACCTTCCCTTTTTATATGTCTTCTAGAGTCTTGAGCCTCCAGCTCCTCACAGTCTATTTCCTCCATTTTCTTCTCTGCTAACATGAGCCTTTTCTTCCCTACCCTTTTGATACTCCTACCTTTCCGGTTGACTAATTCCTGGCTGTTTAAATTCCTCCCAAACAATTAAGAAGTAAACACAGTTTAAGGCATCATAGCATTGTGAAAATACTTGTATATTGTTACTGTGCCCTTACATGGTCTACTTGAGCTGCAATTTCTTTGGGCTAGAAACTGTACCTAACTGCATGTTGTTAGACAGGAGTCCATTCCTGGGATATGGTGCAGAGCCTACTACAGCATTACCACTAATTTTAACTCCAAGCAATCTTTAAAGTGATTGCATCTTTACAATACCAGCTTTGAGGATTTATAGAGTTCTTTAAATATTAAAATAGTTGAAGAAGGTAATTTGTGGGTTGTATGTGTTATTCACAATTGAAAAAAGGAAGTAGGATGAAACTAACTGTGGAAACAGCTCATAATTTTTGCCGTTACTGTTACCCAAAGTAAAGAGGTATTCCACTAACATTGTACCAAGTGCCTAACAGATTTGAATATATATAGAGATGGCCAGGAAGCTTTCTTACATAAGAAATACATACATGAAAAAATGAGGAGTACGAGGTGAGGGGTGGAGATCAGGGCAAAAATTGCCATGAGAAACACAGCTGCATCTCTTATCTCAAGGCCACCACATAGTTGTCTAGCATTTTCACGAGAAAAATAGGTGTATGTGTGCCCAGTAACAGGATAACCTCAATGCTTCTAAGACACATCATCACTGTATAAACACAAAATTAGTGTAAAGTTCATTCTCAGTGAGTCTCTCCAACTTCCTGCTATCACCAGATGCTCAGCAAACCAGAGACAAAACCCAGCATTTCCAGGATTCACAATTTCTCTCTGCACTTTCTCCACTGCTGCACAGAACCCAGCAGCTTTGGGAAATTGTTCCAGAGCAGTTCCCACCAAGTCACCAGACCTTCCTGACAAACACAGTTTTCTCAAAGTCTGCATGGCAACTTTTCTAAGTAAAAAAGATTATGCTCCTTGGGTCCAGTAATGCGACAGCTATCTCCCTGAGGGGTTAGGAAAGATGGATGGCACCCACGTCCTCCAGAGGGTAAGCCAAAAAGCCTACATTAAAGTACACTCATTATAAAAAGTGAATATACACATCTGTACACAATCAAACCTACAGTAAGGAGAGATCTAGAGCTGATCAGGAAGGGAATATGTCTACATAGGTAGACCAGGGCCTCAGAGCAAGTATGTTTTTTCTTTTATGCCTCTTGAAGAGAAGCATAAGGACCAAATTCCACATTTTGTGGTAAAGGCCAGGGGTAAATGTAGGAGAAAGTAGGAGAGGGATAAATCTCTAGTTCCTGCCTCCTAAGCCATCCTAAGCATAAAGCTGCTGGGTATTGGGCATGTAGATATTCTCCTTTTCCTTCTTGCTGGTAGTGGACTCTACTGAAAGCTGACAGGAGGTAAAAGAAATAAGAAGGAACCTGGCTTCAGCCTACTGATCAGAGTTCTGTGCTCTGAGGAAGGTGATCTATGATTTCATACCAGGCTTACTAAACTGCTTCACTTTCTTTCAATGGCTATCTAAAATTAAACAAACCTACGTTTCTGGAAGTAGAGAAGAGAACAGAAAACATAAAAAATAAAGTATTCTCTGTACCACTCCAGTCCACAGAAAATACTGAACATCTTTCGATAAATTAAGAGGGGGGGAAAGCTTTTCAAAATATCCAACCTACCAAAATTCAGGAAAGCACATGTAAATTTCAGGTTGTAGCCAAACTGAACTATCAAGAGTTACAGAGGTTTCCAGCACTATTCTTATAAGAGTTCTGCCTATGCTTTCACAGAAAGGAAAAGCAACAGCTGAAGATCAGTATTTGAAGAGAAGGGAGAGAAACAGAATTCTCAAAAGTACCCTTGAAAACATGTCATTTTATGGACTGGGTAAGAGAACAGTGATTCACTCTAGATCAGACATTTAGCAACTTCCTCACACATCAGTCTACAAAAGGTTGAGATGATGTCCCTTAAAAATGGCAGAGCTGGCCTTTGGTATTTGAGGATCCATTCCTTTAATTTCATAAACTGTGCCATGGGCTTCTGCAGAAATACCTACGCTATGCAAAATAATCAGGAATAAGAATACAGTACTTCAGTCTCTACACTGATTTCCAGTAAATTGTCACCAACCCTGCGGTATGTGAAGAGATGACTTAGCAGTTAGATCATGCTAGTAACACAAAACCAATTCAATAAGGGGGCTTGTCATTCTAATAATTCTTTAGTTTTTAGATATTGATGCGATCTGATTATAAACATGTTATCTGGTGAAGTTGAGCCATATATCCTGGCTCTTATTTAGAAACCAGGATATATGATTCAGTTTTCAAATGCTGAGCTGTAAGCAACTCTCACTAACTTTTCTAGGAAGTATTTTCTGTTTATAGCTTTACAAACCAATTACATCAATGTGCCTAAGTATCGATACAGGAGCTTAATTTTAGATCTGAATTTATTTTGATTTTAAACCTTCAAGTTGCCTGAAAAATAAAGCTATTACCTACATGTCTATTGACCATAGAAAAAGAAATATAACCTGAGTTTTTTGAGGTATCCCATGCTTTACTATACAACTCATGGAAACTGTCCATTTATATATGCTGCTGAGCCAAAGTCGCTGATTTAAATTCCCACTAGAAGAGCAATTATTATTATGTGAAATTATTATTATGTGAAAAATTATAATTATGTGAAAAACATTCCAGGATTTCATCAGATGTGCTGGCTGAAATGAGAATACATGATTTCCATAATACCCCTAACTGAGTGGTAGAGTGAACACACATGACAAAGGCAGGAATCGTAGGGGAGTGAAACCAGTGTTCTGGTACTGCATGGGCAGGGGATAAAGGTTAGCTATCAAGCTCCCTGAGCTCCACAAGGACATCATCAAAGCACTAGGTTTGAAGGTGGAAGGGAATAAGACCAGGCTCATTAGAGATGAACCTAGGGGCAGCATACCACTATTGAGGGTGAAATCAGTAGCCCAGCTGACATGCACCTACACCAATGCACACAGTATCATATCAAACAAGAGAAGCTGGAGGCCATTGTGCAGCGGGAAAGCTATGATGTAGTTGCCATCATGGAAGTGAAGT
Organism: Molothrus aeneus; assembly: GCF_037042795.1. NCBI lineage: Eukaryota > Metazoa > Chordata > Aves > Passeriformes > Icteridae > Molothrus > Molothrus aeneus. Next base: position 58,100,949 of record NC_089646.1, read on the forward strand.
GGGATGACTCACAAGACTGGAGTGCTGCAATTCACGGCTACAAGTACTTCAGAAGGTGGAATCTTCAATAGGTAAAAACCTGTCTGTACAGCTGGACCCAGAGACTTACGATGAATGAAGCTAAATCCAGTTGGTGGCCAGTCACTAGTGGTGTTCCCTGGGGCTCAGTTTTAGGGCTGGTCCTTTTAAAAATAGTTATTGGTGATCTGGATGAGGGCATAGAGTGCACCCTCAGTAAATTTGCAGGACACATCAAATTGGGTGGGAGGGTTGATCTGCTCTCTGCAGACAGACAGGGAAAGACTCAATCAATGGGCTGAGGAAAACAGTATGAGGTTCAGTAAGGGGAAGTGCTGGATCCTGCATTTGTGTTCCAGCAAGCCCATGCAGCACTACATGATTGGGGAAGAGTGGCTCAAGAGCTGCTCAGCAGAAAGGGACCAGAGGATGCTCAATATGAGCCAGCAGTGTGCCCAGGTGGCCAAGAAAATCAATGGCATCCTGGCCTGTATGAAGAACAGTGTGGCCAGCAGGACCAGGGCAGAGATCACCCTCCTGTACTTGGCACTGGTGAGGCCACACCTCGAATACTGTGTTCAGTTCTGGGTGTGTCACTTTAAAAAGGACGTTGAAATGCTAGAGCATCTTCAAGGAAGGGCAACAAGGCTTGTGAAAGGTCTGGAAAAAGTGTGGAGGAAAGTATGAGGAATGTCTGAGGGGCTGGGTTTGTTGAGAAGAGGGCCTCAGGAGGGACCTCACTGGTCTCTACAACTATGTGAAAGGAGGCTGTAGTGTGGTGGGGGCCAGTCTCTTCTACTGTGCCTGCAGTGGAAATGTCCTTAAGCTGAGAGAGATGAAATTCAGATTAGATATTAGAAAAAGGGTGGTCAGGCATTGGAAAAGGTTGCCCAGGGCTCTGATGGAGTCACCATCCCTGGAGGTGTTTAAGAACACCTCTGGATCTGGATCTGGCACTGGTGTTGTTTAGTAAACTGATGTTGTTTAGTGGTTTAGCGGTTGCAGTGATAGTACTGGGTTGATTGCTAGACTTGATCTTAAAGGTCTCTTCCAACCTTGATGATTTTATGATTCTATGAGAGGCAGGGAAAAAGAGTTGATGGTGTGGCTCTGTATGTTAAGCAGTCTTTCAACTGTCTATCAAGGATAATGATGACAAGATTGAGTACCTGTGGTAAGAATCAGGGAGAAGGCCAACAACACAGACATCCTGATAGGAGTCTATTATAGACAACCGAGCTGGGATGAAAGGATGGATGAACTATTCTGTAAGCCTCTGGCTGATGTTTCACAATTGCTAGCCCTTCTTTTTGTGGGAGACTAACTTGTGGGATGTCTGCTAGAAACTCAACACAGTGGAGAGGAGGCAGTCTAGAAGGTTTCTCGAGTGTGTGGAAGACAACTTCCTGACACAACTGGTAAGCGAGCTTAGCAAGGGGTGGACTCTGCTAGACGTGCTTTTTACAAACAGAAGGGCTGGTGGGAAATATGGTGGTCAGATGACATCTTTGGCACAGTGACCATGACATAATGGAGTATTCAATTCTTGGTGAAGTAAGGAAGGGGTCAGCAAAACCTCCACCCTGGATTTCAGGAGGCTGGACTTTGGCCTGTTCAGGACAGTAGTTCAGAGAGCCCCCTAGAAAACAATCCTTAATAAGAAGGGAGTTCAGGAAAGCTGGACATACTTTAAGAAGGAAGTCTTAAAGGTTTAGAAAAACACCCTCCCTATGTGCCCAAAGATGAACTGGGGAAGAAGAACAGCCTGGCTGAACATGGAGCTTTCACTGGAACTTGGGTTTATGACCTTTGGAAGAAGTGGCAGTCAGGCAGGGTATATGAATGTTGTTACACCATGTAGAAAGAAAATTAGACAGGTGAAAGCTCAGCTAGAACTTAATCTGGCCACTGCTGTAAAAGATAATAGAAATGTTTTTATAAATACATGAACAACAAAAGGAGGGCCAATGAAAATCATTCTTTATTGTATGTGAGGGGATCGTAGTCACCAAGGATGAGGAAAAAGCTGAGGTACCTAACGCCTTCTTTTCATCATTCTTTAACAGTAAGGCCAGTTATCCTCATGGCAACCAGATCTCAAAGGTGGTAGACAGAGACAGGAAGCAGAATTGATCCCCTGTAATCCAAAAGGAAGCAGTCAGGGATGTGCTGAGCCATTTGATACTCACAAGTCTATGGGACCAGATGGGATCCATCCTAGGCTGATGAGGAAGCTGTCAGAACAGCTGCTCTCCATCATTAACCATCAGTCCTGGAGGCCCCAGGTGACTGGAAGCTGGACAATGTGATGCCCATCAAGGGCCAAAAGGAGGATCCAGGAAACTACAGGCCTACTAGCCTGATCTCAATACCTGACACGATTATGGAACTGATCATCTTGAGTGTGATCATGATGCCAGTTAGGGTTTTTCTTTTATATGTTCTCTGTATTCTTCGCTCATGTATTTGTACCTCTGTAGCCTACTGTACTAGTAGTTAGTTTTCCCAGTAATTTTCCATGGCCTTTTGCTAGGCAGGAAGACAAAACAAATTCCAGAGCTCCAAGCCCTGAGAGGTGCAAAGCCCCTGTGCTATCTTGGTTTTTCCTGGAAACCAAGGCCGAGAACAACTCTGAGATACATTTCATAAACTAAGTTCAGCTAGTAACAAGGTGGGGCTCCAGAGAAGGGGCTTGACCTGGGAGGAAATTGAATCGCCACTTGTCCTCCTAATGGGTGCTTTTTATCAATTATTCTAATTTCCTAAAACCTATAAATATGTACTCATCTCTGTGGGGTGGGCTTTTCTGGACATCTTTCCATAACTGCCTCTGAAAACCTTCAAATAAAGATCTGCTCTTATATTACCTCTTTAGTGAAATCATCTCAAGTTTCATTTCCAGCAAGTTAGGAAAATGGCAACTATCACATGGCACATACCGGACAACCGGGGGATTAGGCCCAGCCAGCATAGGTTTAGGAGGGGCAGGCCCTGCCTAACCAGCCTGATCTCCTTTTATGATCAGGTGACTCACTTGGTGGATGTGGGAAAGGCTGTGGATGTTGTCTACCTGGACTTCAGCAAAGCCTCTGACACCATCTCCCACAACATTCTCCTGGAGAAGCTGGCAGACTGTGGCTTGAACAGGTGCACTCTTTGCTGTGTTAAGAACTGGGTGGGTGGCTGGGCCCAGAGAGTGGTGGTGAATGGTTTTGTAAGCAATCAATGGCCAGACACTAGTGGGGTTCTCCAGGTCTCCACTATTGGGACCAGTCGTGTTAAATATGGTTATTGATGATCTGGATAAGGGGATCAAATGCACGCTCAGTAAGTTTGTGGACAGCACCAAGTTGGGTGTGAGTGTTGATCTGCTAGAGGGTAGGAGAGCTCTGCATCTAGATCTGGATCAATGGGTTGAGGCCAATGGTTTGAGGTTTAACAAGACCAATTCTGGGTTCTGCATCTTGGTCACAACAACCCCATGCAGTGCTATAGGCTGAGGAAGATTGTAAACCAAACTTTTCCAGCTGAGGAGAACTACAGGGGAATTCATTCATTTCGCTGAGTGGAAGACTCTGAGTAACACATTGCCACTTGTCAAGCCATCTAAGCCAAATACAGTCATTTGTCCATTATTTCAGCTGACCAAACTCATTGAGAGCAGAAGAGATGCCACTGAAGGGATAACAGGGGGAAGAATATAAATTGCTTTCAGCAATCCCACTCCAACCAAAGAGAAAACAATTGCAATTAGGCAGGAAGGGTGGCCCATAATCTCTGCAAGAATAAATGCAAAAGTTCATTTGGGAGCTTGCCCTGCCAAGGAGGAAGGAGTTTTGTGGCAAGCTATTTCATATGGAACATGGAAATTAGACTGATCCCTGCAGTCTTCCAAGGACTGCATGCCTAGGTATAAGTCAATTAATCTTCAAATGTACCACCTACCCAACTACTGACAGATGTACTAAGTTATTCAGCTGCACCAGTAAACTGAATTGCCCTTGCCTCCAAGACAGGACATCCTAACTCCTGACCAATGCCTAGGAATGCAGTAGTTGGCATAGATTAAAATCACGCCAAGAGCCATTTCAACAGCTTGCCAGAATAAAGATGTCATTCCAATGTCAAGAAATGTCATGGGCACAGCTCAGCTTGCAGACCATGACATGACCTGACTCAAGAAGGAACACAGGGATTTCTGCTCTGGAGAAGACACCACTGACAAACCTGGACCATGCTGTGTGTATGCACACTGCATTTCACCCTGTCCAGATCTGTCATTTCTTTGTTCTCAGTTTGAGATTGAGGTGCATGTGTATGTTTTAAAATGCAGAATGGCATTATTTGTGCAGCAAACCAAAGATCACATAAATCAACTCCATGAAAATCCTTCTATACTCTCTCGTGCCTGCCAACCAAGCTAATTAATTTATTTAACCAGCTTTTCAAACACAAGTATTTCAAAAAACAGACTCCTGCTTTAAAAAGGTGAAGTTCATCCAAGAAACATGCAGTCTCATTCACCCTGAAGTGCAACACTGGGCACAAATTTTCACTGCAAGTCAGTGGCATAGTAGGAAGAGAAGATTGTGGACATTTTCCATCTCTTCTTTTAACTAACAAACAGTTTTGACACTCACAAAGTCCTGGAGACAGTGACACAACTAAATCTACTGAGAATATTTTCTTAAAACAAAGTGGTATCTCCACACACATAGTAGCTGGTGATTTTATTACAGTATTAAGAACAGGCAGAATTCTATCCTATCACATTTCAAATTCTAAGATCCATTACTGGATACTACTAAGAACAAATCCCCACTGTATTTGGCAGGATAGCTTTCTCCTTCTTGGTTAACGTGTATTTATACAGTGAGTATACGAAAATAAATGTGTAGCTTCTTTGTTGCTAATGGAAAGTCACTTCTGGATCAGCAAGATCTAGGGCTTTTGAAAACAACACAAAACTAGCTATATTTAAAGACATTAGTATTTACATTAACATTAATTTTGTTTACCTGACCTCACCTATACCATATCTTCTGAAAACAGAAAACACTAGAGTCTTGAACTGGACTTCCAAAATGTAAGGTTCCTTCATAATCATTAGATTCTTTGAAAATGTAAACCCTTTATTATAATAATTCTGGTTCCTACTGTCCCTTTTGGCCTTCTAAAACTATTTTGACTTACAAGATAACAAGACTTCTATGAGAGAGAACACTACATTCCAGTTTTCCCATGAACTTAGTCTTTGAGGACCCCAGCACCATGCTTTGAGGCTACTTTATAAGGGCTTTGTTACTATGACTGCCACACTAACTCTGAAGCTCTTGTCACATCCTTGGCTGAAAGGACACTTGCCAGCATACCCAGTGTCAAAATCCTTTTCTTACTAATCTAATGGAACAACATCTGGAAAACAAATGAATAGGGATTGTTAAACTGGTTCCCTCCCATCCAAATTGCAAAAGAAAACAAGTCAGAGAAATTTCCAAAGTATTTTTGTTCCTGCTCTATATCTCAGCATTTAGGTATTTTAACATCAATCTGAGACTCACCTGCAGGGCAATATGTGATCTTTTGAGTTTAAGCTCACTAATAAAAAATACAGGAAGCTTTGTTCATGTAACAGTCAGGTTTACAGCAGTGTTAAAGTTCCAAAGTTCGCCATAAATTCCCATCATATTGTTGCAACAACACAAAATTCGTATACACAACAGCCCCACAATCCCTCTTCATAAAAACAAGTAATTCTTGAATGCATCTTTCATGCATAAATTTATAAAAATAAAGCATACTTGAATAAAAATTCATGCCTCTAAAGGGCAAGGATTATAACCAAATACAGTTCAAAGTACTTGATAATATAGTGAAACAAATAAAATGTTTTAGTTACTATTTTTAAGTAGCAGTCAGGGGCCTTATGAGCAGAATCAGAAAGTAATGCTACAGATGATGATGCTATTGTATCAAAAGAAAATTAATTTGTTAAGGTTAAAAACCAGATCTAATCATCTACTCCAGACAGACTTCTCATAGCTAAAAAAAGAGGGGGGGGAGGGCAGGGGAAGGGAGGGGAGTGAAGGGGAAATGAAACCATCCTATTTTAGCATGGCATGTTCTATAATAACAGCAGGAGCAGGTTTCTCTTGATACATGACTGGATGTATGAAGTCCTCAAGAAAAGAGGATAGTTCAGTCTGGCAAATTTTTTGTTCTTCTGCCCACTGTTCTCCCCTCAGAGAGTTCTCATGTCCCCTTCTGCACTAACAAAGGCTTAACCTGGAAAGAAGGCCAGGACCAAGCCTTTCACAAGAAACTCCTACATTAAGGGAAGAACCAGAAGGAGTAGGACCTTTCTCATCTTTCTCTTCCCAGCACAAACACCCTGAAACAAGAAAGTGACCTCACTTTGTGCCGCCCAGCCTTGGAGGCACAAGCCTTAACTACATCACAGAGCAGCACTGAAGTTAGCAATAGTAAAGATTGTACAAAAAGGCTACTGTGTGCAAATGACCCAGAGCTTGGAAATCCACTTTTAGAGCCATCTCTGCTGTAAGTTCAGCCACAGGCCTTCTTGGGAAATAATGTAGTTCAAATCTGACCTGATTCCTTTGTGCTATCTTTTGTCCTTTCTTCCAGCGAAGAATGGGCTTCAGAGCAGTTAGTTCCTTGTCCTCTTTTCCTCTTTCTATTGCATGTTCTCCAAGGCTGTATGATGCTTCAAATACAATTGGAGAGATGACGTCCTTGACTCTTTTCTGTACAAGAAGACAAACACATATTTCACCTATGCATATAGCCAAACAAGTTTCTATCTACAACAATTATACATTCAATTTAACAAAATCATTTAATTAAACATGCAATTAAACCAGATTCAACACTGCAGACAGGTTTCTCTACTTCCTTTATCTTTCTCCAGGTCAAACAGGAATAAGCACATTACAATGAAAAAGTCAGAAGCTTAATTTTTTTTTAAGTTTTTTTTTTGGGATCTACTCTTCAATATACAAAAGCAGTGGAATATTTTGCCCACCTATAAATCAAGTGTTTTTCCATTAAAATATTTTATTTTAAAAATGGAAAGCAATTAAATTATTCCTGCAAAAGCAAAGATCAAATAATCTTCATCTCTGGGGTTTCAAAATCCTAGACTTTGACTGAGATCACTTTCAGTGAGCTCCGTTCATTAGAAGAACAGAAAACTCCATCTTCCCTTGTTGTTTTGCAATATCACTGAAATGAATGGATTAATAAAGGTACTAATTTGGCAATAAAATAGGGTTACAGACATACAGGGGCAAGAAAATCCATCTTCCAGTATGTTTCTCAAAGCAAACTTTACAGTTTCCCCCATCTTCAGCACAGCAACACTTTCAGTTTGTAAAAGAAGAAAGTTTTTCAGTTTCTTTACTTGCATATTGTAGGCTTCATACCAGGTGTATAGAATGGTGCCGTATTACCTGGCTGATGAGACAAAAGGATCACCTTTTCTTGTTGCTGGAACCCAAGCCATAAAATTTGTCATAACATGCAATGCCTAAATCCAGACTGCTGTGCCAGGACAAAGTGGTCATTGTGTTCTGTTCAGTCCTGAATTCCAAAATCCAATTTACCAGAAAACCTAAGTGCAAATGCTCTACCTTTTCATAGGCAAACATTCCTCCTAAATTTTAGTTACTTAAAAACATGGCATTAATTCAGCACAGATTAAATTGAGGCAATAAATAAATCCTGTAATTAAGCACATCAAACCTTCACATAGGCCAGCTCTCAACTTTGCCTTGCACTGGTTAGTGGGTTTCTCTGAACACAGCCCGCCAACCACAAGAAGCAATTGAGATGCAATGTCGTTAAAATTACATCTTCCAGATGTGGGAAACCTGGGTACTAAATGCCTTTCAGACCACCCTGTTTGATCTGTTTCAAGACAACCATTTGCTCTCTCCAGTATGTTGACTGTCCACAGATCTCTGAAGCCAAAGATTAGTGGCTAACCAAATTTCCAGATCATTGGTAAGTTGGATAAATAATAGCAAATATCAGGCTGGATGACATTTACCCTCCTGCACCTTCAGCTAGCCCTTAAATTCCCTACCCTAATATGAATGTCTGCCAGTACTCTGAAGTTTAGACTGCACATTGCTTGGAGTGATTTTTGCTTTCTTGGTAAAGAGCACTTATCAACAACAGACAGCAGTGGTGATATCTTGACCTCTTTCCAGTCCCATAAAAAGGACTATGCATGATCTGCAGCACTATTAATCCTCTCAGCAGAAGAGACACTCATGGCTGCAGCCCCTTTCTCAGCTGTATTCCTAGAGTAGGCATTTTACCATACTGAGACTACTAAATAAAAACACTACAACTTCAAAGAAGCTGATAGCTTTGCTCTCACAGAAAATCAAGAGTATTAAGGATTATTATCAGCCTATGTGAAGACTTTGTATACAGAGAAACAAGACTATAAAAGAGCATGCCATACAGCAACAGTCAAACACAAACCATCAGGCAAATTGCCACCTAATCCAACTGTATGCAATCAACCATGTAAACACAGAACAATAAAATGTATGCAGTGGGTTAAATTGAAATCCACCTACTATTTTTGTAACTTTATTACTGCAGTATAATAAGAATAAGTACTTAATCACTTCTACGTGTTTTAATATGGTCTTGCAGGGTTCAGTCCAATGCCCTTTAAAGTCAAAAGGTGTTTCCTATTGACTTTGGTGAATGTTGGAGAGCATCTTTATTGTTTGCTGGTGTTCTACTTGATTTTAGTGGTGAAATTGTGACTTCTCCACCACCACAACCCTGGGAAATACATTTCACAGACCCATTTATCTTTAAGTAAGGATAAAATTATGAATGCTGCCTAGTTATTAATTATGCCACATGTTCCCTTCTGCTCACAATCCTTCAAAAACAAAGGCAACAGTCTGTGGCATCTCAGTAAGACAGAGACAAGACAGTTCTGTCTCACAGGTACACAACAGACTGCCAGGGATATGAACATATACAGAGAATCAATTTCTTTCATTTTCAGTCTACTCAATTTTTCTGTGTTGAATCATATATTGATGACACAGCCTGCAGATAGCTTTTAGGTATTCCTGATGTCCAAGAAGAAGTCAAAAAATTCAATGCAAATAAGGTTTGAGATAGACTGAAAAATCCTTCAAGCAAGGAAATGGTACATTTTTTGTATAAGTTGCATGACCCTAATGAACTGGATTTGTCAAGGGATATGATTTCCACAAGCAGCTTTTACATGTAATAACTGCTTGACACCACGAGGATGTTATGCTATGGAAGTAATATAGGCTAAAGACATTTCTGAGCTCTGAAAAACCAAACCTGGCAAATCATAGCATATGGACAGCACAGCTTCAGTAATTGAAAAGAAGTCTTGAAGGACACTACAATGAGTGTAATATACTAGGAGTTCCAATTATGAACAGAAACAATTATGCAACTAGGGTTTAGTAAGTAACAGCAATAAATACTTAATCTGTACAGACTGGAGTCACTGAACTGGTGCAAGTTTTCACCGTGCCTGAACTGGAAAGCTTACCCTAGCAAATATTGTAACAAGGGCTTGCTATCTCCTCTCACAGAACAATCATCTCAAAGAAATGTTTGAATGTTGTGGCAGTAACTGTACATGGCCACATATTCCTTCTTTTTTTTTCTCTGATTTAGCAGAGCAGAAGAAAGCAAGAAACCAAAGCCTCTGCCAGATTCATGACTGTATTTCTGCTTGACTTTAGTACCAAAAAGTCTTAAAATCTGAAAAGTAAGGAAAGAGCAATCATCAAACATCACATCCATGATTCTGAACATAATTTTCAACTGATGATGGAGTATGATAACTGTAAGAAATAATTTTTGTCACTTTTAGGAGACATGGACTAAGGCACATCATGACAACCCACAAATATACAGTCCAACATCCTAAAGGCACACTGCCTTGGCAGGCAGCCACTGCCTTTTACAGCTTTAACTTTAGGCTCCAAGAGCCCACACACATCAGGAATTCAAGCAAATTTGGCTGGAACAAGACAGAATTTTAGTCAAGAGATAGGATTTATTCTACTCATGGTGCAAGTGGTTGCCAGATTGGATATCATTTCAGCTTTCTTTTGGCTCAGTGCCACAGTAGACTCAGGGGACTGTACATGAGCTCAATAAATCATCACATTTAATCGCCTTTCTTCAACAAGGTGAAAGCCTCCAACAAGGACTCTAGAGAGTGCAAAATTCCATTTTTAATTATGGCCAATGGGCTGAGAAATAAATTGAGATGTAAATATTGCCCACAATCTACAGCAGGAATAAAGGATGAAACATGGCCCATTAAAAGAATGAATATTAACTAATGAATGAATATTAACTAATTTTCAGCAGCATCATCTGAAGAAATACACATAATCATCAGCATGACTTCTACAGTTGCTTGGTACTTTTGTTCATGTCTTCCTGCAGTTTCTCTTTTCTTTCTCTGTGGGAAAGTTCTCTGACCTGTCCAGCCTTTTTCTGCTCTCTCTGACTTGATCCTCAGGATTTTAACCCATGAATTCCAGAGCTTTAACTGAATTCAGCACAGCTTTTCAGTACTTCTGAGAATAAAGTTCTGTTTAACTAAATGACAGAGAATGAATTCCAGAACCCATTTTTTAAAACACACAGATTGAAACTTTTAGTCTAAATGTATTTATTTCAGGTGCTAAATAACAAACACTAAAATTAGACTAGGAATTTTTACAGGCTCAAATACACAGAATAAATTTGACAATCCCAATTTAACAGACAACATATTTATGCTGCAAAATGTAAGACACTATGCTAATGCTAATCCAGCATACAACTTTAATCAGCTCACAGGTCACTACCACATAAATACTCAACTCAGTATCAAGAGATAAACAGTTCCCTGACCCATGATCTCACAAATTACTCAAATTCCCACCAGCCTTCAGAAACAAAAGCCACTACTGCCACAATCTATCAAATGAAATCACTGCTGTAGGTCTTAATAAACATACATCTTAGCTTATGAACCAATAAGATGACAATGCTTGACTTTAAAATTAACTGTCTTCTCCTGTTATCTCAGTCTCCCTCTCTAAACTCTGAATCATCCAAGGTGCAAGGTTTAAAAGCTGTGCAATTCAATAAGACTATTAATTAGACAAACTGGCTTTTAACTTCAAGACAGATTTTCATTCATTTCAAATGAATGAATGCATACATGTCATTCTAGTACCTGAAAATGAATAAGGAGCAACTTAACTTCCTTGCCCTGTTCCTTGCAACACTTACCAATTCCAAGATTAGATACCTTGGTGTTAAGTCCCAGTGCAAGTTAATACCTTCAGCCTCCTACTATGCAAAAGAATAACAACCTTTGTCCTCTCAAGAGCTTTCCTCTGTTCTCTACTTACTTTGATAAAGATATTCTAGGACTTGTAATAAATTATTTCAGACCAGCATAATTTTAGAATTGATGTCTCCTCACTGCAAAGGCATACATAACACGATCATGACAAAATCAGTTAGAAAATATCTACTTTCCATTACGTAGAAGTTGGGGATTCTTTAATACATATATTTTTTAAGGTTTCAAGATATTACTGTAGTTAAAAGGAGAAAAAACCCAACTGCAACCTCTTTTCCAGAGAAGAGACAGAACTAAAAGTTTACTTGATTAGTAAAAGCTCATTTACAAAGTTACAGGTGAATTTTTTGTCAAATTAATAGTATATGAAGGCAGTCAGAGGCCTGATGTTTCAATCAAACATGCTACTGTTTTAAGATCTTGTGACAGCTACAATTCAACAAGCAGGTGAGTAGCCTTTGTTGCTAAACTTAACTATTACAAGACTTCTGAAGAATTTCAAAGTTTCGAACAGGGAAAAAAAAAAGCAAAGTATTTGCAAGGTGTTACATGTCCTAATGTTATTTAGGGTTATCATTCAAAAGAATGGGAGTGCTTTCTTTATTCTTTTCCTAAATGCTTTACTCCAGCACACAACTGCTTCCATTAGGTCAGCAACTCCTCTTGGTGCACACACCAAAAAGTAAAAAGATGTCTGGAGAACAGGTGGCTGAAAATCAGCTAGAAGAGTCAAGAGGCAGTGGACAGAAAGACTGGATGGCTCTGAAACATCACAGTAGCAGTGGAAAATATATTTTGATAGATACTTCTTTTTAACAATTTTTTTCCTGAATTAAAGGCCTGACAATATGATTCTTATGATTCTTTCAATGCTGTTGTTACAAAAAAGCATTTCATCAATACAGCTTTATAAGAAACACATGTATGTATGTATGAAACAAGGAAACATACTAGTTAAGCCCAGTTTCCTGTAAAAATGCACAGGAAAAAATAGCAGCATTGTGCCAGGATTCAAAGTAAGGAGAATCATCCTGAGTAGAAGAGGATAGCAAGATATGAAAGAAGGTTAACATCAGTGTTTTTACTGACAGTTAATTTAGTAAATAAAGTAGGAGTGATAGAAATGGTCCTTGGAACTCTTGCAAAGAAAACAACATACTATTCAGCACGCCTTCCTGTCTGCATGCGTCTGAAAGAGAGAGGCAAAGTACATGAGAAGAATGATGTTCCTATAGTTTCATTTACAAACTATTGAAATGAGAACAGACTACTTATGAAATCTAGAGGTATTTACACACAAAAATATAAATCCTTCTTTTGGTAACAGGAAATTAGGTAGAACACGATGAGAATCTGGGAGGAGTGTTGCTGTAGTGGTTTGACCAGGCTGAATACCAGGTGCCCACCAGAGCCATTCTATCACTACCCTCCTCAGCTGGACAGGGGAGTGGGATGATAAAAGGACATCCAGGGATTTGCAAGGAAAAGGAGTTACAGATTACCATCATGGGCAAAACAGACTAGAATTGGGGAAATAAAGTGAATTTATTTCCAACCAAATTCAGAGTAAGATAATGAAAAATTAAACAAATTTTAAAAACACATTTTTCCCATCCCTCCTTCTGAGCTCTACCTCCTCCACCAGTGACACAGGGAGATGGGGGAGAGGGGTTATGGTCAGCTCATTATGTGTTGTTTCTGCTGCTGCTCAGGTAGAGGAGTCCTTCCCTTGCTCCAGTATAGGGTCCCGCCCATGGGAGACAGCTCTCTACAAACTTCTGCAGCATGAGTCCTTCCCACAGGCTACGGTTCTTCATTAACTGCTCCAAGATGTTTTCCTTCCATGGGGTGCAGTCCTGCAATAACAGGCTGCACCAGCATGGGTAGCCCATGGAGTCACAAGTCATACCAAGAAACCTGCTTTTCTCTCTATGATCTGTAGGTCCCTGCCATGAGCCTGCTGTAGTACAGGCTGCCCACAGCATCACAACCTTCTTTTGGGCATCTCCTGCTTCAGCATAGGTCTACTCCATGGGCTGCAGGATGATCTCTGCATCCCTGCGGTCCTTCATGAGCTGCAGCTGCACAAGCTGCACAAGCTGCACCATGATCTTCACCAGGGGCTGCAGGGGAATCTCAGCTCCAGTGCCTGAAGCACCTCTTACCCCTCCTTCTCCACTCAACTCAGTGTCTGCATAGTTGTTGTCGTCTCATACTCTCACTCCTCTCTTCTCTGAGCACAATTACATCTGCTCAGTAACTGTTTTTTTCTTCTTAAATATGTTATCACAGAGGTGCTACCATCATCTCTCATTGGTTTGGCCTTGGCCAGAAGCTGGTCCATCTTGGAACCAATTGATATTAGCTCTGTTGGACGTGGGGGAAGCTTTCAGCAGCTCCTCACAGAAGAACCCCTGCAGTCCCCATGCCACCAAAACCTGGCCATGCAAACCCAATACAGTTGTAATAACATGACCCAAGTCTATTCTTGCACTATTAAACAGAGGATTTATTAGTCTAATCCTCTTCAAAGCAGAATTTAAAATCAATACAAGTAAAAGGAAAGAGTGTTACAATTGTCTGCTTTGTTATATGAATTTAAAAATGTGAACAGAGCTCATCTGTGATGTCCGCTTTTATGTTTAATATCAATTCATGTTTCATATCCTAGGTATCTACTAGCAGACTTCTGAAACCAGGACACATAGGTTGAGCTCTTTACTCCCCTATGCCATGACTTCTGTACAGATAGAAGCTGTGATATCTGAAGAGGATGAGGGAACCGTATTATTCTGGAAGCAATATTTGTCTCTGAAGATGACAAGTTCCCATTCACTATTTGTAACACTCTAACTAATAGAATTAATATTATTAACCAAGAAATATTGAGAAGAGTAAAAGGAAACTTATCCATTACATAGCACAAACATTGCGCAGGGTGCCAGGGACATTTTCCTAGCCTCCAGTTCCCCTGTTCTGCACATACCTACATATCAGTACGCTAACAATCATCTCAGAAACACCCTGTCTCCATGTCCTCTTCCGCTCCACCACTTTTCTCCTCTTCTTTCATTCTCCTCTGATCAGCCAGACAGCATTTTGCTAACACTCTCCCCTCTTCAGTCTCTGAGCCTCTGCTCACAGCTTACACAAAAGCAAAAGGAAGAACAGGAAAGAATCAGTACATCAGTACTTCAGAACCTTATGGTCATTTTAGTCCATTTACAGCTGACATCACAAATGAATAGAAAGCTTGCAATTCCTTTTGACAATGATAAGGCTTTTCTCCTTGTTTCATAGATCATTCAAGAAGAGGCAGGAGCCTCCTTCTTAGAAGCCACATCAGCAAATACAGCTGCCCATCTCTCAGAGGATATTATACAATGACAAAGGGACATTGTAGTGTGTTTTTCTACTTTGTAATACTTTGAAGTAGTTTTGTTTTGTATCCCCATATTTTTCCCAAATGGTTTATCCCAAACTGTACCCCCCTCCCTTTACCTGTGTTATCCCTCTCCCAGGATGGGATCATCCCCAAACCCCCACCCTGGCTCTCTGTCAATCACTTAGCATCCCATCCCCTCCATCCAGAAGTTTCGGTCCAGGTCATCGAGTGATTAGCCAGAGGCTAGGAGTCAGCCCCCAAGCCTTGCCCCATACGCTGTCCTATATGTCTATCCCCCAGCATCCATCCCTTAGGGTCACTTACTGGTTGGTAAAATGTTATCTACTTTTGGTTTCCACCTCCCTTTAAATGTAACCTTGGCACATTTCCCAGGGCTCTCGGCAGGAGGCCCCCTGAGGTGCAGGAGCTCCTTTGGGACTCCTAATAAAACCTTGGATTAGGCCCTGCTAAGAGTCGGCCCTTTCTCTTCTACCGATGTCTCTGGTGTCTCTTGTGTGCAAAGGCGCCCAGCCCAGGTGCCCTCAGTACCCTCGGGGCACACACAGAGAGTGTCTCCCTGCCAGCCCAGGTGCCCTCAGTACCCTCGGGGCACAGAGAGTGTCTCCCTGCCAGCCCAGGTGCCCTCAGTACCCTCGGGGCACAGAGAGTGTCCCCTGCTGTCGGCCGTGTCGGGGCTGCCCCCCAGTGTCTGCAGAGTCGGGACTGGCTGAGGGTTCCTGAGAGGCTCGCAGAGGGACCGAGACAAAGGGAGACTGTTTATACCCACAGACAAGAGCAGAATGAACAAGTGTTTCTCAGGGGAACCAAGAAAAATCAAAACTTTCCCTTCAAGTTCCATGGGCTTGAAAAACAAACAAGGCAAATATTTCCACAAATAAATGGAAACCAGTTCCTCAGATCAAAGTTGAGAGCTCTTCTCTGAAGCTGGAGATACATTCACAGGGAATAGAAAAAATGGCATTTTACAACAGCAACATTGCATGCATTGCAATAAGGTTTTAACCTAATATGATTAGGTGCAGGTATTACCACTTTACACATCTCCTTTGATTACATGTTCTCCTTTGAGTACTTTTGATTATTTTATACATTATGCAATGGGTCAAATGTGTTTATCCTAACAGCAGTACTTTCTTAAATCCCCATCTCTCTGTTCCACAACATGTAAAATTTTGGTAACAACACAAATTTGAGGCCTTCATGGAAGACTACTCTAGATTATATATAGTAACTCTAAATGGATAAACAGGATATCTTGTGACATATTGGGACATTCAGCAAAGCTGGGAAAGGGCAGAATTAGCCTCTTCCCAACCACAGGCCCCGACAGCTAAAACCACAAATCCTTGGGGAGAGGTCTGAAAGAGATTCTAACCAGTGGGAGTCATAAGGAGAAAGTATCAGAAGAAGTGAGGGGTGGGGGAACAATGGGGGCAAGAGGCATTGGGGATTGGCTTATTGTTTTATAATTCGGTTTTCAGGAAAATATAACAAAAAGTCATTAAAATACATGTTTATCTGCACTAGATATTATCCTGCATTGTAGAGGTGTAAAATGATCTTCATCTGTCCAGACTGCTCTCCTTGGGGCTTTGGGCTTTGGGCATCTTAGAAATAACCACTTCTTTCCTCCTGATTATAATCATTTCCATGGTACTCTGAGCACAATATAGACATTTTGTGAAGGGTTGTCATATAAAATTACCTCCTCTGTATACAGCAACCCATAAAAAACCAAGAGACAATTCTGTGGAGAAAGACATCTTCTCAGGTCTAAGGCATAAGGTGACTGGAACCAGTTGCATTGTGCCAAAAACACCTCTGACACTGACTGTGGCAGAGGTGCAAAGGGAAAAGAGCCCTTTGCTGCCCTTCAGTTTGAGTCTATGTAGCATAGTAACACTGCCCTTGGGTAACTAAGTTCTCAAAGGCTAAGGGCTCAGCAGCACTAGGATTGGAAGCAGTTTTGGTAACAGCATCAACCACAATAAATATACTCGCTCTAGCTACCAAACTAGGTCAAAACTGATGTTATTTCCTTTTCAGGAGTGAAGTCTTTCCTTAATTTCCTTTATTTCCTTAATTTTCCTTCTGAATGAATTTTGGAATGTATTTTTCCAGGGTCTGTTCATTTTCCAATTGACTGGAATGCAGTGCTGAAGTAAGAGCAGATGAGAGAACCGTAAGTGCATGGGAGAAAAAATACCAGATAGTGCAAGGAGCAACTGCAGAGGCTGTAAAGTGCATCAGAAGCATGGTACTCAGAGCTTAGGAAAGACGAAGTGAAGGGGGGATGGACAAGACAAGGATATCAAGGCTACAGGCCAGGATGACAGAGCTACAAGCAGCACACACCAAATCCTAAAAATCACCACCAGCGACATCTAAATTCTTTGCCATACTTAAGAAAAATAGCTGTGTAGGGAGCTTCAGTAGAAGACACAATCAAACAAAAGAATCACAGATCAGAAGTGTGTATCAGATTCCCTGCACAGCTTGCTCAAGCACAAACTGAGCTTTGCCTTGGCTTGGACACATAACACCAGGAGTGTGTTTTATTCACCAAACTGTGCTGTGAGGATAATGAATACAAATGGACATGAACAAGTTGCGATATTTTGAACTTTATCTCAATTCTTGTATTATTTGTTCAAAAATTGTATCTTCACTCCCAGACATGAACCACAGTCTGCCATTTTTATCCCACTGGCTGTGGGATTTTGTCATATCTCTGCTTTAGTACTGTTTCAAAACTCCTATACAGAGAAACTGCTTTCCTATAATTTGTCTCTATCAACAGAAAAGTCATAGAAAACAAATATTGTGGTACTAATAATACTTTAAATTACCCCCTCTTAAAAATAACTTATCCTAGGAGGCAGTAATAGACTTTATCATTTAGTCTACCTTCTTGTATGTCCCAGACATTACAATTCATTTGTTAATCTTCCACCACCTGAAGTAATTTGTTTAGCTACAGATATTTTCCAGGAACACATATAGTTAGGTCCTACAGTAATCCCTCTTGGATTTAAAAGGTCCTGGGTCTGGCTTCTTTAAATATACATGACATCGTATTTCAGTCGCAGGTTTCTGTCACACCTTTTTCTACTAGATTACAAATAGCTACTTAGGTGCCTCTTGGCCTTCATTAAAATAAAAACACTGTGATTAGTTCAAATTTCTAAGTGAGCCCTTCCCTTGCAACACTTGATGAGGTTTTATAGTTTTTTACAACATCATCTAAACAGGAAGCATTTCATCAGTGAACACACAATTCTACCCCCAGTCAAAGTAACAATCTATACAGAAGAAGATCCACTCCAAAGAACTATTCTCTCTGTATGTATGCCCAAAAACCTCACTGCTTCTTTTTGCCAACTGTCATGCTGAGAAGTCATGTTCAATTGTTGGTCTGCTATGATCGTGAAATCTTTCTCAAGGTCCATGCTTTGCAGAAGACAAGCCTGTCTTAAGGTGATTCATCATGATTTTGTATCCCATATAATCTGTGCCCAAAAATTGTTACTGTATCCTTAAGACCCTGTATCCAGGGACCTCACGTACCTGTGTGTGTGGAGGCTGCTTGTGCACAGGCATTTGTGTGGTATTTATGCCAGTGACTACATAACCTTTGCTTAGGCTTTCTTTTTAGTTTTTTTTTCCTTGGTTTGAGAAGCTGCAGTAGCAATCTCTGAGCTACCTTGAGGACGAATTCCACAGCTGCCTGCCTGAAAAAAAAATGGAGGCATTGCCCTGGCAGAAGTGGAGCAGAGCTGCCCTGCTCCACCTCAAGCTGTTGTTAAACGCGTCGAGCTGGGGAGAGGAAGACACTGAGTGGCTCCAGGCCAGCTGCTTCACCTGCCACGCCCGCTGTGTTGTGCCTCAAAGCAGGGAGGAGGTCAGTCCTGGACAAGCCATCAGGTCTTTGTCTGCTGCTGGAACTGCTCCAAGAAGCTCCTGCCTTCCCAAGACGGAGCTGGTGCAGTCTTGTATCGCATGTTGGGAATGGGTATTTCCAGGACTTTGGGTTTCTCTTTGTTCCAGTGGGTTGGTATCTGGAACGATTTGATATCTTGCAGTTATTTACTTTTTTTTCCCCCTCCCTATGAGCATTCTGTTTGTTAATAAACCAGGGTTTTTTCCACTTTCATCTATTAGTATTAATTTCTTACTGGTGGAATGGGATTGTTGGAACCTTAAAGTAGACAGCTCATTCTAGAATGTTTCCCTTTGAATTGTCTCAAACCAACACAAAGCCCCTTCTCCTCCTTTGTAGGCAGGTTGCAATCTTTGTTCCTGGATGAGTCATCTCACACTTAAATAGATTAAAATAAACTTGACTTAAGTGGCTCAGCATAGTAGATGCTTCAAAGCACTTTATAAAAAACCCTATCCTCCCCTTTTAACCAAGTATTTTTATGTTATCTACAAAATGTGGAAGTAATTTTGTATTTGTTTTCAGATCTTTAATAACTAATTTTAAGCTTTCTACTGATCTCTCTAGAACATAATTAGAAATAACCCACTTAATAACCCTACACTGACATATCCTTTCTACATCAGTCTGAAAAATATTAACTTTTATATACAAATTTTGTGCAATCTCTTTTTAAAATCTTTTTTTAAATCATAGTGCCTAAAATGTTAAGTGAAATTACAAGCCCTTAAAATTCTATCACAATTGTCATAGCTACCTTCACTGATCAAACTCATTAATTCATTACCCAGGGTTTGGGCTTTTTTGTTTTTTAAATCAAGCTGGTTTTGCTCCTTTAATTTCTTGAGCATGACATAATTGCATTTCCATTATATTGTTTATATGATGATGTCAATCCACAGCCCTTTAGATCAGCTTTCCTACCCTTTTTCATATATTGACACTTTAAAGCTCTCAATGCTTCCTGAAATTTCCCTTGCATTACAAGATTTAGAAAAAGTTTACAATATGGAGCCAGAGAACTCTTCAGCAAGTTTTTGGGACTCTTGAGTTTCCAGACCATTTTAGTCTGTTTATTTCTGGTAAACGGTATTTGACATTGTCCATATTTACTAATGCATTAAAATCACAGCATAAACTTCGTGACATATGAATACATTCTTATTCTCCTTAACAAAATGTGTAAGTATTTAATGAAGCACTTTTGAATCCCTGTACAAATGATTTTATTATTATAATCAAATCATGGGGTAATATTATTGCTAGGATTTATTTCATTAATGCATCACGATTTTTTTCTGAAGAGGCTATAATCTGAAAGGAAAGACTCACACACACTCTGAGGGGACAAAGTACACCTGCTGTACCACAAGTTCTAATGGTCTTGTTATAGTAATCATGGAGTAGCCAGGCAACAGGTCAGTGCCTTAGGTTGGAAATGCAAGATGTGGCTGGGGGTGTGCATTCTATTGCCATCTGTTAGAGGTGGAGCAGTTATCTTCTGTTAATGGGGCCACTTGTTAAAACCAGATGGGGCAGTTTTCTTTTTCTCTTCCACAAACCAATCCTCCCTCCAGGAAATATCTCCTGTTAATGGGCCATTGAGTCTCACTCCATGACTGATAAAATTACACCATCCCACTGTGAGATACTCTGCCCAGGGAGAGGAGCCAAGCATTCCTATATGGATATAATCTGAGGTTTGGAACACCACAGGCAGTCTTTTCCCACTGGATTGCCAGAGGAGCAGCTTTCTTTACCACTGGATTCTCAGAGGAAGACCAGGCCCATCTACACCACCGCTGAACCTTCAGAGGAAAACGATACCCTTTTACAGAACCACACCTGACACTCCAGGAGGACTTCAGCCACCATTTAATTGGACTACTACCAACATCCTGATCAACAGGGTGTCAGGTCGTATTCTGATTCTGTCAATGTTGCTTTGTATTACTGAATTTTTTGTTGTTTTTATATTTTCCTAATAAAAAACTGTTATTCCTACTCCCATATCTTTGCCTGAGGGTCCCTTAATTTCAAAATTCTAATAAGTTGGAGGGAGGGAGTTAGCATTTTCCGTTTCAAGGAAGGCTCCTGCCTTCCTTAGCAGACACCTGTCTTTTCAAACCAAGACAGTCAGTAATGTTTTATCATCTTAGAGAACAAACAGGGATGTGAGTTGAGAAAGCTTTCTAAAAATGCACTGCACTTCTTTCTTTCCTTTCCCAAGATAAATGTATGTGTCCAGACAACTATTCTCAACTTCCTCACAATCCAGACTGATTTCAAGCATGACAGCTGGAATTCCCCATAACCTGAAATCATGAAAACAGCTACAAATGAGAGCGTGAAGGCAAATGTATATGCTAGACTTACTGGTATAGTGTGTCTCAAGACACACTAGACACAGAACATTTTACTAAGAATGGAAAAATGTCCTGTTAAAAGCTCCATACAACACAGTAGATATTTAAATCTAGGTGGCAGAAATTATTTACCTCTGCCCACAAGTAACCTGATTCTTTTAAAAAATACCTCAGTCAGGTAAGGAAGAATAAAATGAGTTATCACAAGCAACAGGAAGAAAAGAAAAGGCTTACTTAGCTCAGTTTTGTTAAACATGTGGAAGGATTTTTAGGTTTTCTTTTTATTTAAAGTGATTGGAATTCTCTTTCCGCAGAAACCTTTTAGCACTACTCATCTGTAAATAAGAGACTTCTCTCGGCATATGACATTTAAAAAGCACTCAAAAAGGAAAAAATACAGCCCATGTTACAGTTGTCAGTATCCACCTCCGGCAAGTTTTTCCAAGGCCTCTGAGAGGAAAACCCTTTTCATTATGTAGAAATAGCCTCAGTTGACTTTTCCATTCCTGCAACTGCCAGTTTGTAGCACATATCATCTCAAAGACCTACCATCACAACTACCTTTTACAAACTGACCACATATTTTCCTTGGAAATGGCATTAAAAAAAAAAAAACACCTAAACAATGAGAACAACATAAAAATATATTACAAATCATCCAGTGGATCCTAAAATAACAATTGTTCACTGCTAGCAAGTCCCAGCTTGTGGTAGATAAATTAAGTATTTTCCTAAAACTTCAAATCCTTGCATAAGACTGTTACATTTAATGTTGCTTAACCTTAATGCTTTAGGAAACAGTAACTGAGATATTTGTGGTACACTACATAAACCCAATGTTACCTGCTTTGCAAAGACAAAATTATGTAATGAATGAAGGTTTGCCAGTTTGTTTTCTTGGCTAGTGTAAATGAAAATTGGCTACCCAGAAGAAGCCATGACTACCGTAAGACTCAGAATAACGTTCATGAAGGTTTGTTAATCTGCTTCTCTGGAAACCCAAAGAGAGGAAAATTGTCTCTTTTTCAAAGATAATCAGGATTACTCAAAAAGTCCAGACGTCATTTCTCCTGAAACAAAGTAAAATCTTTCTTTGAAAGAAAGAAAAACCTGCACACCCAATTGATGAAATCATTGCCTTGGAGGTGAAGCACAGGTGAACATCACTGCAGCCATGCAGTCCTGAAAGACATTTGTGACATTACACAACCAAAAAAGGGTTACACCTTTTGAAAGTCATTTTTTAGACATCCTTCACTTCCTTTCATCTTTAAAATTTGTTTTTAAAGCACTTGGTCAAAGAAAACATTTTTATAACTCCCTATCTTGATGGGTAGAAATTTATGGAACTCTTCAAATAAAGATTCCTGCCATCATGAGTCCTCACATTGGTATCTCAGATGACAACCTTCAACCTCAATACTGTCACATTGAAACAGTGAGCTAAACAACTAGTCAAAACCAGTTTTCTCTGAAAATCCCTACCTAAATAGCACCTGCCCATTTCATTCACTGTGTATGTAGAGGTACATCTTTGACATGCAAATCAAATTATTACCCTTCCAACTGACCCTGCACATAGCTATCAAAGTCTACAACTTCCTCATGAGTGGAAGAGAAGGGGCAGACATTGATCTCTTCTCTATGGTGACCAGTGACAAGACCCAAGAGAATGGCTTGAAGTTGTGTCAGGGGAGGTTTGGGTTGAATATTAGAAAAAGGTTCTTCCCCCAGAGGGTGACTGGGCACTGGAACAGGCTTCTCAAGGAAGTGGTCACAGCGCCAAGCCTGACAGAGTTCAAGAAGTGTTTAGACAACATTCTTGGCCACATGGTGTCACTCTTGGGGATGTCCTGTGCAAGACCAGGAGCTGGACTCAATGATCCTTGTGGGTTCCTTCCAGCTCAGCGTATTCTGTGTTTCTATGATTATTTTGTTTTCACATGAATGCAGATGCAGTTTGCATGCATAGTTTTCAAAAATCTGTCCCTGGTCTGATTATTTCTACACATTGAAAAATCCTGTGCTGTGTCGAGTTCCACCCCAGCCTTGAGGGACAAGAAAAACCTATAAAAAGCACAACAGTTAAAAAAGGCCAATTTTTCTTTCCATTTACTAGAACTGTAACAAATTCTGCTTCTCTCCTGTGTTTTACATGGTACTGTAATACACTAACCCTTTATTACAGAAAAATGAGACCAGAAAGACCAGAGACCAGACTGAAAGACCTCTACTCAATTAGCAATAATTTTAAAACTTCACGTTTAGCCCCACTAGGCCTCCTTTAAAATTGTTTCTTAAACATATACACACAAATCCCACATACAATAAAAATTATGTTTTTGTCTCTAGACAAACATAACACATGGTCTGAATGTAAGGTATTACTTAGGAACTGATTTGGTCAATCCCCACAGAGAGTAAAATGGTACATTAACAAACAGGCCGCCCAAATGCATGACAACATACACTTACAGACCAATTCAAAAGCATTACATGGGAAGAGAGAATATTCCTAGTCAATGAAAATGAAGGCTGGACATCTTTCTAACTAATAGTCCCAAAACCAAACTACGTTTCACATCTGCCATGAGGCAGGACTAAAATTGCAATCAGGAGCACTTGTTGTCCCATGAAGAGTACATGCAAAGTCCCAGTTCTGTGAAAATGGCAGTAACAAAGATCAAAAAGCTATTTTCAAGGTCCTTTGTACAGCACTGCTTGTTCTCAAGCTCCTTTAGCCTATTCTTAAAATGAACTTCTGTCCTTCCAGCAGTCCTTCTTTGCAGCCACTGCTGCTGCCATCTCCTCTGAGCTCAGGTTTCTGTATAACCCAGATCTGTAGACCAATCTCTATGTCCATTACTGCCACTTAAATAAAATGCAGCAACAATATCCAATGATTTTAAGATGGCAAAATGATATCGCTACCTTCATATACTGTTGGGGGGTAAGAATATATGTATACTTCTAAGAGCAGAGCAAGGCCTAGACCAGTCAATCCCATAGCTCCTCAACTCACTCTGTGTTCATCAGCTCAGAGCTTGCCAACCTCACCAGAAGGGACTGAGTTTTAGAAGGCCTTAACAAGTATGCTGTGGAAGGGATAGAGGCATGGAGACAGCTGTGGGAAAGGCAGACAAATGGCATTTTTACTTTATAAAACTTCTGTGGTACTTCTTATTAACAGAAACGCTAGACTTTTGGTCAGCCTGAAGAACACTTCCACAGCCATTTACAAGAACACCGTCAGGAGTCATTTATATACAAAGCAGTCAGACATAGACTGCATATCCTGTAAACCAAAAAAGGAAGACACTATGTGTTCTTGATTTTGAATCACGGTGGTTTTTTTAACTCTCCTTACTTTCTACCCATCTGCTAGATGAAAAATTTATATGTTCAGCATTTTTTTTCCTCCCAGAAAACAGGCAGCAATCTAAAACAAGATAAGCAGTCTATGAACTAGAGTAAGTATAAAGTATACCCTTGCTTTCTTAAGTTCACTTCTTTCTGTTAATACAATATCTGGCTGGACACAAAGCAAACAAAGTGCAATGGAGGAAGGAAATGTTTTTGAAGAGAGTATGAGTGGAGACAGTGCATATGAAAACTCAGCATGAAAAGCAAATTTTTTTCAACAAACTTGAAGAGCAGCCTCAGAGCCATCTGTGTGGAATCCTGCTGCAGACCATCCAGGCACCATGCAGATCAGAAACAGGGCTACAGCCCAGGGACCTGGTCTGTGAATGGAACACAGATCATAAGAACTAATTCCAGCTACATGAGCAATGAATGAAATCTTTTTATCTACACATAGGTTACCTTAATTTTCCCCTGACCTTTTCCTCATGTGGGGGGAAAAGGAAATACACAAATGGGATTCTGCTTCTCTAAGAAGCACTCTTGATAACCATCTTGTTTCACTTTTGGTGTGGTTATAGAGTGTATCTGCTCTACCATCCTTCCCTTGTAATACCCAAAGACTCCAACTCAGGCCAAAAAAACCTCAGATTGACATTTTGGTAGGCTTTCCAAGATGCAACCAATTGAACAGGACAAGTTCACCAGGTAGGACTTATAGGAAACCATCATCTTTGCATTCAGTGTGTGCACCATGAACAATAGAGCACGCACTAGGAATGAGGACATTGCCAAACCATGTAGGTGGAGGACAGGTTTGTATTTCTAGATTCACCTTTTATTCCAGGATGTATGTGTACTCTTTTTCACTAATGTCACAAACAAGTCTCAGTCTTGTTAAGTCAGTTTAAAGATATTTGCCTCCTTGACCAGCTATTGGCACTTCACAACCTTATTTTGGCAATGTGTATTAAAAAAAAAAAAACAAAAAAAACCCAAAGGATTTTTGCAGACAAACAAACAAAAAAAATTTTCTCCACAAACTCAACCAAATAGATTCCTTAAAAAAATGTACCAGAGACTCAATAGCTCATGAATATCATTATATGCTGCTTCTCCTTTCCAGTCAGACCCACTGATGTAGAGCTGGGTATTTAACTCTCAGCTTCATCTTCAAATTAGGACAGTGTACTTGGTCTTGGGGCTTCACCAGACTTTAAGTATGGGGAGGCCTGGCAGATTGACTACATCTCACTGCCCTAGACATGCCAAAGTGCTGACCATGGTAGAAGCCACCACTGGATAGTTAGAGGTCTACCCTGTGCCTCAGAATACTGCCCGGAACACCATCTTGGGCCTGGAAAAGCAAATCCTGTGGTGACATGGCACCCCTGAGAGGATCAAGTCAGACAACGGGACCCATTTCAAGAACAGTCTTATCAACATCGGGGCCAAAAAACATAGTATTGAATGGATATATCATATTCCTTATTATGCACCAGCTGCTGGGAAAGTTGAACAGTGCAACGGACTACTTAAGACTACTTGGCAGGGGAACTTTTAGAAATTGGGAATTGAACTTAGCAAAAGCCACCTGGATGGTCAACACTTGAGGGTCCATCAGTCAAGCTGGTCCTGCCCAGTCTGAACTCTTGCACACAGTGGATGGAGATAAAGTCCCTGTGGTACATATGAAAGATATTTTAGGAAAGACTGTTTGGATTAATCCCACCTCAGGCAAAGACAAACACATCCGTGGAATTGTTTTTCCTCAAGGACCCGATTACACTTGGTGGGTAATGCAGAAAGATGGAGAAAGCTGTTGTGTACTACAGCGAAACCTAGTTTCAAGTGAGAACTGCGTGTAAAGTTTCATTGTGATGCAGAATAGAAATAGAATAAGGGGTGGATAATGTCCTAGACAATAATGTGTATTCTATTTGCCATCTGTTAGAGGTGTGGCAGTTATTGTCTGTTAACTGGGCAGTTTTCTTTAACTCTTCCACAAACCAATCCTCCCTTGGGAGACATCTGTCGTTAATGGCTTATTGAATGCCACTACATGACTGATAAAAATTACATCATCCCATTGTGAGATGCTCCACCCAGAGGGAGGAGCCAAGCATTCCTAACTGGATATAAGCTGAGACTTTTGGGACACTAGCACAGCCTTTCCACTGGATTCTCAGAGGTGCAGCTCCCACTTCCACTGGATGTTCAGAGGAAGACTACACTCTTCTACAGGATCACTGCTTCAACAGAACCACATCTGTCACTCCAGGAGGACTGCAGCCACCATTTCAATTGGACTGCTACCAATTGAAATGCCAGGGTGCCAGGTCATATTCTGACTCTGTCAGTGTTGTTTTGCATTGTTTATTTTATTTGTATTCTCTTCCCTAATAAAAAACTGTTATTCCTGCTCCATCATCTTTGCCTGAGAGCTCCCCTTAATTTCAAATTTATAACAATTCAGAGGGAGGGGGTTTACATTTCCCATTTCAGGAGGGGCTTTTGCCTTCCTTAGCAGACACCTGTCTTTTCAAACCAAGACAGCCATATGTATGCTGTGATATCTAATAAGTATTTTTTTTTTCAATATTTTCAGTATTTTTGTTCTGCTTGTCTTTCCTTTTAAAATATACTCCTTGTGAAAAACTAATTTTGTCTTCACTAGTTGCATTTACACATTATGTTGAATGCAAACTGTCTGTGTAGATGTTAAAAGATGAAAAAATAAAGCAGTTCAAAAATGTACTTTTCCAACCTTGCCCAAATCCAAAGACAAGTCTTATTTCCTCTACATCTGACAGCCACACCACATAGAAAATTTCATTCCCCAAACAGCAGCCTACCAAAAAGGTCCGACAGTGTGAAAAAAGGGTGCTGTAATTTAAATCCTTTTGCAGCCATAATTACTTCAGTTGCTGTAAAGCCAAAGCTGTAGTTTTTGCAAGCTAAACTAAAGTGCAAGGAACAAAAGTACTACAAATTTTTGAAAGCTATGAGGGAGGTCTTCTTACCTTTCCTGGTGTTTAATCAAAGTAATGAAGATTGGGGTAATGAAGAGTCATGAAAGCTGTACAACTGTTTTCTGCTGGGATCCAGGCTTCTCCATATTTTTGCAACATAGCACAAATTATATTCATACATAATCTGGAACATTACCCAAAAAAGGGGGGAAAAGAAATTCAAGTCGTAGTCCTGCAATAGGTTCCATAATGGCTTCAATTCCTATGGCCACAGAGTAACTAATAATTTACATATAGTAGTTGAAAAGAGTGTTGAAAAAGAAGAGAAGAAGCAGGAGCAAGAACTCCATCCAAGTCAGTCAGGCAAAGCAAAGTTGTAAGGGGGTGTCCTCAATGAAAAAGGCAGGCACAATCACAACCAACCTCAACTTCTCAGACCTCACCATGGTCTAGAGAAACCCAGGAATGCAGCTAGAACTCAAATCTTTGGATTGGAGAACAGGTTTGGCTTTGTTTGGCTCCAGAATTTACATTGATCTGCTTTTTTTGGTCAAGATTTTATTTTTGTTTTTCAACACAATAAATAGAGACAAAAATTTTCTGAGGATAACTGAAGTGATGATGATGATGTTCCAGTCCTTAGGGTGAGGGGATACGCTATCAATGCAAGAATCTCTGCTTTGAATATTTAATCCACATCTATACTTCCCAGTTTCAAAAGGGATATCTCAGCTCCCATACTATTTGCTGAGGGTATGGGATATGCTCAGCTGAAGCATAAGGAGACAATTCAGAGTCTCATGTTAATGTTTGCAGCTAAAGCAAGCAGGATTGACTATTTGCACAGAATTCAGCACCCCTGCTTGATCAAGCAGCATTTTTAATTTTAACAGCATTGGCTCAATTTATGACCTCTGAAGTTTTCAAAATGGCAATTATACGGAAATATTAAACATAATCATACTTAACAGAGGTTTTGAATATACTACCTTATTTGTTCTCCATGTATCTTCTGCAGCTGGCTAAAGGGTATGAGGTTTAGATTTTTCTGCAAACTGTAAAAATTCCATAAAAAGGGAATGTGTTTTATTTTTCCCGTGTTTGAGATAAATTGCTAGTTTGGCCAACAAGCAAACCTTTGTAAAAATATCCATAAATCACTCTGTACCATGGTCAAGAATCCATTTTAAAAAAGCAGCAAAGTACCTGCAATTATTTTGTCCCCATTTACAAGGGAATAATCAATGCTACTTTTGGTTACTTGATCTTTGCGGTATTACTGAAAAAAAATCGTTGACCTCTTCCAAACTACTGAAGCCAGTTTCTTAAATGCAGTATTTATATTCCTTTCTTTCATAGCTTCTCATTTACCTAGATAAACCTACTTTCTTTGAGATAAAAGGCTACTGACTATGCTTGTAACTACAGATAAGCAGCACTCAAGACTGCTTCTCCTGTGACAGAAAGGTAAACGGTGTTATATTCAAAGTTCAGAAAATTTTCTGCAAAATGGAAGGAGAAAAATTGCAACTTCATTCAGTGACAAAAAGCCCTCTCACAACTCTGTGACACTGTAAGGGAAAGACTGAAAGTATTCACAATTTTTTAAAATTAGGTTTAGAAATAATTAATTCTGAATTTGAAGAGAAAACACATGGAAATAAAAATGAGGGAATAATTCACAATAATTTCCTATAGAAACTACTATCCCAAAGAGAAAAAAAATTGAGCATAAGTGATGGAAGAAAAACACAAACCACATCTGGAAGATGCCTTTTTGTTCTAGACTGCCTCTTCCCACATAAGCATACATCAGAAAAAATATATACTTTCTAATGTTGTAGTATACAATGTCCAAAGTTTGAAAAACTAGTTTTCTTCTAATCTTCAAACTTCTAGATATTTACATCACTTTATAAAAAGCCTACCTTTTCCATTTGTACATACTGTACTTTCTCAAGGCCACGTCATTGTTTGCATATAATTTGTTCTTTACTGGAAACCCCAGTCACTCCTTATTCTCTGTACCTTTTAGGCATAATGCCTCAACCTTCCCACATTACCCTTTTCCTCTCACTTGAAAGCATCATTCATCACAGGCAGTATGGGAACCAAAATTCCATTTCTGATAAGCATAGAAAAAATTCTAACCTAAAGATAATGTTATAATTAATTAGTACATTTTTAAAGTGTATTTCAAGAGTTCTACAAACTCACAGAGGAATTAATATAGAAAAGTGTGACGGTGTTCATAGGGGTCTCAGGTTGAGGGAAGAGACGAGGATTTCACTCCATGTTTCAGAAGGCTTGATTTATTATTTTGTGATATATATTACATTAAAACTATACTAAAATAATAGAAGAAAGGTTTTCATCAGAAGGCTAGCTAAGAATAGAATAGGAAAGAATGATAACAAAGGCTTTGTCTTAGACTCTTTGTCTGAGGCAGCTGGGCTGTGATTGGCCATTAATTAGAAACAACCAACATGGACCAATCAAAGATCCACCTGTTGCATTCCACAGCAGCAGATAATCATTGTTTACATTTTGTTCCTGAGGACTCTCAGCTTCTCAGGAGGAAAAATCCTAAGGAAAGAATTTTTCATAAAAGATTCCTCCTTCCAGGGGTCTGAATCAAGAGAAAATGCATATTTCAATTACTGCAATTTGTTCTCATATCAAACCAAGCCCATTTTTCCCCAAAGTAAGCCAGAGTGTCTTTACACCTTTTTATCATGCAAATCCACTTATATAGAATAATCCCAGTATTACTATAAAAATTCCTCTTATTTTAAGTCATGTGAATGTCTGCTACACACATTTGACTATTCTTGTCCCAAAAGCAGCAAGTGCCATGCAATGCATCTTACACAGCAGAGTAAGAAAAAACATGGGGTTTTTTTCTGTTTGTGCCAAGCTGGCCATGATGTCAGACCACTTTCATTTTTTTCTAAGTCATAACATTTGCCATGAAAGCTTCTGTTTAAAACACAATCTTATCCCACTGAAAAGACACCTAAACATCAAATGTTGATTGGTTCAAATGCAAAAGCAGCTTGGGTTTGAGATAGTTTCAGTATTTCTCCAGGGCCACTATGGAAAGATTGCTTCAGTTTTGGGTATTGAGGGTTTAATCGGGCAGGGTCAGACGTTGC
Source organism: Molothrus aeneus (assembly GCF_037042795.1). Classification (NCBI taxonomy): domain Eukaryota; kingdom Metazoa; phylum Chordata; class Aves; order Passeriformes; family Icteridae; genus Molothrus; species Molothrus aeneus. The sequence continues at coordinate 58,131,576 of NC_089646.1, forward strand.
TACATCATGTCAAGTTCCCTTTAACCTATTAATATGAAACCATGAAGAGCATCATCATAATGAAGAATCTTCTCCTTCCTTGGCATGGTATTCATAAGAAGTGCTCCCTTTATACTTTAAAGAAAACACAAGTCTTTAAATTATTCCAAGTAACGCATTTCAGAAGAATCACATTTCATATGAGGAAAACCACAGGAGATGAAAAATAATTCTGAGAGATTTAAACGTCTTGATCGGTTCTTAAATTACTTTAAGAAAAACAGATTATTTGCAAATTGAATGGGCAGACAAATAATAAAAAAATGTGGACAGGGAAAGGCACACTTTTAAAGTAAGAAAAGTAGAGTTCCTTAAATGTGCAGATAAGGGAAAGAATATCTAGAATAAAATAAATGGGAATAATCTGCAGAATTTAGAAAAGATCATTATCTAATTATCTGTATTACATCTCAAGAGTATAATCATGTAGTGTTAGCTAAACTAGCTTTAGACTGAGGTGCTGATAACTATGTAGCTGAAGTGTTTCAATTTGAGGGACCCCTGGATATTTTTGAGTGGAAAAGAGCTGCCTGCAAAGCTAGAGAAGAAATTCATGTGTTTACATTCTTTTTTTTTTTTAAGCACAACCTTGCATATAGTCTTGGCCACTTCCAGCTTCTGGAAGGGATGCAAAAATCTTGATTTATTGACTGAAAGTATCATATATTATCTCATTAAACCCACCTCATCAAAGACACACTGTGCTACAGGGACATGCTTATAACAGCACTCTTTCCACAACTGTCTTTCCCCTATAAAATTGCACTCTTCCACCCTGAAATCCTCCAAATGCCCAGACCCATTCCCATGGACACATTTCCTGTCCAAGGATAAATGGTGGTATCTGTACTTCATTAACCTCAAATCTCTGCCAAGTCTGTGGGAAGTGGCCACTACCTATATGTACCCTGATGAATTGACTGGAGGTTTGAATTAACTACGAAGGCAGCCCCACCTTCAGGGGTGGCTATCAGAAACTGTGTAGCAGAGAGCTTTCATGTGCCACAACAACATGTAGAGGACCCTGTTGCTCAATGCCACCAGGGCTCTGTCTTGGACAATGCAGTGTCTCCCTTCTGAGTGCAGCTTTATACACCAGGACAAGGGCCGGGTGCAACTGCTGGTGCAAATGGGTTCACTAAAACAGAAAAAAGGCTTTCACATGAGATGTGAAGTAGTTCCACAGAGCCTTCCCTGGATGGAGAGACACACCTTGCATAATGCTTCTTCTTAAACAATCATCCTCCGTATTATAAACAAAGGACTCAAACACAGCTGGACACAGAAAATTAATTCCTCTGAAGGGGGTAGAGGGTTTCTCAACACTGGTGGAAGAGACCATGGAGGGAAAATCAGTGTGGGATGCCATGGGTCTTCAGGTTCCCCCATGGATTCAGATTTTACAGACCTGCCAAAGCTAATCCAAAACCCTCCACTGATAAGCACCCATCTACAAATTTTCCATACACCATGGCTGCATGTGGTTTGGGGCCAGGTGGGACAAGCTGCAGTGCCACTGTGGCATCAGGATTTGGCTGCAGGCAATGCACACAGTTTCTGCTGCTTCACTCTCCTCACTCCGTTTAACTGCAAGGGTGCACTAAGAATGTTCATTCCCCAGGACTTCTGCAGATCTTTGAATTGCCACTGGGGAATCATGATGTCATGATTCTAGAGGGACTAGATGTCCCTCTAGTCTAGACAGCTGCAGATTTTAGGGGAGTTTGACAGAAAAATGAACATGGCAGAGTGCCTACTAAAACTGTTCCCATGGTGAAATGCGCCACAGACTGCAACGGTGACTCCTCTGGGACTAAGACACCAGCAGAAATTAGTATAATGGCTTTTTTTTTAACATGATGTTCGATTAAAAGAAGCCACGTGAGAATGACACTGGATGTCTGAAAGATATTTTAAAGAAAAATCAATAACAGAAGAAGATCTGAAACAAATTCAAGTTTCAAAATATCAAAGGTATGCACCTGAAATAGAAATATCTCTATCAGAACTACAAAAATCTACTGATGGAAGGCAGCCTACACCAAGGAGAAACACAGGTATAGGAAGATTTCAAGTCTGGGTGAAACATTTTGCTGCGTTCTTTCCATAACTGGTTTTTCTTTCAAACCCCGTATCTTCTGAATTCTATTAAAGAACATAAAAAACTGAGAAGAAAGGTCAAAAAGGTCAAAAATTACTTCTCAAGTGATTCCTGAGGGTTACACAGATGTGACCTCTTGATCACATCTAAACTGCTAAACAGAAAACTCCCACAACAAAAAATTCCAGTACATTCAATTCACAAACTTTTCAACTAAATTAATATAACAGATTCTCACACAAATTACTTCCAATGAACCTAATACTAATGCTTAGGTACAGCTTGCATAAGGTGCAATGTGGCCAAGTTCCCCATATGCACTGCTTGACCTGGTCCTACTTCTTCCTTTGGATTCTACCTGAAAAGGAGCGAAAGCTACACAGGATTTTGATGCTTACTTCCTTTGTAGTTTTGAGCAAACTGTTTTGTTTTACTACCTCACTTTCTGATCTGTAAAACAGAGATAATGCTATTGAGCTATCTTAAAATAACTTCTTGAGATTGATAATTGTCTCAAATACACCCTGAAGCAAAACATTTTAAAATGTAAAGCAAAGTATTTTTCAAATAAAGCTCCTATTCTATCCTATTTATTAACAAGAGGAAAATCTCTGAGCTAAAACCAAGGCACTAGGCTATTGTTTCCCACGAGGTTCACAGAAATACTAAATTGTCTCCAGGATAATCGCACATCACTTAAATCATATTTCACCAAAAAAACCTATAAAACCACAGAACAAACTGCACTAACAGAAACAAGGCATTTGGGTGAATAACCCATAACCCTGCTGTAATAACCCACATGCTACATCTGACCAGTAGAAAGATAGTCCTATTCTTGGACTGAAGCCAAATCCCTGTGTACCAGCAGCATGGACATCAGTGCAGCTGACTTCCTGAAACCCAGGTGCAGGCTGTTTCTGGAAGTGGGGAATATGATACAGAGTTTTTTCTCCCCCTGTGCAGTATGTTGTCATTTCACATAAACCCTATGAAGAAGGGGAGGAAGTTAATTCAAGCGCATTCATGATTTACAGCTATTTACACAGCTTGTGCTGTACTGGAGAATTTAATCTTGCAAGATTTCCCTGACCAAGAGTTTTTAGAACCACTGCAGCTCCCATTACAAAGAAACCAAGAAGTGTGATGATGCTGCTTTCAGATTCAGCTGCATAATGGGTGATGCAATTAGCACAAGATATAAACACTAACATAGAGCACAAGAAAAAATCACTGAGATAATAAGCAGCAAGAAAACTAGAGTGGTTACTAAATAAGGCAAACAATTTTAAAATTAGAGTTGCAATGGGACATTAGATCAGAAAGAAATACAGGACTTACACCAGATGTTCAGCACTGTTGCTAACATGAATGGAAACAGCATAGTTACTAAATGGCTTGTGGGGTTTCTCCTGTTCTTGGGAGATTTTTTTTAATACCAAAACCCCCAGAAACATTTCAAATTAAAATGACACAGTCGGGAAAGATTACAGGTTTCATGAGAAACCCATCTCTGACACCTTTTCTCCTGTTACCTCTTTGTCCCGCCAATCCAGTCAATAGACATTTTAAAGTAGTACAGTAGCTATCATCATTGTTTTTGTGTGTGTGTGTCCAAAAAGCCCCTAAAATTATTCTTTTTATTGTATTCAATATTTGTCATTCTACAAGTCATTCTTCTCCTCCTGCCTCTCCAGTTTATTTCACCTAAATAAGAACAAAGCTGAATGGTTACAGGCACAGTAGCAGAAGTTGTATTTGTCCCAGTGTAACATTAAGCCATGTGATAATCAAGGAGCTCCAGTGAGCTCTATGAACTTCCTATAGTAAAGAGAAAATGACTGAACGTTGCGAAGCCTGCTTGACATGACTGGACTATTCCGTTTTTAGCATTTCACTCTTGCTGCAGCTCTTAAATTTGCTAATTTCACAGTGTCTTTTGAGTTACAAAATCTGTGCTTGAGCTGAACCTCAGGAGAGAAAGGGGCCTCATGTTACATCTGCATTCTGTAGAGTTATCATCTGAGCATAGTTTCAGAAAAACAAATGGAGAAAGATATAAGATTAGTGACTGACTGCTGTGACTGGACTGCATAGTCCTTGCAGTACTATGTAAATTAAAAATATAAATGAAACAAAACAAAATAAACAAACACAAAGGAAAGAGATGAAAAAAGGTAATTATATTAACTCCAGAACTAGCAGGTGGAAAATAACTTGTTTTATTTTAGAATGCATCCAGAAGTTGTTCCATCAACTCCCCATCTGAAGACTGGGTCTTTTAACCAAAAACTTGACATTTTTAGATTCCTGGCAAAAAGAAGACACTAGCTCTCTATTATCTCCAACTTCCAGTAAATTGAAGTATTAATAGCTAGATGTTATTCCCTTGGGATTGTAAACAGCAAGTTCTATCCCAAGTGTCAGAGGAAGAGTAGGAGTAGCAATATAGATGAGACTTTCACAGCTGCTCAGTAGCCTTGTGGTTTCCCAGCACCACCTTGCTTGGTAGCTGGGCAAATCAGTACTGAACACCAAACTAATGGACTTTTGTCTAAACAACTTGTTGACACTTAGTTATCAAAACAACTGGACAAAAATACATCATGTAACACAGCAGGAATCACTACAAAAGAGACTGGACACCTACAATGTCAGTTTGAATGTAAAACAAATTAATGGAGCACATTTTCTTGACGACAGTTACTTCCTTTCCCAGTGGACTTAGTGTGTTTCATAAAAAGCAGTGAATACTAATCAATAGCAGCCTAAATCAACCTAGTGCATCCTCAGGTCAAACTGTGGCTTTTTTTAGGAGAGTCATTAAGGGAATATACAATTGTCCAGTTAGTTTGTTTCCATTGAAAAGAATCAAAGCACCAAGACCACCACAGAACCTCACTAGCAAATCAAACTATACAGTGGAGAAACTCCAGACATCTAACCTATTTCAATTGCAAAGTTTCCCTGCTTTTTGGAAGGCTTTAACCATCCTTGTTCTTTTGTGTAAAAGAGTAGCTGAGTCATCCCATGTAGGAGCAACTATAAATATCTAATGCCAAGTCCCCTGCACAAAAGCTGCAACACACAATATACAGTATTTTGGAGACACTCAAAATGCTCAAGAAACAATGCAGCATACCCTTTTTAGGAAGGAACATCTGTTGCACTGGCTGAGAAGCAGCTGGCATGACATCCAGTCCCCAAAGTAATGTCAACTCATCCGTGTTACTTTTTACAAGTAGAGTTGCAAGATTTCCTCACAGTCTGAAGGGGAGAAAAGTGTTTGGAATGGAAAATGAAGCTGCTGCCAGAGGACTTGCTCAGCCACTACCACTTTGTTCCTTCCAGTACATAGTCATTACGTTATCTCATAACAATGCAAATATCTGATTCTCTTTACCCCGACACTTGTCTTCTGCAGTTCATCTCTGTATGAAGTGGAGCACAAAGTCTGTTTGCAATGCAGCCATCACCACACTGCATTCTCACTCTTCCATAGTAGTCTCCTGATTTCTATGCCTCTGGAGATTAGCAAATATGAAATCAGCTATTTTGATATTGTCCCATCCCGCTGTAAAAGGGGATTCAAGGAGGATTCTTTTCGATAGATATCTTGGATGAAAATAAGGTGTAAATGGGGCCATATCATATCTGAGAACATTTTATTGATAAAGAAAGGTAAGTGTTCCTACCAAAGTTGGGGGGGGGGGAGGGGTGTAGAAAAGAGAGCAAAGAGAAGAAAAGAGAGACAGAGATAGAAAGAGAATACTGGGATAGATCATTACCACTGTATCCCAGGCACCCTGCTGGCATCAGCTCAGCATTTTTTCCTGGGCATCTGCCCCACCAGCATGTAGGAGCTCACTTGCAGCCTGATGTGGAAGCTTTCTCTGCCCTGATCTGCTGTCAGGCAAAGCGTCCCTGAGGACAGGGCTCCCAGCTGTATAATGTATGTTGAGGCATAAATAAAAATTAAATTGGTCCCTCTCAGACACCCAGCAGAGAAAGCCCACATATATAGGTTTAATTCAATCTTAAGATTGCCTTTTCCTGACATAATCAGATGTAGCAGTGTAACCCTAACACAAGAAGCCTGAGTCAAAGCAGAACAAAGTTAATATTTAGAACTGCTTCAAGCAAGTGCCTGAGCACCTCCTACCCCCTGCAGAAAAAAGCAAAAAATCTACTCCAAAATCCCCTGTCAAATACAGTAAACAACCACATTTCTTGCAATTTTAAGAGACTATTGGAATAGGTCTTGGGGTCTTTACTCATATTAATTTTTCCCTTTCACATGAACACTTGGTTGGGTCATTTTTAATCAAAACTAAACATCCTAGTTTAATTTGCTAATTGTTTCATCTTGAATCCATAATTAAAACCTTTAAGAACAAGTTCAGATTTTTGCTTTTCTTTTCTCTTTTTTTTTTCTGTTTCCCCTTTCTTCTTTAAAAGACTAAACATACCTGAATTTCTTAGCATTTTTTTGTCAGGATTTTCAAAGGCATGACCAGAGAAGTCCTGATGAACAAATAAGAATGAAAACTTCTGAAAATCAAGGAACTCTTAGTTACAACATGAAACTTCTTCCCTGCAATCAAAAGTGATAGCTACTTACCCTCTAACACATAAGACTCACAAGTATTTACATAGATTCTTTGTTCCTGTTCATTGTATCTATAAAACAATCATCATCACAGTGCTCTGTAGCCTCCTGGAGATCAGCTAGTCCTGAGACATTATTTCTTAAACCTTTCCTGTGACAGTGCTCTGCCTGCACAAAATACACAGTCCCTTATAACTGTCTATGAGGGAGTCTGATAATGCCTACAAGCCCTCTGCCTCACGCTGGGATTTGCCAAAGAATGAACAAACTCTACCGTAAAAAAAAGATGAAAGAGACTCACAGCATCTTGCTATGAATACAACAAGAATACCTTTTCCAGTCAAAACTGCTAAGGGAAATCTTAAAACTGCTTCCCCATCCTTCTCTTCCACGAAGTACTCACAATTCTAAAGCAGGACAAGAGTGACTTGAGCAAATAAAGTTTACACCCACTCTAACCCTGATGCAGGACACATCACCAACGATATGATTTAACAAAAAGGTTTTAGTCAAAATCTTACTTTTCTTCCCCATGTTTACAACACTTGACAGGGAAGTGAAATAGCACAGCAGACCTGAAAGCCAAGAACAAAACACACAGCTAGTGATGAGGGTTATTCTAGTGCCAGTGAGAAATACAGCTTCAACTAGGACCCCAGACTATATGGCATTAAACAGACTACTAAGTATGACATACAACATGGGTCAATAAAGGACATTCATTGAGGGAGCAATTACATGAGCCAAGAGAAGAGAACAGCCCTTTTTCTGCTACATACTCTCAAGTTCATACACTTGATCTCTTACCTAAAATGTTTGTTAATAATCCTTCATAGCTTTTCTTCCTTGATTCAGCCTACTCATCTTTTGAAGTCATCTCATCTAACTATCCTTATTTTTGTATAACTTTTCTAGCTTTGTCATACTCTTTTTTGAACGCAAAGAAAGATGACAGTACCCAGGATATGGGTATACCACAGAGATATCCTGAACATAAATGAATTTTCAGTTTGGTTCTGCACTTCTCTCCTAATTCTGATTAAGAATTGACATTTTGGTTGAATTGATGTTTTCAAAAACCTAGCTATAATAATTTCAACATTTCTATATTGAATTTTATTAACCAGTTTAAACCTTATAATTTTGGCTATACTGTTGGCTTATGCCATGAATATTTCTGGCAATGGTGGAATTTAATCCACCATTTTAATACCTATTCACTGCAAAATCTTTCTGTAAAGCTGGAATAACATATTTTGGTTTTTTCTACCCTAAATACTACCATATCAATGGCACTTTTTTTTCCTACTGTGAATTCTACTGCATCATCAGCACACTTTGCCATTTCATCATTTATCCCTTTTCTGTACCACTTGGGAAGAACAGGCTAACAGAGTTCTCAGTGACACCCCAGTTATCATCAATTACAAAAACAGACTATTATTTTGTAGTGATTTTGATTCGACAATCTAAGTTTCCTGGCCAACGCACCAATTATGTATTGGGTTTAGGGCTTGTCAAATGCCCATGCAACCAATAAAATTATTTACTCAATTTCTACTGTGAGATAGGATTAGGAGAAGAGCAAAGCATGCTCAAACTTAAAAAGGGTATAAAGAAAATTTTATTAACAGAACTACAAGAAAAATAGTAAGAATCAGAATAAAACCTTCATAACACTTCTCCTCCACCCACAACCTTCTTGTCTTTCTCACTGATAATGTACAGAGACAAAACCTGGGGCTTTCAGTCAGTTTTCCACCTCTAAAATAGTGTTTCTTGAAATCACTAAGGGAGAGGAGTCTCTCTTGACCTGCCATGGAGACTTCTCCACAAGAAACAGTTCTCTTGTGGCTTCCAATATCACAGCAAATCAGCTGCCTGGGAAAGGAAAATCTGATCACTGTGTAAAAAGTCCCTCCCCTTGACTTACAGCTTTCCTCACAACTGTTTTTGAAGGCTCAATCTTTAGCTAATGGGATACATTTTAAGGATGAGCTGTTCAAAAGCAAAGGTTCTCTTCATTTACCTCTGAGATCATCTTCATCTCTGGGAACAGAGATTTTCTTCTCCTTCCCTGGGTGCAAAGTGTCTTCATCACTTTTGTCTCTCTGTATTCAACTTTCTCATTTGGATCACAGCTATGTCAACATCTGCTTGCTTCAGCATGGATGACTTTGCTCATGTCTACAGTTTGAATGCTCCATCCCCCATGCTTTTTCATCAATTACCAGGATATTCTAGTGTATCACAGTCCATCACCATGGCCTCACAAAAAGAATTTCAGCCCAAGACTAAGGCATTTCCTCATTCCCCTCCCATCTGGAGTTTTACTTCTTCTTTACTGACCTCAGTGTCTCATGTTTCTTCTATGTATTTTCACTCTTTCCTTTTCTTACATTCAAAAGAGAATTGATGTTTGCAAGGCTCATCTGTGCATTAAAAGAATTAATATCTCACCCAGGCCTGCAGATGATCATGTGATTTCTGCTGGGTGGCAGCAGAGCTGTTTACAGTAGAGGATTTCTTTGGCAGCCGTGCTGGGAAGGTGGGGAGGGAGGCTAGGATCTCAGTAGCCAGGCTAGAACACAGCAGCAACATGCCAGGGGCCAATGGCTTCCTCTCCCCCTGCCCAGTGGCTGTGGATGAACCTCAACGGTGGCTGAACCTTGACTGAGACAGCCCAGCCCAGGGCTGCTCCCAGAGCCCAGCAGACCCCGGCTCAGCCTGGGCCAGCAGCAGGGCAAAGCTTAATAGTGGCAAGATGTCAGCAGCTGTGGTCCAGCCAAGCCTCGGCCAGGAATTCACAGCCTCCCCTGCCCTGTCCAGCTACCATGGCAGGAGGGGGTGGAGAACATCTTCCTTCAGAGGCCGGAAGCAAGAGAGCTTTTCCCAGGCTTGCCCATCTTTAAAATGTGTGAAAAGGAGGCCTATTTAACTATTTTAAAGTGGTTTAACCGGGTGACAATCCTCAAGGTAGTCACTGATTGGTTTTGCTAGGCACAGAGGAAGCTCTTAGTAGCTTCTCTTAGAAAATCACTTCCGTAGGTGGCTCTTTTCCTCCTCACCAAAGAACAACTGATGCAAAACCAGCACATATTTCCACTATTCAATCAACTCCTACTTCCTAACAGTACCTTTCATCTTTAAGGCTTCATTTCATAAGCCAGTTACTTAATGAAAGAGATTGTAAAACCTTTGTAGAAATTCATTTACACAAAATCCACAATAGTATCTTTATTGACTCTTTCTAATGAATGAAAATAGATTTGTGAAAAAGAGATTTTCCCCTAAGATCATCACATTGATTTTTCCTCATTCTATCATATGATTTATGGGCATAGTAATTATATTCTTTCTATCAGTTTCCTTGGTATGTAAGGAAAACAAACAGTATTTACCCTCTGTTACATTTGTATGACATTTGCCATTGCTTTGGTACCAAATAGTAAATTAGGCAGCTTATGAACTGGAATTGTTAGTTCACTATTTACTATTTGAGTTACCTCAGAACTTTTGGGTGAAAACCAGCTGGTTCTGAAAAATGCATATACAATTATTCATTGCATCAGCCAGTCACAAAAGCTCTTTGCTGCCACTTGCCTGGAGACAACTCACCTGATCTGTCTCCCACCATGTAGTAAGCCTTCTAAACATCTGGAGAAGAAATGTCAATTAAAAGAATTAACTGAGATTTTTCTGTCATGATTTTGCTATCTGTGAATCGTCATTTCAGAACCTGATATTCTACAGATCTTTTGGGTTCTAATCTAGGCTTCTTCCTCTCCTCATGCAGAGGGAAGCTAATATTCCTTTCATATCCAGGATTAATATGAAACTACTCACTCTCTTGCTTAGCAGCTGTTACATCCAGCCCAACATGCCACTGTTTCCACTGGATTTATAAATGTTTTTGAAGTCTTTGTTTCTAGTACTTCTCTTGTAAAAACCTTTTCTAAAATGAAAAAGAAAGAACCATTGTTTTCACCAGAATGAAATACTTAACTTGAAAATGTCTGGGTTTCTTTGGTGGGTTTTTTTTTTTTCATGGGCAGTTTTGTCAAAAATGCTTCTGTTTAATCCAGCCTTTGATTTCCCCTTCTGTTTTCTTTCTCCTTTACCTCCCACTTTTTCCAGTGTAGGCCTGGGCCAAAGCACATTTAGCATCCACATAACCTCTAATTAACTAATACTCATGAGATAAGGAAATGACATCATGCTGTAAGCATTATTTTGCAAATGAATCAGAAAACCAAAGTCTTCATTAATGCCATATGTCTTGGTTTAGGGCGAATTTGGGAGAAAACTTCTAAAGGGATTCTTTTAGAAAGCAAATTCAAGTGGTCCCTCCATCAACTGGTTCAGGAAAAGATTTCCTTGGAAGAAAAGTGGAAAAAAACTGTTTATTTAATAAGTAAATTATTAGCATAAAAAAATTAATAACACTAAACAGTAAAACCTCTTGCTAATCTGAACTGACGGCAAACTCAGAAAGTCCCCTTGGTGGGTTGTAGCTCAGCTCACTCAGTTTGTTATCAGTCTTTCCAGTGCTGGAAATGTCACAACTCAGGTGAGGCCCGGTGGGCCACAATTGTGAGCTGCTGGTGCACTTCTGGGTTTTTAGTCTAGAGCAGGTTTAAACAGTTCTAGAGAAAAAGAGAAACTACAGTCCAGGGAACTTCTCTGCCTCAGCTAGCTAAAAACTAACTAAAAAGAAAATGAGAGGTCTGTCTCGCTGTCTGTCCGTGCTGCAGACAACACAGTCAGGGAGTAGGATGCGGGGGAGCAAGTGCAGTTTCTGATAATAAACTCCGCGCTTCTTCTCTCCCACCCTTCACTCTTGGAACTAGTCTTAAAGGTGCAAAACTTATTTCTGGATTAAATAGATGAATGGGGATACAAGCATCATATAGCCAACTCAGGACACCACAGTATGCTTCTCTCTGTTCCTGAATCGGCCCTCATGGGCTGTACAAATACAGCAAGTCTTCCTCTCTGCAGTGTTGTTCTGGCATCTTTTCTGCTCCCAGCCATTGCTCTTCCAGCTGCTAAATGTCAGATGATTCTTTTCAGAGTAGCCCCTTGTTTCAGTACATACACTTTTTACACAGTTACAAATAAACAGTTTACAGTCCCATTGGGGGTAAAACCCCAGAACTGGTAGATACCATCACTGCGTCAAGGACATCTTTTTTTTTTGGAATGTGCAGTTCCAGGACCATGGAAGGATATAACAATGACAACTCCAAGATGCAAAACTACTAAGACCCCATGATCTTTCTCTCCTCCAGCACTGTACTTCTTGAAACAATCTCAGTAAGACTCATCGCTCGTCTTTGCCCTACTCCTCAAACAGATTTAAGCAGAATGAAAACAGGGTTCTTCATCTGCTGTGAGGCACACTTGTCCCTGAGTTGAAGAGATATGTCCACCTTGACTTATGTCAAAGTGACCTGCGGAATTTCATATGAATGGGGCTGCGAGTTATACAAGCCAATGAGCCTGCACAAAAGCTCTTGGGTTCCACAGGTGAAAACAATCAAAGTAATCTGAATCCATAAGATACAGTCATCAGTGCTTCTGTGTAACCCAGGAAAGGAGAACATTAACAATCTAAGCATTATCGGAGAGGGAACCAAACATTCTCAGATGTTTCAGCCCTGCCAGCTGTCACTGTGTTTCTTTTCCTTCTGAGAATCAGGTGAATATAGCCATAAGCTGTAGTTACTCTTTGCTATCTCCTATAAAATATTTTTTTCTAGAGCACTACTCAGCCACCTGACCCATCATACAACACATCACACAAGACGTCTGCCAGGGCTTAATGATATAATCTGAAATCACAAAATCTTCCCCAGCCCAGTCATCCCTTCTGGAGTTCAAGTTTTCCTCTTATTTAAAAAAAGCAAAATACTAACCCCGAAAAGGTTTTCAACATTGCTCCAACTTCTCTTTGCAACCATTCCTTACCACTTTTATTAAATCACAGGACTGCTTTTAGATCCAATAACATAAAGGATTTTGTTTGGCTTGTCAAGGAACCTGTTGACTAGACACAAACACAACCACAACCACAACCACTATTTTTAAAATCAAAAGTAAAATAAGAGTACAGCTTACATATTTTTCATTCTTTTGACAGTTGCCAAGATATTAATCCTGGGACATTGAAATGATTTTCTTTCTTTTCCAAGAAGTGGCAGAAGCAGCAGAATTTTCAAGACAGCTTCACTTTCATGTCACTTGCAACTAAACTTGTTTCCTGCTTGGTTAATAAGAACATTTCCAGCTGGTTATGGAAACAGTGCAGAGCTAGTTTTTTGAAAGTAAACAGTGGGAAAAAAAAGATTGTTCAATAACAGTATGGTTAATTTAGAACCTTTCCCTTCTTCCTTGTGGTCTCTGGAAACAAATACACACCTCCAAATGAACACTGCAGAATTGCTTGCCACTGTCTTCTTTTTATGAAATGAGAAGTTTTGGAAACCTGGGAGAGACAACCTACTTCAGTAAGAGGAAATGTCCTTTCCAAGAACACTCTGGCTTTAACTCACTCATCTTAAGAGTCTTACATCCCACTGACAATTACTTTTCTGGCTCTAAAACATCTTGTTCCTCAGGTTACAGCAAAGAATCAGTCTCTCCTCTTAGCTCAGACCCTGTCCCTTCTGATGCCACAGTTTACTTGCTTGCAGGTCATCCTGCCTGCAATGTACCTACAGGCACAGCACTTCTGTATCTTTCTACCTGTTACTGTAAAATATATTGCATGCAACCAGTTACTGAAAAATGTCTGTTAGTCAACTGGAGCACCAATAGACATGTTAAATTCATTAAAATTCTCTTTAAGGATCTCCTATGACGTTGGTGTTTAAACTACAATTAACTTAAAATAGTCAGAAGGGTGAGAATATGGAGTAAGAATAGCGGCTAAGAACAGGGAGCTGTCTCAGTGTGTGTCCATTCCTAACCATAGCCAATGACAAATCCTATCAATGAAGAATAAGCAAAGTGACAGTGGTATCACACAGTGATATCCCTCTCACACATTGTCTCAGCTTCTAGCAATACGGAAAGGCTGTCTGAGTCCAGGGCTGTATCTCTGCATTTATCTTTGAAGTATGCCATGGATTCATGTGACCATTTTTTAAACCCAGGTACATTTTAAGTATCCAAAAGGAACTCAATTTCTGCCTCCTGCCACACTCAGTTAAGATTTTCCCAAAACACAGACTCAGGTTACCTAGAGTCATTCAGAGAAAAAGCTGTGAGACACATGCTTCCCCAGCTCATCTTTTAACCCAAGCCTCATCTCTGCCTCTTTTGGTTGTTCTCTGAAGCTAAATTAGCATCAGCTGCTGGAAGCAAGGAAAAGCAAATGAAATATTGGCTGAACCAATATCTGTGATGTTGGTATCTTCTGAGAAGGCTTGAGATATCCCAAGATCAACACTTCATCTGAGACTCATTACTGGATGCTTAGGTGTTTCTCCTTCACACTTTCTCTGGTAACCAATACCTAAGACACCTGACTCCTGGAGTTATCAGTCTTGTTTAGCTGCTAGTCTGCAGCAATGCAGCCCTCATTTTACAACAATTAACTGCCTTAAGTAATAAAGGATAACCTAAGCCTAAAATTTTTCAGTCCATTTGAAATAAAAGCCCCTACAATAGCAGGGCAGTATGTTACGCAATTGGCTCATTGCTAAGTTGGAGGAATGAAGGCCAAAACCCAAAGCCCCAGTTTGCTACACGTTCTTGGTCTTCAAACTTCCCCAGCTTGCCAGGCCTTGTTTTTATTATGAGATATAGCAAGGTCACAGCTTGAGGCATTAGGAGTTTTGAGCCCCTCAGTTCAATTCTTTGCTATCAAGTGGCCAAATAACAGCTAATCCTGATTTTTTTAGGAAAAAAAATCTACATTGTTAGATATTTGTAATGGGGCTTACAAGATTTAAGCTGTGTCTGTACGAAGCACTCAAATAGATTTGAGTGGAAAAGCCTAACAGAAGGCTCTAAATAAAGAACATGATTGAAAGCATAATGAAAAATAAATTTACAGCATGAGGCTGATGTAGCCCAGCTGGAAGAGAGCAGCACATATGTGAAATGTGTGGAAGATGAGAAGGATTTTAAAGCCAACTCAAATGTGAAAGCAAATTGATGCTTCAAACTTAAAAATTACGACATTCAACTTCTGTGATGAAGTGCATTGGGCTTTGATTCTGGAGTGCTCTCTCTCTTACACCATTTTTAGTTGTGAGTAACCAATCTGTACATTTTCACCCAAGCTTTCCATACCATAATGTGTGGTGGAAAGATTTGGCAGTTTCTGCCTTTGCCCAAATACCCAAAGAAAGGAAAAAAGAGAGTGCAAGGGGAAAAAGAAAAAACCAAACTGCAAATGAATTTGCAGCAGAATGACTCTAAACTCTTGAGCCAGATTCAGCGGATTGACGTTACAGTAATACAAAACTACATAAAACAAATTATAACCCTAAGTCCTGATTGTCCTGCAAAGAGCCTATGGAGCAAACAGGTGTGACGACCCAAAGGCAAGACAGGAGAGAAACACAAATATCAGAAACCAGAAGAAAAATTGTTAAGTACCTTCCCAGCTTCACACCAGATTACTGCTTTTCAGCTGAGTATTCAACTCAGATTTTTGAACTCCCAGGCCAGGGCTTCAGACATACATATCCTCTTAGGGAAACAACAACAATTTCAAGCAAAACTCTCTAGGACATGCCAAATTTGGTGGTGGTGGTGGTGGTGTATGGGACAGGTTTTTTCAATTCTCTGGATTATTTAAACAACAAACTGGGTGGTCAGGAGTGCCTGCCATACACTGGTGTCCTAGGGTGACATTATGATGCTTGTATCCCCAGTTGTTGTTCTGTTTATGCTGGATATTATGTTCTGTAACTTCAAGACTGGCTCTGAAGAGCAAAATTTTGTTCTGTTTTGTCATCAGCCTGCTCCCCCATGGCTGGCGGGACACAGAGACAGGGCAGTACATAGTGCGGCTTTTGCTTTTTGCTTTGCTTTCACTTTGCTCTTGCTTCTCCTCTGCTCCTGCTTTGCTCTTGCTTTTGCTTCTGCCCATTAGTTAGTTTAACTAAGCAGTCCAATTTTTCCCTGGACTATTTCTCTTTCTTGGAACCACTCAAACATGCTCCAGACTGGGACCTGGGAAACACCAAGGGTTTGCACTTTGTGGCCTGCAGCAGCCATTCCCAGTGCTGGAGGGACTGATAACAGAGTGACCACTCCCAGGAGAGACTTTCTGAATTTGTCATCCTTTTCAGAAAGGTGAAACAGTGTTGTTATCTGGTATTGTTCATTTTGTGTGCTGGGGGGTGCTTTTGCCTGTTAAATAAACAGGTTCTTTCCACTTCTCTCCAAGGAATCCTTCCTGAACCTGTTGGGGAGAGCGGCCGTGTGGATTTGCTTTCTGGAGGGGTCCCCTTTGGAGGTTTTCTCCCAGATTTGCCCTAAACCAGGACAACTGGTTAGTTGCTTGCTGCTTCACAAAGGAGATGGTGACTGCTAATGGTAGCAGCTAATAAAGCGATCCCTTCAGTTCAGACGGTATGGTTGCCTTGGAGATCAAACATTGGGATTTCTTTGCTGGAGATGGTAACTACCCAGGCATGTTTAGTACTGCATTTGTTAAACAGGGGTTGCTTGGAACATTACTCTTTTTCATGGTGGGCCCATGAAGGAACCACTGAACACTTTGGAGTTTATTTTTATAGTGAGGAAGACCAGGCAAAGAATCAGACCAGACCTGAATTCACCCTAAGCAGTAACTTCCTATCTTTAAACATTCAATGATGAGATTTCAGTGCTTCCAAAATCTATACAACATAGAAACTGTTTAAGAGGAGAAAATTATGATTATTTCACCATTTCCTGGTAAGAAGGTAACTTCATTTTGTAAAAAAATAAAAATTAAAAATCAATATTAAAACCTGAGCATTTACCTGCATCTCTTGTGTTTTTATTGACTTCCTTTTGGGGGTAAGGGGGGAAAGGGGTTGTGTTTTCTTTCAGGGTGGGGAGGTTAATGAGGGCAGTATTGTAGTGATACTATTTCTAAAAGCTTTAATTTCTATGAACCTCAAGATCACACTCCAGTCATTGTCTTTCACATTAATGTTCTCCTTCCCTAGATGATTCACATCAGAATATTTATCACCTTAAACCATTTACAGTAGAGACATTGCAAGAGGTTAAGAGTGCAGTCTAGCATTCAAAGAGTGAAGACCACCATTTAGTACAATTTTAAATGATTGAGTAAAATGAACAAGCCACTGAAGTGGCAAATGATGTCAATTTATTAAGTTTAGACCAACTAGAAAAGACACATAAAAAAGGAAAAGATAGTTGGGACACATGAAGTTTAATTTTGATAAAGCTAGGATAATAATACTTCAGAGAAATAATTTAATTTTATTGCGTACCACCCAAGAAAGACAAAGAACAGGGCAGCACTATGGACAATTCAGGCAGACCCACCTCTCACAGTATGTAAGGCAGTAACCTGAAACAAAGACACTTGAATTAAATGTTGAGATTCTGTTAGATATTAAAAGAACAGGTTATTTTATCTTTTGTGAGCCAATCTGCTCTTCAGCGTGTAATGGATCTCTCTATGAATCCACATTTTTATTCTAAAATCTGGTTAATACAGTCTTCTAGCTGAAGGGTTAGCCAAGGCTTCACTGGTGAAGAGTGTGCAATGGATCTGGCTCTGGGACAGAGAGAAAGTAGTCCTGCCTCAATCATCTGTGCAAGGGGAAGTTTAGGTTCACACCTAATTTCATGCAATTCTTACAAATTTCTGTACTACTTGGCAAAATACATATGCAAGAGCTTTTAAATTTGCCAATAATCCTTAGATACACAGTCTTTGCCAGAGAAGGATAAATTTTTAGGGCTGTGAATCACATCAGCCAAGAAAAGCACTGGAAACCCTGGTAAAAATAAATCCATACAACAATATGGCTACCAGGTATGACTATATTGACTCAGAACTTGCAAAACTACAGTACACATCCTCAGAGGGTGGAAATCTAGGGAAGTGATGCAAAACTTCCAACCAGTGAAAATCGCACATGCTTCTGTGAAACACACATGTAAAAAAAAAAGTAAGAAAGCCCGGAACTTCCTCTGTTTTTTCCAGTCGGGAAGGAGGTAACATCAGCTGGCCCGGCCTCGGTCTCGGCCGGGCTGGGCCGGGCGGGCCTGCGGGGAGCCCCTTCCCTGGGCCGCCTGCCGGCACCACCCCCCCATCGACGGCCGGGCAGGGAGAGGGGGGTGCCGCGGGCTGGGTGGAGCTGACCTTGCGGACATCTAGCTGCTCACTACACCCCTCCCCCAACCCGGGGGCCCAGCTGAGCCCTCTGGGGCCCGGGAGCAGCACCAGGTCCGCGCGGGAATTTTACCCGTGGAAGCTGCCACAATCATTGTGCAGGGGGAAGGAGAAGCCACGCCCCACCCCCGGTGTGCGGCTGCTGAGTTCTGGCCCGGCTGACTAGATTCTAACCACACTTCCGAGCAGCAGCTCCTGCCACAACTTACCAGGGTCAAGTAACCACCTGTGAGGCCCAGGCAACATGTTAACCATTTCAGTGCTTCAATCCACCCCCGCGTGAGAAAAAGGAACAAGATGCAAGCATGTAAAGGAACAACATGAAAACATCGCGGTTAGTAAAGTAGAAGTCAAGTCCCAGATGGGAGCGATGAGGAGATGCCTTGATCTTGGGACTGAAATCCTCCTATAAACTATGGAAAAAACCTCTTTCCCTATAACGCATGAAACTATGAGGAGATAAAAGGTTCAAATTTATATTGAGCAAAAGCCTCCATGTTAAAATAAGATGTTAAAATAGCTGTGACCCCATAAAAAGTTTGAACAGAGAAAGAGAGAAGAGTAATCCTGTGCCCCCAGGAGGAGATCTCTGTTCCCAGGGATAAAGATGATTTTAGAAATAGATAATGAGAACTTCTGCCTTTTAACAGCTCATCTTTAAAACAATACCCCATAAATTGACATGGCCCATCAACAAGCTGTGGGAGACTTGGAGAAAATGGGAGGGACTTCACATGGCAGGATTCCCTGGGGCGTCTGTTATCCATGAGGAAATTAAGAACTACTAGAGAACTGGTCTTTTCCTCCTGTGGAGAAGTCTCCATAACATTAACAAGAAGGACTTCTCTCCCTAAGTGAACTAAAGAAAGACTATTTTAGAGGTGGTAAACTGACTGGAAATTTTAAGTTTTGTTTCTTTACATTGTCAGTGGATGAGAAAGAAAAGGTTGAAAAAGAAAAGGAAAGAAAAGATTGTGGGGGAAAGAGAAGTGTTCTAAAGGGTTTATTTTGATTCTTACTACTTTTTTCTTTTAGTTACTGTTAATAAAAATTTCTTTATACTCTTCTAAGGTTTTGAGCCTGCTTCGCCTTTCTCCTAATCCTATCTCACAGCAAGAAGTAAGTACATTGGTGTTTAACCATCACTAAAACCCACCATACTCATTGGTGCATTGGCCAAGAAATCTCAAAATTAGTGAAATTTCAAATTGACAAACCAAAACCATTACACCAACCTAACAAAATATTTGCATGCGTACATCTCACAAAGGGAAGAAAATCCCCAAAACATCTCCAAGGTGTGAGTTGAAACCTTGGAATAAGGCCTACCTTTCCAGTAGTCATTTTTATGTCTGCTACCCTGTCTTTGAAATGCCAGGTCCATGATCCATGAGCACTGCATGACTCCTCTGACATGGGCCTCAACAGTAGAGGATGCTCTCTCCTGGAAAGAGGAGAGGAGCTTGAGAGTGCACAAGCCATGCAGTGCTGCAAGTGTGTGGGTCTTAGAGATGGTGGGCAGAGATGGTGCTGGCAGGTTGGTAACCACTAAGGCAACAAATTGGTCCCTCTTTGTATTCCTGATCACTGAAATCCAGGCTGCTGCAGCTCTGTAGCAATAAATTTGCCTACACCAGAAGTCACTGCTGCAGCTTATGTATTGTTTTGCTTGTCTGTTGACAGCAAGACAAAAATTGTCCAGCACTCTTCTCTCCTCTTTCCATGGCAAAGGCAACCTGGTCTTTCACAAAGGAAAACAACACTGAGACTGAAATACATGTGCTGCAGCAAGAATGCAATTTCGCATCAAAAATGTTGTTTGCTATGGAACAGCAATTATTTTTCCTTACTGTTCATGACACATTCCTACCCACCAACCACTTTGTCACAGTACTCAGCAAAAGCCATTTCAGATTAGCACAATTCTTTCCATTGACACTTTGAATCAACCTCCCCACAGAAGCTTCTAAGAGACAAGCCTTCACATGTACAACCAATATTGCTTTACTCTTATGCAGATGTTCACCAGCTAGTTCTTTCAGCTCAACAAAATATATGACAATTCAACAAAACTGAAGTATTTAATATAGCTGTGGTCATTGCTAAGAAGAAAAAGGTGATGGCACTTAATTCTGACAGAGTCCAAACACAAACCTCAGATATCCCCTTGCACTAGCATTCCCATGCCCTGCCATTTGCCTTCTACACTCCACTGACTGCTCTCCAAATTGTTAAATAATGACAAAAATGGCAAGGGAGTTATACTTTTGAATTCATGTTCATATAATTTTCAATAAAACAGGTTTTACCCCTATGCCCACTCAATTTTCAAAAGATAAGGTGTAAAATATGATAGGCTCCAAACACAAGGTAAATTTTATGGTCGTTTCAACATGAAAAAGAAGTAGACCATAATAATGCTACCACTAAGCTCTTCAGTGAAAATAAAATAAACTATTTTAAACCATTTAACTAACATCTTTCACAGCTGTTGAGTTGTTTGCTGGAGCTCTGATCCAGCTACTACTACAACTCTCAATAGAAAGGCTATGATGACCTCTCATGTGGATTGGTTGCCATCTTAAAAAAGCAGGGTGGAATACCCAGCTGTAACACAGGAACACAAGTTTGATAATTATGGCTATCCATCAGATCATATTTCAGTAAAGCTGGAGAGAATTAGGATGTAGATGTATAAAAGACTCTTGTATCTTTTATCCCATGACTAGCAGACAGAAAAAAAGCAGGAACAGTGGACAGAGCTGTTACCAAAAAATCCAGTAAAAAAGAAACTCCTTAATACTAATGTAACATTGAAAAGCAAGCATTCTTTATTTGGCCAGATACCCAAGGGGGATAGGTCCTCCTAAAGTCATACATGCTGAGCACAGGAAAGTTTCTGTTTATATACTGTATTTTACATACATATTCATTGATGTCCCAGATTAAACATATATATTATAATATTTTCCCCAAAATCATTAACATATTTTCCCTCCCCTTTATGCATGAGTTCTTCTGTCCTGGGGGTCTCTTTGATGGTCCGGTCCCTAGTTATCAGGGACCCCAGTGTTACAGACAATCTACTAAATTAGCAGGGCAATGGGACTGGTGAACTTGCAGTTGTACATCTTACACCATGGGCATTGTGCAGTTCCATAGGCCAGTGGTTTTTTAAGAAGCATTGTGTTAACTCACCAGGTGTAGACGAATTTATCATATGGTAACAAAATTGCACTCTGCTCACTTTAATTTCTTTTCACTCAATGAGACCTTGTATATGTCCCCAAGCTGAGTTCAGATTTACAGCTAAAAAGTATGGGATTTTCTTTCACGTTATTTGGCTGCAAGGGATAGGGGTCAAGTGAAAAACGGATTTTTGACTGTACCAATTCTCTATTCCAGTCCTTTGGCTAATATTCAATCTGATTCACTTAATAAACAGAATATTGGAAACAGATCAGTGTATTATTACCAGCTGGGCATTTTTTCCTTCTTAACTTGTAAATAATATCAGACAACAACGGACTGGATTGAGTGGGATTGCTTTGGCTAAATGTTGGAGGTAATAAAATGGTAATACAATACAATACATCTGTAATACAATGTCAACCTCCAATAGGTTGCTTTTGGCTTTTTTGTGCATCAGTAAAGACCTAGCAAATGGAGTCTTACTTGTCTTGCCCTAAAACACACATATGGAGTGGCCCAAGAGAGTCATGCCCTAAAAATGTTTATTTCTTGCCACAAATTCAAGGCAACCAAAGGTGAAAAGTAACAGATGTATGATGAGTATCACCCATTATGCATATCAGCCTAATGACAGTACAGCTGACTTTTTCTCCCAGATGACCAGTGCTGGCATCTTATTCCTGACAATCTCAGAAAATGTCTTAAGTAAGTCATGCTATGTCCCCTTGAAAGTAGAATCAAGAGTTTCTTCCAAGGCCTAAAGTAGAATGAGGCCTTGGAGCCTCATTCCTTGACTGAGCTGGAATGAAACATGCTCAGCATCATAGCTTATTCTCTTTGCACTACTTGAGAAAGAGATTACATGGGAAAACACCACTTTCTTGTAGGCTAAAATGGAAAATTCTACCTGCTTGACAAAAGCCTGAGGGCTGCCAGCTAAAAAGATCCATTTGCAAATACAACATTAAAACACCAATACACCTTTTATAAAAAAAGTCACAACTAAAAACATAGAGAAGATACCAATGTTTCAGTTACCTGTAGTGTAGACAACTCACAAAATCCATCCACCCATTATCTATCTGCAGAGGTGGTGTGGTAAACACTGCATCTGCCCTTTAACTGATGGGCAGAGATGACTCCCAATGCCCCCCCCAGTGCATGTTCTTGGTCACTACTGCCTGCATAAGAAAGGGCCTGGTATATTTTTGTATATGGTGGCAAACACTTCTGGGGGTTTGGTTTAGTGCCACAGTACACAACCACTGGCTGGTTGTGTTGGTTTTGCTCAGCCCTTTCTGGTACCAGGGGGCAACAGAGGTGGCTTCTGTGAGAAGCTACTGGAAGCTTCCACCATGTCCAGCAGAGCCAATCCCTGGTGGCTCTGAGGATGGACATGCTGCTGGCCAAAGCTGGGCCAATGACAGATGATGGTAACGCCTCTGTGATAACACATTTAAAAAGAAAATCAAAACAAAGTGGGGCACTGTTTTTTCTAGCCAGAGAAGAGGTGAGAACATGTGAGGGAAACAACATGGAGACACCAAGGTCAGTGGAGAAGGAGGGGCAGAAAAGTGGTCCAGGCGCTATAGCTGAGATGCCTCTACAGGCCATGGTGAAGACCACGGTGAAGCAGCCATGCAGCCCATGGGGGTCCGCGGGGGATGCAGAGATCCGCCCACAGCCCATGGGGGAGGCGCTCATGCTGGAGCAGGTGCCTGGAGGAGGCTGTGATCCAGTGGGAGACACTGTGGAGAGAGGGGGCCCTGCTTCCAGGTTGGAGCAGCCTGTCCTTGGAGGACTGCACCCTGTGGAAGAGCAACTCATTCTGCAGCAGTTTTGGGGGGACTGTTCCCTGAGGGAGGCACTCACCTTGCAGCAGTTTTGGCAGGACTGCTGCTCACGAGATTGGAACCAGGTTGGAGAAGATCAAGGGGAACTGTCTCCTGTGGGAAGGTACCCTACAGCATAGCAGGGGAATGACTTGCCTCCCTGAACCAAGCAGCAGTAGAAAACTTCCAGTGACAAACTGACCAAAACCATCACATTGGCAAAAATCATGGATAAGTAAGGATCCCATTACCCATTTCAATTGTGTTTTTAAAAGCTAGGCTTGAAAGAGATCTATTTGAGATAAGTAGGAAAGATGCATGCAAGAGCTGCAGCCATCTCTCACTTCCCTCAGTGACTTCTCCTTCTTTGGATTATCCAACAGCTATTCTCAAGCAAGCAGAGCAAGAGCAGTTCAGAGAGATTATCATATGCAAGGGGTAAAGACCTGTTCCTAAATGTCCTTTTGTTCATGATAAGCACAGTAAAAATTCATAAAAGTTCATGTCTTCTTAGGCATTTTTAGATGCTACTATACCAGTATTGTTTCTCCTTTCCTAAAGATGATGTCTTAAAAAATTCCTTTTAAACAGGCTTTGTTTTTCAAAGCAATTTTGATTAGGGGTGATTTATTTAAATTTACAGATTAAATGTACATGTACATTAATATACATAGAAAAATAACATGAGCCCCAGCATCATTCCCTCTCTCTTCGTATGAACAAATCTGCTCCAAAGTGAGAGACAAAGAGAAAGCAGAATGCTTAGTGATACAAGTGACTGAGTTTATTCCCACTCATTACTTAGAAATCTGTGGTCTGTATAAAATGAAGGATAAGCTGAAAATGCATACTAAAAATTTGTAAATATTAGTAAAAATATTAGTATATTAGTGGAAATAATCCTAAAGTAAAAGTAGAGATTTGTTTGTACAGACACTTAATGACCAAAAGTCCTTTCCCACGAGCATGAAACTAACTTGCATATTTTGAGTTAGTTTCATACATCTGTCCAATGCTTCAGTCTTATGAGTCAAAACTTCCATAATTTCTGTTTATGGTGTACATAAAGTAATTATTTGCTGCCCACATCTTGATGTAGTCTTGTATTGCATACCCACATGCATCCACAAAAGTAAGCTCCTGCAACACCTCAGAAGGAAAAATTTTTCTGAGGGTGGAGAATAGATCAATGGTGAGGACAAAACTGAATAAGAATATTCCATTATTCCATTCCATTCTGTTAAAAATTGCAAGTGGTACACAAACGAGCATAACCTGATCATACTGCTCCTTAACTATGTTATTACCAAGTACCTATGAGGGAAATTAGCACACTCACTTAAAACACTGCCTCCTATAGTTACAGACAGAGTTTTGATACTTGTCCACTGAAAAAAAGGTTTTAAAAGAAAAGTGTTTTGCAACAGAGGTATGGTAAATTCATCTGCCAAACCCTAGAGTGAGCTGAAGGTCCAGCATCAACCAATGAGCTCCTAGGCAGAGTTTAAGTTTGTCAGTATGCTTGCCAGATCTTGGAAATCTAAGGTAACCTCTCCAAGGATCACAAATTGAGCTCATTTTGGATAATGCTGAGCTGTTGGCAAACTGCTAGGCAACACTTGTCCCAGGGCCTACACTGATTATCCAGCCTGACACTGGAGGAAGGAATGCAGCAGAACAAGAAGCAACTTAGTAGTAGAAAAACCAACATGCTAAACTACATCTCTTTTGCTGTGAAGACTCCCAGGTATCATTCTTTCATATTTTGTCCTTTCCAAAATACATCACAAAGCATAAACATCTGGCTGACTGCCTTTCCCTATAGCACACATGTAACACATCTCTAAGTAGGAAAAAATCAAGCTGGAAAGGAAAATAAAGGAAGATGAAACATATATGACAATTAAAAACACATCATTAGATCCTAAATTCATTTAAACAGTCCTTGCAACTTGATGTTAGAAGCATATGACACGTATATATACACAAAATTGATGGTCTTCATTTCTTCTTCACACCTACTTATTTAATTTCCTGCTTCTCAGCTGAGAACACGGCATTGCTCCGATGGCAAACACTGCAGCTGTACCAAACTCTAGCGCATATACATTTACATAAGCCTTTTCAAGCATTGGACTTTTCTTTTTCTCTTTTTCTTAATAAGATATGAATTATTTCTCACCTTTTTTTTTTTTCTGGTTCTGACTAGAACTAATAGGACCTGCCTACAGTCTCAGAAATGCTCCTACAATGCAGCTGCAGACAAGCCAGAAATCTGAGGTAAAAGAGAGGAAAACCTCTCTTAGGATGTCCTGTCTAAACTTTGCTTTCTCAAAAGATTTAGATTTAGATTTAGATTATACTGGGGATTATATTGGGGATGTCTATTATAAGAAAACAACCCTTAAAACATTCAAACCTTACAATTTCCTCATCCACCATGGTGAGTGTTTCCCTGGCTATTTATAAGCCATGAGCACTTCCGTGGTTTATATAAAACACTCCTTTATACAAAGGACCGTACCAGCGGTGGTTCCTGATCACAACAGCTCACAAAATCCTGGACTGATGCAATCACTCACTAAAGAGACAATTAGGATCTTTGGAAATATCAACATGAAAACCAGATGAGTTGTTGCACTTCAATAATCCTACTGATTTTTTGGATGAAGTCCAAATGAGCTGTAATCATGTTGCTGCACCACGATTAAATTACTTAAAGGAACTCGACATCTGAGGCTTGGCTGTGGGATACCTTCTGTCAAGACTGTGAGGGAAACCTGTCTGATTGCATGAGAGTGGGGTGTGTGTGTGGGGAGTCAAGCAGGGCCATCCCACTACGAGGGGGGTTTGGTTGCAGCAGAAGTCTGGAGTGGTGGGAATGTAACTGCCAGTTACATTCCCACCACTCCTGGATGGTCAGAGGAAACTTTCCCTAACATGACAATAACCTTGGCTTTTCAATTTTGGCATCCTTTCTAGCCCATTGAGTAAGAGCACACAAGCCAGATTTGCAAGCCAAGCGATAGAGCTTAGTTTCTTAAAAGAAAGGAATTTTAAAGCCTTTTTTTCAGACCATTTCCCTATACACTTTGCCTTTACTAAAACTGCTTTTTATGGCTAATGGTACATTTCACTTGCTACTATCTATATTCTAGTAGGTCAAAAATATGCAAAAGAAGGTATAAATTTATGCCAACCTGTTTTGTTACATACATTCTTTGTTACTTGTTTCAATTTTTACACTCTTTTCTTCTCACTAAAGTTATTAATGTCTGCTCTCTTTTAGTCAATCTTCCCAAATGAACAGCTGTAAGTCTGCTCATAGGATGAAAGTTACCAAGTCATGACAAGTTTAACCCATTGTATTTTCAACTTCTTTTGTTATCTAAGAAGGAAGTAGTAAATTTAATTTACTCTCATCTTAGATTCCCTTAGACTTTCCACTAACTTTTCACATTTCAGTCTAGAATTTAACACTAGACCTGGGCCTTGTCCCAGGCCAAAAAAAAAAAATTAAAAGGGGGGCAATATAAACTACTAAACTACTACAGGATTATCTCCCTTTTTGTTTTTGTATTTTGTTGTTACAGTCAGGCTATCACCCAGTCCTACCCTTATGGTATTACTCATGTTCATATAACTCAAAGTAAGACATATTCAGGGCCTTAAAGCCGATTCATAAATGGAGATTAAAACTAACTAGAACAGCAAGATGGAAATAAACCAACTTCTATAAAAAGCATGCAAAAGTCACTCATTGTTAAGTATTTTTTAGGTTTTCACAAAGGAGATTAATGTTCACAAATATTTTCAAGGAAGACTTTTTTACAAGAAACGTCCCATGTTACACATGAGAAATCACAAGCACCAACACATGCAACTTAGGCAGAAAACGTGGTTAATAACTTGACAATAAACCCTCAAATTAAGATTGCACATATTCCTAACATTTGACTACCTCACTGCTTTGAGGATAGCTTTCATAAGTACACTTTGTACAACTATGACTATTTTTTCCAAGCAAAAGTGACCACTGAAAGCGAGCATAGTGGTCAGTTGGTGACATAAGGTAGAAAAGGCTGTTGTAAAATCAAAACAATCTAATTTGCCTAATGCATCAAATGCATAAGAGCATCTAGTATGAAGTCAGGAAACAAGCTTAAGCATATGCCATCAGGGCAAAGATATTGTGGGCAAGGGGAAAATAATTTAAATTCCTGAATAAATATCCATTTCAAATCTCTGGAGAACAGCTAATACAGAAAAAAATACTACACATTATTGTAATATTAATACAAAATACTAAACATTCCCTAAAGTAACTAGGATTCCAGGAGAAGCCACAGAGCTCTAAGGTGAATTGACAAATAAAAAAAACAAACTAGAAGTGTATCACTAGGGATTTAACTTCTGATCACCAGCACAATCATACCAACTGTAACTACCCTGTTGCTTATGCAAGTGCTGTGGGTATGTGAGGGTGAAGGTAACTTAACAGAGTAAGCACCTTTTCTCAATTTCTGGACCCTAGGAGGTCAAGACTAAATGAATTCCACACCTGAAGTTACGTAGTAAGTATCTCCTTATGAGAGAAAGGGAGAAAAGGCATTTTGTGCGAAAGAAGCTCTATGCCGCAACCTATTATTCCCACATTTCTTTAAACACATTGACATGCACTTCTGGTATGAACTAGGGCACTGGATTAGCATTATGTTGTTGCCACCCAAACTAAACACAGCACAAGTAAGAGTCTTCTAGGAAGACTCTATTCTGACTAAGAGGATGTTACAGGTTTGGAACATACCCAGAAGCCACAGCCAGCAAAATTTATTCTTTTCTCTTTAGCCTAGAGTTTTCTATTGGAATTTGCTTTCAGTGTTTCCTGATGCCCTGGTCATTCCTTTCTAAGGGTAGCAAAATGAAAAGGTAATAATTTAAGGCACTCCCCAGTTTAGACAGGAGAAGGTGACCATGTGCATGTGTGTGTGTTGTTGGTATATGTGTGTGTGCGTGTGTTTGAGATTAGCGCACATTCTGATATTCTTCCATGTATTCTAAACAGGAAAACCACTAAGATAAACAAGCTGTTCTCTATTGCAGTTTTCTGCAGCAAAACTCTACCCTTAAGTGTATCGCCCTTAAATGTCAATTTGTTCGAAAGAAGCAAATAATAAACTTTCACAGCACAATTTGCCATCATGTATTTAGTTTATATAACTCTACAAAAAACATGTTAGAAAGTTTCGAAAACAGTACTGTTGCCTTCTCTGCTACTTCTTTCCACCTGAGAAGAACTCTTCAGCTAACCAGGAGCTCCAGAGAAAGCAAAAATATTCCTATCCATCATTACCTGCCTTTTAAAATTATTTTTTCCTAGCACAAAGCAAGCTTTCATCTCTGTTCATTCACTTCCTAAAGTGCCATCACTGGGAAATGCCATTACTTCTTTCAGATATAAGTCCCATGGACTGCCTCACAAATCTGTGGACTCTGGTAACAAAGAATCATGGAAAGGCTTGGGATGGAAGGGACATTAAAAATCATCTAATTCCAATCCCACATACCTCACAGACAGGGACACCTTTCACTAGACCAGGTTGCTCAAGGCCCCATCCAGCCTGGCCTTGAACACTTCCAGGGACAGGGCATCCACAATTTCTTTGGCCAACCCGTTCCAGTGCGTCACCAACTTCTGAATAAAGACCTTCCTAATCTCTAATCTAAACCTACTGTCTATTAGTTTTAAAAAAGTCACTCTTCTTTATAAGTCCCCTTCAAGTCCTGGAAGGCTGCAATGAGGTCTCCCTGAAGCCATCTCTTCTCCAGGGTGAAAAACCACAAACCTTTCAGCCTGTTGTTGTAGGAGAGGATCCCCAACCCTCTGACCAGCCTCCACCCTAAAAGTGCTATTCTCTGTTGAGGCCTAAATCTGCCTCCCAGTCTCCAAAAGCTTTTATCTGCAAATGAAATCTCTTTTTGAGAAACTACAGTATCAGACAGAAATATGTCAGTGGGCAGATGGCAAAGCCAGGCATATGTCTGCAACTGAATATCTAAAAGCAGCAGTGAAGTGTCATGCTTCACTAAGAGTCTGCACACAGTAAAAATAATTCTCAACTCTGCCAAAACTTGGGAAATATGCTTTTTTGAGATACTCTGCTTGAAAAATAAATCATATTTCTTTGCCATTACAAAACATATCAAAGGGACAAGTACATCAAAAGGCTCAAGATTAAAGATTTGCACCCTTTTAGGGTTCAGCAGGGTACACTACAGCTTAAAAAAGGGAGGCAAGGCAGAATTTCATCAGTTACTGTGCTGCAAGTCTACTAACTGAGCCTCATTCAAAATGCCATTTATTTCATTTGGGGACCACAATCTCTGCTTGGATTCATAAATATGATTAGCCAGGCACTTTGACAGCTGCTTCACCACAGCAACCAAATTTCTGCCTGGGCCATAAACAACATATTTGGCCTTTTTCATACATAATGGTAAAAGTCAAAGAGCAACAGTGAATTTCAATAAAATCAATTACCTTGTTAAGACTTTAAATTGGATTTTTTTCATAGATTTTATGACAGATAAGCTCTGTACAGAGCAGAAAGCATTCATAGACAACTCTCCAACTATAAAGAAGAAGATAGTCACTCACCCAATTATATCACCTAACAATGTGAGAAGAGGGGGGGAAAAGAGTAATTTATTTAAAAACCTGTGAGGATGGGCAGAGGAGGATTTCTAGACAAAACCTCTGCCTTCAGCTCACAGCTGAAAACCTCCCAATGGCCTCAAGACACAAGCACTTTTGGGCTACCACACACCTCTCTAGCTACACTGTCCACTAAAAAGCTCCCAAAGAGTTAACAGTACAGTATCTGATACAACTTATTTTCCCACTTAGCTGCACTACTAGCCCTTACAGATCTCAAAGCACTTAACTACTTGCAGCATGGGTCCCCTTCTGAAAGGAAGGGAAGCATATCTGGCAGCTTGATTTTGGTCTTATTGTGCAGGACAGTTTTTAACTGGACTATAAACTGATCCCTGAAAGATAATCTTCCTTGTTCTTGGTGAGCCTTGTAAAAATCTTTGAAAAAGCCGAAGATAACTCCATGATCATTAACAGTATTTAAATCTTTATACAGTTAATGCTCAGCTCAATGATGTCACTTACTCCTTCTGGTACTCCTAAATCCATTTAACTAAGAGGTGATAAAAACAGTTATGCAGCTGACCACTTTCTTCTCTTGTCCATATGAGCTATGCAGGAAAAAATGCAGCTTCTCTTCTCCCTGGCTTATTTTTCAAGGTGAGACATCAGCGCTACTCAGTGCCAGACAGAATTTATCCAAAAAGAGATGACTGATCACTTTACAGAATAAGGCAACAAAATAACACTACTTAATTTTTTTTAATTTCTATTTCACATCTATTTTGCTCTGCTGGAGGGGAGGCAGGCTATCCTTATAGATTATCAGTGGACTTTGCACAGTTTTGGAAAACAGAACTCTTCTGGAAAGCATGCTTCTTGTAAATAAACCCCTGTCCATGCTTCATGATCACCCCACCTATCCCACAGCCTTTTAAGGCTACACACATGTTATGATTGCATCTGGCTGGGCCTAGCAGTTTCTCCAGTTAGCTCTGCAAAAGTTACATAAAACAAGCAAAATGAACAAACCCAAAGGCATCAACTCTGCTCTCAGTAGAGTACTGTCTCAGTCTTAGTACTGAATCTCACCACACATCATTCCTAGTAAAACTACACAGCAGCTTTATCTTGTAGTGATGATAAACTTTTTATTACAGGCTGGAACAGTTCAGTATTGTCTTTGTCTACCAAGTGGTCCAAACCCTGTAAAATTCTAGATAATCATGACCAAGTTTTCATTGTTGTTGTTGCTGGAAAAGCAGCCTCTGCTTCAAGTGTTACCTCTATCCTGTAATGCTACCAACCAAACCTTTACATAGAGATATTAATTCACAGGCAGGCAACTCTCAGAAGAAAGCATATGATCAAGGTCATCAAGGTCAATCTCTACATCCGATGTTACTGAGATAAAATGCTTTGTTACGCAATCTCTAGAAAAAAGCTCGGGTACTATGATTCAAAAAGAAAAGACTTCAATACATGCAACCCCCTCATATGAGATCAAACAGCTGTAGAGGGAGAAACAAACATGGCCACAGACCTTGACTGAAATAGATGAGCAGCACTAGATTGTTTGTGTGATGTCAGCAGCCTAGAGTATCTTTAAAAGCAAGTGATGCATGGCAAACAAAGACCAGAAACATACCCATAAAAATGCAAATTTTTGGCTACAGGACTCAGCAATGAATAAAGCACAACTGTGCGATTTCTGTTGAAAAGTGTTTTTTTTCCAAACCTGTCCATACAAACATTAGTTCTTCACTTACACAAATATTATGCAAAGGCTGTTACTTCTCAGCCCCACCCTTCCCATAAGCTACGTCTGGATCCATTGAGAATTAATGTTATGACTTACATGAAACTGCTTAAAGCAACCAAGAACAAGATCCCTGAGAAATATAAATGCTGTGTCTAGTTTAATCGTGTGCCAGTTCTGCTGATGGTGTCTGCAGCTATTAAAGCGTACACTCTGTACACAGACAACAGTGACTGGTAGCAATAAGCAGCCCAGCTGGCTGCCCTACAGTGGGGTAAGAAACCAGATGGTACTTCTTTATAAATGCAGGAATTCTTGAAGGGGCTTTCAACACGATCACCATTACACCTTTGTGATAAATCAAGGAAGATGTGTTTTGATCCTGCATAAATCTGCAGGCACCATGTCCTTTGGTATCTCTGTAAAATTCTCATCCTATACACTAATACAGCTATCCTAAATATTAGGAGAGCCCACATAACCAGGAGACAATCAAGGCAGTTATTGGAAAAGGGAAACAATGTTTCCTCAGAGTCACTACCTTAATCACAGCACCTCTTAAGCCCGTTGCCCTAATCTTCTGAACACCATCAAATGAGTGCAGTTGCCATGAGAAAATTCTACATTTCAGCTGCACGCCCAGATATTAAGGAGAAACTTCTAAAGCCTCCAAATCCATTTGTTTTCTTAGTCTTCTCTGATTCCATTCCCTTTTGCAAACTCTGCTTCTTTTCCTCTTGGTATCACATTCCATTTTCCCACCATTCCTTATACCAAAAAAACTCAAATCCTTTTACAAAAGAAAGGGGAAAAAAGCTAATCAGATTTAAACTTTGCATCCCTGTACTCCAGCAAAACTGACAGACAGTTTTCACAAGAGGCACTCATCTGCTCTTTATCACCATTGAAGGAGAGATGATCTTTAGCAGCAGCACCATCATCCCCAGAGAGCTGAAAGAAGAATGGTCCAGCAGTGAGGCACCTTCTAAGAGCCACAAGGGATCAGTTATATATTGACATAAGAAAGCTTGGGGTGCTCCCGAACTTCTCAACTAACAGCCATGTTCTACTCAATGTATCAGTCAAACCTTCAAAAGTTGTTTAAATTTAAACAATACAGCTTTTGGAGATGACACCTGAGTTTCTGTCAGTATTGGTTTTATAACCAATGTATACTAAAGAAAGTTTCTTAACTAGTAATCATCAAAAGGTTCCATTGAGGATGGAAAAAGAAAAAGTATAAAAGAAAAGTATAAAAGAGTCATAAAACCATATCACTCCTCTACAACTCTATGCCCACTACAAAACCATACATAATGCATTTTGAAGTCCTAAAGTGTTTCGATTTAATTCTCTGTTCTCAACCAGAAACCGTGTTTTTTCATTAACTACCACAGCTCTAGCAACTTGACCTGTAATTTGATACCCTGCCGTGTACAAGATGAAGATCCCAGCTACATGTATCCTACAAACATTCTGAAATCCACTTAGTCATACGGATAAGAGGAAATACAGACTTTAATAGTCAAATTCAGTAGCAGCAATAAGAAAAGTAGCTACTGGCCTGAAAGGGAATCAGAAACAGGAAATGAGTCATGCTCAAAACATGAACACTTATCAATTGTAAAAAAATTAAATGTTAGTTTATTTGCAAACTGCAACTCTTTTAGCGCTCAGTTTTGCTGGGGTTTCTTGAGATCAAATCTATCAAAAAATGCAGGCAGTTGGTAGAGATCTGTTTTTTTCAGTGGCTTTTCTCAGTCCTTCCATTTTGTGCCTTCAGCATACTAGAATTACATATTGATAAAACAGTATCATCCAGCAAGGCCTGGAACAGGCTTTCATTTAACTAACTTAACCCACAGATTTCCATTTGGACTGGAGACCCTGTGTACCTAGCAGAGTTAGTCAAGTTAGCACGAGGTGACACACAAGTCCAAACACCTTTTCTATCCTTCATTATAGGCAGTCCAGAATTGACATTGTTAAGCTACACAGATCCCTTTGTGACCAGTGACACAAATAAACAATAATAAAGGGAATGTATTAAGGATGCAACTACAAACATCTCAATTTGCCACGCCAGAAAATTCATCAGACATACAGTAAATAAAAGGAAAACAGGAAGTCTAAATTAAATATTTGTATATTTTAAGCCCACATATTTTTAATCACCCATTCCATCACAAATATATGCAATTAAGGAGAGCTCTGGTTGGAGTTTGTGGAGGGTTCTTTTTGTTTGGTTTTTCAGGGGGTACATTTTCTTAGCTATTACTTAAGGATAGCAGTGATCATGACCCCATTTTCAGTCCTTCAGAGTTTGCAGAGCTCTCTTTGAGGCTTCTAACATCATGTAGTCTTGTGGATTACACCATCTTTTTCAGAAAAGCATAGGGATTATCTTCCTCCACTACTTTTCATTCTCCTTTATAAGATTTCCTGTTATTCTTCTAACAGTGAAAAATGGCTGCTTATATCACATAGAAAACCAGAAGCCTTGTTTGATAACCAGCTATTTTGCTTTAAGTTGATGGTATTTTTTAGACATGTTTAAATGTTTCTCCTGACTATAAAAATCCAATTTCCCAATAATTTTTCAGAAGAACAGTTTTTACCTTTGAATTTCCAAAATTATCTAGAAATGTCACAATAATTTAAATAATTTCTTAGGCATATGTAGCTCTTTAATGAATTCCATGTAGTATCCAAAAACTACAAGAGCTATTATGAAAAAAATCATTATTGGGTTAAGATAGGCACATGGCTCCTTTTGATCCAAACTCAACAAATTGAAATCTAATCAGATGTGTTCATTGGAGAAAGATCAGAATTACTAAATTCAGTGATACATTTTGTAAGTAAAGGTAATCTTATAGGCCTACATTTTCTTTAATAGGTTTTCTACAGCAGACAGCAATAGTTGTTCCAGAAACAAAAAAAAAAAATATGGAAGAGATGTAGTTTCTTCACAGAGATCCACACAATTTAACAGCACAGCATTTCCTTTTTGGTGCCTTTATTTATTTTAATTTCTCTCAACAGCCATGCACAAAATGTTTATGGAGTTAAAGGACGAATTTTATCTCTTATTCTCAGAGTTTTTAGGTACAAAAAAGCTTCCTGGAAAAGTTTATACATTTAGAAAAAGCTGGATGTGCTGTATTCTTAAAACAAGAGAGTACCAAGTGTTATCCATCAAATTTAGGTCAAACTCATCTATGGGAAGAAGTCCTTCTGTAAGGACTGGTGATAAAGATTAGTGTTTGTAAGACATATGTGGTTTAAAAGATAAATGTCCTTCCTATGTAATCTTAAAATCCATTCTATACATTTTTAGTGTAGAAGAAAATTGTGCTGACTCTGAAAACAATAGCACCTGGGTGGCATTTCTTTAACACCTGCCAAATTAGGATAACTACAGTCCTAGCAAGCTCTAGATAAAGAGTTTGTCACAGGAAAAACAGACCCTTTCTAAGTCTTAGCCTGGAAAGCACTCTTTGTATCCCTAGGACTATGATGCATGTGGAATTAAACTATCCCACTGCTGCTTTCAAGCCCAGATGAAATTCACAGGATTCTTCAAATCCAAGAGCCCAATTATTTCATTGCAGGCCTATCGCTATCCTGCCATCCCCATGCATATTGTATTACTAGTCTTTTGTGCAGTCAGAACTTAAACAAAACTAAACACTAAACCTGCTGTTCCTAATAAAACAATATGTGGTCTCCTTGGGAATAATACCTATAGCAACAAACAGAAAGAGAGAGAAAGAGGAAGGAAGGAAGGAAGGAAGGAAGGAAGGAAGGAAGGAAGGAAGGAAGGAAGGAAGGAAGGAAGGAAGGAAGGAAGGAAGGAAGGAAGGAAGGAAGGAAGGAAGGAAGGAAGGAAGGAAGGAAGGAAGGAAGGAAAAGAAAGAAATAGAGAGAGAGCGAAAGAGAAAAAGAGAGAAAGAGAGAAAGACCTGCCTGACCAAATATAAAAAAAATGTATTTTCCTGGCAGCAGGTCTTGAAGGTACTCAGACACACGAATCATGCCAAGCAAGAAGATCTGAACTTCTACCTACCAGGAAATCAAACATCTGAAACCAAAGCAGCACCACTTAGATTGGTTGAATAACTTTTTTAAAAGAGTGGAATGTAGTAAGGCCAAAGTAAGGAAGGACATGAATAAACTGACCTTGACATATGCTAGGTAATGCTCACACTTTTCCTGCATGAATGACAGTTGTAACTTCTCTGTTATCTGTCCTGTTGTCTCTCCAGAAGTCACAAAATAAACTCTGGGTTGCTGGCTCTTTTCCTTCTTTGCCACATCAGCAGTCAAGTTATAATTCAAACCTGTTTTAAAAAGGAAGAAGAAAACAAAGGATGACAGTGACCAATAGTAATTTTCCAGCCACCTATCAATGGAACGTGTTGCCTCCAGGGCATCTGTGCAACCCCTGAGGGCCCTCATTCAATCACTAAGTTCACTGCGGCTACAGAAAATCAGATCCAATTACAAACATACTCCCATGTTTAATTTGTAATATATGTTATGAAACAATTCATGCTTAAAGAGAGAATGTATTTTATAAGATTGTAAAATCCAAACGAGTCTCTGACCACAAGCAGCCCAGAGGCAGATATCTTCTTTGGAATCTCAAAATTCCTGAAGGCAGCAGAACAATACACCATTTACTTATGACTAGATGTGCCCAGCACGATGATTACCACTATCCTGAGTGATCGAAGATGCCCAAGGACAATCATCGCCCAACTGATCCCATGGATCGAGATAGCCGAAGTCGCCAAAAAGATACATCTAAGTACTCGACTTCCCCACATGATCAACACCAGCCACTGCTCAGGAAACAGTGATTATCCAGCTCTGCACAGTGAAAGAAACTTTCATCCATATGCAGAGTTACAAAAGAAATTGGGGCACCTCTGCCTCAGGCATAAAAAACTGTATAAAACAGCCCCACAAGAAGCAGCGCTGGCAAACAGAGGGATATCTGATGCGATAGAGGTCGGATCCAGGTTCACCCAGCGCTGATCCCGGGCTTGACGTTGTCTCTTTGGCTGTGGGTTTTTGAGGACCGTATTTTGGTAGCGGAAAAATAAAAACTTTTCGCATTTTGATAATTTGGCTTTTCAATTGATCATTTATAACAATATAGCTATTATTCCCAGCCCATCCTTTCCTGTAGGAAATTATGTGTAATAATGCATCTAGAAACATATACCTAACAGAAAAGAAACCCCAAAACCAAACAAACAAAAGAAAAGATCCCTACAAAACCCCAGATGTTTAAACTGTGTTTCTGACAGAAAAAGCAAAAAAAAACCAACATAAACAGCAGCAGCAACCTCAAACCTTCTAAAACAGCACAAATCATGCAAATGTCAACCAGGATGTGGCACTTCCTGACAATTATTTTCTTTATTTGCAGTCATCTTAGCAATGAATCTTAGCATTCATACCATATACTTAGCCCCCCACAACTTTGTTGCTTCCAAAAAGCAACCTGGAGCAGTGGGTGGTTAGGGCGATATCACTGCTGGTTGTGTAAGTTCTTCCTGCTCACTCCAGTAGGAGATCGTAAGACAAGTTTTCACTAGCAAATTAAATCTTCCAAGTAATGCCTTCAAACATTTGCCTAGCAGCTCTGAGTTTTCTCTCTTTCTACTGAGGATCTACCCACCCAACTTCACACAATGAAAATAAAACTCTGGCATGAATTTGATGAGCTCAGAACAAGGGCTCAATTCTTCTACTGACTATTTATTTTCCATAACTTAAGTTAAATGCCTAAAAGCTTTGATAATGGCTCCCTCTGAGAAATTTTTGCTTGTATCTTCAAGATGGCTGCTACCCAGCAGACCAGGTGAACTATTCCAGCCAGTAAGAGATGCACCAAGTAAATGGCAGCAGGCATTTTATAACGGATTTTCATCCTAAACAGCATATATAGAGTTATGATGCAAGAGTCATCCCATAAGACTGAAAGCACCCCTGAAGCAGTGAGGAGTGAGAAGAGATCAGGCCATGGCCATAAGCTAAAAAATGTGAAACACAGCTGGCTGTGTTAATGGACGGGTGGCACACTCTGAACCACTTGGAATATCCCTTCCTCCCCCACTAAGATAATGACAAAGCACACACACAGCAGGAGGCAAATGCTCCTCAGGAATAAGCACATCTGTAAATGCTTGCTAAACTACTAGCTATAGTACTGATTTGCCAGGGGGTAAGTGGGAGGAACCACATGAAAACAAGGAAGAACTAACTAAATAATTACACAAAATCATTGGAAAATGAATGTGTTTCTTTGATGTCTCTGACAGTAATTATGAGAAGAAAATGGTTCATGAACTTTGCTTGCAAAGAAAATTCTTATGTAATTGAAGCATTAAAAAAAGCCCTAGCAAATGAGAACATACAGGACATTCTCTCCATTCCCTTCCAAAAAGCTTTCTTCTTCCCAGTACTTCCCACTTTGTTTTGAATCCTCTCTCATAGTGTTTTCACTGGGTCTAAGTAGGGAGCGATCCACACTGCTCCATACACTGAACAACACATTCCTGCAGCACATCTGCTTCTGAGGCATTCTGAGGGTAGCAATGACTCATGCCTGCCTCCAAATAGACTGGAAAAATGAGAGACAGACAGAAATAATACCCCTGCACCAAACTATAGCTGCACACAGGTTAGAAGATGAGAGTCTACTTTTTAAAACTTTTTAATAAGGGATGTTTCTTCAGTCCTAGGAACATGTTTAAACAGTGAAAATACCAAACAGCCTATTATTCTACACTAAATCTTGTCAGTATTTCAGGCAATAGTATTAGGGACATGAGGACTACCCTAGATATGGATCAACACACAAGCAATGTACATCTGAAATGAACAGTACAGGAGAAAATTTGGAGCAATTTCTAAAATATCTATCTGCCTAACTCTAGTCAAATGACCAAAACCATTCATTTTCATAGCCACTAAAATTCATCTAATGGTCAGACTGGGACTATTACTACTGTTGTTATTATTGTAGAGGAAATTATCTAGACTGTTGTCAGAGACTGAAATAGTTCATGCCTCAAACACTGATATAAAATTTTGCTCATAATAGCAAAACTGTATAGAGAAGCCATTGAAGCCCATCCTTCCCTAAAGATGCTTTTCAGGGGGACCATCACCAACAAGACCAGCCGGAGAGGATCAATGAAACATCGTTGTGTGATAGATGAGTAATGTGATGTTCGAGTCTCACAATTAAAGGGCAAATATTATGTTTACGTTAAGAGAAGTTTTATAGATTTATAGTTAAGTTTCACCCCCCACCCCTTGCATTCTTATCACAGGATCGCCTGGGTAGTTGGAGCATTTGGGAGGGTCAGCTTATTACTATGGCAACACCTGCCCTCCAATTAAGATCTAAGAAAGTGATCTCCACCACTGGACAGCAAAGAAGTTGATGGACAGGGGGCTAAAGAGTTAAAAGGCGGAATATCCATTGTGTGGATGAGCACATGAGGGGAAAAAATCCTTTGCTCCCTGCACTGTATCATTTTCTCTATTCAGTTTTCTGTTGTATTTTTTTGGCAAGGTTTTAAAAAACCTTTTAAAATTTTTGAAAGTGAGTATCATTTCTCACAATTGTGATCCACAGATGGTGATATTTTCTTTATTTTGTCTCTGTCGCTGTCTTTCTGTTCCCCCCACCTATTTTCCATTTCTTTCTTTCCTTCCCTCTCTCTCTCATACTTACTATCAAATAAAATCCATACTATTGACTTTGACATACGGTCTTGTTTGCACCTTAATTTGGGCAGGAGCATTTCTAATAACTTTAATAACTGGATCTTGACATTTAGTCGACGTAGTCAGCAGGATTAATGTTCTCCGACCCAAAGTGTCTTTCACAATAGTATTGTCTCCTCTCACAAAATTATTTCATATACTTCCTTCTGTAGTTAATCTTAGAAATCTAAACACTACTTCTTTTAAGGAGCTGTGAGGATTGTTAGGATTCCATCCGTAGGAATTCTTAGCACTTGGACCAACTTCCTTTGAGGGTTTGTGGAGACTGTGGTTTCTTCTGGAGGCTTAGAAATTTGAATGTATCTTTCTCTGAAGGAATTGTGGAAATTACGGTAAACTGACTTGTCTGCATGGTGTTTTGTGCGAAGCCGAAAGTTCCTGTTTGGTGGGGACTAATGCCCCTGTACTTTTTGTGTGTTTTGTTGTGAAAAGCCAGAATTGACAGGTTCTAGTCCTTGAAGCCAATTCTGCAGCTCCTATCTTGTGTAGAACGCCCCCCCATAAGTCTGTGGTTTGTCATGGAGAACTAGAAGCAGGCAGGTTTTAATCCTGAGGCCAGTCCTGCAGCTACTGCCTTGGGAGGATGGTTTAGTCCCTTTGCAGGTTTAGGTATTTATCATGCAGCTTCCTCTGTGGGGGGTGGTAGGAAAACTTTGTGGGAAAATGTTTTGTTGTCTTTCCTTATTTAATCTGTTAGCCACTTCTCTAGCCCTGGGGTGGACGTAGTGAGGAAAAAAAAAAAAAAAAACAAAAAAAAATTGAGATAGGGAGCAATTGGTTACTAAAAAAGATGATGTGTTATTAAAAAAGACTTTCAGTGGTGGCATTGCTTACCACCAAATTCAATCATGACCAAAAGGAAAATCACTGGAATAAAAGCAGCTAACTCATAAGGATGACTGCTCCCAGGCAAAAAGCAGAAGCTTATTAATACCCTGGAAAAAAAAAAAGGCAACTCAGATGCCAAAACCACTCCCTAATTCACAGATTGCAATTAAAGCAGTCTCACCTCCTCCACTGAACATGAAATCAGTTGGAGGAGACCTCACTGAAAAACTGTGGGAAACAACAGAAGTGGTGCAACAAGCACTTCATAGAATAAAAGCTAAAACTTCACCTAAAAAAGTTAACGCAATCAGCAACTTGTTTCATCCTGGCATATTTTGCCAGGGAAGTTTATTTCTTTTCTTTTTTACTAGGAAGGTCAAACATCCCCACACTGAAAATAAGAAAAACAGTCTGGGAGCAGAGAAACTCCAAACAAGCATATTCACTTTCTTTTTATAGGAACCTACGAACACATGAAATGGAGCTGCATGAAAATCAATGAAATTTAAAGTGTCACCATAATTGTTTGCATTTTCAGTTTGTTAATGTTTGTACTTTGTTCATATTTTTATTGCAAGTGGCTTGCTGGGAGATCAAATATTAATTAAAGTATTCTACATAAGTTTGATTTTTGTCTAACTAGTTTTCTTTTTGCTGAAAAATGGAGTGGGAAAAGGTCTTATGAATGTATAATTTGTCTCAACCAATTTTATCCTGAGAGTTGGTATAAAAACTTATACATATTTGAAATCACACAAATATGTATTAACTACCCCAGTTATGCCTCAGAGGGCTTTAAAATTATTATGATTTGGCTAAATTTTTCTGATTTACTAAGTAGAGAATTTTAAAAAATCTTAAAACACGAAAAAATGTCACTTAAGAAATTATTGAATCCCACTTCCTAAACCTGGAGGGGTAGCCATGGACTGCAAAAAGGATGTGAATAAAATACAAAAAAGCCTTCTACAAGCTCTCAAGCCAGTGTATGTTATATTTCCTGCCATATGTCCAAAGAGGGTATTTGCCTCACTTCTTCTATTTAGGCTAATCAGTGTACTGACTAGGGCACATTCTGCAATACACATGCTTCTCAGTTGTGGGTGCAGAATGCGATGAGGGCAATTTACTCACTGAAATTCAAAAGAAAAAAGCTACTTGGGATAATACAAATAAATTTGAAAGAGAATTAATTTCATTTCTAATCCCACCAATAATAAATCCACAGTTCCTATTCTGTGTCAGATTAAATTACAACTATATTCTGGAAAACAGAGCATTTCTCTGATGTAAAAATATGTTTGCTTGAGAACATTTTGCATTAATATGTTTTGTGCAGTAATTTTGTATTATAAAAACCGGTTTTCATAATATATAGAATTATCCAGTGCACTAAGAATATTACGTATAATATTCTTCCAACTATACATGAATGCAGTCAAGAAGAAAATACACATCC
Source organism: Molothrus aeneus (assembly GCF_037042795.1). Classification (NCBI taxonomy): domain Eukaryota; kingdom Metazoa; phylum Chordata; class Aves; order Passeriformes; family Icteridae; genus Molothrus; species Molothrus aeneus. Next base: position 58,173,239 of record NC_089646.1, read on the forward strand.
TCAAAAAATCCATTTACTTTTATTCCAGGATGCAAAGTTAATCAATTATACTACAAGAGCCGGGAATCCTCCCGAAACTTGGCTGATTGACACATTTTAATACATGTATCTGTTGAGGATACTCCTCTATAGAATTTGAAAATGAAGACCCACTGTATAATTCTATAACTAATTTCAAAACATATTGAACTAACACCTAAGAGATACAATATTGTGATATCCCTCATACCCACTACCCATTAAAAAACACTGATTCCTGGGCTTCACAGAGTGGGAGCACTGACTAATGAGAATTGGGTTGATGATTATTGTATGCTGTATGATTACTCATGTTATTGTTTCTGTTGCTTCTATCTTTACTCCTATTATCTTTCTATTATCACCTCCATGGACAACCCATAAACTAAAGAAGATTGCAAGGAAAGAGACATTTATTATATTTTTGAGTCAAGGGGTGGACGTCAGACACTGAAATAATTCATGCCTATTGATATAAAATTTTGCTCATTATAGCAGAACTGTATAAAGGAGTCATCAAAGCCCACCCCTCCATAAAGATGCTATTCGGGGGACCATTGCTACCGAGAAGATCAGCTGGAGAAGATCAATGGAACATTGTGGGATCCATAGATGGTGGTGTTTTCTTTATTCTGTCCCTGTCACTCTCTTTCTGATCCCCTCACCTTTTCTTCCTTTCTTTCTTCCTTCCTTCCTTTCTTCCTTCCTTTCTTTCTTTCTTTCTTTCTTTCTTTCTTTCTTTCTTTCTTTCTTTCTTTCTTTCTTTCTTTCTTTCTTTCTTTCTTTCTTTCTTTCTTTCTTTCTTTCTTTCTTTCTTTTTCTTTCCTTCCTTCCTTCCTTCCTTCCTTCCTTCCTTCCTTCCTTCCTTCCTTCCTTCCTTCCTTCCTTCCTTCCTTCCTTCCTTCCTTCCTTCCCTTTCTTTCTTTCTTTCTTTCTCTCTCTCATATTTACTATCAAATAAAATCCTTACTATTGACTTTTGCATATGGTCTTGTTTGCACCTTAATTTGGGCAGAGGCATTTCTAGTAACTTTAATAACCAGATCCCAGCAATTTTACTACATAAGTTTACTTCCATTTTCCTTCAGGGATGAATGCAGAAGCAGCACTTGATGCACAGAGATGCCAGCAGTCTCCTTCTTGTCCTGGTCACACAGAATTAAACGGTCTGAACAGGCTGAAACCTTTTCATCCAAGATAGGAAAGGCCTTTCTCTAATCTCTGGCTTTCCTGGCAATACAGAGGCCCCAGAGGACACAAAGCAATGACCCCTCAAGCAAGGGAGAAACAGTCTAAGAGAGATTCTGAGATTACAGAGTGAAAACTTAAAATGCTGTACTTCTCATATGTCCACATACTGGCGGCTGTCTCTGTCAGGAGGCATACAACTAGATGTTCACTAGTTCTATGCCTCCTGACACCGAGGCAGAGTGAAGAGTCAGACAGAGAGTGGCACAAAGTGCAGAGCACATTTTCAGTTGACCATGGCACATGAAAATGTGCTCTTTGCTTAGACAAAAACATTTCAGCGATAAATTCATACTTCTGAAAACTATAGTCTGCAAGAAACAACTTAATGGATATTGTACTGTCATTTGCAGTGTTAAGAAGTATCCATAAACACAGATCCTCAGATAGCTGTATTTCAGTATTGCAACAGAAGGAGAAGGAAAAAAAAAAGGTAGGTAATGTTTACATGCAAGTGTGAGGCAAATGAAGATGAGTTTTCTTCACATTCTTGCTAACAAAATAACCACACATTCAAATAAGTATTGAAGACACACATTTGCCACAGGAGAACGCTGCATGCATGTTCAGCTTGATTTTCTGAACACTATGTAGTAAATGGCAAATCTCAGCTGCCCAAAAGCAGGAGAAATGCTCAGGTTTACACCAGTAAGCAGTAATCTTGAGAATCCATGCTGACAAGCCATAGGGAAGTGCCACTCTAGATGAGCACTCCATTCTCGCAGTCTGATTTAACAAAATGCACCCAGACATCTGAGGGTGAGACAAATCCCAACACTTTCAGCCACAAAATTCTGGCATAGCATTTTAACACCTCTGTAAGCCTTTCAAAGTCTGAACTGCATACCAATGCATTAACAGGGTTTTTTCCCCCGTACATTTAACCATGCAGGAAAGGAACCACTACAATATTTCCATTAATTGTTCCATGTTTTGTAAATTAATATTCTTCAACCGCAATATAATTTAAATGCCTTGACTGCTAGAATACTAACTGAAAGATTATTTGAGATATTTTATCCAAATCACATCCTAATGGGTTTTATACAATCAGATAGTTCTGGCTGTAACATTTTCAAGAAAAATCACTTTGTTAGAAGCATTCTATGAAAGAGCAATGGTTGAAGTTTATAACTTACCTAATAATAAAAAAGTTCCTTGTAATGCAATGGATGTTAGTCATGGAAAAAGATGCATATGTGCTTTTACTCAGTGAATCACAAGCAGTACAGTTTGTATGACAACACAGGCGAATTCAGAATGAACAGGAAGACAGGTCTTTTGTAAACAAGGGAAAGCGATATTTAGATTAGAAAAAAGGCAGTTTACTTCTTAGCCACAGATCCAAAGATATGAAATTAAAGCAAAGGAAACATTTTAAATAATACCCCAGGAATGTAAGAACCCCTAGATATTCAGAAAACCTACTTGTAATTTTTCAGAGAGGAATTAACACCTCAGGAACCCTCAGAAATGTATTTCCTTAATGACAGAGTAGTAGGTAGTAAAAAAAATACTTTACCAAGGCATGTATTTGTCTACTTAGAGTCATCATCTACAGGGAAGGAAAAAGTCAGCATTTAGAGGAAGTAAAAACCAAAACTGAAGTTTCAGTTGCACCAATATGTTAGAATACAGAGGAATCTTAAATATAGTAACTCCATTGTTTTGAGCTGTTCAGGTGACAGTGACAAGCTGCTTGTAGTTCTCACTTCATATGAATGCAAAAAGTAGCAAGAAGCCTTTTCCTTTTCTGATTTAATTAAAAACAGAATACTGCAGCAGGCTCAGGTGAGGATACACAGAACTCACCCTTCTCAACTAGCTGCTCAAAAAGGTTAGGGCACAGAGCAGGAGGAGGCAGTGCTTCCTCCAGCTCCTCACCAGACTCACTGTCAAGACACAGCATGCTCTGAGGCTGAGGCATCTTTGCTGAACTGTACAGTACAAGTCCTCTGCCATTCTTAAAGCATGACAAAGGTGAAACATCATGAAAAAAATTAACCCAGGCCTTAAATATTTAGAAATACTGTATCTGTCCAATACCACTCCATAAAACACCTAATATTTGTAAGCATTGAGAGGTAAAAGACATAAGTAGTATTTCAACAGAGCCAAGATGTAAAGGCTAGGGCAATTTCACGTTACACAATTCCATTCACCTGAGAAAATCTAAGTGTTTTACTTAATCTGGAAGATATTCTTGCAATTAGTAAGATACTAGGCTATTTATAATCAATTTACAAACAGGTGAACTGATGCACAGAAAAGGATTTTCTCATGTCTGTTTCAAGAGCTCCTTGCAGACTTTCAACACTATTAATCCAGAGCAAATCATACCTGTCTTCTAATAACACTGATAGAGGATATGGATACAGGTATGTATCATCAAGAGGTAGACAGGAATATGAACTCAGAAGGTGTAGAGAGCTTTTTGGATAATTGGTTAGCTGAGAAAGGCCACTTTGATGTGATACCGATGGATAAGGATAGGGGAAACAAGCTGGGGATTATGTAACCAGTGTCCAATCACTGACAAAGGTCATAGTGACCTTCGCTGAAACGGGAAGATGGGGGAGAAAATCGCTTCCCAGAAAATGTAGATATTCTAGGTAGAGAAGCTATAAGAATGCAAACATAGAAACAAAATAATCATTAGAGCATAGAAGTAGGTGTGGTTGATCTAAGTGTGCTTTAACCAATAATGAGCTCAGCTTTTGCAATATGTATAAGCTTCATTAACACCAATATAAATATGTGTGAGCTTTCAATAAACTTTGAGATTTGCAATTCACGCATATTGTGTGAGGGATTTCTTCCGCCGTTCACAACAAGAAAGCTGTGTTCTCTATCCTTGCAGTAAGCCCAAGCAGACATTTTCCTCATTTCACACAGGAAGAATATGCCTCATTATTATGTCAGTCTCATCAGAAGATGAAAACACATCCAAGAAAGTTCTCAAGCGTCCAGCTTCCTGGATTGTATGGCCGCCCATGTTAATCTTGAAACTAATTTCACACAAAAGCTCTGTTACTAAGAACAAAGAGAGACCTTGACTCTGGGTCAACCAGTTACTGTGCTCCTGTCTAGGGCTGGCACAGGTACCTTACCTATTTCTCCAGGAACATGCTTGCCACTGAAACGAAAGCATGCTGTGACATTGAGGCAGTTCACCGGCTGCAAACCATCATGGCACTGAGGAGCTGTGATATTGATAGATATGGGCAGGAAAATGGCGACATCCATGGTAATGACAGGCCTGGATCTGGAGATCAATAGAGAAGTAGAACTGAGTGACCATTCAGTGGGAAATTCTCCACAAAAGGAAAAAACAGCAAATTTGGTAAACTGCCCAATTTCAAGCAGACAGGAAAAATAAGAGAGTACATTTGAATTGTAAGATAAACTAGCATTTTATCTAGCTGGCAAGAGCTACTAGCATTTAAATGAAAGTGGTAATGTCAGCTTGAAGTTTAGTGCTCAGATACACACTGCAGGCAGGCAGCTGAGGAAACTGATAACATGTAGTAACAATAATCATCTCCAGCAAACATTGCATAACCTTTCCTGATGACTGAAGAGGATAACAAAATTACCAGAACAGCAAACAAGAACAAATTCATGCAAATGAGACTGGTTGCTAACCATCTTGGATGAACAGGGACAGGTAGGGAGAGACTGTGGGTTTCCACAGAATGGTCTATAGGGAAATTTGTGACCTCAGAGTCAAGGAGAGAGCACAGAGGTCCTCCACAGGAGATGGATTCATACATAATTTTTCTGACAGCATAAGAGGGACAACAAACACCACATCCATGGTGGAATGGAGGAAAGGTTTGGCTAATTCCCTCCTGGCAAGTGATAAGGATTGAATACTCTTACCACACTGCTGAACTGTGTTTCAGGAATTATCCAGTGCACTGTGAACAAAAGCTTTCTACTCTTGCAACTCCAGCACCAGGTTATTGCTACCAGTACTCCTGGCTGAGGGAGACCTCAGCCAGAATCACAGAGCAAGCTGACTGCCTTAAGGCACAGGTGTCTTCCTAAGGAAATTTCTCTGTCTGACCATCCCGGAGGTACTCAGGCCGTCAAACTCCCACCAACAGAGACTTTAACTGCTGGGACCAAAGCTCATTACAGTGTGTGGCTCCAGTGAGCTGACAGGTGCCCGCTTTGACTCCCTACACACACCACACCCACAGAGTCAGACCAGGTTTCCCATAGTTTCATAAAGCCTTTTATTTGCAATGCAGTAACACGGAAACAGCTGGAGGTGGTGCCTCCAAGGAGGAACCCCAAATAAAGGACCCCATGGGCTTTTATAGCATCACAGTCCAAGCACATTAAAGCCTCTGCTATGCTTCCTGAGTCCTCAGCTCCTGCTTTGTCTCAGTGTCCCCAAGTGTCCCCTTGCTTTGGGCTCCCACCACCCAGAGCTCAATCTGCAGTTCACACACCAAGCCACCTGCCCTGAATGTATTCCTCAACAGCTTCCTTCTTCACACAACACAGAAGTCCCAGCAGCTTGACTGGGAAAAGCAACCCAGAAACTCAGGCCCTCCTGAGCCACCTCCAGTGCAGGACTTCAGCCCAAAAACTATGGGTGTTATTCTTCCTGTTTTCAATTCTGTATGCATTCAAGATGAACATGTTCTTCCAAAATCAACTACAGTAATAAAAAAAACGTGCAGCAACCAGTAGATTCAGTTCTAAGGTAGTTCCAGCAGCCATGCAAGGTCAGATCTTGTAAACCACTTCAGGACTCTCACTCCACAAGATACTTAAATTTAGAGGTAGGGGAGAGGAAGAAGAGAGCAGGGATTGTGGTTACCTAATGTATATGAACTGGAACAAGATTCACATCAATCTGCAATACAGCTGCTCAGACTGTTTTACCACAGCCTGAAGTAACAGTGCAAGTTCACATTTTGAGATGGAGGATAAAAAGAAATTCTAGCCTTAGAAATATATACAGCAGGGGGGAAGGGAGGAAAAAAAGTCAGCATCCTATGATCATTTCACACCTTCAAAACACTCTGCTCTTTCTGAATGGTTAGAGAGACATAAAAGAGTAAATGCTATAACTGATCTAGAAAAATATTTCTCCTTCAAAAAAGTATTTCTCTGTGATTTTTTCCTTAATGCTATGTCACTCAGTCATTCACTGGGCAAAAACAACCCAATGCATCTGTCAAAGAGCCATACACACACATGATCAATAGAATGCATCTGCCCCAAGTCAAGAAAGGCTTCCACCAAAGGCGTTAAATATCACTTAAAACAAAACATTTGTTGGTTTTGGTTAAAGAATTTCACAAAAGCAGGAAGGGTGAGGGGATGCACAGGAGAGAAAAAGTTTATCTCTTTATCCTAACTGCAAGAGGGACACACTGTAAATTGGCAGTAACAGCAATTAATCAAGCTGTTCACAAAGTTAGTCAGTAATGCACTAATCTCCCCTGAAATGCACAAGCATAACTGAACACATGAACAGAGGTCATCATGCTGTTGTGATTTATGTGGTTTTAATCACAATAAGCCTTTCAGTTTGTCTTCCCCTCTCTGCAAGTAACATCAATGTAGGTGAAAAATGCAGTTTTCTTTCTAGCAGCTTCAGAGATGTGAGACTGTGAATTCCCATCTGGGGCATGGCATAGCTTTTCACAGAAGCAGTTTATTAGCATTCTCTGTATATATGATGAAGAAACAGAAAACTCTTCAAAAGCCTTGACCATTTGCCATGCTGATCACCAAGAGTATTTCTTCCCTCCCTCTCCTTTTTCTTTTTCTTCAGTGTAACTGATTCAAATGGAAACAGAGCTAAGTTTCTCCTGACTTGAACAGGAAGAAGGTTGGCACGTCTGTTCTGCAGCTCCAGCATTTTTTTACCTGAGTCACACCATCCCTATATCTTCCATTAAGACACAGGTGTTCCTAAAGATATCTAAGTATTGAAAGGATTTTTTTATTTAATATTAACAAGTTTAACAAAGGAGCTACTGACAAAAATCCAGTTTTCCATTCTGTTATCCAGGTCACTTGCACTCTAATTCTCCACCTGCATAATTTGGTGAACCAAGCTGTCCCACCTCTGTAAGATGGAACAAGCAATTACACTTAACTCACAAACTCAAAACAGCAGCCCAGCTCCTGTGTGCACTGAAAACGTATTCGTATTTCATTTCCCTAAACACTCTTATTTCATTCTGCATCCCATTATAAAATTATATATATGCAAAAGTGTCTATCTATCTATCTATCTATCTATCTATCTATCTATCTATCTATCTATCTTTCTGTCTATCTATCTATCTATCTATTTATCTGTATCTGCAAAACTACATCCTGGCATCCTAGACAGCTCATTTTTTTGCTCAACTGCATTCCCTTTAATCACCATTGATTTACTTTAGGTAAATATCAGAATAATAAAAAAGCCTTGTCACAAGTCAGGAGCAACCTTTCTAAAGAGGCACTAAGATGCAACACATCTCCTTTCGGCTCTAACCCTTTTTCTTCATAGACCAGGTATTATCCTGGTATTATCACCCCCCACTATTCTATTTAATTTAGACTGCATTCTTTGACACCATTCATGTCTAAGGTTTTGCTTAAAAAGTAACCCAGCTAGCTTCCTCTGGCCACAATAAACTAGGGAGTAAACTGGACTGAGACCACATAAGATATAAACAGAAAACAGAAGAAGACAACAGTGAATGAAAAAGATATCTCACCTCAGAAGTACTACATTGTCTGACAGGAAGGCTCCAACAGTCATATCTGAAAAGTTTTAACATTGAGCAGTTACAAAGGAGGCATAAAATTCAGTTCCCTCAAATCTGTTGCTAAATCACAGAGCATAAATCTAAAAAAAGCATTTTCTGACTTCGCCAGTTTTATCCCATAAAATATCATTATGTCATAAGGCTTGTAACTAAAGGATTAGTTCTGTGATGTTCACTTCTGCTTCGTTGTTTGATTTTTATTACTACAGTTATATTATTTTCTACTTTTTTGGTTATTTTAAGATTGCCTTCCTGACAGAGCAGCTTTCCAATAACTTAAAACCTTGGCCAGATACTGAATCATTATAACTGTCCAAATACTTTAATTAGGCAATTACTGAAAATTTTTATCAGGAGTTTTGAGTGGCAGAAGGGAAATGGAAAAAGCAGCTCAGTTTCACTGACCACCTGCAATGGCAGGAACTAGAAGCCTGAAAACAACCAACTCTGCTGTTTTCTCAGCCTGCTGATGTATTTTCCTGATGCTCTCACTGCCAGAGTAATTGACACACCTGGGTAACCATTGCTATCCATATCAACTCCCCCTGATATGGACTGGCCAAACATACGCAGCTTTGGGTTTATTGTTTGTCCAGACAGCTTCTGCATAGAAAACACACAAGTGAAATTAGTAATTAACACAAAAAATCCTCCAAAAAAACCCATTACCAAAACAAAAAATCCCAAAACATTTAAGCATGATTTCCATGGCCACTGGTCTCTCTTCTGTGGGCTGGAAATGCTACGCATCTGCTGTCTTGCACTGCACCCCCACAGCCCTAACAGGAAGGCTGTCAACTGCCCTTCTGCTCCTGGCTAGTAGGAGACCAGTGTTGACTTGAACTAAAAACCCACACCTGCATTACAATACTCATGTAGACCTAAGCAAAATAAGGAACACATCAAACAGATTTCTGCATGAGGAAAAAATATAACTGCGCCTAAGAGATTTTTTCTTTTATTACCTAATTTCTGTGAATAAAAGTTTTAAGAAGAATCTTAACAATATTAATGATTAGTTAAAACAGAAAATCACGCATAACCATTTCTTTTCACCAAGTCTGCCAGCATACTCAAAGTCAAAATGATTAATTCTCATCCCATTTGGAAATTTTGGTTTCCATCATCTATTACAGAGTATTTTCTGCCAGTTTGGATGTTGTATTTCATTTTTGCCTCCCTCACACAAAGATTAATTGACTTCTAAAATAGTTTCTTTCTTCCTTTAATTACTAACACAAAACTTTCTCTAAATGATTTACATTGTAAATGAAAATGTCTGAAGCAAATTAACATATCAAAATCTCTTTTTCTGAGAAGGCAATCAGCCAGCTTTCAATCATTCTGCTGGGCTACCAATGCAAGACCTGAACTCAACTTCTGACTGCAGAAGTTACAGACTGAGGAAACCATGAAGTAATTTTAAGTCTGTTGGAGGTGCTTCCCTGTTTGTGACATGTGACCAACTTTTCCTGGCCCTCCCATAAAAGAATGCAATATTGGACAAAAGATCAGGCAGGAAATTAATGGAAAAAAAGACTAGTTGAAGGTAGAAAAGATATCCTGACAGTTAGTTTACAGGAAAACAGTGCTCCTCTGAGTACAGATCACTTCTACTTGTGGGCAGGTGAGCTTAAGACAACTGGAAGTAACTTCATCCCCACATTACATTCACATTCCATTTTTGGGGATCCCAGTTAGGGTGGTAAATCCCACCTGCAAACACCTAAAAGACATCTGTGGGCTCTTTCAGCCTACAAGACAGAAGAATAATGCTGCTTTTAAGTACCATAAATGAAAATAGCAGGACACAAAGCCAAGTCAGCTGCTTCTGCTAATAGCTGCCACTGAAGCCGCTGAAGAGACATCAAAGAATGACACTTAGCAGCACTTTAAATGATGGAAACAGGAGGAAGGAGGAGGAGGAACTAACAAATTGAAAAGGGTGAAAATATATACCCTGCTGGACACCTCCCCCCGCCCTCCCCACCTCTCACAGCTTATTTTAAAGAGGAACTCCACAGCAGTAAAATGGATCAGGAACATAGTAATAAGATACAAAATGTCTTCCACCTCCAGGTTAAAATCCAGGCCAGATGGGTAAAAAGATGAAATTGTTACACAGTTTTGGTTGCACACAGGACTTGAACCAGCAACGTGTCTAGTGCCCTGCACCAGACACTGGGAAATGGCAGAGAGACAATGCCTGTAAGTGGTGCCCTCTTGGCTGCTCAGGACAAGGGACAATGATAGGAACAGTTTATCAAGAGTCAATGACCACATACCCTGCCACACTCTTGAGCTGGGTGTTTTCCCACTGACCAAACAGAGAGACATGCTGTATCTGCTGGCCTTGCTCCAATGGGGAGGGAGAGATCTAAAACAGGATGCCTTCCTTCCCACCCTGTTGATCTGTCCTTAAAAAATGTGAAATTTTCCCAAGAATGACCAAAAAAAAAAAAGTGCAACTAAAAATCAAACCAAACCAAAAAACTAAACTATACTAAACAAAAAAAAAAAAAAACAAAAAAAAAAAAAAAAAAAAAAAACAAAACAAACAAAAAAAATCTGATCCTTTTCAGCAAGAACTGGAAAGCTCTGGGGTTTTCAGAGAAGAACCTCCCAACCAGTGGCTCTTGGCAAGAATCAGGCAGAATCCTCCACATGCCATACATTATGAATACTTCTAAAATGCACTGAAGGGTCACTTAACTTCCTTTTTTCTCAAAAGCAGTGCATGCCATATACATGGTAAAGGAAGGACTAAACTTTTATAGTCTGTTGAAAGAGTTGCCAATATAACCACTGAACTCTTTAATTCTGTGTGAACTGATTTACTATGAAGGATCCCACCCAGCAACAAAACAAAACAAGCAGAACATCAAACACAGAGAGAGAGGGAAGAGTCAGGCTTTCAGAACAATGAAATGTGCTAGACAGAGACTATGAGACATGTTGGGCAGCATGAGCATAAATTTATCTTCTCTACTTCCTGGCTACAGCATCTAAATTGCACTCTGTTGTCTCTGCACAAGACACCATAGCATATTCCTAACAAGGTTTTACTTCATCATAAGTGGGTAAGGGGGATGGCACCTTACCCACTGGTAAGAATGGCCTTCTGACGTATTGTCAGAATGCAAGAAGGCCAATAAAGAGGGTAAAGAGACACAAAAGAACAGTTAGTAACTCTTCATTCTCACAAACTCTGCTTCTACAGGAAGAAAGTGCAACATCCCAGTTTCCCACAGGCCTCTCCATAATCTGCATGCTCAAACCCTTTCCAGGGTTTTCATTTTTCCTCTGCATTAGTATTATCCCTATAAACTAACACTCAACTTTTGAGACTCTGCTTGCTTCAAGAAGATATAGTTGACAACTGAAACAAAAGACAGTAAAAAATACCTCCTGACTAACATAATTTTACCTTTCAGCATAGATACAGACAAACTTTGGCAGAAGCTATCTTCAAACCATGACTGAGAAAAGGATATAGAGCTATGACAAGGTTACCTATTAAGGGACCCTTAAGTAGTGTTTATTTCTGCAGGTCCTGGGAAAGTGACTTTCAGATTGGGATCATAAACAATAGCGCCACATACCATAGAGTACTGAGGTATAATACCATTGGCATCCCCGTGGTAAATGTACACTGCTCCTATGTAGTTATCCTCCTTAGGCGCTCCAATGGCAACATCTGTAAAAAGTGCAGATTTCACACTCCATTCCATTAATCCAACTTTTCCCTAATTTTAGGATACAGCTATCCATAGGAAAACAGCTCCCCATGAAAAGGCGATGATCAGCTTATATGAACCTCGGTAGAAGAACTTATTTGATTTAATTAAGAGCTCATGTTAAGATAAACTTTAAAAATACACAAATGCATATGAAGTTGTACACATATGTATGTCTCACATAATCAGATGTTGTGCCTAATTAGACACATGTTCTCTTACAAAAATGTATTTATCAACCAGCAACCATACTCAAAAAAGTGAATTTAGAATCCTTTCATAACCAAATCTTCAACCCATGAGAAAATCAGCTTTGTGAACCAAGACAAGACTAGCAAAATATTTACTGTAGCAGTACCTTAAGGTTGGTTGAAAATCCAAGCCTACAGAAAGAGGTTGGGGATATTAAATGGATAGGCAAGAATTAAAAACAACTGCTGAGAGTGACTTTTCAAATTACAATTGATTCAACTTAACTGCAAACTCTTACAGAGAGCATGATCCCACCTCCCATTCTCCTCTCCTACGTGGATCTAGTGACTATGCTATCTGCTAAAATTAAGCTTTTCACAATTGCTTCATACCCATGGACTGATCCAACTCCCTCTCCAGTCTCAACATCACCATGACTGACTATAAATATTAGCAAGTACACACAAGCACATGTCCAGATGCAGAGGAGAAGCATGTTCATGATTTGTGAGGGCAACCTGCAGCGAGGCTGGGTTAGGCTTAATGGGATACTGTGTCCTGAGTGGCCTGGAAGAAATAAATCCAAGCACACGCTAAATTGGCCTTTGTTTAGAAGTCCTTAATCTGCACTTCCAGAAACTAGGGCAGAAAAGGAACACCAACGTTTTGTTCTCACCTACTGCTCTCACAGCATGGGGTCTCACACTGAGCATCCTGAGAATGGAACAGGGGGAGAACAAAGCAAAAGAGAGAAATTAATAGACTATGTGTTATCAGGAGTGAGAAGCTACTTCTGAATTATACTTCTTGATAAGTAAATGAGATTATGTCAACAAAACCAGAAAGACTTGGAAACATCAGTAAATGGCCAAGAAGAAAGAAGTCAGACATAGGTGTCTGTTTTGTTCAGGGTGAGGGTATCTACAGCCTTTTATAAGCCATATGGGAAATAAGAAAATACAACAGCAAGGAAAGCAAAGCAATGTTAATGTGACCTGCACAGACACAAACTAAATCAACAGCAAGGACAGTCAGCTACAAAACGCTTTAGCACACAAATCCTACACAAGCAGATTTATCTTTGGGTTGAACCCAGGTGCTAGTCAGGTCTGGATAAGCAATGCATGCCATGCAAGACTGACAGTGTCACCAGTGTTGCTCACACTTATGGAGAAACGGCCATGGAGGAAATTGCACTCACCTGGGAAGCCATCGTCATCAATATCACCAAGGGCAGCCATGCTCTCCCCAAAGTGTGCATTATAGGCGCTGTCACCGTCCAGGGTGAGCTGCTCTTCCAGCACTCCCTAGCAAGCAAGAAATAAAAAAAAGTCAGGGAAATGGTGGAAGCCCTGGATGAGGCAAGCCTTCCCCATGGAAGCTGCCCATATGATGTGGGAATGACCTGGGGCAAAGATGCAGCCTGTCTCTTGCTCTCTTTGCAGTGAGATTACCTGGGCTCAAGAAATCAAATTTACTTGTGTTTTAAACCTTCTGAATTTTAGTTTTAAAGGGGAAAGGGAAGACAAAGGAGTGCATGACTTAATCAAAATACTACATTAACTAAACAGTAACCCAGAGGTGTAACTAAATGCAGTCACAGGGACTGCTGAATCATGAAAGCTTACAGATGCCTAAAACATAACAGCCCAGAGTTTGTTCTTTCACAGATTACATCCAACGACCAAAATCCCCAGTCCAAGTTTATTCAGCTAAACTCTAGCAAGCTAAGGAGTATTTTTTCCTAAGCAAACAACATTTAATAATTGGATTTGAAAACATTATAAGTACAGGGCAGAAGGATTAAAGCAAAGTCCTCCAAAAGCCTTCTTAAATTAAGAATAAGGAAATATATTTAATGAAATAAAGAGACTGAGAAAAGTTGAAAATTAGGTAGTTTTGTACTACCATGCTGTGAGAAGCCTTATATGACACTGGTATTTCCTGTCCACCCACCTTCTGGTCAGACATGTAAAATTTATTTTCTTACTGTCTTCTCTTCAGGGAAAATGAACATTTCCACATACTGTCTTCTCTTCAGGGAAAATGAACATTTTCACAAGAAAAAAAATTTAGTTACACAGTCTAAGTCTGTACCCACCTCAGGGTTGTTTTGGTTTTGCTTCCTTTGTGAATGAGAATAAGCTACTCTCTGGAACATGTACTAAAATCTTTTACTCAGCTATAAGGAGTTGCTGACTTTGAGAAAATCCCCGATAATGAAATTGAAACACAACAGATAGAAGACAGGCAGGCCTGTATGTGTGACTCAATTATTTGCAGTTGTCACAGGAAAGGGCAAAATATAAGCATTTTAAATGTAGCATCATTATGCGTGCTTGTTTTATAATACAGTTTTCTCTGATCCTCTGCATCAACCTTTTAAGCAATGGTGCTAGCAGAATGAAACTGAGGCCATTATGATTTTTGCCTTTTTTTTAATATACCTTTTATATACCTTTTATGTAACCTCAGTGCTCTTAGCATGCACTATTGTAATTCCTTACATCAGATAACTCAGCATAGTCCTGGTATTCTGTTAGGCCAGAGGACCAAACATCCTAGAGACCTCACAGCTGGAGGCCAGAAAATGCTACGCTATGTTGAGAAACCAAGGTCCTCTTTAAAATACATCCTGTAAATTAAGATTAGTCCCATCCAGGGGGGAAATTCTTCAGGATGGGGAGATATCATGCAATTCATTCAAGCCTCTCATTGGGGCATCTTTGTTAGATATGGTAGATATGGTAATTTGTAAGGTCTATAAAACTGTACATGACCTATCAGGTGTGTGCATTTTGCCACATTCCACCCTGGCAAAGTGGGGCACCATAAGGATCCTTATTAAATACCAAGGTAAAAACCCTTTATCCCTTAACTGTGTCTGGCTCTTAATTTTTAGGACCAAGGAAAAGGCATCAAAACAAAGTTTAAAATGTCCACTGCTAAAATAAAGCCCACAATCCTGCAAGCCATTGCTTGTGCAAGTAATTCTAACACACCTGGTGCAGGAGTATAAGAAACTCATACTAGCTTCTTGACTATTTTATAGAAGATAAACATTAACTCATGTGTACTCTCACTGTGAGCAGGAAATGTTGATCTGTTTGGCATTCTGGACCCTATCAGTAGAACCCAACAGCAACACTGCAACATAAAAGGTGGAACCTCCTGTGGATAAAGCTCAAAAAGTAGAACTCAATTAAAGGAGCAGTAATAAAAAAAAAAATTATGGTAAAAACACTTCTCAAGTCTCCTAAATGCTAGGACTTCTGGTGAATTTGAAGTCTAGCATAAGTAAACTCAAAGTTCACTAAATATAAACCTATTTAATTTTAGTCCATAACAACTCTTCCTTTAAGACAGCAGCTTTAGAACCTGAATATTAAATATTTCATAGTATGTAAACAACCACTGTTTTCCTATAAATAAAACTTAAGAATGGCCTTGGTTAGCCAATGCAACGAAGTTCAGACTTTTCCAAGACTGTTGTTAAGTCATGTGAAATCCAACAATAACAGCTGATAAGAACCTCCCCTAAAACCTCTATATGGGGCATAATGTGAAAGTAACATGAATTCAACCTCTGCTTTCTCTCCTCAATCCTAGATATTTGTGTTCCAATTTGTGTATCAGGTTGTAGTGACCACTCAAAACACAAAGGAAAGTCAGTCAAAGCTGCTGACTCTTACTTGGCTATGGCATTAAATCCACATAAAGCCACAAATGCCACCAAGTTTCAACATACAATCAGAGACTTTCTCAGATCTCCTTGAAAGATTTACAGGTCTGCAATGAATTTGGGCTGGCATCTGGCAAACTACAACACCAGATGAGTCTTCCTGTGACTTCATGGTTTGCTAGAGACATCCAGAGCCCCATTTATTTGAAACATCAAGTTTCACCATGCAGTGCTGGAAGGACATAAGCACTACCTTGCCAGGGACCCACACCCTCATCCCTTACCAAATCACCTCCTGTACATACTCACATTTCCTCTGTTGATATAGACTGTGACTTGACCCTCATCTCTGATCTCAGAAAACAAAGGTGCTCCAACCAGCAGGTCTGACAAACCATCAGAATTCAGGTCAACTGCACATAAGGAGGAGCCAAAGTAAGAGCCCATCTGTAACCAAGTTGAGTCACAACAAAGCATTCAGTATCTGCCCACACACAGCAGGAAATCATATAGGCGTGGTTTTTGTTTGACTTGGTTATTCTTTTAATTTCACATGATGATTTGCAGCTTTATCACTCCCAAGAGAAAGCTTTAGGAATAATTCTGGCAGAAATGAAAACACTTTCCTATAACAGTGCATCAAGCCTGGATGTTTTACCAACAGAATAGAAGTTATACATTGGGACATACTTAAGTGAGACAATTAAAGAGCTTTCTTAGACTAGCTTTTGCTTGTCAAATGCTTAAAACTAGGAAGGGGTAAAATGAGTTTTCCAAACCAGACCTGGACAGTGATTATTCATGCCCAGTGCCAAAGTTCCTTGAAGTTGGGCACCACACATGATCTGGGGATAACTTAAAGAAATAATGAAAGAAAAAAAGAAGAACAGGCAAGGGGTCATGAAAACTGGTATCTAAAATTACCTCTTGATTACAGACTATCCTTCCCTATTCTATTTGTATTTATTTGTATAAATCACTATCAAAAGGCATACTGGTTGTGGGTCACAATCATTGCCTTTCCTCTCAAGTACAGGCAGGTAAGTTGAAATAGAAACAAAGACTTTCAATAAAAGCGTTTCAGTTGATACAGAACAAATGTAAACCACTTTCAATTTCCACTTATTGTTTGATAAACTTAATTGCTTAAAATAAAGAAATACATTAATTTCACTTCATGATTTTTTAATATAGGTGAACATTGATGACTATCTCCCAGCCAGAACCCACATTACAAATTTCAAAACACATTTAAACACAGGAAGGAGATCAAAGGCAAGAATGATGTTTCACCCTTATTTCATTCACTTCTGCTAAAGTAACATAAGGCATACTCTTTGAAACCAACTACAAACTATAGCCCCAAAATTAAAAGCTGCTTCAGCAGGAAACTGGGGAAGATGCCACTTCATATTTGAAATTGAGTGCTGTTTTCTACAAAGTAGGAAAATCTGAGGTTAAAGGAATAATTATTTATGTTCTTGAATGCTTTTGCATTCCTCATAGCAGATGCTTGACCTCCATGCCTTTCAGTTAACATTCATGAACCTCAACTATTGGACATGTTAGAAGATGGGCAGCAGGAACTCTATTCTATGCAGTCTGTAAGATTTAAAAGTTGCTAAATATATAATGCAATGGTGATTGAAGAATAGCATTTCAATTTGTGAATGCAGATTTTTATGCTTCTGTGGGTTAAAAGTAAGACCTCAAATATTATTTCATTCCAGTTATTTTTGTAACTTAAGTTCCCTTGTGGATTTTTTATTTATTTTTTTAATCCAAAAAGGTTTTAAAAGAAATTTCTCATGAGTAGATTTCTCATGGGTAAGGAACAAAAGTTATGAAAAGCATTTTATTATGTATTCCGGCAGTTTTCAGGAAAAAGCTATTATTTACTTAACTGTAACATGGTATGTCTGCAGCGTGGGTGAGTTCACAGTGTTCACAGTTCAGGTAAGAAACTGAAGTTTGCAAGCTTAACATTTGTAACAAGGTACTGATTTTTCTTTTTTTGTCTGCATTTGATTTCCTAGTTCAGCCTCCATTAATAAAAAAAGAAGGAAGAAACTGGCCTGCTGTTCATATCTGCCTACCAAGAATGTCAGAGCAATGAACTTTCACACCACTGGGGAGGATGTAGCATTTTATGAGAGCTCATTGCTGTGAGGTCTCCAAGCAGTGCTCATTGCTGAGCAGGTCTGGTTTTGCTTCTACCACAAAACAAAAGAAAAAAACAACAACCAAACAAAAAAGGTGATTTAGCACAGCCTTCTTTTTAAAATAAAATTCTCATTTGGATTTTAGAGAATTTATAGAAGATGCTAATGAAAAAGAGCCCTAGAAGTACTTGAATGATGTAAATACTTGATTAGTTAAGTTACATATAAGAGTAAAGCAATTAAATTGAAAAGGAAAAAGTTTTGGCTAAGACTTGGAAACTTTCTGAGGGCTCTGTTTATTAGGTTCATGAATAGTCAGAAGCACATCCTTAGAAACATTTAAAACTCAACAGGGAAAGAAATTAACAGGAAGCAATCAAACACAGGAGATGCCCTGGATGAACTGGGAGGTCTTTTCCTTTCAAGATGTCTGTAATTCTGCTAGTGCAGAGAAAGTAAAATTTTGGAGAGGTCCTAAAATACAAGTCACACCACGCACCTAAACATGCTTGTGGTTTGTTTCATTAAATGTATTTAATTAAATTCAGTAAATTAGCATCCCCTATTCCAGGCCAGTTTTTAAATACTGCAACTGTGTCTTGCTGGGAAAAAAATAACAAGTTATAGTAACACTCTAACCTGAGGATACAAGTAAACACTTTAGCTCTTCCTGAGGGTAGCAGGTCTTCCCAGAGCCAAAAGCCTACAGAAACTTTTTTTTTTTTTTGTATTTCTTATCCTTCCAGAAGAACACAGGAGACCCCAGATAAGAGGTATCATTTAATCACTAAGTTATTCCTAAATAAAGCATTTTTTGTTGTTACCTATAGCTAGACATACTGCCCATTTTGTTTTTCCTGCAATACAGCTCCAGTAAGCCCCCAAATGAAGAACACAAGCCGTTCCCCATTCAAACACAGCACCACAGTGGAGAAGCTAGATCCCACTAACATTCCCTAAATTTCCCACATCTCAGAGGTACTGCTACAGTCACATAAAACAAAAGAGAACCACTATTACAATTTTCAGCAAGACCTTCAATTTCAGTCACATGGACATTGAGCAGACATTGCAGTCATGACTGCTACTGAAGAAATGGCATACAGCTGATCTGTAAAATAGGTTTAGCTCTTCTGGGAGGGTTTGCTGGACAACTTATGAAGGAGTGGAATGAAAATGATGCTCCGGGATGACTCTGCCATTATTTCTGATGCCCTCTACCCCCCTCCTAATAGAAAACACACATATATAAATGCTCACCTTTTTTCCTGAAGCCTGAAAAATCTTTATTAGAGAGCCTGATTGTCTGTCTGTTCTGAAAATATAAACCTGAAAGGTGAAAAAAGAAAAAAGTTTACCAATACTAACTATGAAGCACTTGTGCTTTCTAAATAATATCTAAATCATGATCATGACTGTTGCCAGGATCTACTTCATGACCACTTTACTGGTCAGTCTTCTTTTAAAGATGACACAGAGTTCTCCACTGTCCTGAAAAATCACAGGCTTGTCATAAGAAACACTGGAATATTATCTTGTTGCCTACTTTTTTTGATTCACTTATGTATATGCACATGTGTGCACCTAAAAGCACCTAGCCAGGCAACTTTACAACTCTCAAATAAGTGGCATCTGGAGACTGTCTGGAAATAAGTAGGGCAAAAGACTGAGAATGCATAACGCTCCTCCCCTTCCCTTATCTAGTGTTGCCTTGTCAAGAAAATGTGCCTGCACATACTGCATTGCAAACTTCATGATGCTTTCAACAGTGAGTGTAGAAATCCCAATCAGACCACCCACAAAAATTTCCACTGTTTCTGTCTGAAGCAATTTTTAAATCAGAAAACTATTCAAATACAGCCTATTCATTGCTCATTTCCACAGGAGAAACTGCTGATCTGGAATCCTCAGAGATAAAAGTATTGATAATTCAAGTTCAAGAATATGTCTTGTACCAAAATTTCAGATGGGAAGTACATGGCTTGTAGAAAGGGATTCCCTTCAACAGAAAGACTGGTTCAGTCAGTCTTTGAGACTCCTGTGGTGTTTGACAGACTCCCTCCTAGAAGGTGCTCACACACTTTGTGGGACAGAAGATCTCTTACTTCCAAGGCCATGTGGAAGAGCCAAACACTGGAATGTGGTGAGTTATTAACAGGTGGTGAGACAGAGTTCAAAGCTGTTTTCAGTCAAGAACACAGCACAGGTTTACTGTGGACAATTGCTCTATACTGGGCAAACAGGACTCCCTGGCTTATGCAGTGGCATGTTTAGCACCAACAGCATGTTGCCAGGTGTCTCAACTCCAAACCCAATCTTAAATAATGACAATCTTTGTGACTTTGGAGAAATTACCCAGTGTCATTAAGAATCTTGGCTTTAACTTAAGTGAAGAGGTGTGACAATGCTAATCACTTTCTATCAGAGAAGTGGAAAAGATCAGCTTATTAGAGTACTTGGAAAGCACAACAGGACTGCTCATTGTAATGTTCTGTATTCAGCACTTCTTACCGACACTTTGCCATGTGTTCCTACTACCCACATCCCATGCCAAGGGACAATAATGTAAGCTTTAGAGACTGGAGCAGTAGTCGTTAAACTACAGGGCCAGCTTCTTTCTTGTGGCTCTCTTGTTAGCAGGTGTGTTTCCACACCCTCCTCCTTGTAGAGAAATTAAATTTGTTCCACAGAAAAGCAGCTTGGAAGGAAGGTGCACTGTAGCAGCCATAACAGAACACCTGGGATAAGGAAGGTATGTCTTTCTCATGCAGATGTCTTCTCAGTAGCAACTGTGATGCTGCTATTTCCTGTACACCCAAGTCATGCCAGATCAGGCATAAGTACCAAGTTAATCTTCTACTTTTATCCCATTTCCTCCCCTTGCACTGCTCCCCCAGGACATGGTCACTATCAAAAATAATCTGCCTGAACAGGATAGCGTTCCTGGTAGTGAAGACTTCTCACAGCATGATTCAGCTACGACTCATGTCACTAAAGAGCATGAGAGTCAAAGGCAGGAAGATGGAAGGGGGCTGCAGGATATCTTCTGCTCAAGCAAGTAGTGACAGGAATGCCCCAAAAGGATTGCATTTTGAAGAAAGAGAGACAAAAGCAGATCCTTTACATTCCTTGTCTCCCTCTCCCCACTCCCACTTTTTCCACCTTTCGTTTAGAAGAGTATAAGAGGCCACAGTGCTCACCCTCAACCAGCTTCTCCAACAGCACGTGGATACTCAGCACAGGAGAACCAGGCTTGCCTAACTCACTAGCCATTTCCATCTAGCCATTCACTTCTTTACATCTTTGAGACATTGAACCCATATATGCCCATAGGAAGATCTTTTTTGTTTCCTTCCTTCTTGAGAGACTATCACCAAGATTTCTAAGTATAGCTGGCAAAAACCCAGACTTAATGCACTAAACATCAAAGTATTATGAAGCTTAAAAATGGCAACAAATCACCTAATCTCATTCTACTAGAGATGTTATCTTGAAGTAAATACTGAAATAGTCAAATGTGTGAATAAAAGAAGCAGAAGACAAATTCTCTTTTAAAAGTATTTTCATTTCTAGGAAAGTTTTAAGTGATACCTAAACCTAAACAAAAGCAGTGTGAAAGAGATCTTGTCTGTGTCTCATTAAAATGAGTATTGTAAGGACTGGGTGGGAAAGAGAGGGAAGAAGGGCAAAGGATGCGATGTATCAGGAAGGACGGGTTGAGAAAATCTGACAGCTTCACCAAACTACCTCATCTCTCCCTTGCTCAGTGCTCAAAACTACCCATCAGACAAAAAATTCTTGTCTTCTCATACACGTTAGAACTGAACCAGTATTACATTTCATGCAGTGTTGCATCCAACCCACATTACTGTTTGATAAAGAGCCACACCTTTCCGATGCCTCCGTCCTGGGGAGCTCCTCCTACAATGTCAGTCGTAGTCGGCTGAGAGAAATGACCTGCTGTCACTGCATATCCTGAGAAGTAAATGAAATAAATAAATAACTGTGACAGGAAAACACATCAACCAGACAGATCAGGCTTATAAGGCTTCCTTGCTCCAGGGCTGTACTTGAGAGTTCAACAACCTTTCTGCTCAGGATAGACCAATATTCTGTTCAAAAGTTCATGGGGAAGGGAAATGAGAGTGCACCCTCCAGTACCCTTCCAAAAGCTGAGACAAGAAAGCCATGTGTGTGGGGATGACCAAGGGACACAAGGAGCTCATATTGGGGGCAGTTTGCCAACTGCAAGTCAAGAGAGGGAAGCAGTAAAACAGGGAAAGGCATACACAAAAAGAGAAAAGCAATCATATGACCATGGAGAAAGTATCATGTCAAAGAGCAACAGTCCCACTTGGATCAGACAGGAGTGTCCTCCTTTGGCTAAAATCACTGCCCAGGAAGGCTTAGAAAATCATGTTCCTTTTTCGTTGGGGGAAACAGAAAAGGACATTAGGCAAAGAGAAGTCAATAGCTCAAAAAGATTTTTTCAAGGAAAGAAGAAAAATGGGACCATTATTCAAAGAAAAAAAGGTGTATTTGAAAGAAAAGGATGAAAGATTCAGCTTTATTTCATATATTGATATAATATATATTAAATAAAAATGAGTAGAGTAGCTTTCCTTCTAAGGCTCTTTGGTATTTGCCTTGCTCTTTTGCTACAAATTA